>NC_086227.1:26917500-27562500 GCF_036321145.2 Pelmatolapia mariae | reverse complement strand
ATTAGACATCGTATGGTGGGGTGTAAGAACTTTTTTCATCTCTTGAAGTGGAGCAAAAGTTTGAGAGCCACTCCGGTAGACTCACCAAAACAAACAGTGAATTTGGTTAAAATATTCAAACAATCTGGTGTCCTGGGAACATTTTTTAGGTAAGCGGAGCTAGATAGGAACATGTAATTTTTGATAGTGTGATAAATTATGTCCAATGACTCTGACAATTTGTGACGTGATAGAGTTCCACTAAGGCATCTGTGTAGGACTACTGGGTATTATACTGCTTAGTGCTGAGCTTTGAGGTTTCAGGATGCTGTAAAACAATGTGAGAAGCACTTTCTACTTGTTCAGACACCGGCGTAATGAGAAAATACTCTTAATCCAGCTCACACATACACACACAACGACACGCAGAGGCGTATTTCTGCTGCCGAGTGGTTTCTTGGTGAAAGCATATTGCGAGAGAAGCAGTTTAAGGAGTGGCAATTATAGTTTTGGACAAAGTCATTGATTTAAACTCCTGATTAGAGGAAAGGTGACAGAGGTGGTACACACAATGGTGAGCGTTGGGGTGGGGTGAGTATGGGGGAAAGGCACATGCGCTAACAGTGATACACACACAGACACACACACATACACAACCTTACTAGTTCCGTCAGTCATGGGAATGCCTTAGAATGGCAAGGGTCCCCCCCTCACTCCTGCTTTCATGTTTCTCTCTCCCTCTCTGTCTCTCTCTCTTTCTCGACACACCTGACTGAAATATTGATGTCTCCCAAGCGCTGCTGTTCATTCCTAAGTGGTTGTTTTTGTTTCAAAGAACGGGTGGCTGTTTCGCACATTGGCAGACACACATGCATGAAGACACAGAAAGATAGGGAGGCACATGCACGCTTGTAATTGCTACCATATGTATGTATACTAAATGTACACCCGTGCCATGTTAACGTCACGTTTTATGAGTATGAACATATTAGCTGACAGAGTTCAATCTGTCTGTTCATGTAAGAACATGTGCTAAGGAAAAAAACACCCAAACTCTCACTCTTCAGGGACTGGAGAGATTGATTATTATAAAAAATGTAATTTCCAAATGTAAGAGAAATTTTTATTTTTCTTGCTTCAAAATGTAGATATAAATGTAGAAATTATAGTTAATTGTATAGAAACTTAAGTAGATTTTAATTGTATTAAAATAATATATTAGCCAAAACTCTCAAAGGGTTATAAGTTTTAGCTTTTCAAAAGATTCTTACCAAACTTCCTGCAACAGGTTGTGCATGAAGTTTTCATGAAGTTATAGAAGTTGCATTTTGTGTTTTGATGAGTCCTGTGGATCTCTTGGTTGGGCTCCAGGATCCCAAAAAGATTCTTTTAAATCCTGTTTTATCTATAATTAATACCCAGGGTCAAAAGAATCAAGAGATTCTTTTGTTTTAGAAATGTTTTCCCTTGACATTTTCTCTTACTTATCCACTTTTTGCTGTAGAGTTGGATGTTGATTTCCATAGCTAGAATTAACTCGCTTTTAACTCTGCTTTTCCTTTTCATGTACTGATCCTGTAAGGTCTGAGTCATCGTCACTAGAAACCTGCCCTGGTTTGGACAGGTTTCCTATAGTGGCTGCATAGTGGGGTGGTTTACATATTTGACAACAAGCGAAAGATCCCCAGTTCAATCTAAAAAATATCAATTAAAAACAATAATATCTATCAAAGAAAACATGCGGAGCTACATGCTGTGGTAACCCTTTGTGAATAAGGGAACAGCTGAAAGTAGCTTTTAGGACAGTGTTACTTATATTTCATAAAAATGTTATCTTAGTGAGTTTTAATATTCTTGAATTTGATTTCCATTCCAGAGTGATTTATCTCAGTGCTTGGCAGGAAAATGCATGCATGTACACACAGTCAGTCAGAGATGCTGCTCTGTTCTGGGCTGCTGTGGCGCTACCTTTTTAGCATATCCTATTAATATTAGATGAGAATCATTTGTATCTGAGCGCACCGTTGACCTTAGTCTGCAGAGGCATGTAGAGTACATGTGTATGTCTGCACACTCAAGCCCCTCCTCTCAGAACTTGTGTATCTTACCACATTAACGGATAAGTCTGTTAAGGTTAGCCAACAAAATTAAAACACAACACACATGTTCATTCAGTTACTGAAAATATTTCTTTCAATTATTCCATCAGCTAAGCAAACTAATTACTTTTAATTGTATGGAATAAAAATGATTCAGGATAACAATGTGACTACATTACAAATCCATCAGGAAGTTTAGTATTAAAAACTTACTCAGTGTAGTGAAATTTGTGAACATACCAATGTTTTGTTTGTCACTACATCACATAAGGTCAAGGTCATAAAACACACTTTCTTTAATTGAATTCAGAAAACCCCAACAGTCAGACAACCCCCAGCTACTTTCAACTTTGCTGGCTAACAAAATGTCCTTATTAAGCTCTTCCATCCTGAAACTGTAGATCATCACACCAACCCAAGGCAAACTGAGACAATAAGATAAGATGTGTGTATTTCTACTAGCTGCCTTCTGTTGGAGGATTGTGGCAGGAAAAAAAGAGTTTTAAGCAATTTGTAAAATTTATTGTTGCCCACTAGATAAAATGTCAGGTAAATTGTTGTAAATAGTTGTAAATGGAATTACCAGGTTACAGCAGAATATATACTTTCTGCTTGATACCTTTTTCATTGAGAGCCTGATGAAAACTGTGATATCTGCAGTGTTACGAGATCCATTTAGCCTTTAGTGTGGTGACTGCTCGGTGTGTGTGTGTGTGTGTGTGTGTGTGTGTGTGTGTGTGTGTGTGTGTGTGTGTGTGTGTGTGTGTGTGTGTATTCGGGCAAAGCTTTGGTCCACAATCTGATGTCAGATTGTAATTGAGTAACTCTAGTTCAAATGCATCTCCATTAGTGCTCCCTATCAGTGTGAGCTCACACTGAGGATCTAATTCGCCTACTGTTTCTAATTCTCAAGAATTGGCAGGGAGACCATAGAAGTTCAGCTGTGAGATTTTAAACAAGTTTATGGATAATATGTTTGTGTATTTTTAAAAACTCTATGAAAAACTTCTAAACAATCTCCTGTCCAGCCATTTATATTCCAGTTTCATAAAGTTGTAGCTTCTTTCAGACCTGACAAGGTGTTAGATAAAAAGAGTAATATGACAATAATGAATTACCAAGAAAATCCAAGATTTGAAAGAAATGTAAATAGTCATGGTTTTATAGTTTGTAAATAAACTTTACAGTTACAATTATTTGGAAAAGAATTGCAAAATCAAGACCAACTGGAAAGAACCTAACTGAATCTGAGCATTTACAGGCTGTTCTACATTTGCATCTGCCAGAAATAGTGGATAATACTAATAATGATGATGATGATAATAATACTAATAGTACTACTAATAATAATAATAATTTCTGTTTTGCATTAATAATAAGCCACTGTGCTAAATAATATAATAATAAATAATGCTAAGTTGTAGTTTTAATTAAAAATCACAGATTCGGAGGGCTGCGTGGACAGTAAGCGTAGGACCCAAACGCAGGATTCAGAGGCGGGAGAAATAAACTTAGCTTTAGCTAAGTTTATTTATTTATTATTTATTTATCTAAGAACACTAAGAACTGAAAGCTAACCGAAACACTTTAAAAACATGATGAAAGAATAACCATGAACCTAAAAATCACAATAAATATTCCAAAACCAACAGCACAATGTCCAGAACTAGAAAACACTGGGTCACAGGCCCAGTACCATGACAAAAGATAGCAAAATGGCAAACAAATCTTACCATCTTTCTTTTCTGTCACTCTAGGCTGTATGCTTGATGCTGCGGTTGAACAGAGGGTCTTCGATGAGGATGCATAAATGCAAAACAGAAAGAGTCATAATAAAAGTGAAAAGCACTGTAAAGGTTACTTACTTAAATGTCATAAATTATCCATTTTGTGCACATTTTTGTTCTCAGTCAATGAGAACAAAATGAAAATAGTCAGTGTATTTTGTTGGATTTGCAGATTGCATGTAGCCTATTTTTTATTACAAAACCAGCACTCTGGTGTTGAGAATCACAAATTGCGTCTTCCTTTCTGGTTCTGCTCACCATTGCTCAAATTCCACTTCAATATATGAAAGTTCCTGGTAGTTCTCTGTGTTCTCAATATTTCCACAGCATTTTAAAAGAGTTTTACTCAATTACTCAACAATTTTGCTCTTAAATAATACATTCTAGGTCATTTAGTAATTTGTCCAGGTTGTCTGTGTTCAGTGTTTCTCATTGATTTCTGTAATTGCAGCTACTAAGTTACTATCATTTAAGATAAATTGCTTTCCTTTTAGGATTTTTATAAACTGTGAAAAATTGTCTACCTTTTAGGATTTTGATATGTTATTTGTCCAGTCCCTTCTAATTCCAAACTAGTACTCTAGATGGCATTACCTTGACTTCCAGTAACGCTGTGAGAAATCTTGGAGTCATTTTTGAGCAGGACATGTCCTTTAGTGAGCTCATTAAAAGCTTATGTGGGACTGCCTTCATTTGCACAATATCACTAAAGTTAGTAACATCCTATTTCAGAGTGATGCTGAAAAGCTAGTTCATGCATTTATGACTTCTGGACTGTTGTAATTCGTCATTATTAGGTCACTCTAAAAGCTCCCTTAAAAAGCCTTCAGTTTAACTGGGACTCAAAAGAGAGGCCATATTTCACTAATAATAGTTTCTCTTCAAAGTCTCCCATGCTAAATTCAAAATTGAATTTAAAAACCTTTTCCTCACATACAAGATCTTGAATAATAAAGTCCCATCATCGACCATTGACCCCAGGATAACAAAGTACTATAACAGAGCACATTATTCTCACACTGCAGGCCTACTTGTGGTTCCTGTGGGTCAGAAACTTCCGTTTTTAGGCCCCCCTTCTGTGGAACCAGCTCGCAGTTTGAATTTGGGAGACAGACATAGTTTTTACTTTTAAGATTAGCATTAGCCTTGATTTTTTTAGCCTTAAGATTAGGATAAAAACTTTCCATTTTGATAAAACTTATAGTTAGGGCTGTATGAGGTTAGCCTGAGCCAAGCTCTGGATATGCTACAGCTGCACTGAGCATTTCTTCTTCACTCGTCTATTTTCACTCCCTGTGTGTTTGCAGACCACTATTGCATTTAATGATTAATAATTATCAAACTCCGGTATTATCACTTGTCCCGTCTCTCTGCTCCCTTCTCTTTTCCCTCACCCCAACTGGTTGCAGTTGACAGAAACCCTCCAGATTCTGCCTGAGGTTTCTTGTTGCTAAAAGGGAGTTTTTCCCGAATGTTGCCAAGTGCTTGCTCATGTGATTGTTGGTGTTTCTTTGTAATATTGTTATGTCTTTACCTTAAAGCTTCTTGAGGCATCTGTTGTTGTGGAGTGGAGCTAATGAAATAAAATGTAGTTGAATTTATAAATTGTTTTGCAGTTAGGACTGAAACATTTTTAGATGGTTTATATATTTTATTTTAAACTCCTAAAATCTGAAAGTTAGCTGGACTTTCTGCCACAAATCAATCACTGGATAAGGTCAAATTTTCTCTCTTCTGCACCATTACTGAATGTGTTTTGCAGTGTGTGTGTGTGTGTGTGTGTGTGTGTGTGTGTGTGTGTGCGCGCGTGCGCATTTGTGTGTGTGTTTGTTCTTGTGTGGCATCAGTGTGTCCTCTATGCCCCTGTATTGTTCCCCACATTGTTTTTCTTCACAAAAAGTCATGGCCTGACAAGGTGCTGCGCGCTGTAAAAATTATGCCTTGTTTATACGTATTTATTTCCCCTTGACAGTTTAATTATTTCTGGCCCCATTGGAGGAAACCACATAAAAAACTCCCCATGTTCATACAGATTCTAATTAGGAATGCTGGGAAATTAAAACAGAGTTGTTTCGAAATGCTGTCATTTTTCCAGGGCCTCGTCTTGGAATTATGTCTCAATCAGCACAAGCGGAAATAATTACTTGTATACCTTCTAACTGCCAACATTTACCAAATGGCAAAGCAATTTACAGCCATCATGGCCTGAGAAGCAATCATTGGGCCAACTATAAATTCACAGGCCGACGGTTTGGAGAGCAACATTGGAAGGAAGGGTTATTGTGGAAAATTAGAGAGAGTGAGCTAAAGGGGGGTGTGGGGGGGCTTTTTACCTATGTTCTCCCTCAGTCCCTCTGTTTTTTCCTTCCCTTTCTCTTTTCTCCCATTGAAATCCCTCTCTTTTCCTCCTCTCTGCAATCATTCTCACTATTTTACATCTCCAGGCCTTCCCACTTATGTCTTCATCTTTCAGCTTATTTTACAGTGAAACCATTGAACTGACACACACACACACACACACACACACACACACCTCTTAAATGGAGTAAGCGGCGATTAAGTGATTATTTTCACACACACCATTAAACATACTTATTGCAGGCACAGACATAGACAAAAGCCTAGATAAAAACATACATGAGCAGAGACACTTAAACACCCGCACACATTGGGCTTAAAGTAATTACTCACACACGTCATTAGACACAGACACAGATGAAGTGGAGTGTGTTTATGTTCTGTGTATCTTGCACTGTAGCCCTCTTTTCTCTTTGGATACGGTATTATCGTCCCTCTAGTTTCACAAATCAACTACTTTTTTACCATCGTACAGCGTAGATAGTAAAATCAGTAGCACCAAGCAAGTATCTGAATTACTAATAGCAACAACAGACAAATATGGAGCAGGAATGCTCTGTATAATTTACTAAATATAGTTAGAAAGCCACCGGCAGTTCTAAAAACAATTAAGAATCACAAAGGAAATGTAGAAATTAACATTTTACACTGATTCTTGGTTTATCATAGCATTTTTTTCTTAGTGACTCAGTGTTGAATTAGTCTGTATATCCAAATAGAGATACACATGATGATTAATTTGAGGCTGACATGAGAAAAAAAATTAAATCTGCAACTTTATCTTAGACATTTTTGTACTATCCTGACCAGGAAGCCTTCAAAGATTATTGGTTCATGTTATTTCTTTTCCTTTCCCTTTTCATCATGTTCATCTTGCTGTTCAGATGCATGAGCCAATCAATATTTTCAAGTACTATTTGTATAGCCAATCAACAGATAAAGTTAAGGCACAGTACAAAAAAGCATCTTACACTTTTGGTACTGTGCCCCAAGACAAAGGAGTTTACCTTTAGTTTTAGAGCAAGAGGCGCGGTATACCGTGGACAGGTCGCCAGTCTGTTGCAGGGCTAACACAGAGAAACAACCATTCACACTCACATTAACACCTATGGACATTTGGGAATTACTGAATAATCTAACCCTACTAAACAAGGCAAGCATACAATAGGTAAAATGTTTTGGACGTTTTATATTACAAATAAGTAATTATTGTGCATATCTGCATCGACAGTTGTGAAACAGACCTCGGTTCTTAATTCACACTTTTTGGTGTCAAAAAACATTTATGGCCTAGAGCACAGGTGTCGAACTCCAGGTGTCGAGGGCCGGTGTCCTGCAGGTTTTAGATGTGTCCTTGATCCAACACAGCTGATTTAAATGGCTAAATTACCTCCTTGACATGTCTTGAAGTTCTCCAGAGGCCTGGTAATGAACTTATCATTTGATTCATGTGTGTTGACCCAGGGTGATATCTAAAACCTGCAGGACACTGGCCCTCGAGGCCTGGAGTTCGACACCCCTGGCCTAGAGAGTGGTTGGCAACCCTTGGCAAACTCCAGTGACTAAGGAAAATGTGTATTTCTCAACCTGTTTGCAAGTAGACAGCAGGTCAGTGAGGTCACAAAGAGGGTGCTCCACCAAAAACCTTGTTGTCATTGCTTTGGTCAGTAGCAGATTACACAGGTTCCCAAAGTTTGCTTGGAAGATGCTGAGTTTTCTATAGACACTTTCCATTTACTCCATGCTGCAGTGAAACTTGAAAAAGTGTAATGCAGACAAAAGAACAGAATGTTCCTCTTCAACCGCTCAAACCAATACATTTTACTGCAACTTTTTAACTCTGAAGGTGAGCATCCTCTGTTTCCAATTTGCATCGCACTTTTCACAATTTCACTACCACTTGGTGAGTAGTTTTTGACTGTTTGCAGGTAAGTTGGTGTCTTCCATGCAAACTGATGGCAACCACTGCAATCTGCTAGTAACCAAAGCACCTTGTACCTCTTTGTGGCCAGTTTCACACCAATGAATACCAACAGCCTCCACCAACCATTTTCCAACTGGTAGCAGAATACACACTTTCCCCTACAACCGGTGGTTACCAAGGGCTTACCAACTGGTGTATAGGCCTATGTAAATGGGGCTTGAGCAGTCAATTTCACAGCGACAACCAGCAACCATTTGCAAACAGTCTGGGAACATTCAATTTTCTGTACCAACCAGTGGTTGCCAGATGGTAGCTAACAGGTATATAAGCCTGTGAGACTGAAGCCTATGAAGCATTGTTTATTTGCACTTACACATGAACTAATCTGGAATATTGGCCAGATGTCCATTATCATGACAGAAAATTCAGACATAGTGGCCTGTGGCTTGTAAGCTTAACTCTGTTACCAGCTAGAAAAAACACATTTTACTTACGCAGCTGTTAACATAGCTACTTTTTTTTTTTTTTTTTTTTTTTTTTTTTTTTTGCCTGTCCCGTTTGGATCTTTTGCCATTAGAATTATTGTCTAAAGGCGAAGAAAGATGCCCAACGGATTTACTTTACCAAATGGACCATCCCAGCCTTGCCGTAATGGTCTATTTGATTCACCTTTAATTGTTTATTTTATTTTTACTTGTTGTATGCGGGACAGACTTTACTGGGGGAAAGAAAGGGGAGAAAGAAAGAGGGAAAGAAAAACAGCTGGGAAGAAGGACGGGGAAAAAGGGCAAAAAAACAAAAACCAACAGAATAAGCAGACAAAAAAAATACATATTGACCACCTGGATCACCTGTTGAGAAAGAAAACAAGCAGAAGAAAACAAGAGTAATAGAATAAACAACATCACAATGATATATGGGAATATGGCAGTAAATATTAAATGTTAAACATTGTTGTGCAGCACGTAAGATTGACAGCGCACAGTGTGCTTTGAGGTAGGAGCCAAAAAGGGTGTAGTTTGTGTGTGTGATCACCCGTGTGTCCACCTGTGGACATGGACGCGCTTGATTTTTTTTTTTTAAAAGATTCCTTCATGTAATGATCTGCTAGAGGGTGTGGGGGGCCACTGCCCCGTCCTCCAGGGCATGAAGCAGGTGTGGAGGAGATCAAAACTCCAGACATCCAGAGGCCCCCAGAACACAAGAGACCAAGGAAGACCAACAGAGGGGCAACCGCGCCACTGTCCCAGAAAGAGCTGAGGAGAGTCCCAGATGAGGGGTCACTCAGCAGCCGCGGAGCAGAGGCCAGGGGGGGTTGCAGTGACGTGCCCATGGGCTCCGCCGGCAGCCGGCTGCGCCAGAGTGACCGAGCCCCGGGCCGAGAGGCCGAGGGCACCCCACCTCCGAAGTGGCCCGAGCGAGCCCCAGGCTCCAGGCCCCGATAAGCAGCCGCCAAGGAGTGAGCCGGTGTGTACCTGGACGCCCACCCCCGGACACAAAGAACCACCAACGCACCGATGTCTGGGGGCGTCCGCCACCGGCAGGGGAAGTGGTGGGGGGGAGATAGGCCTCCAAACCTTGGAGGATCTGAGATGTCCCCAGAGAGGTGTCGTCTGATACCCAACCTGACATATAGACACAGACATACAGGCACACACAGATACAAACATCCACTCCCACCCTCATGCTCTCAATTGCAATTACTCCACACTGAACCAACGTGGAGACAGACATAAAGAGACGCTGTACACACAATCACACTCCCCAAGCGTACTCTAAGAACCGGGTCTAGGTACCCTTGCCCCTGGAGGGGGAAACTGCACCCAGACCCAGGTGGTGTTACCCTTTTCCCTGCGGTGGAGAGAAGCAGACCGCCCCGACTCTGCAGCAGCAGGGAGGCCCCACATTCTAGACCCCAGTCGGACGGCCAACTCCTCCTCCTAGCCCCCCCGCTCCAGCAGGCCGCAGAGAACGGGGGTGTGAGAAGACTCCAAACCTCCCTCCGCCCGCTCATATGTAGTGTTGATGTATGTGTGTTCTAAGGTGCATTTAAAACCCAGGAGGGCATGGAGCTACCTGCCAGAGCAGCAGGTAAGCGCATAGCCCCTCCTGCTAGCCCTCAATGTCTACGTGTATTTAAAATTGAGAGGTGGGCAACGACGCCAGGGGTGAGGTTATACACCCTGATGGTAATTTGGATTCCGTGTAGCGTGCCCACCCCCAAGATCCTATATGTATGTGTAATGAGAGTGTGAGTAATGTGAATGTCTAAGTTGTGAGATAAAATTGAGGCAGAGGCAGCCAGAAGGGGACAGAGGGGGGGGATGCCTCCTCTGCACCCTGGTGACACACCCCTACCCCAAGGCCCTGCATGTGTGGGTGATTGTGGTGGAGCGGGAAGAGGGAGGCAGCTGGAGATGGGACCAGCTCCCCCGCTGACCCCAGTAGGCACCCCCATACTCCGCAACCCGCCAGGGAAAGGGGGCCCAGGCCCATCCGGACCGGGGCCCAGTGCAGCAGCGCCGCCCGGCCCCACAGAGCACGGGACAGTCCACCCGACCCCACCACAGAGAAAACTGCACCCACCCCATCATCCACTCATCTTCCAGACTACACAAGACAATAGACGCCCAGGCTGAGATCTTCCTCCACCTCTCCTGTATCTCCCCCTCCTGCAGAGAGAATTCCTGAGGAGAGGAAAGCTCCTGCAAGATGTGACATCCTCCCCCACCAGTTGAAGAGCCCCCCAGGTGGCTCGATGCAACGGCGGCACCCTGCGCCAGGGCTGGGCCCCCATACACCCACCCGCCCGCAACCCCGGCAACACACCAACCAGGACCCAAACCCCTGAGGCCCGGCCAGGGCCCCAGCCCAGAGACGGAGCGCCCCCAGAACCTCACGCCCGTCCCGGATCCACCCAGGGGCAGCCAGGCCACCAGGTCAGTATATCTGGAATATTGGCCAGATGTCCATTATCATGACAGAAAATTCAGACATAGTGGCCTGTGGCTTGTAAGCTTAACTCTGTTACCAGCTAGAAAAAACACATTTTACTTACGCAGCTGTTAACATAGCTACTTGAACAACCTGAACAACTTGAGCAAGACTATTAACAGTCACGTGTCCAAGTGTTCTACAAGTATACAGTCTAAGAGACAACTCCTTTCAGGTTGATAAAATGTACAAATCTTCCATTTTTTGTACCATCTTCTTTATCAGACACAAAACAGCTTACATACTTCTGCATTACTAACCAGCAATTGTGTATCGTTAGCCATCATTAGCATGAAACTTTTAGATTACAGTGCACATTTAAGGGGCACGCTGTAATTCAACAGAAGCTTTTCAATTTAAATCAGTTTTATTTATATAGTGCCAAATCACAACATCACTTTCCTCAAGGTACTTCATATTTTAATGTAAAGACCCTACAATAATAGAGAGAAAACCACCCAACAATCAGCCGACTCCCTTTGAGCAACTACTAGGTGACCATGGAAAGGAAAAACTTTTGACAGGAAGAAACTTTTGGCAGAACCAGACTCAGGGAGGGGCAGCTATTTGTCCCAACCAGTTGGAGTTGATGGGACAGTTCAGCACAGCATAGTTCACACACATAATTAAATATCCAACAATGAATGGTAGGTGCACGTATGAACTGAAATATCTAGTGTTGAATTAAATATATTTTGGAGTATATTTTGACTAAAACCTTTTAAGAAAAGTTTCATACTTGCATTTAAATCCGGATATCAATACTTACAATGAACAAATATACATAAACAAAACATTTCAAATAATCACACTCACCAGTTTGAAACTTGCAAGTGATGTTGATCTTAGCTTTCATGTTTTGTTGTCCTTGAACATCAGATTTATTCTGTAGGCTTACCATTCCTCTCAACCCTTTGTTCCCCCCTCTTCTATGCTGTTTTATCCCCTTTCCCCCTTCATCTCATCTGTACACACTCTCTCTTACCGTCTTTATTAGTAGTGGAATTATTCACTTGGCTTACACCTCAGTTTGAATAAATTGAGTGTGGAACTATTGGCGAGATGGTCTTTTTTGGCAGGCATACATTTGTGCCTCGAAGTACATGTGTGTTATGTGTGTGCTGCATTAACAAAGAGACTGCATTGAGAGACAACTAATCCCAGTGGGATAGCCCACTCATGTTCTGTTTGAGAGCGGCGTAATTAAAGGAGCGCACCTCTCCGAAGTCACCTATTTCAATACAAAACACTGCTTTATACAGACACGCAGGCAGCGAGAAACCTGTACGCACACACATTTGCACACTCCCAGTGCTTTCTTACCCAGGCAAAATTCACTCTGTATATAATTACATCCCTCTTCTAATTTATCCCTGGGAATATATCAAAACCTCAGGATATTTCAGGAGGTATGGAGGAGAGAAAGAGAATGAGAGGGTAGCAGTGAGGTTTGGAGAGATGATAAGGTCAATACTTGTAAGAAAACAAGGCAATAAAGTTATTGAAATATTTATGTTTGATTGTTAGGTGCATAAACAGTTTATTATTATTGTGTTTGACCATCTATATGGCTGCCTATATCCTTCATTTTATTTTATTTTTCTAATTTCTGCATTAAGAAAAGTTCACATAGCCCTTTGATTTTAATTTTCTGACATTCCAGGGATGTTTTTTCCAAAGAAACTGAGGCTGAAATATGTGGATGAATACATACAATTGATCTTTATAGCAAGATTGTATTTAGCTTTCATTTGGGAGAGAGAAAGATTATGTCACTTGTTTGTGCAGGAGGCATCTTAAATGTAGAATATGAGTTGAACTGGAAGTCTCGCTTGGCTTCGGAAGATACTGTGTATGCTCACAGATCACAGCAGGAGACGTATATGTTGACTGAATGGAATATATGTGCACAGGGAGAGACAATAACACATATTCGTCATGCCCACCCTGTCTGTTTACGTTTGACAAAGTTATGCCTCAGTTTAGTCCAAAGTCTTCCCCTTTTGTCTGTTCTCACTTGCCGAGGTCACCCTTTTCACTCTGTGATGAGATAGTGTCCACCCATCCTCCAATCTTACCAGTGACAGGATGATGACCACAACTCACCTAGCCTCTTTAGAATGTTTTTATCTTTATGAAAAAAATATTGTACACTCCATGTTAACTTAACTTTGAAGAAAGAGGACGTGTAAGCTGCATGCATGTACTGACTCTGTGTGTAAATGCTGGTAATACTTCCTTTTTATATTTTGGCACATCTTTTTCTTTGTGTGTATATCATTCTGTTGCACACACACATGCATTTGTGTTTCCATGACTTCAGAGGACATTACAATGACTTACATTCATTTCCTGACGCTATAATCCAACCTGTCTTTCTACTGTAGGTGTGAAGCTTGCTTGACCTTTGTGCGGAATAACGGGGCTGTCATATGACTGCCTGTCCTAAATAAATCACAGTATACAAGCCCTAAGTTTGTAGGCATGTGTAACTATACAAACAAGTGAGAAGGCTGTACGTGTCATGTCTTTTGTGTTCTTGAAACTGCCTGAACACTTCCACACAAATCTGTTAGCTGTACTGTATATGTAGTATGTGTTGCAATGGCACTTCACTACGCTGGTGTGGTTGCATAAGCTTTAGTGTGTTTTATGCATGTGTGTGCATGTGTGTGTTTGTAACTTTCATGTACCCTTCTCCAAAGGTTACCCAGACAGGCTTTTGGTGACAGGCTCCAGAAAGCTCCCTAAACCCAGCAGCTTTCCCCAGCAGCTGGTGCTCTCTCCTTGGCCTCGATCGCCATCACTGCTCCTTCCCTTAACACACAAAATAATTTAGCAACCAAAACGATGACTTTTGAAAAGTTCACTCAGTTCTTCAGGTAATTAATTTTCATCAAATTATTTGTTTTGCCAGCATGTGGCTGCTATGTAGGAGTGTTGATTGTGGCCTGTAAAATGTTGATTATTTGACCAAACCAAATAGCTCCACCTCAGTGGAAATCCAAAACTCAGTCAAACTCACTTGGTCTGATCATGTCGGTTGTAAAGTTAACACCCAATACTTGAACTGAATATGTAAGACAGCTACATATTTCTCCGCGTCCAACTTCTGATGTGTCTGTGTACATCTACCTTCTCTGCTGCCTTTGTGCGGAGCAGATATTATTACAATAACTGTAGCAAGGAAATCTCTTTAATGTTAAGAAATTTGTAGTTTGTTATTTCTTGACTGCATATTCAGGAATAGGTTGACTTTGATAACTCTGTTATGACTAATTTGAGGTTAAGTACAATTCAGGAAGTAAGATGTAGCATAGTAATTAGGGCCCATTTAGTTTACATAGACAAGCATTGCTGCTATGACACGACTCAATCATAGAGGTCATTTTTAAATATTTAAAAAAAACATTTTTTAGATATTTATTTTGTATTAATAATCCCAAATATATTCATCACTCTTTTAAAAAAAATAATTCTTTATGACTACTACAATATTTTATTTTCTGATTATCCTAGTGGATTATATCCTATAATACATAATACATAAAATATATTGCCCAGAGGGCAAGTTTTTTCCTTTGCTGTTTTACACTCACACAGCCTGAAAATGAACTGCAGCTTAAACTCTGTGTTTATCTAATAACACCTTGTGACTTCAAACCCTTTCATTGCTATTACAGCCATCAGTCACGTTAGTGGCAGAGATGTCTTTTCAAGTCTACAGATCTCTCCCTTTTTCCTATTGGCTTCTCTTGCTCTGTTTTTCTCCCTGTCTCCTTCTCACTCTTCATTGCTCCCTGCCTTTTGCTCTACTCTGGGTTCAGGTTGGAGGAGCAGGCAGGGGTCTTTGTTCAAAATGTCCATATCCACACTGTGTTCTGCTGTACCTGCTGACAAAGCTATCAGATAACTTAGCTCCATCTCCCCTGATCCTGTTGGCGGTGTAGCTTTGTATTGTGTGTGTATCTTTGAGAGCTTGTGTTCTTTTATATATTTTTGTTTATTTTTGTTGGTTTTCACGATGAATGATATTGTGACTTAATTTTGCATATTTTTAGCTACATTCCTACAAACAGCCATGCACACACGAGTTGTGAGTCTTTGTGCTGATGTTGGCTGCAAACTGACCAGAGTCCATAGCTCCCTCTGTTGGCTTGAAGTGAAGTGCAATTTCTTACTCTCACTCCCTCCATCTGCCTCACCCCCCTCTTTTCTACAAAAGCAAAGTTCAGTAATGTGTGAAATTTCCAAATTGCTTCATTTCACTTTTGGTACAGCTTAACTTTTTAGTTCTCATTTTAACATTAAAATGTCAAATGTTTGTCCTGTTCGTAGTACTTACTTAAACCTATCTTAAATGCTTAAATGTTTATAAAAACAGCAAATGTTCTTTAATTATCAAGAACAAATGCTCTGTTTTATTATTGTTGAAAGTACTTTGTTTGCAGTTGTTGCCTCAGTCTAGTGCTTTGTTCATGACTGGCACATGCGTCGATGGGTGGCCTGGGGTCAGCTTCCTAAGTGGCCACGTCTTGAATTTGTTAAAGATTGTTTTGACCAGCAAAGACACACATATAACCGCTCACAATACAAGGCTCTGAATGAACTTGCTGTGGCCTATTGAGTAGTTTGATTGATGTCAGCGAGAGTTGCAATGGATAATTCTTCCATAGATGTCAACAGGCTGCCACCGCAGGGTCAAAACACACACACCCACACACAGATTTACACACACTGGCAGACAAGAGAAGAGTGAGATGCCAGCAGTTACTGAGCTCAATAGGTTTTACATTGTAAATGGACTTTCAAAGTGATTCCAGCAAGGCTATTTACACATGCATACAATTATTAATTATGATAAAATGCTGTTTTTACACGGTGCTTTGACTGAGTTGCATGTTTTTTGTTTTTATGTTGTTATATGCAGTTATATTTCTGCAGCATTGTGCATGGAAATATTGTCTGTTAACCAGCAATCACATATGCGCACATCGTGGATGCACAAGGTATCACCTTGGCTTTTTGAGTTAAAGGTTTGTGTTTAAGATGTTTATGGTTTGTCCAGTTATAGAGAAAAGTGGCCTAAAGGGGTCACTGTCAACATACACACACTGACTGAGAGTCAATCAATAGTCTATGGGGGTGGGGAGGATAGGGGTCAGAGAAGGGAAAGAGGAGTGAGGCAGAAAGACAGAAAAAGTAACGGCTGTTTTAGGGTTCAACCAAAATCACAGGAATTTTGTGATAGTCTCTACAAAGATGATTCAGAAGCTTTAGGACCATATGGGCCTTTTGTGTGTGCACCAGTTGATGAATTTTAAGGAATACAGCTCTGTTTGTGGCATTGTGTGCACGACATGATGTTATTGTTCACCATAACATTTTTTTTCTGTATTTACATAAAAGGCAAAGCTTTGTAAGGCATCACTCACCACACATGCACAGTGAAAGCTTATTCTTAGACTGCGTTCTTATGTTTTACCACATTGCTGCTTGTGCTTAAATTATCAGTCAGTAGAAATCACTTTCCACACAAACTGCATAAATTAAAGAATCATTGAATATTTTGTAACATAAACTAACTAAAAATTACACCTCCATAAACACAACCAGTTCATCTTTGACAAATATTAATGATTTCTGTGTGCGTCAAAACACTGTTCTTCAAATATTTATATAGCCATTTGTTGATATTTTACAACCCGCAGGCTTCTAATTGTTTAATTCAATGTATGATTTGTAGTTCTTATTTTAAATAAATGTGTTAGGCAGAACATTTTGGACTTTCTGCACTGAAACTGAGATTTTGTGTGTGTGTGTGTGTGTGTGTGTGTGTGTGTGTGTGTGTGTGTGTGTGTGTGTACTTGTGTATTCACAAGTGTGTTAGACACTGAGGTTTTGGTAAAGGATTTGTTTGCACAGTAGTGACGGCAGCATTGATTCACACTCATCTTTGTCGATGCTTATAAGCCTCTGGATACATCATAACTGTGTGTATGTTTGTATGCCTGCATGTGTATGTGTGTACACAAACCTAACAGCTATATATCTGTAAAGACATGTATTTGAATTCCTATCCTTCTGTGTAAATGGCAAAGGTACATCTGTGCAAGGAGTCTGTGACTATGAGCGTGTTTGTTTTTGTATGTGGTCTCTGGATCTTTACTTTGTCGGCTTCCAAAACAACTTCTAAATATGTATTTATTCTTGTAAAGACCCTGATTGTGCCCATGTGAAGGCAGTTAAGCTCAGTTTCACAGGGTCTTTCAGCACAATAATGTCAAAAATTCTCCACATCACACACATGTATTGAGCTATAATCATATTACCTTTAAAATGGCATTTAACTGAACAGTACTATGGCTAACAGGTACTGAGTTCTCCATGCAGCTTGAGACAGATGCTTTATCAGCAAAACCAATACACATATCCTACACTACGCTAAGAAGAATATGAAGAATATTTAGTGCGCTAACTTCAATGTTTTAGTAACAGTTTTTCTGTTAAGCAGTTGAAATGTTAATGATTGGACTCTGTGTTTGTCAAAGAAAAACAGGGAAAGAAAAGGCAGTAGTTACACACACATACACACACATGTACATCAAAGCTGAGATTGGTTTCAGGAAATATTTTATTATCTGTACTATTCCAAAGCTGCTAATCACAACCACTCTCTTTCATCTTTGCACCCCCCACCCCCTCTACCAACAACACCACCACCCCCTCCACCCCCTCCGATTCCATTCTCTGTGTCTCCCTGTATACGCTACACTTCTCTCTCCCCCGCCATCCCATGTGCAGGGGTACCCAAGTGTTGAAAAAGTCTAATCGAAAGGAGGAAGACGTTAGTTAAAAAGAAAGGAAAGAAGACAGAAAGCGCGTGTATCATTCGGAGTGTCCCTGCGGGGTTCCGATTTTTCCCTTTTCACAAGGCCCTTCCCGCTCTCCTTGCATTCCCTTTTCTCTTTTCTGCTGTCTCCTCCTTGCTCTAAAACTGAGAAGCGGTGAGCTAATTTTTCCTGGAGAATCCCAGTCGCAGTACCTATACTCACATTCCAAGGTGCTCGGAAATACTGGGAATACACAGCCTGCTGGTGTAGAGATGAAAGTGAACTTGACAAAACAGCAAGCAGCAGGGAAAACCTTGTTCCAATCATGCCCAAATCATTCCACAACAAAGGACAAGCGCTCTGGAATTGCTATAATCTCATATTTTACTGCTGGGCTGCGATGGGTTCTGCTGCGCTGTGCCTGTGTGTTTACGGTGTGACACAGTATTCAGGCTTTGGGTTCATGGTCAAGCATACACTATTTGATCTTGCATTTCTCTGGATTTGATCAGGTCAGTTTTGTGTTTTCCGTTTGAGCACAAATCAGTATCGGCGTCCTTAAAACATCCTAATAACATGTGTGTAATAATAACAAGTGTAACTTGTGTGGTTTAGACCTTATTTGAAAGAGGGGTCAGCTTTTTGGTTTAAAACGTTTTTTGACATTGTTAGAAAGAAATATATTGTCAGTTTTTAACATTGCAGTTTATGTGAGAATGTAATTTTACCTATGCAGGTGCATGCAGAGAGCAGGAGTGACCAGGGTAGTGAGAGACCAGTGAAAAAAGGTCAGAGAGATGGATTGATAAAGAGAGAAAGAAATTAAGTAAAAGGAGAGCAGCTTGTCTTGCTTTAAACCTTTCTCGCACCTGTCTCATTCTCCTCTCTGCTTCCTCCTTTCCTTCCTGATTCCCTCATTCTCTCTTTTCCTCCGTGCTCTTTGTCTGATCCCTCCCTCTCCACCTGCTCCTCTCCCTCTCTTCCTCGCTCTCCCTTCTTTTCTCCACCCCTTTCTCCGCCCCTCCCTGCAGCTATTGGTGAAGCACCCACCAATCATAGCACAACTGGGACCTGAGGGACTACATATGCAAAATGCTGCTTAATATTCATGAGCCGCTATCGGGGCTTTAAGTCGTTGATTAGGACAGCAGCACAGCTTTCTGTCCCAACTGCCTGACTAGCTGGCTGTGTGTGTGCCTATAGCCCCCTCTCTCTCACTCTCACATACACACTGCATACACATGCTCCCTCACTTCTATGCACACACGCAGAGCTGATCAGTGCAGGCAGCGCAGAGCCCGGTAATTGTATTGCTCACTCCAAGTGGAAGGAAGGACCGAAAGAGAGGAAGATCAGAGAAAGAAGAGAAAAGAAGAGAGAGGAGAGATATAAAAAAAAAACTTTGATTTTTTTTTGTTTTTAATTTCTTGCCATTTACCCTGAGGAGGTTGACATGACAATGACCCGGTATCGCCGATGGATTCGGTAGGACACCCGTTATCCGAGTGTTTTTTAATGCACTCTGAACAAGAGTAGGTAAATTTTACCTTTTACTCTTATCCTTTTATTGATCATCCAACTTGTCATTGCCATTGTCTTCCACTGTAAGTGACTGTGTGAGTCAGTGAGTGAGTGTATGTGCTGGTATGCAGCGGAGGTGGCCGGCACCGTGTCAAGGTTGTTTCTGTTGTCAGGTAGCACGCGTTCACTCTTGTCTTTTTGTGTGTGTGTGTGTGTGTGTGTGTGTGTGTGTGTGTGTGTGTGTGTGTGTGTGTGTGGCTGCAGTATCTGGACAGCAGTTCTTACTTAGTGGGCAGAGGAGCAAAATTTCTGTCCCTTCACCTGAAAGTCAGACATACGCACAACACACCTGCCTGCAAACACACATTGTTTACTCCATTTTCACTTTCGCTGTTTTCAACAAACACTTTACTTGAAGTCAGGCTGTTCTTGGGACAAACTTTCTCAGTACATGTCTGCATGTGTGTACCTGTGCATGTGTTTATACTTATGCATGTATGGTTTAAGTATGTGTTCATCCAAGCAGAGAATCCGCGAGATAACAGGGCATTAAGGTTACAGGAGCAACGTGTAGGAAAGGGCCCATAAGAGAGGAGGGAGAGGGAAAGGGGGAGAGCTGCGCTCTTAAATGCCAGAGGAGGTAGAATTTCAGACGGGCAGCTCAGCGTGTGGCCCCGCTCAGGAATTAGAGACAGTCACACACACTCTGTCTCACACACACACACACACACAAACACACGAGTGCTGCTGAGCTGCTCCTTTCGCCAGTGCTTTGCTCTTTTAGATGTATGTGCAAAATGTAGATTAAGTGATTGGCAGAGTGGACAGCAGTTTGCTTGATTAGATTATTGTGTGCACAATTATTTAAAAAACAAAATTAGAGCCAACAAACAAATGATTAAAGTATAGCAGTATTTGCTTAACTCTTTTCTTAAACAGGACAAGATAAAACATTCCTCCGACACTGTGCGTGTGTGAATCAGTAGCCGGACAGACCTGTTTTGTCTGTATGTATAAAATTATTGGCATTCACCTTTTCGAATTTGAAAAGCTCATAAATAAAGCAAAGATTTTATGGTCATATATATATATCTATATATATATAGATATATAGATATAAATGTATATGTATAGATTTAAAACACATGCTTAGATTTAACCCATTTCCACTTAGAACTAAATTTGAATGAGTGACACTAAATCAAAGCCACAATTTAGGTGGGGTTTTTTTTACGTTAGAGAGTCGGAAGTGGGGAAACTGAAAGAACAAAGTCAGAGCAGAAGCTCATGCAAAATGTTGTACTGTAATATTTCCCAAAACGGTATCTGTAACATTTTTAAAGAAAATAGGCAATTTTTCATTTGCTTTCAATCTTTCTCATCATTTGTTTTAAAACACACACGCCCCACTCACTTGTAAAGCATTTTGAATATAGAGGCATTTTTAAGAGAATAAACGGAGATAAACTGTACCACTACTTTACATTAAAGTATTCTTTTATTATATTTTTTATTTAAAAAATTGTCTTTTAACTTTCAGTCTGTTTGAATTAAAATGTCATTTAAGCAAATATGAGAAATTGCCCCTTCTGAACAAGTAAATGCTTAAAGAGAACAAATTAAAATGTTCATATGTGCAGGATTGTTTTTTTTAAATGATTATTTTATTATCATTGCAGTATGACCAATCAAGCTTTTAGAGAGTCAATCATTTCAGTTCCTTTTTTAGAGGGAATAACTGAATTTCCAGTAGAGCAAAATCTGAATTTAGGACACTTTACACTACAAGGATTTAACCCTGTGGATTGCATCTGAACAAGCTTTCTCTATGTTGGTCCTTCAACTGCAAAACAGTGGGGTGGAATTTAAGGACCTGTAACGGCTCAGGTGTAAGAGTCTTGATTTTTTTTTTTTATCAAAATAAGACGGAGAATTCAAATTTTTCAAAAACTTTTGAACTGGATTTGCTTCTTAATGGACAAGAAGTGCGCAAACTGTGTTTAGACATCAAGCATCAATACACTCACTGAAAAACACACTTTCCTGACAGACATTTAGCAATGAGATGTGTCTGCTTTACCTGCGCGTGATTCAGCAAGTGTACGTAAGCTGTTGCCACTCAAACGTTTTCTAGAGAGCCCTCTGGTCCCGTCATCTGTGCGTCCGCTCCTTCACACATCCATTCATCCATCCATCGATCCATCCATCCACCGTTCTCTGTTCCCGGCTCAGGCGTTCCCTTCTTTGCTCTAAGGCAGTGCTTTCCTATACTAATTAAAATATTAGGGATAATGATGATCATACTGATAATAATAACAACAAGTACCACTTAAGCTGTTAACATAATTGCATTCCCCTCATGCCACCATATACATAACATTTGCATATCATTAAAATATATTTCCCACAGTGACTTTAGTGATTTTGGTGTTTTTAACAGTGGGTGTGAGGGAGAACGGACGGGTGGTGAGAACTGCACAGTGGCTGATCAGTCAGGCAAAGGTTTTGTAGTGCAGTAATGAAGAGAAGCACAAGGGAGCACATATGATTTGATTAGGAATTATTCTCCAATCTGATGTGTCTGGATTTAATTCTTTTTAAATACATGGAAATGTAGAGGAAAGAAATTATTTGTGATTGTGAGTAAAAAAAATAAAAATAAAAATCTGTTTCAGGTTAAACACTGTTGAAGTCGTTCATCAGACTAAATTAAGATGTGCCAGAAAAACAAACAATTTTTTTAACTTACAGTAATATATATAATATGGTTCAGGCACCAGATTTTCACACGTAATGTCGTGTTGCTTCTTGTTCTGCTACGACAAATGCCACTATTTTAGTTCACATTTG
The DNA here is from genome assembly GCF_036321145.2 of Pelmatolapia mariae. Taxonomy (NCBI): domain Eukaryota; kingdom Metazoa; phylum Chordata; class Actinopteri; order Cichliformes; family Cichlidae; genus Pelmatolapia; species Pelmatolapia mariae. Next base: position 27,540,155 of record NC_086227.1, on the reverse strand, counting down.
GAAAAGTGCATTGGGCATCATACAGTGATTTACTTTTCCTGATTTTCCTGATGAGGCAAACTACTTTATATGAAACTGCGAAAGAAATTCAATTGAGAAAAAAATCCAACTCGAAGGCCAACCGTCTGATGCTTTGACCGTTTGTTGTTTAAATGTGCGACAGCAAAATATACATATGTTTTGTTATTCAGAATAAAGAGATAATATGCCTTGCTTTTGATTAGACAATGAAGAGCATTTAATGGTTTTTTCCCATCTTTTTCTTTTCCTTAATCTTAGTCGCTGGACCTTATTTTTCAGCTTATGAATTGGGATATGCAGTAAAGAGAGAGAGAGAGAGAGAGAAAGAGAGGTAAAGCTGACTGGAGGGAGGGACAGGGGGGACCAAAGAGAGATTGCGTAAATTAAAATCCTTTTAATCTCCTTATAAAATCATTTACTTAATTCATCTGTCAAAGCATGTCAATATGTGCCGTGCTGATTTGCTGGCTGCGTGCGCGTGTGTGTGTGTCTGTGAGTGTGTGAGCGTGCAATTTGCATCTGTTTGTTGCCATCCGTGGTTTCGTGCCTGCATGCTCCCATTTTGTATGTGTGACCTATTGATGGCCTATATGAGGAAGTGTTGTTCTTTTTGTCTCTTTGCCCGCCTGTCTGTCCCTATGGAATTTGTTGTCTGTCAGGTTTTTTGCATTTGCCTGCAAACACACGCGCAGAGAAACGCACGCACTCATGCTTACGGCGGCCTCGCTCTCATGTGAAGGGTCCGGGCATTCCAGTGGTAATTTGGTCCCGTAAAGAGAAAGAGAGAGGTAGAGAGTGTGAGAGAGAGAGAGAGGGAGAGAGAGACGCAATGAGAGAGACAGACAGAGCGAAGTGGGAAGGAAGGGAGGGGGTTTGCTTTTGTCTGACACCAGCACTCAGGAGGTCCGCTGGACACACGTGTAAGCATGAATGCCCACAGCAACACACACTCTTAACACTAATGCATAACAATAAACACACAGATTTTACCATTTGCAGGTTAAAGTTATCAAAATGTTAAAAATACAGTGACTTATTCTTACACACACACATGCATCTACATATGTGGATGTAGATATTAAAAATGCATTGTCTCACACACACTTAGAAAGCCACTGAGAGATGACAGAGCAAAATGGGATGAGCCTTGATGATGTGAATTTGTCTGATTTATGTCCAATCCATCAGTGCTCTGTGTGTTTCTGAGTATGTCACGGGTCAGTGCCGGCCTTTATGTGTTGAAAGAGCAGTAAGGGAGACTGTACCAGATGTGACACAAACACACGCACACGCACACGCACACGAACACACACTGCAATTAGCCATTTTGCCACACTGGTGGTGAATCTGTGTGTGTGTGTGTGTGTGTGTGTGTGTGTGTGTGTGTGTGTGTGTGTGTGTGTGTGTGTGTGTGTGTGTGTGTGTGTGTGTGAATGCACGGTTGAATGCCAAAGCGGTGATCAAAAAAAACGAGAGAGAGAGTGATATATAGTGAGAGGCAATGTCGCTCATCTTATCTCCTCTTCTCTCCACAGCGCTCATCCTCTCATTCCCCACGTTCCATCATCCATACATCTCCGTCATCCATACATCAAAATGTGAATTCAATTATTATTACTATTATCACATTCTATCAAATCATTTATGCTCCGTCTGAGAATTACTCTCCGTAATGCTGCTGACTTTTCTGTCTTTTCAAATCTGCTATGACCAAGTATATAGTTTCAAGAAATGCAGAATAAAAAGAGGATGTTTTGCACCTGTGCAAATTTGAACTGTGTCAAAAGCACACAGGTCCCTTTGTAGATCCATCTGCTTGATTTTAACAAACGTTGCTTTAAACTAAATTACGTTTTCTTAGAATTGCTATATACATTGTGGGGTTTCTTTGGTGTCTGTGTTATTATTGTTTTCAGAAAAGGAGTCACTAAATTTGAATTTTATCAAGTTCAACCAGATGAGCTATTGAGTTACGCTTTAGATTCAGTGACTGGTGTATGCATGAGTGTGTGCGTACCCATCGTGTTGTGCTTAGGGCTTCTAATGCTGCTCCTCAGTCCTAATAGGAGGAGACAGCGCAGACCGGGCCACAATAGAGCAGATTTAGATGGAGAGGTGAGGTGTGTGTATGTCTCTATGTATGTGTGTAAAGTGTAAAAGTGTGTCCATGAGTTAAAGAGGATCACGAGAATGGTGAAGGTTCAAACCCCTTGTCTGTCTATGGCACTTTTCTGTTGTGCTGCCCATGGGGAGAGCCCTGTGGTTTCGCTGCTTGGGTTGTTCTCTCCCTCTGCACGGCCAAGCTGAGAGTATGATTAAATTGTCATTGTTTCGACAGTGTGTAAGAGGGGTTCAAAAAGACAAAAAAGGGAAGATACAGTAGAACGGGAAAGGGATAGCTACTAAGAGAGAGAGAAAGAAATGAATGACCATACCGCCTTCCGACTGACAGTGAAATATTCCTCCTCTCATCCTCCCATCATGCTTCATGTGTGTGCCTGATGGGGAGAGAATGACAGACCAGCCCACACCCCACCTCATGGTTTAGTTCTCTAGTTTTTTGCTGCTTTTTTCATCTGCCTTGCACTCTTTTTCTTTCACTCTTTCTATCTCCTGTCTGTGCACTAGGTTTCTCTCTATGCCAACTTTATCAGATGCACCATACAAATAAACTACAATCACATGACGATTTTCAGAAGTATTTGTTCTTCCCAAATGTACTGTATATTCAGATATTAAGCTGTTCAACAAAAGTGTATATTCTTTGAATCAGGGAATTTTGATTTCTAGTTATTAGACAAGATTTTTACAGTTACACACTGAAGACTGAATACTGAAGAAGGGTTTTTTACACTTTCTTGCTTCCTGCCCCGAACTTATTAATTTCATTAATTAAGTTTATTCCACCCGCTTCATTATACACAAAAAATGAAACGTACATAACAACATATATATGTATATTTACCTCATTATTCACAGCTTTTGGTGTTTTTGTGAAAAGGAAATTGTCTCTAACAAATATGTTGATCACACAAAATAACTCATTTATTTTTTTAATTTTATTTAAGAAAAAAAAAACAAGCCCAACAGCATCAGTCCTTGTTGGTCCCTCCAACTGTACCAACGGTTCAGCTTTGACACACATCCGTGCATGTGTGAGAAGATGCCACGTGTTAATATACAGTTCATTATTTTGCACATGTAAAAACAAGAAAACTATGTGTGTTATTAAGGCCTTGTTTCTGTGCATGTGTGTATGTGTGTGTGAGAGAGAGAGACAGTGAGTGAGATCGCATTTGTGTCTATTAACTGCGTTTACGCTTTCACACAATAGTTAAATTGTATTTGACATTTTGAAAAATTTCACTTTTAGTTTGATGTAGCTTAAATAAAATATACGTTTATTGCTTTTTCCAAAATATGTAAAAAATATATTTTGGAAACTATGTAAAAAATTACATAGTTTCATCGCTGGTAACTTTAGTAAAGATCAGATGTTAAAGTATTTGTGCATGGAACATTTATGTGAATTATGTTTACATTAATAAAAAAAATGCTCTAATCCTACATGGTAAAAACTCTTCTTTTCTTTAGGATGCGTGCTCCTCTGCGTAGCTGATCCGCTCTTTTATTCATGGCAGTAGATAATTCATTTTCTCTTTATCCCTATCTTCCTTTACCATTCAGCACCCTCCACCCACCCACACGCACGCGCGCGCACACACACACACACACACGCACGCTCCTCTTCTCCCTCTACACACCCCCCCTCCCTTGTGGAACTGTCACCTTTCTGCACCCGCTCAGTCCCTATTAAGGCCGACAGCCCATCTGCCGCCTGCCCCGCTAACAGCTCCCGTCGCTAACGCTAACGTGCACACACATCCACATCCGCTCAGACACACACAGAGGGCTACGTTCAACCCCACCTGCCCTGCTGCACATGCAGTCACACGCAGAGCAACATCGTCAGACGTATATGTATATCAATATATGCATCCGCTCAGTATTTATCATGATCTAATGATTCTTTTAATTACTTCCAAATATCAAAAAGTCTGTACCAGACTTTTTTTCTTGATTTAAAACAGCCACTTTTGATCTTGCACATTATGACTTTCCAGGCAAGTATAAGGCTGAGTGTTATCGGGAGTAAGTATAAATACTATAAGAACCATGTAAACGATCTAGAAAAGTCAGCAATTTGCAACAAGAAGTGTAGAAATGAAAATAGAACCCACAAGTTTATTTGCGAGGAGGAAACCAATGGGATCATCGGGAATTTTTAATGCAGCAGAGGAGATTGGCTAGTCTTTAGTTCAGTTATTTATTAGTGTTCATATCTCTATGTTTATCCATATTTATGCATACAAATTGTCTGTGTAACTGCAAGACGTCACACTACCCTGATGAGAGGAGTAATTAGGTAGGGCAGTTGCTGCTTTGTGTGTGTGTGTGTGTGTGTGTGTGTGTCTGTGTGTGTGTGTGTGTGTGTGTGTGTGTGTGTGTGTGTGTGTGTGTGTGTGTGTGTGTGTGTGTGAGTGTTGTGGCATTTGCTCCCTTCAGGGATAGGTGCGTTTTGCATTAGCAAGAATGGCAACTGTCTCATCAATCACTGCATCACCATGTCACACACACACAGACACACACACGCACACACACATATGTACACGCATACCATGGCATGGTCATTCTGTTCACAGATGGGCCAGCAACACATGAGCGAGTCACTGAGCATCAGAAAGACACCAACGATCTCCGTGCTTTCACACACACACACACACACACACACACACACACACACACACACCGCCACACATCCATAGTATGTCTGCATGTGCTGGTTCTTGTGCTGCTTACATGTACTGACAGGAGCGTGAAATAGGTTAGGTAGAATCACATACATTAATGTGCCTGTCTTTTATTCTCTCCTTTACTCTACATGCATATTTAAATATTTATGATACGAGCTATTTCTTACATATATGAGTACTTGTGGGATTGAATTTTTCAATTGACTTATTATTTGATGATGTTTAAACAAAATTTAAAATGTGTAAAATTCGGATTTTCATTTTACATATGTTTAGTACTGTGTTTCTATTTTAGTATACGATTCACATGTGCTGAATTAAATTTTAAAAAAGAAAGAAATAAAACCTCATGTAAAGGATTGTCTGTTGGCTTTAAGATGCTTTTTTAATGAATTTCATTCTTCTGAAATGAAAAAAGAACTAGGAAAATCAGATTATGTGGTTATAAAGTGATAAAGCAGAATCTCTTTCGGTAATCCTAAACAGTTTTAGTCCAGGTTAATACAAATATCAGACAGAGCTTTTTGTGGTTTCTCTAAAATATCGTAATACAGACTAATCATAAAACTTTGTAAACTCAGGTTTTCTTTTCAGATGTATTTCTCGTGGTTCGTGATTTTTATGGTTTAAACCTAAATAAAGAAATCAATCAATAAATCACCTACTCTGTATGTCTCTTCCTCATCCGTACTTGTTATGTTGGCGTTTGGAAGGATATGGAGCTCATTTAAAGGTCCCATATTATATATTAATATATAAGTTATTATATAAGTTGTTTTATATTTAAATATATGTATATTTGACAAGTTAATTTTAGTCTTGCATATACCCAGACTGTTTCAGCTCAAAATAGCACACTGATATTTCTCTGATTTCAGCCCCTGTGTAAAAAAGCTGTTACAGCGTCTGTTACTTCTAATGCAGTTAAGATGCCTGCAGCCAAAATGTGACAGTTGAACCCAAATGGCTGGTAATACATACACAGGACTTAAACTGTTGCATACAATGTAAACCCAAATCAAGATGAAAACACAGTACTGAACAATCTACAGTGTTTTCAAGCAAATACTTCATGTAGTCCGATTTCCATACAGCGCCTGTGGGCATACAATAAACGCTAAGCGTAATGTTGTAATATTGTTGCGGAGATACCGTCATTAAAAATAAAAGTAAATCACCTCGCCGTCTGTTTTTTAGATGTCAGAAGTGTCCCTCGTCTTCAGTCTTGCAACCCACAGCAAAGTATCTGGGGTACTTCGGTTACAGTGTTAGCACACACAGGTGTGCAAGGGAGAAAATATTCATTCAGAATGTAAGCGGGACGATCGGGAGACAGTGATCGAATTTTGCCGCAAACCTGAGTTACTTGTTCGGCCAGAAAGTTTTTGATTGATTATAATGGTTTATAATTCCCAGCACCACATGCACCTCATAGTGGATATACTTTAGTCCTTGGTGTGACACCAGAACCACTTCTCCCATCACCACCTCCACCGAAAAACAAAAAAACAACAGAATTAATAGTTGGCTGTCTATATAGCATTGTGACACTGCAACCAAAGCCAATAAGTGTCTGAAGCAGCAGCAGCAGCAGAAAGATATCGATTCCTTCTATTCACCAGAGTGGAACTAAAACCTACATATTACACACCCTGGCCCTCTACCTCTTACTGAGCCAACCCAGCTCTGTGGATGGATAGAGGGATGGTTGTCAGACAAGTCATTGGTCTGTCTACCTGCCTGTCTATGTGGCCCTCACATAAACAGGAACCCACACCGGGACAACATCTCACACTCAGACACACGTGCGTATGTGCTGGTTGTTTGTGTGGTAAACACATGTCTATCAGTTTGCGACACATACCAACATCCTGCTCTGTTTACCGATACACTTTGTTGGAGGAAACACACACAAACAGGAGTGTCACAGTAAAAAAAAAAATAAAAAGACCTGAAAAAGAAAGATTATTTTATTCATTGTCTTTTAACTTCCATGCATAGCTTAAAGTGCTCCCTGATTTCTACTTTTACATGTTTGGGATGAAATTATTAGTTGGCTTCAGCTCTGTAATTCTTTGGCAAAGTTTTAATATTAAATCAATAATTATTCTTAGGTTAATTGGGCTAGTATTACAGACATGATTATTATAATCGCTCTCATTAAGCAAAAGCATAAATGCTCAAAAGTAAGCACCTCTTCAGATCTTTGCACTATTTTTGAAGGATTGGTTTCTTACTATATGTTTTCTTTCATATTTTACCAAATCTGAATTTGTATCTGTTTTTTCTAGATTTTATCCACTGGTAGGAAACTGCTTTTCCTTCCACTTCCCTCGCTTCATTTTCCCCCGATAGTTTAAAAGTAGGGCATTCAGATCATTTTATTACAAGCCCAGCCATGATGTAATTTTTTCTTTTTTTCTTTTTTTAATTGTTTTTGTAAGGGATGCTTTTGATTCTGTTGCCTGTGGTGACCTTATCACCCCAGCGACAGCCCTGCTTCTGATGACGGCACTGGGTTTGATTGAAGGATGGCAGTTCTTCCTCTGATGCCTTTACTTTTATATTTCCTCCATTTAAAAAGGTTTTTTGAGGTGAAAACTGGTAAAACTCGGGGACAAAAGTCTCATGTACTAGTTTAAAATTCTGATCTGCCCCCTGTGCGTCTGTCTGAGAGCTTCTCATCTTTCTGCCTACTTGAGATGCTCTCAGCAAATTGCCCTATGTGTAAATCTTGGACCTTTCTTTGTGTATTTATGTTTTTTCTTTTCTGCCTCTCTCTGTCCTAACTATGCAGTTGCATAAATCATAATAGTTTTTTTCTTATGTTTACTGAGGGCTGAATGATTATGTGTGCCTGTTACTGTGCCCTTTCAAGCACGCTCTGTAATTCAGTGGTCATCCACTTAATTTTGTGTTTAAGATTTTTTTTGATTTTCCATTTCATTTTTGTTTCCTTGTCACTGTGTTGAGCTGAAGAAAGTATTTTATTAAAACAATAAAATGAAAAAGGTTTTGTGTTTAGTTTAGTAGTGTTTTGTTTACTACAGCGCTTTAACCTTTTATCAGATTCTGGTACTGAGAAAGCAGTTCATTTTTAGAAACAGGAACGTACAAAAATGTAACTTGTCACTGTTTCTATTTTTTTCCCTAAGTTTTATTTTGTTATTTTACCATTGCCCCTGAACAACTGATTTCAGTGTCATCAGATAGTTTTTGTGGCTTTTACGCAACACATAGGAACCATGTCTCGGCTTTACAGTCCCACTTGCTGTTTTCCTACTTTTCTCTGTTGTATTGTCAGCGCCATCCTTATGTTTCTCACTTTGCTTCTGTCTACAGAATGAACTTATCGAAGGGGCCATTAGTGAACAGCAGCAGTGAAGATAACTCCAAGTCGTCTTATGGTAAATGCGGCGCTGGCGCCTGGAGAATGCACCAGAGCTACGATCCACTGGAGGCCAACCACATGAGAGACGCACATGCCCTCTACAACCCCAGGTAAGACAGACTGGCAAGAAGACCACAGACACAAAAGAAGAAAGGGGGAATGACTTAAAAAGGGCAAAACAAAAGTGACTGTGAATCCATAAATCTACGTTGAGTTTTCTACAAAAGTCACACTTGACCTCTATAAACCTCGGAAGAAGAGAAAGAAAAGGCAAGCATTTGGAGACATCAAAAGCCAGTTTTTATTGGTCAGGATGTGTGCATGTTTGAGACTATTTGGAGAGAACCAACTTTTCTCCACCATCTATTCAAATGTGGGGAGAACGATTGTGTGCATGTGTGTCTTTCTTTGTGTATTTTTTTTAATTCATATGCCTTATCTGTTAAATTTGTTTGGAGTAATTTACATTTTTAACAACACTTTTTATGTTTTCAGCTTTACAAACCATCTTCTACTGTTCGTGTCACCAGTATTCTGTATTTTTATCTTTTTTTTACCTGCCCTCTATCAGTTTCTTTAAATAATTCCCTATAAATCCAAGTTAAGGGTGATCTTCAGTGTCGTTTGGGATCAAGAAGGGGTTCCCCATGGTACGACCAAGCCTTTAATATCTACTCTTTTTTTATTTCAAATTTTGGGAAACCCTAACTCCCTACCCTTGGGAAAAAATAATTCTCATTTAAACGCCACAATATAGAAAACATACAGATCCACTGTAAACTATATGTTATGATTAAACAGTGCAACTAAAATGAGAATATTTTTTTCCCTAGTATATATAGAGTATCACAAGGAATTTGGATTCAACTTGTGGCTCAAGGACACTTCAGTAGTGCAAATGCGTCGCAGTGCAGAGGCTTTAAATCACATCGTTTTGTTGAAGGACATTCTCTTTTACCATTACAATTATTCTCCATGCCATCTGTATGTGCAGTCAAACCTGAACGCATGAAAAGCTTCAACCAAAGTGAAATTTCACTTTAAAGTTCTCCAACAAAACCAGTTCTGACTTTATGTTGTTCCGGGCAGGTTTTGCTGAGGGCTGTCTTGCTTTATTTTTAGAGCTTAAACTGTAAATACGCTTCTTGTTTCACGTTTAAACACAGGAAATGTGTGACGCATTAAATATAGACAAACGTTATCATATCCTTCCTCCTCCTCTTTTGAAAGTTTCTCGGGATAAGAGATAGCATGACATGCCCTGAAAGCGAACATTTAACTGTAAGTATGCGCTTTCTATATAATTTATATAATTCAGGTGTATTGGACTAGTATAAATAAATAAGTATATTATTACTGTGTTTAGTGTTACTTGTTGTACATTATTTCACTTTAAAAACAGCTGAATATATATTTAATTTAAATAGGCTATATTAGAACCTAGTGTAACCAAAAGTGGGTTTCCCAAACTTTGTCTGTCTGTTCTCCAGATCGTGTTTTCACTCTCTGGATTTTGGACATTATGCTTCAAGATCTCACTGACTAACATGATTATCTTAAATGAACATTACTGTGATTTATTATGTTGTTATTATTGTTGTATTATTGCACATTCTTTAGGAACAATATTGATTAGTGCATTGTTAGGGTCTTGCGAAGCCCTTTAATTTTAAATGCATGTGTGTGTGCGTGTTCCTGTGTGCGCTGTAGACTGGGAAGTTTTAGTCCAATAGGATTTCAGGGTTAGTCTGGGTCAAGCCAATTAGAGGTCTGGCAAGCCATTCTCACGCAGACCCTCGGCCAGTCACCAGGAGGAGTGTTAGTAGCACAATGTGAGTGTGTTGGCAGACAGTGAAGTCTGGTGATGAGAGGTGTAAAGGTTTGCCAGGGGCTATGGAGTCAGTCCGTGGCTTGAAGTCACACAGTACATTTGTACACATGGATAGAGACACACTAGGCTCCAAAATGGGGAGCATTATTTCGCCTCTATGGTTCAAAACAAACTGCAAATTATATTGTTATTGTGAATTCGGCTGCCGCAAATATGCCAAGCCTACATGATGACATAACAGTATCCCCTAACTACGGGGGGAAAAAAACAGTACTGTGAAGTTAACAACTTGAGGATTTATCTCAAGACTTGTGCTGAAAAAATACAATCTGGGGATTTGCAATTCTGTTAAATTTTTAGAATTTTATTTCTCCTGAAACCGAGCTCAGAGTAGTCCTTTCTCACGGCAGGCAACCTAACTTACCGTAAGAAAAGTGTCCCTCCCAGTAAGACGTAACTGTGGGACAGGAATACCAGTACTCTAAATCTGAAGCACTTGAACTCAGACATAGTTCATTACTTATTATAGTTTATTATTATTTATACTTATGTATGTCCATCTGTGACAAAGCAACACATCCAGTAAAAATTGTTTATTTTTAAAAACTGGCCTTAAAAAGCTAACACTAAATATTAAAGTACTAACACTAAATATTAAGGTAAAAGTCACCTTACCTCAGTTGAACCTTTACCCCTACACACACACACACACACACACACTCACACAACCACACGTTTTCACTTACACACACAGTAAAAGGAACACATTTTCTTACACACACATGCACTATAAGATCACAGGAACACTTCCTTAGGATATCTGACCTCCAACTGTGTTGATGGGATTTGGTCGTGATTTATATGCACTCTCTCTCACACACACTTGCACAGACACACACTTGAACAGCACACACACACCGAAAATGAAAGAAATCCAGGTTCAGAAGGAACAATATTTAGAAATGAATTTAAATGAATTTAGATTTATAGCAGTGTTTTTATTTTATCTCTAAGAATAACTTTTTTTTCATATCACAGATCTCTGTAAAAAAAAATAGCAAAGAAATAAATTTAATTTAATTTTAAGTTTTCTGGGGCCTTTTCTTGTATTAAAACTTTTTTGAATTCTAAAGAAATTTCTTAAATGCTTTTGGAGATCTGCAGTTTTCATTGGACAGCAACAATATTATTCCTCTTTTTATTTAGGCCATCAAACCATGGGAATGTGATTAATGTCAGGCAGCTAGAGTGCGCTTGAATACACACACACACTGTGCTGTAAACTGAGCCCAATGTAATCATAATGATAAAGCAGATTGCCTTAACACACAGATGGGCTTCCCAAAAGCTGTGTGTGTGTGTGTGTGTGTGTGTGTGTGTGTGTGTGTGTGTGTGTGTGTGTGTGTGTGTGTGTGTGTGTGTGTGTGTGTGTGTGTGTGGACAACGCTGATTGGATTGCAGATTTATAGAAGAGGATTACTGCAGGAGCAGAGAGAGAGAGAGCGAGAGAGGGGAAAAGAGAGAGGGGGTTTCAGACACTCACCTCTCATTAACTTCCACCCTCTTCACCTCGACTCGCCCTATTCTCAATCACGGACACGCACATGTACGCACACATAGATATACACATTTAAAATTTTGTTTAAGTGGAGCATCTCGTTCTTTATATTTACCAATGATATGCTGATTCAGTATTTAAATCTTAGTAATTTGCAAGAAGTTTCAAAAGTAAGAATCCTGCAGAATGCTGCAACAAAAAACATTACTGGGTAGTCATTTAAAAACAATACAGCCACATTTTAAAGAAAAAAGTTCTTGGTGACAAGACCAGAAAATGTGCCTTTTTTGTTGTAGTTCGCGAGATCTACGCGAGTTTTGAGCTTTGTATAACTATTATACTGAATGTAAATTATATTCAAATACATGACATTTAAGGGGAAGACATTCATGAAGGTTCCAGATTAAAGAAAAACGGACAAAGGCGCAGTGTGAAGTGGACAGAAAGAAACAGTCAGAGACAGACAGAGAGACAGAGATGGCGAAAGACAGTGGGCACTGCAGCAAACCTGATTATGACTGGATGTGAATTAGATTCCCTAACAGATGGTCCAGGAGTGAGACTGTAAGGTGCATCAGCCAGCAGTGAGGGGAGGAAGAGGGGGAGGATAGAGGGCATGGGTGGGAGAGAGAGGGAAGAACAGGCCAGGAGGCTCGGAAGACGAGTGTCAACAGCAGCTTGTGGCAGGTCAAAATGGGCATTTACAGTGAAAAGAATCTTGTTTCACATTTTTATTCAGTGTATTTGGAGTCGGGTATTTCAAGTCTATCACTTTCTCTCTTTTTTTGCAGTATAAATGAAGTAAAGTGATGATATACAGAAGTAAAAGTAATGAACTGGGAGAATCTTTAACAGTCATTGCATTTGGATATAAAGTAGTATTACACGTGTAAGGTTAAATATGATCTGTCTAGATGTATTATTTGTGGAATATTGAAGTAAACATTGAAACGCACACATTGGATGGTGCCTGCTTAGGATTGATTTTCTCCATTTTCACAGCTGCTGTGGATTATTGTACATATTCTGGCTCTGCTTCTCTCTCACACCCTATGATGGATAGGTGTAAATCATCACAATCCTGTAGTGACAGCCCAATTTCCCCAAATCTGATCTGCTTAAAGAATGCAGCTTTGACGCTCTACTCACTTGTGTCTCCTTTCCTCTCCTCTCCCACATTCCGTTTTCCCTTTTATTACACTTTTTTTCCCTTATTCTGTCTCAGATCGAGGACCATTTTACTTCACACACACATTCTCTCTCCCTACTTTTGCAGCACTGCGCTCTTTTCCCATCCCCTCCTTGCCTCTATCTCCCTTCCTCCCCTTCCTGTCTCACTGGCTCGTTCCTGTGTCACATTTGAAAGCCCTGTCATATTTACTAGAGTGAAAATCCTCTTTCACCATCTGCTTAATATAATGTGCCTTTAATCCGATGGGGCATATTTTGTTTTTAAACACTTTTTATTATACTTTTCCTCAATTTGATTTGATGTGGCGCCTTGCCCAGATCTCTGCCTGTCTCTGTATGAGAGAGAAAGCTGGAGAGCTGTACATCTCACTGTACACTGATAGTTAAGTGTGCGCGTGTGTGTTTGGGCGCGTGCTACAATGCATGTGTGTTGGTGACAACAGCAAGTGTCAGTAAGTGTTTGGAAGGGCTGCTGCGCACCTAATGCTAAGTGATAACACTGCTAATCCACACATGCACATAGAAAGAGAGAAGAATGCTAACCTTGATCAATGACCTTTCTTTTATAAAGGAGCCAGCCTACATTTCATAAAACTGACACTCCTGAGTAAAACATTCTTAACAATATCAATTGAACAAGCAGTGTTAATTTGTACGTTTATGTATTGAATTCATTTTATATATTGTTCAACTAATAAAATATCTATGCGCATATTGCCGCCTTGGTTAGGTTGGTAATTTGCCACATGCAATATCTCCTATAGACTTTACCGAGGAAGAGGATGTGTACAGTACTTTCTACTCTTCGGATTTCATAGCGCATAATATGAAATAAAAATAATAATAAAATACAACAACAGAACTTAAATAAACATCAAATTTTCAGTGATTTATGTATTAAATAAATATTTTGATATGGTTAATCAGTGGCCCACTGTGCACTGTATGAAGTTGAGCCGTTTTAGAGATTTGAAGAACGGTTTTTACAGTAGACAACCATCCTTACAAATACAATGACATACAAAAGATAAAGGAGATGGAAAGGGGGAGAGAGAGGGGCAAACAGAAAGGTGAGGAGAGAGAGGGAGAGGGAGTGAGAGAGAGACATGGGAGACATGGTGACAGAGATAATGCCTGGCAGCAACATACTTATCAGCCAATGCTCCACAAGAAAATGACCTAAATCATCAAGATTCCCATCTGACACACACACACACACACGAGTTAGTGGTGCACTGACTTCCATTGTTGCCCTGAACATGCTCCCCTTCTTCACATCTTTTTTTCATCTTTATATATAATAATAGACTGTATTTTATGCAGATTACACAAGACTCTGTATAAATCCCTAATTTTTTCATTAAAGAAGTGAATAGACGAGAAACAAAAAGCACGAGGAGAGCGGATTGTGACCTGAAAGTCTGCACACTGATGACTGAAAACTGGTATTTATATGAGCAGACTCAACATGATGCTCCTGAAAAGTTTGCAGTTTGAAAAGTACATAATTCTTAATCAATGGAGAGAGGCTGAGAACACCCGGCATGTTTTGCTTCCCACTGCTTCTCCAATCACATAGGGATGCGTGTGTTATTCTCTAGACTACAGCTTTAGACCCAGTAGAATATCTCCCTAAGTCTTTCTCGCTTTTTTGTAACACTGCGTGTGAACCATGTATTTGCATCTGTCACATTTAGATTCATACTGGAATTCATAGTGTCTAAACTCTCACGCACACAATCACAGACACAGGAATATAGACACACACTCACACTTCCTTTCCTCTGCCAGTCTTTACAGCCCAACAGCCCATCGGGCAGAATGTGTTTTAGCCATTGTCAAATTGATTGTATGTAATCAGGGGTTTATTCTGCAGCCAATGAACTGAATTACAGGTTTCCTGCCCTGACTAACACTGTAACAATTGATCTGCTCCCTGGTGTGTGTGTGTGTGTGTGTGTGTGTGTGTGTGTGTGTGTGTGTGTGTGTGTGTGTGTGTGTGTGTGTGTGTGTGTGTGTGTGTGTGTGTGTGTGTGTGACAGGATAGAGAGACGGAGAAGAAATGATAGGGGGGTGTTTGTGTGTGAGAAGTAGAATAGACGACAGAGAGAGATTGAGACCTAAAAGGAGCAAAAAAGAGAGGGGAAAGGGAGAGCCCAGTAGGAGGGAGAGTGGTTTAGATTGACTGTCGCTGTTGGAGTTTTTATTTTGTCTTTTATTCATTTTTGTCACTGAAAACAACTATAATCACCCACACACTGTGATTCCACACACATAAACCCACACTGAAACAACGCATAGCTTTTTTTTTCTGAGCTCTATTTCACTGCTTTTAAACTATGCAGTTATCTTGCAGAATGCACAACATAAAACACAGGTTCAAAGTTAGACTCACAGGATTTTGCTGTATGTACGTGACCGATACATGATTTCAGCTACCACAAAGCAAAAAGTGCACATGTCCTTGCTTGTAATTGCATAAGAGTGGTCACCTACGTCTTTGAAAATGCTGTGTGCAATTGTTGTGTTCCTATTTTTGCAAAAGCATATTCACTACTGTATCAAACTAACTGACATGGAGTTCAACAACCCTCCAAAGATAGGAGACTGTTTAAAATAGAGAGAAAGAAAGAAAAACAAACTGAACAGTATAAGTGTTGAAAAAGCAATTCAATATATTGATGAAATCATTCTATTCATTTGACTATGACAATGTAAATGTAAATGCTTTTTGCTCCTGTTCCCCTCCTTACTCCATTCTTTAATTCAATGTATTTTCTTTTATGTCTTCCACCCTTCCTTCACTTCCTCTCCCTCCCAAAGCATTGCTGGTATCATCTAGATAGAATTGTGTAAGGTTTTCTCTCACTGTTTTTTTTTCTTTTTTGCTTATTGGACTGTGTGTTCTTATCAGCATTGAGAGCACAATGCTTGGTGTGATGGAAAGGTATTAGCCAAGCCGAGGTAGCTACATTGTCAGCACTTCTTCCTGCGCTGTCTCTGTTGCTCCCACTTCTCCTTCTTCTCTGTTTCTCTCTCCGTTTCTTCTGCTCTTCTTATTTTTAGCTGTTTTTTTGCTTTTTATTTTTTGGAGATATGTTTTGTAAGCAGTAAGGCAGTGAAAGCCATCACATCTTTACACCATCCGAAGTTTGGCAACGTATAATTAAATGCACCTTTGTCATTTTAAATTCCCATGACACTTATGGTAATACTTTTACTCAGTAATGCTATTTCGGAGATCTGGCCCTTTAGAAACATTGGCAGAAGAGCCCAGGGCAAGCAAAATAAGCAACCAGACAATCAGAGAAGTTATCAACAAACTGAGAGTTATCTGATTTGGTAGTGACAAGCCGATGTTAAAATGACTAAAAAGACTAGTTAGTTCTCTTCTCTTCTCTTCTCTTCTCCTATTATGATCCTCAGCCCAGTAGGGGTGGGTGAAAACAGTTTAGAGTTGTTTGAGGATCAGTTTGTGTTTATGGCTGCCATCTAGCGAGGTAGTTGTTCAAAGATTGTATATAATAAAGCAGTGCAAGTGCACACAGAAACACAGACTAAAGGAGCGCACAGCAAACAGCACAGAGCGAGGCAGAGAGTAGTTTCTCTAATACGATGATTGTATGTTTGTCCCCGCCAGTTGTCAGGCCACTGCATCACCCTACCACTGTAATGACAGCTTGTCATACTAAAGTGGCCCACCTTCTTTCAAAACACACAAAAAAGCATTTCTTTCTTCTTTCTTCCTTTCTTCCTTTCCTCCCCATGCCTCCACATATTCATCTTTTATGAGTAACTGTGCCTTCCTTCAAGTGAGAAATGAAAAAAAGAAATAGGCCTGAAAAGAGAGAGAAAATGACAGGGATCGACTTGGAAATGGATACAAGCAAAGGCGGTCATTTGTGTGTGTGTGTTTGTGTGTGTGCTGGTGTGGTCTCCCTCAATAAGAGACACCTAAATAGAATATTCAGTGTCTGCAAGAACTAAACAGCAACTTTGGCCGCTTTAAAAATGGTCTGTTTTATAATTTGCATTACAGCTAAAATATAAACCTAAATAAATCCGCTCAACCTCATTTGCTAATCTTTTTTGATTGTTTGTTTGTTTACTGTTGCATTAAAAAAAACATTGGCACCTTAGCCATTTTCCCTAAAATTATACAAAATATACAAAAAATACATTAAATGCAGTAAGTTTGTTAGTGCAAAGTGATTATTTTATGCTATAACATATACCGCTTCTTTTTTGCCGTACATGATACATAGTGCTGTTCAATATAGAGCAATCAGCTTATGTGCTAATTACTTGACTATATTTGTAACTGTGTAGGTTTCAATATCACGAGCATCAAAATCTTAAAGATGGCAAAAAGAAAACGGAACTGAGTAGAACCGTTAATACCAAAATGTGATTACTTTGCTTGTAATCACAAAGAGGTTGTGTTTTACTGTTATCATCTCATAAAACACTGCTTACATCTTTAAGCCCTGTCTGAATAAAGGCGAAGAACGGCAAACACATTTGAGCTGTTTCCACTTTATTTACATTTCTTTAAACACCTAAAAACCTAAAGAATTGATTAAAAAGAGACCCAACCCCTTCTCTCTCTTCACACTCATCTGAAGAGCAGACAAGCACAATAAGACTGCTCTTTCAGCACTGAGCCATCGCTACATAGCACCATAATTATACTGATAACATACATACATAAATGCATTCAACCTCTCGCTCGGCACAGCGCACTGGCTGTGATTTCTTAATCTTCTTTCCTCTTCTCCTCTCCTCTGCATGCGTGTCTTCTTTTTTTATTCTTTTTTATTCCTCCCCCTTCGACTGCCATTATTTTTCATTTATAAGCACAGTTAGAGAGCGCGAGAGAGCACTGAGGAAAAAAAAGACGAGATAGAGGAAAAAGGGGGAGAAGAAACTGGAATGGAGAACGGAAAGATAGATAGATGAGAATTTGAGAGAGAAGGAAAAAAGCGCCTGAGATCTTTTGGCACTTAAACTCTTTCGCTTAATGGTACTCAGAGGGATTGACGGTCAAAAGGAGGGGCCACAAAAGAGCATAAAGAGTGAGAAAGGAGAGATTAAATCATCACCATCACATCATCTACTTAAATGGTTCTACTCTCTTTTTCTGTCACCACTGTTTTTCATCCCATAGACACAGAACATAGACATCCTCTTGCGATCTCTTTCCTTTCCATTTACACTTTTTTCTGTACCACCTGATACTGTCTATGCTTCTGCCTTTCCTTCTATATGTCTCCATAGACTCTCTTTCTTTCCCTAATTTTCTCTTCCTTGATTTGTGTCCAAACCTTTCTCACAATGTCAGCCTCATTCCAAACTGAAGGCCCACCTTAGCATCAGATAAATGGATTTATAGACACTGGTGAATACCGCAAACCCACGATAAATGGAGTCACTGAATTAAAAGAACCTCCAGCAAGGGTTTAATATATGATGAAAAAGGTGAAAAGGGCCAATGCATTCTATATCATAAATGTCAATTCACATTTGAACGGGAAAATTTCAGGGGAAAAGAGTGTTTCCTACATTACAATGCGTTTGCAGGGTTTTTTGCAGGCCTTCTTTCTGCATATCAGTCATTTTAAAGCTGAGATGCAAATTAAAAGAAAAAGTGTTGTTTGTCAGTAGACAATCATCAGTCATTGCAGTCCTGCAACTACTCTTTTTTTTCCCCATTCTGTCTGTCTTTTGCATTAGCTGTCTGCCTGTCTGCCTTTCTGTTTTCCTGTCTATATCCATTCTTCATTCCCCCACCTGAACAGCTCCCCATTCTCCAACCAGGCACTGTCTGTGTTTTATGGGTCCCTGTAGAACGGGGATCTTTTACAGGCCGACTGGACTTTAGAAGCCCCTCGTTTAGCAGCATCCTGCCTTAATTAAAAACCCCTTTTGTGCTTTCTGCCTTTAACAATGAAAGGGGAGAGAGAAGGGAGGGAGGGCAGGGTTAGAGAGACAGAGAGTAGTAATGCGTAGAGGAAGAGAAAGAGTGGGCAGAGACAGAGAAAGAGAGACAGTCAGAGATGGGAGTGAATAGAAAGTGATAGGGAGAGAGGCAGATAGATAGTAAGGTAGACAAAGGGAAGGATGGAGAGATATGGACAGAGAGAAGATAGCCGTTAATTACAACTGCCATTAACAAGACACCAGCCTCCTTAGGGAGTGGAAGAAGGAAAAGCAGGAGAGGAAGGAGGGAGATACGAAGGGAAGGAGAATGTAAGAATAGTACCACAGTGATAGTCTGGCTCTGATTAGTGACTTTTATTTAATACATACAAAAATATGCATACATTTATTGTTTTGCATCGCGCAGCTTTTAGGAACTTTTTAGACTGTAAGCTGTGCTTGAATATGACAATCTATGTCTCTTTGTGTATGTGCTGTCTTTGGGATGACTGAGCAGCAGAGGAGCTGCTTACTGATTACCTTCATGTAGAACACGCTGCTATTGACTGGAGGGTGACGGATGATCTTGGCCCCAAGAATGGGGATGTGTTTGTGGTACTCTAGATGCCGCTCCGCTACTCTCATGAATGTGGTTTTCCCCAGTGAACCACAATATATTTGTGCCATTAAATATTGCTGAATATGACTTTACGTTTCTCCCTTCCCCTATGCAGTGCCTCTAACGTTCCACACTCATGATTATCTTACTTCATATTTACATTTTCCTGTAATGTTTTTTCCCCTCTTGTTCTGTCTCACTCTCTCAGGCTTCTCTGCAGAATGTCCAGTAAGGAGCGCCACCTTGAGTCCAGTTGTCCGTCCTCTTATATAAAGACTGAGCCGTCTAGTCCTGCCTCCCTGACTGATAGTCTAAACCATCACTCCCCTGGTGGCTCCAGCGACGCCTCAGGCTCGTATTCGTCCACGATGAACGGTCACCCCAATGGCTTAGACTCCCCAAGCCTTTATGGCTCCAACGCAGGGCCCCTAGGACCTGCTGGCGGCCCTGGATCAAAGCGTTATGAAGACTGTTCATCAACCATTGGGGAAGATTCACAAATTAAGTGCGAGTACATGTTGAATTCCATGCCCAAGAGGTTGTGTCTCGTGTGCGGGGACATTGCGTCAGGTTACCACTATGGAGTGGCATCCTGCGAGGCCTGCAAGGCCTTCTTCAAACGCACCATCCAAGGTTGGCTTCTATTTTAACTTTGTATCTACAGTTGTCTCTGTTTCGCTTGTCTACATTTCACTCTACGTCTTGCCTCTTGCTGTTTAAGCTCCACTATTTAGTTTATCTGTCTTGGTTTTGTTTTAATATTTTTATTAGTGGTTCAGTTCTTCCACCAGTTTTTTCATCAAAATCTGTGGTTGTGTATTGTTTAAGATTAGAGAATAGCTGCTTGTTTGTTTGTTTTTGTAAATCCATTTGACAGTGTCTTAAAGACAGCAGTAAATAATATAAATAATATATATTAATCAAAGATAAGGAAAGATTTTAAAAATGTAAAGACGTTATTAGGTTGGCTGCAGAGACAGCAAGGTCATATGTTTGAGGTAAGCATGATGCTCTCTATATTGACCTAAATGATATCCTTAAAAAAGCTTTCAGAAAAGAGAGTACCTAAAACCTTGATAAAAGTAAAGTGAATATTTATACTATTTTTAATAAAAGGAACAGACTAATCGAATTACACACACACTCAGACATGCACACACACCTGAACTAAATTCAGGACATATGATGAAAGCCTCAGGCCAGATGTAAACCCAGATTTTTTATAAGGTACATGTCTCCCTCCTCCTCTGCTAAGTGAGCCACCAGGACACCCACATAGCCTATTTCCTCTTTCCCCTTCACCCATTCTCCCCATCACACACGTTCACATTTATACATCTATCTAGGTACATAAACCAACCCCCAAAATCTACACCCACTTTTTAACCTCAACCTTGACCTTTTCTTCACGAACAGCAAAGAATAATTTTGGAGCAGTGTTTGCATTCCCAGATCTAGCTGCTTATACATCACAGGAAGCGGTTTAGCCATAAGCTTGTTGTCTGTGCGATAACGTAGCATCAGAGTCGGGTCACGGGTCATGTCTAAAGATCAAGAGTTCAGGGGTTGAGGAGAGAAAGGATAGAGAATAATCCACATGATGAGAGGAGTGCCAGGAATGAAGCACAGTATACTGTACAGGAAGATTAACAACTTGATTGATGTTCTTTGTGTTGTGTTTTGTTTTGTTTTTTAATTTCACAGTAGAAATTTGATGATAGATAGATAGATAGATAGATAGATAGATAGATAGCAGGCGGTAAACTTTTGAAAACCTTTGTGTTAGTGTTATAATCCTTCATGATTTGCTCAAGTTTTTTAAAAATAACTAACAGGCCCCATCTGTCAGCAGGACAGCCCACTTGTCAGTCAGTCTGCTACTGCAATAAGCACACTACTAGTCAGCCAGCCATCATCGATCCATTGAGTCAGTCAGTCAGTCAGTCATATCAGACAGGATTCATCTATCTGCCTTTCCATCCATCCACCTATCTGTCGGTGCTTTCTTTTGCCTCTGATAAGCAGCTTTCCCAGTAAAGCCCCAGAGACAGAGAGAGACAGGAAGATGTGAGGGGGTGGAAGTCCTACATTCACAAGATGGTCACCACTACCTGGAAATGACCTGTATGTGTTTATTATAGGATGAGATCAGGACACGGTGCAGTCCTGACAAATAGATTAGAGCACACGCGTGTGGCGACAAAGGCAGAGACATGCATACACACACCTAAACTCACAGAAGCTCAGTCAAACACAGACATCAACACGCATATAGCCATGGAATATTTATGTGGATAGGTTTAACCCTTAATTCATCTGTCACTGCGGTGGTGTCAAATAGTTGATGAACTCTATGTCTCATTTCATTTATTGGTTTGTTAAAGGTTAGGATAGAACGCAGCTACAGATTAAGTACAATATCCCAGATAACATATAGATAATGATGCTGTTTCGACTGGAAAACCTCATTTTAGTGTGACATTAAATAGCTTGAAAGCAGTGATATGTCCCTTTCTCTTCTAATTTCATTGTTTTTTTGTTTTTTATATATTTGTAACACACCATTTTCCTGTTGCAGATTTGTTACACATTATAAAAAAGTGAAAATTAGAGGCTGTGGATAGAGTTGTTCTTGAGGGAAAATATGGAAAGCCATATTTAAAACATGCTCAATTAGGAATATTTAACAACACTTCTTGTTCAAACCTTAAAGGTTGAATAACTAACTACTTTAATTATTATTTTACTTTTTAAAATTTTAATGGTAATGTAATATTTTACCTTATTATTGTGCTATAGCACTACTGTTAATGATTTGTTGCAAACTGAGCTTTCTTGGATCCAGTGGACCAATTGGGTCATGATATTATCTTTGGCTACCACACACAGCAACTCATCCTCAGATACTGTGGATGTTCTGCTTCTGCGTGTGGGCTTCTGTTCATCCAAATGCAAGTTTATGTGCACGTCTGTGCACATATTCCTATGCATGGTTGTGTGTTAGTGTGTGCGTCCTGGCAGGAAAGCAGGGCCAGCCTCAGATGGGCAGCAGCAGACATATTGGTATGTTTCAACCCATTAGCCAATAAAACCGCAGGTAATCACCAAAAAAACACCTCCAGCTGGACAGGGAGGAGAGCATGGGGTGGGAGAGGAAAGGAGAAGAGCGGAGAGAAGAGGTACAGATAAACAATAAGTTGAGACAAGGAATGAGAGAAAAGGAGGAAAGGGGAGGGTGGACTGGGCACATGGATGTAGGAAGGAATTAGGGGTATGTGCGTGCTGGCACGTTTGTGCATGTGTGTGTCGCAGCGTGGAGGAAGTGGCTCTGGCAGCTGCTGTTTCTGTGGCGTCAGTCCAGCGACACCTGACAACCTGCATCTATCACTCCCTTATTGAGAGAGGGGGATAAAGGGGAGTGAAGAGGAGGGCAAAGTATGGAAAAGGGAGGTATAGGGCAATGAAATGGAAAGAGAGAGCCAACAAGAGTGGAAAAAGAAAGGCGGTGGAGAGCACGAAAGAGCAAGATGAAAAAGGGGATAGTGATGTTCACACAAAGAGCAGTCAAAATATGCAGTAAAAATGTCAGGTGGGAGACTAAAGAGAAATCGTTAGGGTAGTATTAAGTATTACCCATATTGACTTAAAGATGTTTATTCAGTAATAGACACGTTTCTCAAGTTCAGGAGGCATAAATACATATTTGTGTTTTCTTTTTTTAAATTAATATTACAAAATCCATACTTTATGCAGGAGTTGCATTGTGGTGAATTCAAATTTGACTGAGAACCCTTATCCATTTTTCAACTCTGCTCTGCCTTCTACCCATATTTTCTGTTCCTTATTCTATAAAAAGCCAAAGTGTCAAGGCAAAAGGTATATGAGAAAGGGAGGTTATAGGTATCAGGCTAGGAGAGGCAAAAGAGATACAGCATAGGGGATGGCAAGCCAAAACACACAGTAACATTCACATTACATGATCGGTACAATAGTGATCAATTGTCATGCAGCAGGGTGGACATACCAACATCTCAAAAGGGATTGCAGGGGATTTAAGGCCCTCGTTTATACCCCGTAAACACACACACATACAAACTCACCTTTTTTACACAGGAGCCTCCAAGACCCTCTCTGATCTAAGCTTACTCCTGTGCACTGTAAGACACATAAAGAGAGAAATAAAGACACACGTGCACAGAGAGGAGTGAGATTCTGTTATAAACCTTTCAAATGTAATTCCTGCCCTATACACCTACTCTGATGCATATATGTGTCTGAGCATGCAAAGGGATTCAGCATACAGTGCATGTTTATTTATCACATGAGATGTAAGAGACACATTTGAATGTGTATGAATTAGACTGATGTAAACTACATTTTGCATAAATATGTGTATTACTAAAGTCCACAGATTTTTTTCTAGGTATTGTTGCAGTCAGGTACTGTAATCTGAAGTCTCACAGATGTTTCTGTCTTGGCTGTCACTTTAATCAATAAATTATATGGGTTTTTGTTATTGCCTGTTAACACTTACCTTCACAGTAGCAATCAGCATGTGTAGCTGTTAACATTTTTCATCACAGTGAGGGTTTTAAATATTTATTCTTAATGCTGCCAGCTGTATAAGTGGCTCTTTGCTGCAGTTAACTATTTAGCAGCCCTTGCTAGTTTTCTTGAAATGGCAAGGCCCATTAATGCATTCAGATTCTGTTTCATTAGCACATTTAGCCTTAGTGTCCTTCTTAATTGCTGAATTATTCTACTCCTCATGTATCATCAGCATGTAAAGCTCGTGTATAAGCTAACTAGTCCCACATATAGTGTCCATTAGACTGTAAGGGTTCCCTCAGCATTTAGCATGTTTAGCCTTTACTTTAACTAACAAGGCCAATTAATGGGTGTCTTGTTACCCATTAAGAAGTGTTTGTGCATTTAGCGTTTTCCCAAGCTAACTAGCCCCTTAATCAGGCCAGTAATGAGAAAACATCCTCTCCACAGCAGCAGTCAATAGTAATCACTGTTTACTCTGTTTCAGTGGGAGATGTATTGGCTTGCTGGAATACTGTAGTTATCAGGTGGGCATTGGTGAAAGAGAAGGGGATATTTTTCTTTTCACATCTGAATGCAGGTCTTAATACTGATAAATAAACCTGAACATAGAAACAGGTTGGGCAATCTGTAACAATTCAAGCTGTTCCAACGAATCCATAACTGTTTTCTTCTGAACTGGGAGCAAGTAAATAACTAAGTGGAGGAAATGAGCAGAAATGGAGCTGCAAATAAGACTAACAAGTGAGAAGGAAAAAATTAGATAAAAATGGCCATAGGAGCCAAAAAAGATGTTAAAATGTCTCATTTAGATGTACAGTATATTTTAGTAAAATGCAAAAGATATAAAACGTATAAAGAAATAAAATATATGACAATATACTACTATAATATAGTACGAATGAGAAAGAGTAAAGTACCCACAGAAGTGCTATTAGACTCACACAGAGTGATGTTTTGGTTGGCCTCGGTTGTGAAGTTAATAGACTTAACAAAGGTTAATAATCTTGCTTTCAACACTGCATCCAAGTGTCACTGCCTGTCCTGCTGCTAAGTCACGCAATCTTAGTTGGCTTTATGGTCTCATGTAACATAGACAGATCACCTCTGTTAGTGCATACACAGATACACTTCTGTGTTTTTTAAACAACAATACAGATGGTGTTCCTGGCAACCAATTTTGTAGTAAAATAAAACAAACATTTTGAATAATTAATTGAAAAAACATTTTAAAAATGGGCAAAATTTAGGGCAGTTTAATAAAGACTGGTAAACGTTTGTCTCCTCGCCCATCTAAAAGCCACTCTAAACCTTATTTTTCAGTAATGAAATCACTTGGTGCTCTCTATGACACTGCACACATATGACATTAGATTAGTTTGTGGCTAACACCCGTAATGCTAGCGCGAAAGCCTTCTTTCAAGTCTGTGCAGAACATGGTGATATATTCTTCCTGTCAAGTGCTTATATGCCACTTTTATCTGACACAGCCTACATATATCAGTACACTTTCAGGTCAAAATACTGCAGGTCTGTCAAAGGTCAAGACAGAGGTAGCTCAATCCATCCATCCATCTATTTTCTTAACTGCTTATCCAGCAAGGGTCAAAGGGATGCTGGAGCATATCCCAGGTGCTACAGGGCAAGATGCAGGGTACAACCAGGATAGGTTGCCAGTCATAAGGCTAGAACAGAGAGGCAGACAACCACCTACATTCCCATCCAAACCTATGGATAAATGAAAATCGACATGAAGAGAATATACAGAGTCCACACAAACCTTCAAGAATGCCAAAACTGGGGGCATTTTTGCTCTGAGGTTCTGTCCATATTCATCATTTTATGGTTTATTTTATTGCATACATGTGTCTGTGTGCTCTGTGTTTGTGCTGATGTGTCTATCTGAAATGAAACCTTTTTGTCTATCTTTCTCCAACATGTCTACGTGCCGCAGGCAACATTGAGTACAGCTGTCCAGCCACCAACGAGTGCGAGATCACCAAGAGGAGACGCAAGTCGTGCCAGGCCTGCCGCTTCATGAAGTGTCTGACTGTTGGCATGCTGAGGGAGGGTAAGGGAAAAGGTCTCTTCTTTATATTTCTCGGCTAAATGTGCTACATGTAGCATTTTAACGTCAATTAGATATTCTGCATCTTAAGCAAATTTTCACATAACATTGTATTAGCTTACTCATTTGTATGAACGTGTTGAACAACGCTACATGTAACTTCTACATGATAATTTGTGTGTGTGTGTGTGTGTGTGTGTTTAGCTTTAACATCTAAATTCACAAGTTACACTCAGAAATTTATAAGGGCATGTACACACGTAGACCCATTAACCAACACTGTATATATGGCTTTTAATTTTGGTTTGCTCAAATAAAGATACAAATTTCAGGTTAACTGCGACGCTCAGCAGTTGTTCAGTGGTGTTGAAAGGTAAAAAAAAACACAAGCGGTATTATCTGCCCCCACACCACTTTGATTAAATACACTCACTCTCTCATTTTCACACTCCCATGTTGCCTTTTGCCTCTTTCTCTCCCTCTTGTCTGCCCACCTCTGACCTTTTTACTCCCACTGCACTTCCAACGATGAAAGGAGAGAGAGGAGTGGCGAGTGTTAAAAAGAAAGACTGGGAGAGAGAAAGAGGGATAGAGGAAGGGGGAAGGTGCGAGAAACCGAGGGGAGGAGATCGAGGAAGGGATGGAGTGGGGAGAGAGATTGATTTATAGGAGCAGAGGAGAGGGACCAAGGGAGGATGAGAGGCAGGGGGAGGATGGTTGAATGAAGCAGAAAGCGTGTGAGAGAGAAAGAGTAGAAGAGAGGAGGGTCAAGGTTGTAATTGATGGGAGACCTGGCCTACGCCCCCTTCCCTACAGTGGTCAGGGAGCATGCCTGTGCCGACGCCTGCCAGCCCTTCCTCCATCCATTTCTGTCTTCATCTAGCCCTACTATTCTCCCGCTCATTATTACTGTACTCTTTCTGATGCTTTTTTTAATGTCTTATAGCCATTGTCCTTCATGTTTTTGTGCATCCTGTCGGGACCATAATGCTCATACCCGCTGCTTTTTATCAGTTCAGACATCATAATGTGAAACCGTTACAGTCTGAGGTAAACTGTTATAGAAAGAAAACAAAAACATGACAGCACATTGAGCTTTCTATACACATTTTTTTGAATTTATTTACATCTTGACGTACTGGAGATTTTAAAAAGTATAAAAATATAGCTGTATACATAATGAAATCTTGAAAGACAAGAACCTTGTCTTTATTGTATAAACACCCCAAAGGAAATATGAAATTTAGGAAACTTTTCACTGTGAGCTTCAGAATTATCCAGAAGCTTCTTTTTAGTGTAGAAGCGCTCGACTCTGCCGCTCTCTTTCTTCCACTCACACACACTCACAGAAGGAGACACACAAACACACACACTCCCAACAAGCTGCTGTCGTAGCGTTTGTTCTCCCAGTTGATCTGACGTAGGCAGAACCTATGTCTCATCTCCTGTTTTGTCTCGAGTATGTGTATGTGGCCACAAACACGCACACACACGTGTAATAGCATGTATTATTGGCAGTTTCACCAGTCTCACGGGTTACACAGCTGAGGCTGCATCCTCCTGCTTTACAAAGAAACCACATTTCCCTTGTCTAAAAAAAGTCGCACAAGGCACTTTATTTATATTAACATTTTGCTATTAATACAACAGTTTTAAATAATTTTTTTTTCATCTATAGTTTGTGTAAAAGTTGGAATCTAGGGAAAACAAAACCAGATGCGCTGACGTGCTCTTAAGTCTCATAGATAACCACTTATTTTATTGTAAAGGAATGTGCTATATGTAGCCAAGGGGTATTGTATCGGTGTTTTTCTGTCCCAAGCAGGGAAACAAATAGCTGCCTTTTGTTGCCTCTGCCTCCGTACTCTACACACATATATCATGCACACACACATCGGCCCACATATCTATACATCAACATGACAGACCACAGCCACCCCATTTGTTGTGCAATGTGTGAATTTAATACAGGGGTTTCTCGCTCTACATATGAATAAAGGTCATTTGGAAAATTGATACATCCATTTCCCCCTATTTCCATGTTTTAATTCCTTTTGAACCCTTGGGAAATTTGAAATGATCAACAGCTATATAAAAGAACTGAACATTTTCCTTCACCTTAGTTTTACTCTGCTGGAGGTGTTCTGTTAAAATATACAAATTATTGTCATTTTTAAAGAACTAGTAAATCTTGCTGATTTTCTCAAATTTTCCACTTTCCATTTTTTTCCCCTTAAATTTGGTCAAGATATTAAACGCATCATGACCCATACTTTGTCTGGAAAAATTTACTGAAAGGACTTTAAAGACTTAAAATATTAACCATGCAATATCAGGAAAAAAAGTTGTGATTTCCTATTGCTAAACTATAAAAGAAAAGTTTTTTACTTTGTGAAACCTTGTGAATATTTTAACCTTTATGTTATTTCTTGTTTTCCTTCCAAAAAAGGTGAGTTCATTCTAGAGTTTTCTAAATGATGCACATATTTAGGTCTAGTAAGTCTTCTCAGCATCATTAATCTACCCAGGTAAACATCTTAGTAAGTCGGACAATGGATCTATTTCATATACAAAAAACATTAATTTAGGAGCATTGCCTACCATGTATCATACTGCCCTTCTGGCTGTAAGCAGTGTTACTGCAAAATTGCATAGATATTAATGGTAAGTGGCTAGATCAGTTAGTATCAGGGCTAACTATGGTTGTCAGGGGCTAGCTCACGGTAGAAAGGTGAAGATAAAGTGGTAAGGGTGGAGTGGGCAGGAGAACATGGAGTAGTGTGTGTCTTTCTGTGTGTGTGGATGCTGTAGTTTACCCCTAAGGGCAAGATCAGCCTCAAATTAGCTTTGTCGCCCTGGGAGACAGAGAGGGTGAGATGAAGAGCAAGTGAGGCAGCAAGGAAGTGTGTGTGTTTGTCGGAGACTGAGAAAGAAGGGGAGAATAGGGGCCAGAGGGTCAGTAAACCAACTCCGAGTTGAGTTCTTTCTTTACATGTTCTCTTAAACACACACCTGATCATGTGAATACACTCCCACTTGTCCGTGTGAAATATTGGATTTTCTCAGCCACCACTGTGAGGACAAGAGGAGGCGAGGAGTAAGTGAGCAGGGGATAAACTGAAGGAAGGAACAAATACAGGGCACCCACCCACCAATATGTAGCAGCTAATTTCTGGAGCAAGGCAATTAAATGGCCTGGTTACATTATGAGAACTACCCCTCTGGCAATGGCTGTCTGTCCATTTTTAATGAGGTCATAATGATGCGTCAGCTGAAGACCAAAAGGTCATGAGGCGGGACTTAAATCTGCCTAGAGAGAGGGGAGTGGTAGTGAGAGAACAAGGGTGTGATTGGAGGTAAAAAAAAATGTATAAAAATTAACATATTAAAATTAAAGAAGGTTGAAAGAGATTTTTAACAATCCCAGAAGGTTTTATTTTATTTAAATGACAATTTTAAAAAAAATCTGCAAAAGAGCAACAGTAATTACAATGTTGCTGTCAGTTCTTACCCTCCGTGCTCAAATGGCAAGGCAAGACAGACTTAATGCATTCAATATCAGCAGTAATGCATAGAATGATCATGAACAACGAAACACAGATCAGACATTTGAACATGAAACACTTTGGCAGAGACACACAACCCAGGAGCCAGCAATATTCAGTAGGCGTGCATACTGTACATATGCTCATACTGACAGATTTGCTCTCTTACAACAGCAGCTTTGATGATGCCACGTCTGATGAATCGTGGTTAAACAGACAGAATGTGTTGAATCCAAAACCAAAGCCTCCATTTCTATAATGCCATTAACGGCCAGCTGGATTCAGATGGTGGACTACTAGAGGGACAAGTCCACGGACTGCAAATATAAACCTTGGCATAATGCCCCACACATGCACATATATACACACACATTAACAATCTGTGCCAACTTTGGCCATGCTCCCCACGGCCCCTAAGACCTAATGAGGGAGATCGGGTGGAAGGCCCCAGTCTGTGAGGGTGTGTTTGGTGTGGGTATATGCAGCTGGTGTAGTGTGCATCATAACTCCCCTCACAGCTCAGTGATCTTGACTGCTGCTGTCCAATTTCATCACTCGACACACATGCATTTATACACACTGTGCTGAAAACAATTGGCTGATAAACATATAAAGATCATTTCTTTTAAAAAAAAAAGACTCATTCCTTGAAAGATGCGAGTTATTAAAGGTTAAAAAATGATGAAACGACCAGGAGCAGTTTAAGGGTCAGTGAATTAACAGGATCGTAGAAGAAGCTAAAAAAAACAATATAAAGGATGCAGAGAGTGGGTGATGGAGAGAGGGAATGAGACAAGAAGAGAGGGGAAACAAAGGAGGAGAGCGCCAGACAACTGGTGGCGTCTGGTGTTCCCCCTTGGGAAACTTGTAGCTAAATCTGGCCCTGTAGCGTCTGTCCTGCATGAGAGTGTGCGAGTCCGTGTGTGTGCAAATGGCATCTAGTTGCATCCCAGCTAGAAAGGAGTGATAATGGAGGTGGTGTGACGAGAGATCTGCCTAAGTGGTCCACTTTCTCTCACGTACACTTTCTTTTTGAGGAGAGGGGAAGAGAGGAGACCTTTGACCTTTGTCAAACCCTTCATTGGCATCATTTTTTACCAGCAAACATAACTAAAACGAAACGTTAACATATGTACGATTTCAGCCCAACCCACTACCCAAAACCCACAAGAAGAAATACACAAAAATAAATAAATACATACCTACATTCAGTGAAATAATAAAACGCATTTTTCATAACTTTTTTTTTCTCAGAAAAAAGTCAGATAATATGCCATTACATTGCAAAGGACACCAGACATTAATGACTCCCCAAACAGAAACAAAATCTTCAGTGTCAAATAACATTTTATGATACACAATTTTTTTTTTTTATATTATTATTTTTTTTATTTTACAGATCCTATCACTTTGATCTGATCTTCACATCAGCTCATGCTTGATGCTCATGCATGCCTGACCTATTAGAAGGTTAATTAGATACATCTTACTTTGCTATGTCACAGAGTACTTTGGATTAAAAATAAAAAAGACTGTCTTTTAAAATTATCCTTGAACCAGCAGTAGATGCTTGTTCATATAGTGCCAGTTTCTGTCCAAAAATGCTGATGTCCTTTTGGCCAGTTATAAAAAGTGTCACATCACATCATAAGCATATAGCTGACAAGCTCACTGTGATTATTACTTCATTCGCAAAGGTCAACTCTGGACATCCCTGCCTGATGCCTCTTTGAATAGGGACAGGTTGGCTAAGTCCTTCCCCCACTTTTACAATAACAGTGGTGCCTGAATACAACAACCTGATCCAAATAGTTTTGCCAGAACTAAAGACCTCTAATATTCTAAATAAATAATAATGATCAACTCTATGAAATGCCTTTTCCTGGTCCTGGAGTTTGAACAAATCCAAAATGTCTTAATTTTCTTTTTGGATTGCTCAAATCCAAAAAATCAACATCAAATTATTCATTATAATCCATTTAGGAAATGATGTTTAATTGACATGATTGACGTGTAATCTTTAAGTCTGTTACATAAACACATTTAACACAAATTTTACAGTCTGTACATAGGAGTTAATCTCATCTGCAGTTCTTTAGCTAGTCGAGACCTCTTTTTTGGGTAGCAATGTCAGAGCTGCCCTTGACTGCAGCTCAGTCTAAACAGTCCATCAGAACTTCTTATAGCTCCTTTTTCCAGCATAGTCTAGAATTTCTTCTGAAATTTGTCAGGAAGCCCATCAACCTGAGATGAACCTCAAGTTCATCAAAAGAAATGGTGGTCCCCTGGAAAGCAGCAACCTGCCTAAAGCCTTCCGTCCATTATCCCAAGCCCTGTTACCCAGATCTCCAAGCTTCTGCTGTATTCTTGTTAGATGAAAGATGGGTAGTATAATTCCCCTTCTACCACTACTGCTGAGTTACTGTTATGTTGATTTAATCTGTCATTTACTTTGTGAAATATTTTATACAGCCAATACCAGAGTTATGAGCATAAACATTTGTGAGTAAAAATGTCTTATCCGTTGAATGTAAAATCCGTGAGTGTTGCTTTCACCACTTGGGTCCTACCCTACTCCACTTCACACATTGAAGCATTTATTAAAATGAAGAAAATAAAACTGCTACAGCCCACACTAAGATTAGTGCCATAACTAAGAAAACACTGCCCCCTCAAACCAATTCCTCCTTCAGCTTCATTATCTAATACGCTGTGTTTCCTGTAAAAGGATCATATCATTGTTTTTGTTTCCACTAAGCTCGGCTGTTACTGCTCGCCTTTCTCTATCCTTGCTCCCATTGATGTTTAATGTTCCCATTCTTAAAACCTTCATAACAAGCAGAAAGAAGAAAAAGAGGATAGTGAAATGCTTCCAAGAGAAGACCACTTTCTGTGCTCAGGACTTTTTGCTGTACTTTTCCTCAATTTTTCCTCCTCAATTTAGTTAGTATCTTTTTCAGATTTAACCTTTTGTTTGTTTGTTCAGCTGTTCATAACAAACCACTCTCCTTATCTTTGGAAGAGATTTAATAAATCAATCAACATCTGGAAAAAGTCTATCTTTGACAGACTGTCTGCCAAAGATTTCATTGAAAAAGCAGTTGATATCCTGTAACAAATGTGTGACTGCTCATCCATCTGATACAATGTGGGAAACATGTTGTCTTCCTCATTTTCAACATTCAAAAAGGATGCAGTTATACCTCGATTCTGAGGCACACCTGTCATTGCTACTCTCTGGCTATCACCTTGATTTTCTTCCACTGCTCCTCTCTTGCATTTCATCTCATATGTCTGTCTTCAGTGTGTGGGGGTCCTTTGTGCAGACACAAATAGCATTTGTGTCCAATGTCATACTATACATAACATTTCATACTGGCAAAGCTTTCATAAACCAGCATTTTAATAATTGACTTTGAAAGATACCTCCAGAGTCTGGAAAAGAGGCATTCAGGTACATGAACACCTGTCTCAGAAGAGACTGAATGCGCTGTAGTCTGACGTCTTTGCAGTGGAAACAAACTGTTCTAAAGCCACTAGCGAACTTTCCAAAGTGGGTCAGCTCTTTTTCCAGCAGTTCATTAGGGATGACACCAGAGACGGTAATTTGTGTTGAAGGCAAAAATAACGGTGAAACAAATCACTGAAGATAAATTTTTCCTACGTTCAAGGACGGCGTGTAAAGAAAATTTGTAAAAAAGACACATTCCAAATGTCCCAAAATCACTCAGCAGCTCCACACGCTCACCGACAACCTTTGTGCTCTCCCTCGGTCACACTCCTCACGTACAGGAGAGAAACTGCATCCAGAAACACATTCAATGAACAAGAAATCAAGGACTGAGATTTTGATTGTTCATTTATTTATGTAAGAGGAATATTAGTGACAGAAGATGTGAACACAGCCTTAAAAAGCAAAAATAAAGCCACGTTTTAAGGATCTCACTCGAGCTCACACACGCTCACAGATTCACACACCAGTGACAGCCACCTGCCCACTGCCTTGGGCAATGCTCTTCTGATCTGTTCTGGTTGAAACAAACATCACCGCACACACTTTTCTCCCAATTTTCATCGTGTCCATTTCGCTTCTTTATTTTTATTTCTTGCTATTTGAACAGCATAACCGGATTTTCTGATTTTCTGATGTTGAAGCATTGGAACATCAGTTACATGACTTTGTAACTTTGTAACTTTGTAACCCAATTGTATTGAACACATTTCAGATTTTCCCTATAGGTTTATAGTGATAATAAAAAAATGTGATAATCTTCTTTTTTTTTTCACATTTCCTTTAGACTTTTTAGTCTTTAGGACACTACTAGCCCTGATTATAAACATTACTTGACTGTAGGGCTTAGGCTTTAACCAGTTCTTAATACTTGATAATATGTATCACACTATAAAACACACACTAGATCTATACAGGTCTGTTGTCTTTCCCAGTCAATTCACTGAGCAGTTCTTAATCCTATGTAGGGACAATCTTGGATGTCATTTCATCAACACTGCAGTTTAAAACACACAATAGGTCAGAGTCAGGGAGAAGGTGTTCAGCTCTTTTACAGCTTTAAAATTACTACCACTTCTATCTTTCTATACTGTCCTCGTCCAGTTTCCTTGTGTCTTGACTTTTTCAGCGTTCCTCTTTTTTTTTGTTTTTAGTGATGCCTCTTTCTCTTTCTCAACCAAAATCCAGATATTTTATTTGTCGACCTACTCCTCTCTTCACTTTGTTCCATACCTCTCACGTCTTTCCCTTCTTTCATTCTCTTATCATGACATTGATCATCTGAAATCAATCCACATTGTGTTTTTCTGTCCATCCTCTTTTGTTTTTTCCTCTGTCTTTCTCTTGCATGCACACTTAGATGTCAAAGGCATTTGGCTCGTAATCCTTCAACTGTTCAAGAACACGCACACATTCGCTGACACAGAGTGACGCCAGTGCAGTGTAAAAATCTATGCTGATGTGATCAGTGCAGATCGTGCTATTGACAGACAGCAATATTCCCACGATAGGAATGATTCACCTTCATCACTGTCACAGAGTCAGTCAGTTGGGTGTGTATATGATTGTGCACAGACTATGACAAAAGTGGTATAATCAAGGCATGTAGCTTAACCTACTGTATTTTGAAAAGGTAAATATGCAGTATTAATTGCGCAGTTTCATGTGCATCTTACATTCATAACAAAAATGTTTTGTGATGCAAAACAAATTGTGGTATTTGTTAGATACTTGTTTGTGTGGTTGAGTGAATAGTTGTGTAGCTGGGACTTACTCTCTCCTTCTCCTATAATTTCATAGCCTGTAAACTACTTTCTTCCCTCTCTTCCCCCTTTGCTACACTATTTTGTAATAATCGCTTAATGTGTTTTAGCATTTATTTATTCAAACTCAATTTTTCCCAATTCCCGTTATACTGTTCTTCCATGCCCTTGCCCTTTTTTTTTCTATATGCATTAATTTTTTTTCTGATCGCTAAATTTACTTTCCCGTTGCCTTTTTCCCTCTTTTCTCTCTACTCTTTTCTTCTTTCCGCTCTCCACATTCCTTTCCTCCTCTCCCCTCTTGCCCATTCTTTATGATTTGAAGGCTCATTTGTTAAAAGGAGGTAGCCCACTCTCACTCTTCCCCTAGCTTCCTCTTGTCTCTTTTTTGTGGGCTTTGGAAATATAATTTTCAGTTTTTAATTTGATTCATTTAGATTTGATCATTAATCAGTGCTGAGAGAGAGTTAATTTGGTGGAAAATAGATGAGGTAGTTAGAGAGGGCTCTTTATGAAGTGAGCTTAGCCCAGCACTGGGTCTTTTAGGTATATGGGAAAGAGAAAGAGTAAAATTAAGAGTCTGCATGTAAGAGTTTATATTATGTACAAGAGAAAAAAGCCTCAATGTAACTGAAAGTAGTTTGAAAGTGTGACAAGACTAGCAGTTTCTCCCGGCCTCTGTTACATTCAGCTTTTCTGGTTTACAGCACACATCAGACAAATTGCAAACAAATTACATAAGAAATTAGTATCTGAACTTACAACCTAATGTTGTTTTATATAAAAATACAATATACCTTGTTGTAAATACATTCACAAAACAACATACCACATTTGAGTATCTGCCCTTCTCAGCTGATGAATTACATTTTTATGTATAGCACTGAAAGAAAATGCAAGAAATACAATTTTAAAAAACAAAAGAACAAGACAAAAACAACAATACTAAACACCGGAAAAATACTTAATCTTAGAATCTAGCTGCACTGTTTAATAGCACTATCTGGGCAGAAATTAATAAAGCTTATTGCTTTTTGTTACTGTCCTTGACAGGGAAGGACACGGTTGACCTGGAAACTGCCTTAGTTAGTTTAACTGCTCCCATGAGTAACATAACATTCAGTTTTCTTCTGCTTTAATATTATGCTGCTTTCTTACAGTATATTACTAACATGGCTAGTTATACCATAGTTATGTATTTTGTGGTGGTTTGCAGAGTGTCTTTGTGCACTGCAGAACAGGCAGAAGTTACAGGTGTTTCATTAATACACACAGAGACACATGAAACATAACATTTTCCCCAAATCTTTTTTTTTTTTTTTGACACAACCACAAGTTTTGTGTGACTCTGTTTGAATATGTCACTATATTATGAATCTGTAATCTCTAAGCTTTAAATCACTGACATGCTTCTTTTAAGCTTTGTCCCATTTGTTTCATTTAGTCAATAATTTTCTCTCATCCTAACACTTACCTTTTTCCTTCCCTCTGTTTCTATCAGCCCCCCATTTATTTTTTAATTTTTTGGCCAACCACTGACGCAGGTAGCAGCTGAAAAAGCTGCTTGTCTGGACTTACCTAAACACAACATAGATGTGTGGGTTAGCGAGGTGTAGACATTGTATAAGTGTGTATGTGCTAGAAAAAGCAAAGAGTGGGTGTGTGAGTGGTTTGTACCCCCTGGTGTTAAGAGTCTCTTGACCGTTTGCTGACACTGGCCCCCCCACTGTACCTGGACTGTCAGCCCTTCTGTCTACCTGTCCCTGTCTCAAGCATTTTCACACGTACACACAGATGCGTGTAATGTTCAGTTCACTGGTTTGACTACTGCCTGAGCTCATTACGAATTTTTAAATGAATACATTTCCATGTGCACTCACGCCACCATGACATATTTGGAATAAAGGTAGTCTTCAAAACGTTCAAATAAACAAACTCATATAAAACAGGAGAACATATCGACTTACAAATGCACAAAGATGCTCCCTGACATTTTTCTCCTGCTGCCAATAGAAGTCTTTCTGTTAAATCTCTTAAGGTTTGTTGTCATGAATGTGGTCAGCACATTTTTTAGAGGATTTAAACGTCTCTATGTGAGCAAATCTCTCTCTTGCTTTCACACGCCTATTGCTTTCCTTTCCATCTTCCATCCTTTTTCTCTCCAACTTCTTGGATGGATGGATAGATGCACAAAACTGAAAGACTGCCAGAAAAATGTGTTTAACGTTATTTACCTAATTTACATGCATTCACTATACAGTTCAGTCTCTTTTCTAATACTTTGCAGTTGTCCCCTGCTCTCTGTTCACCCTCAACATAATATGGTTTGGTATATCACAGCATCCAGTATATTTTATGGTGCTAGAGTTAGCTAATGTTTAAAATAAGCCAAAGCCTTTAAAATTGTGAGTTTAATTCATTGTATAAAAGTCTGATTACTAATTTAATATCTAAAAGATGAGATACACATGGTGGGCCTCATTCTGCAGCCATTCTAGTAATTAATTTTGTATCTCCTCCTAAAGTTACTAATTTTATTGCTTAATAGCAGAAGCCTAGACTCATCTAAAGATTTGGCATCCTCTTAAACCCTCTTATCCTTTCCTTTCCTTTCTTCTCCTCTCCTTTCCTCTTCTCTCCTCCTCCAGGGTACATGACACCTCTGTCTTTCTTATCCATCTTTAAGTGGTAACCACGGTAACATCCAATCCCCTGAGAGATAGGTCTAATTAAATTAGGACTCCTTTGTGTCAATTAATTAACGAGACAGAGAGGGAGACAGCAATAGAGAGACCAAGATTGGGCAAGAGACAGTAAAAGAGTCGGAAAGCCAGAGAGTCAAAGTGAGCAAGAGAGGCCTTCTACTCAAATGGCTTCTATAAATTAGTCTTGTTCTAGAAGAAAAGGGGGAAAAAGTGAGTTTAGCAAGCCTAAGAATAACAAAAGAGTGAATACATGGACACTTAACACGTACATACATACAGACCCAGCCTTGTAAATCAAAGATCCATCTCCCTCCTTCTTTTACTATCTGCTTGCATAGAAGGAGATACGAGTCTCATTTTTCTTGCCATCATTAACTACTCAAAGAGGTTAAAATCTGTCTTTATTTTTTGTGTAATGTACACTATATTGATACATACTTCTCTCTGTCAATTCTCACAGGTGTTCGTCTGGACAGGGTTCGCGGTGGAAGACAGAAGTACAAACGCCGGATAGATGCAGACAACAGCCCGTACCTGAATCCACAGCTGGCTCTGCCCCCCAAGAAGCCATGTAAGAAAACACACATGCAAAAAAAACAAGCTCTGACTACAAACAGCATGTAAGATGGTGCTTTTCTCTACAAAGTTGACATGGGATTTTCAAGGACACATGCGTGCTGACTTTAACAACTAGATGTGCAGAGGATCTGATGTTGTGTGTGGAAGTAACTACAAAATGACGGGCAACCGACTGCACACAAAATAATCTTCAACAAAATATCGTATTACCCTAGTAGACAGTGCTCAAGCAATAACCAGGAGTCATTGTTTAGAGCCCATAAGTGAAAGGAATTGCTTTTCCATCAGTTTCTGTCCTAATGGAGACAGTTGGACAGTAAAAACGTTTCAACTCACACACACATAAACAGAAACACAGTAGTGAGAAGCCCATCTGTTTGGGACCATGTTTATCTCCCTGTTTCTGCTGCTACCAGTTTGGGATCATAACATTTTATATGTGTAATATTTCACCATAAAGGTATTCATTTAGCACCGGTTGGATTGGCTGCAGTTTTTTAAAGAACAAAACCGCAGCCAAAGCCTGATGAGTAAAAATTAACAAGGGAAAGAATGAGTGAGAATGACAGAGAGACAGGTAGAGACAGAGAGGGAGAAAGACCAAGCCTAAATAAGGCCGTTTCTCAGAGAGAGAGGAGGGAAGAGGGGTGAGAGAAAAGGAGGGAGGGAGACCAGCCAGAGCCCTAATCCGGATTAAATCCAATCTGGCAACCGCATCAAACTAGAGTTAGCTCTCTAGCTAACCGTCTGCCTCCACACACACGTCACACACACACACACACATCCATATGCAGTGCAGATTGAGCAGTGTTTAGCAGCTTGGTCCCCAAAGCCCATTTTGCTTAAAGCTGGAGCATATTCTGGTTTAGGCCAATATGCTGAATGGCTGCACAACAGCTTACTGGGACTTTTGCACTACTAATCATTGAAATGATGGGATAATGTGAATATGTGTACACTGTGTGTGTGTGTGTGTGTGTGTGTGTGTGTGTGTGTGTGTGTGTGTGTGTGTGTGTGTGTGTATTTGTACTGTGTGTGTTTGCTTACACAAAGCACCTGTGAGCTATCTGAAGGCCTTCCTTGGCAGGCTATTTAATTTAAAATTATATTTAACTCTTTTTAGTCTTGTTAAACTATTCTTATCAGGCATCATAATTTGGAAGAGAATACAGGAAAAAAAATATGTATTTAGTCGGTGCTATTTACATCTGTTCCATAATATGAATGATTATTTTCATGAAGATAAATCTGTCCAACTTAAAATCAAATTTGCACATTTTAAAAAATACATTACAGTTAATATAGACTTACTTTATCTCTCTTGTTCATTCTCTCTCTCACACAGTCAATACACACACGTTCTGTCCCTCGGTCTCTCCCTCAGATACACTCACACAGCCTATCTATCTGTTGCCCAATCCCTAGCTTCAGCGTCCCCATTGATTGTGTGAGAACAGAACAATAGCCCAGGGTTTGGAAATGGGCTTCCATTGATTCTAATTAGGGAAACATTAAATAAGATTTACCCACAGATACTGCAGTATATGTATACACTCACACACTGTGTATGTGTGGGTGTATGTAAGAGAATTGGGGGTGGTGGACAGTGTTAGATCAATACACAACTCATCCCCACAACTCTCTTTCACTCTCTCTTGCTGTTTATCTCTATCTAGCTGTCGCTCTCTGGACTGCTCCTGTCTGTCTTTTACAATCTGTTCATGACTCACTTTCTACCTTTCTATCTTTTCCCATTTTTTCATTGCTAATCTTGCTCTCTTTTTCTATCCTTCACTTCACTCTTGCGCTTCTATCCTCTGTTATTATTCCCATGCTTGATTAGTCAGTGGATTAATTTGGAAGCAGGGTATCAGTCTGTTACTAATGGGCCATAGAGGTCTCATCACCACATGTCACCATTACCGGCTGAGCCGTTTGGCTTTCAGTGTTATCTTTCCCTGCTGTATGTATCAGTGAAACTTCTTAAGACCGTCTTACAAAACAACAGTTTTGGGCATCTTGGATCAACTGGCGATAGAAGGCTATAACCACTGGAGAATCGCTTATATTTAAAACATTTCAATACCTTGTTTGATTTTTTTTTTTGTGCAGTCCGTTTTTATGTTTTGTGCTAAACTTTAAAAAGGCTTTTAAGATAAGATCAACAAATGACATTTGTGTGTTTTTGGCAGCTTCAAGGGTTGAAAGGTTTTAAATTTACATATGCTTAATTGCAACGTGAACATCTGAAAATTGTGTGTTGATTTCATACTCCTAACGTTTCATACTCCTAACATTTCATACTCCTAACGAGTCTAAACTTACATCAGATGCTTCATTTTTGCATATGGGAATACAGACAGGTGAGAAATTAAAGGGAAAAACAGCACCATGTGACATATTGGTCCAAAATCTGCAATAGTTCTTCAGTGGGATGGCTCCAAGGTGAAAGCATACGATTCACATCATTTTACGGAACAATTTAGTGACCTAGGTGATCATTAATTTGCAATCACTGTTCACTCCAAGGGGAAATGTGGTCCCAAACAATGCAAACAAAATGCACCCCCTATCAAAATAGATCCACCGGTTCTCCTTCATTGCAAGAGTCAAGGGCTCAGATTTTTCCTTTAATTTGTCCACTGTGCGTGTTTGTCTTAAATATAACTTAAGACGTATGTGTTACCAGCAGGCCATCATATGAGATTTGCACATGACCTTTCACATTTTTGTACCGGACTGGGGTGAAACAACTTGTAGCCTTACACGACAAAAATTCACCATTTCTCTGTCTCTGTGTCTTTCTCCTTGTCTGGTGGTCATGTCAGTTGCCTTTGGCTGCCTTGCAGATAACAAAATCGTATCTCACCTGCTGGTGGCTGAGCCAGAGAAGATTTATGCCATGCCGGACCCGACAGTACCAGACAGCGACATCAAGGCCCTGACTACGCTGTGTGACCTGGCGGACAGAGAGCTGGTGGTCAACATTGGTTGGGCCAAACATATTCCAGGTAGGGAAAAAGAAAATTCTCCTGTGCCCTGTCTCTCACAGGTTCATTACTAAAAGTGAGGAATTTAAGAATTTAATCTTCTTAAACTAACTTAAACTAACCTCTTTTCTCTCGTAATCTGATAAAATTTGGAACTGGAGTACAAGATCGCAAAATTAACATAATAACTCAAGTGATTCAAGATAAGGTCTATGGCAAAATGTTTAGCTTTTGTTTCAGCGAATAAAAACTTATTGAAAGGTTTCAAACAGGACTATGCTGAACATCCATACGTACATACACAAAAGGACTCAAATATATGCACAGGCACACATGTAATGTAGATGTAATTTGTTGTTTTGAGTCATGCCTGTGTTTCTCTGTGCTTACCCTTTTTACAAGTAAGTGGATCAAGTTAGGCAGGTTATGTACTGGGCTCAGAGTGCATGTGGGCATGTACGTTTGTGTGTGTGTGTGTGTGTGTGTGTGTGTGTGTGTGTGTGTGTGTGTGTGTGTGTGTACGGGTTCGTACTATCCTGGTGGGGACCAAAATCTGACTTTTAC
Organism: Pelmatolapia mariae; assembly: GCF_036321145.2. Classification (NCBI taxonomy): domain Eukaryota; kingdom Metazoa; phylum Chordata; class Actinopteri; order Cichliformes; family Cichlidae; genus Pelmatolapia; species Pelmatolapia mariae. The sequence continues at coordinate 27,498,538 of NC_086227.1, read as the reverse complement.
TATCCTGGTGGGGACTTTCTGCACCGTGGGGACCAAAATCCAGGTCCCCTTGGGGTTGAAAGCAATTTTCACACTCAAAATGCGGTTTTACTGTCAGGGTTACAATTAGGTTATGGTTAGGTTTAGGGTAAGGGTTAGGGTTAGGCATTCATTTTTAATGGTTAGGGTTAGGGTAAGGGGCTAGGGAAAGCATTATGTCAATGGGATGTCCCCACGAGGATAGCAAACCAGACATGTGTGTGTGTGTGTGTGTGTGTGTGTGTGTGTGTGTGTGTGTGCAGCTTTCTGTATAAAGTGAGCGAAGCGCAACGATTGCTTGGCGGAGGAGAGAAGATGGCGTGATTAGATGAACGAGGAAGGCAATCCACTGCTCACAGAGAAAGATAGAACTCTTCATCTTCCCTGTGTGTGTGTGTGTGTGTGTGTGTGTTTGTGTGAAGTGAACACCTTATGAAATCCTCACTGTTTACAACGCTGAACACCTATCTAATACTCACACTCACACCAAGCTCACACAAACACCCATACATGTCCACACACAAAGTGATCTACTGTTCACTCTGGTTGGAAAGGATTGTCAGAAAGAAATACGCCTCCTCAATGTTCTTTATCAGCCTCTTACACACACATGCACACAAACACACACGCGCACACACACACACACACACACACACACACACACACAAAGAATAGAGTCAGATAGACCTGTTAACCTTTTTTCAGCCATCTTGTTCCACATCTTGTTGTGCATGTGTGTGTGCGTGGTGACTCTCTGCAGGTTGTACATGTGAACACACACATGCACAAGTCTTTGCTCTCCATGGTACAGTAATTTTTTTAATCAAATTGATGGAGAGAGACAGAGAGACAAAGAAAAAAAAAAGACAGAGGCAGAGAGAGGGGAGGTGAAGCCAATTTATGCTTCATGATATGGCTGCGATGTGCCGCATACACACACGCGCGCACACACCCATACACGCACACAAAGGCTGCTAACAGTGGTAACAACGTGTCAAGGCAAGCGCCAGGCAGCTAATTTGAAGTCATTAGATGTCTGCCGTACTGGCAACAATTTGTTACGCTCTCACACACACAAACACACCCAGAAAAACACATCACATACACACACTGAGTTAAGAGCCGTCTGTGGATAGCGAGGAGCCTAAATTGTAAACTAATTTAAACATCACTCAGCGTTAGAGAGGCTGCCTGCAAGACAGGCCCCCGGATAACAAGGCTAGGGTACGCGCGTTTGTGTGTGTCAGTGTGTGTGTCATGTTTGACACACACAATCACCCGACGTTAGAGACTTTTGACACCACACACACACACATATTCACGCATATCTCTTTGATTGGTTCTTTTATTCTAAGACTTTTGTGTGTGCACGCTGATTTCCATACTGATATGGCCTTATGCAAACATTTGATATGTCATTAGGAGAGGAAAATGAGGTTTCAGACACACTGAGTGTATCTGGTTATCCCACAAGGAATCATGCGCGTGTACTTCACAGATCCGCGTGTTTCAAAGAGAGTGATGAAATGCGGGCAAATATATAAACACAGATGTTCCACAAAAGGCTTTTTTGCTGATTCAAACAGTGACAACACATAGACAAATGACTCAAATGTGCACGCATTTTCATACAGTGGTACGTGAGCAGGAAACGGTCACACTCTGAAACTGCGGGCCTGTGGAAATATCAGAAGTTATTATTCAGAAGCCATGAAAGGCCTTACCGTCCAATATTATGGATTAGTAAAGAGAAGATCTCATTTTAATAGCTCTCAAAGAGACAACTCCAGTTGCGTATTAGGCTACATGTCATCGTCAAGTGTGTATGTGTGTTTGAAGGAGGAAAGAAGAGCAGTCAGGTGAGAAGAGCGGGGGAAGAACAGCAAATATTTAAACAGGAGCAAATGAGAGAGTGAATTAAAAGAAAGAAAGGCCATTCAAATGAGCCATTTATCTGTCAGTAGAATTAGTCTTTTCATCCTTTTTTCTTTCTTCTTACTCTCTCTTTCTCTCTGTCTTTCTCTTTCTCTCTCTCTCTCCTTCCATAATAGCTAAATGACTACCGGGCAGTCATACTAGCAGCTCTTATCTAGACTCATGAACACAAAAGAGCAAGACAGACAAGCGAGCACTTGACTTGACGAAAGAGCAAGGAACGAACAAATGAATGAATCAACGAATGAGAGCTAGAACCTATAACGCAGTCTATTTTAACAGAACTAGAGGCCTTGCCATTAGTGCTTTTTTTTTTTCACAATCCCCCTCCCCTGTTCTGTCTTTATTCAAGAAAGAAATTGCTCTTGGGCCACCCCCCACATCCCCTCCACTATTCTCTTGCTTCCCTATCTCCTCTAACTTGCTCTTTCTTTTCTTACAGTCTTTCTTCCTCTTTTTCTTTCTTTCCCCTTTCAATTTTGACACTCGGGATAAGCAGTCTATGTGCCAGCAGTAGCACGGCATGATTGAGTTGTAAAAAAATGGGGGATGGGAGGTGAAGAGGGGTTTGCCATCGGTTCGTTTATTTAATCGGTCTTTATGGAGATAGAGGAGAAGGGGTTTGGACTTTGGTGGTGATGGAATAACAGGTGAGGAACACAGTCCTCTTCCTTCTTGTTCTGCATACTTTTCTCTTTTTCTTTTACATTCACTGTCTTTAATATGTCTCTTTATTGTTTTTTCCCTTTTTCCCCTCTATTCCTCTTATATGGATTTGGAGATGAACTTGGGGCTTAAAACACTCTGTTGTGAGCATAGTTGAGGTTCAGCTGTTATCACATTCGCAGTGTGCTTTAGCTTTTGTACTTCAAAAAAACTATTTTGAATTTATATATCAAGCGTAATGAATCTCTTAAAGTAATTTTGTACATTAATTATATGAGCAGGCTTATTCAAAACAAATAACACTGTGTAACGTTTACAGCTGAAGCCAGTAACCGCCTGAGAAAATTTTGACTTATGCTCTTTTTTTCTGTTTTATCCCCTAGTAAATAACATATTCCTTCTTCCCTGCTAGTTATTACAAATGGACATTTATTTTATTTTTTCTCTTATACCCTGTTCTTTAGTAATTTATTGCAACTGTTACCAGACTTTATTTCATTCTTGAGAGATGTTTGATTGCTACCACAAATGTGGCTTTCGGGGGGGTCTCTTTATTTTATTTTTTCTGTTCTATGTTGATGATTATTCAAAATATAATCTTATTTATACAACTTGCCATACCAAAAGTATTTTAGTAATTGATTAGAAACGTACACAAGTATAATAGTGGCAAAGTTCAGGTGTAGAATAACACATGCGTCGAAAGAACAGGAAATGGGATGTGAACAGTCTAGATAACCTAGATACTCCCAGAGAGCATTTAACACAATACTGTTTTGACCCATTGGCTAAATACCCCACCCCCCACCCTTCCCTCTTAAAACTATCCTGTGACGTCCTCCTTTTGCTCTCTATCCCTCTGTGTCTTTCTGTCTCTCCCTCATTTTCTCCCCCTCCCTGACCTGACCTCCCACCCTCTCTCTCTGTGGTATTCTTAACCTCTTCATTATCAAGTCACCATCATTTCTCAACCCCTATCCCCTCCCATGGTCCTCTTCTCACATCCTCTCAGCTAGCGACCACTGACTGGAAGGCCAGTGCTCGTTGGTTTTGCTTATGTGTTCAGATTGAGCTCTATATATTGGAAGAATGTAATTGACTGATTATCCTGATCGCTATTTGAAATGTGCCTCTCTACAAACGTTGACATATCACAGTAAAGCAGCCAAAGAGGAAAGTCGCCCTTAGATTTTGTAGCCAGTGTTCATTTCTTCTGGTGTTTCTGTTTGGGACATGTTTTAAATGGCTTTCACTTAGAGATTTAGCCAACCAGTCGAGCAGTTAGCCGTTCTGTCTGTTAGTTAGCCAATCAGTGAGTCAAGTAACTACACAGCCAGTCAATCAGCCAGAGAGGCAGCCAGTAGTCAGCAAATATTGATTAATAGAAGTGTCCTGCTCCTTTTAGCAAATCAAATGTTGAGTCTCGGCAGTCATGGGGAACCTTTAGACACACATACATATACACACACGTACATATGGATGCTTGACTCTGAAACTGCAGCTCACTAAATTAACACTGACACACATTATAAGACTTCACAATGAGCTCTGAAAGATGCAGAACAGCTCTGTGTGCGTGTGCATGTGTGTGTTTGCTCACATCTGTGCGCATGTAGAGTGAGACAGATGTAAAAGCCCAGACTGGTGATGTGATGATGTCACTCTACAGCCCTCCTGATTAAGTCTGGTGATGTCATCAATCAGCAAAGAGGTTGCTCCGCTTAGTAACAGAGTGGTAAATCAGAAGAAAAACAACCCACACAAACAAGTGAGCTCTACTGGCATCAAACTTCTAAAATAATATTATTGCCTCCTTTTGTTATAATTTTCTCCCTCACTGTTCATTATTGTGAATTCCCTACTACAGTTTACAACATTTCTCCCTCTCAAAGATATTGCCCCTAAGATGCCATGAAATAAACGCGCGGAAATACACATGGAAACAACTAGACGCACAAGCAGATATGCCCCCATTCTGTCGGCTAAGGCTAGCTCACCTTGACAGTCACAGCATGGTGGGTGCCTTCTTAAGCACAAACACAACACACAAAAAATACAGTGCATTCACATGGACGTACACATATAGCTCACCATACAGACATTATATTTTTTGACAGTGTAAAAGCAAACAGAAATACAGATGATTTAAAACTTGTGCTCTCATTTATTCTCCTAAACCTTCAAGTCTTTACGTGCATAACATGATAAAATGTAATGTTTGTGTGGAAAACGATGACATTTAAAACAAGATTTATAACAGCAAATGTTTTAAAAAATGTTTTAATGGTAGAAAACTCCTGCGAATTCCTGAGATTTGCCTGAATGGAGAGTAAACACCAGTGATCTGTTAGCCAGAAAACAAAGGTGTTGATACTGGACATTTTACATTCAATCACTAGATTTTGTTCCTATGCTTATAAACTCACTTTAAGTGACAATAAAGACTCTACCTAATCTATATGCTGATGGGGTCAAACTCATAAATATGACTTTATTAGAGTTTGATTTAGATTTAGTATTTGATTTAGTTCATTGCCTTGGTCATTCTTGCCATTGTTATCGAGGGTCTCAGGGTCTTCAGTACGTAATTTTTATGTGTGTTTCTAGTCTCTGTTGATTTTCTCTGAGCTCTGTTTGGCGTGTTTGATTTCCATTTCTGCTCATCCCTGAGCTAGATAACACATTTAGAGGCTGAGGTCTTGGTTTCAAGTATATGTGTTTGCTCATGTGAGCGCATGTGTTTGTCTGTTTCGTTGTCCACATTCATGCAAAAGAGTTATCTTATTTTCCAGTGCACCAGCACCATGATTTCCTCTTGCAGCCCATACAAACAAACACATCACTGTTTGCAGATGAAAACAAATATTGATGAAATCAAATTAGGAAAAGAATATTTGATATCTGAGCTTAATGTTTGGATTAAGTTGGGCTTTCTTTATTGGATTAAGCCTGTGGGTATTGGAAGCATGTCATCAATATGAGAGAACAGAGGCGAAACCATTTTCATTTCTTTGTACGCTGCTTTTTTCTTTCTTGTCTACTTGGTTGTAACTTTTTTCTTCTATTCACTTTTTTTTCTTTTCATGTCATTATGCAGTCTTATCAACTGACTAAATGTTTTAAAATCAGATCACAATTTGAGCTCACAGATCTGCCGATATCAAATAATTTGACAAAGTAATGTGTAAAAAATAATTCTTAAATTAATCACCTTCATATCTGAAGGTAAAACTCTGGGTAATATTTATATACTACAGTATATTGATGTAATATTAAAGAATCCCGTCTATATTTACATTGGCTATATATCTATTTACTGCATTCTCTACACTGCCACATATTTGTCAACAGTGTTTCCATAAAGACGATCCTATGATCAGACTCAAACACCCAACTTCAGGTGGTTACCTTAAAAACGCAGAATAATATGTACATTCACATACACACTGCCACTGTGATAACAACAAATAAAGTCTAAGTCCCAAAATCTGTACTTCCTCAAGCAACCGCTTGGCCTGGCTCAGCGGTGAGTCCACAGAGATTCCTTTGTTAAAAGGCCTAGTTAAACGTGTCTACAGTCTGGTAAGAGAAAAATAATCTTTGGTATGTCACCCTTTATAACAACTACAAACTAGGGGCATGGCCCCCTTCACTGTGAGGTAACGGACTATAGCCACAGCTGTCTCCTATGCTTCACCTCCACTAATGCCTTCCTGTAAGGCACACCCCATCCAAGAAGTTTGCGCTCCATTTACTGAGTAAAACTGCAGTATTTTATTTGTATGCAACTTAGCACTAATTATTAGGAAGCTGTGTGTCAGTGCAGTGAGTGGATGCTTAAAAACCAGTGGATGATGTCATGGTGGCTACATCTATGTATGTGTCACTCAAAATAAGACCCGAATCAAAAAATGAAGTTGCATGAAAAGTAATGGCAGTCCGGAACAAGAAAACTAATAGCAGTGCGTTAAGACTCACGCTAATTTTAAAATTGATGTCTGATGAAAATGTGTTTTTGGAACGGCCTCTCATTACAAGTAATTTTAATTATTGTGATTCTAATTTCTAAAAGGAAAAAGAGTCACACATTTCTTCAGTGGATAGATGGGTTTCAGTTCAAGTAAAAGCTCAGCGGTCCATTGCTGTTTTTTTTCTTATTAGTTTGATTACATTTGCAAATCAAATTCATTTGTCTATCAGCCTTTGAGACACAGCCCGCAATCTGAGTACACTGACTAATCTGCATCAAATAATATCTGTCACACACAACACACACACGAGAAACAAGCTGCATACATTGGCGCACACCAGCCTGCATACACAAACACTTACTTCCCTGGGCACACAAACATACGCTTCTAAAAACACATACACATATTCATAAGGAAGCACTGATACGTAGTGAATGCAGACAAATGCACACATACGCATACATGCACAGTTTTATAATATGTGAAATCAGACGAGCAGTAACAAATAAATCAGCACACCATCTGAGCCCATCATCATCTAAGTCATTATTAGCAAACAGTCAGCTTTTACTACTTTCAATTTGCTTGTGTGTGTGTGTGTGTGGTTGTCCAAGAAAGAGAGAAAGAGAGATGATGTGATGTGATATGATATGATATGATATGCTGGCGGGGCATAAAGATAGATGATCATAATTACGCACAGGCCAAACTCCATTTCAAATCATCATCATCCTATTCTATCTGTTGGAGCGCACATGTACACACACACACACACACACACCAAAAGCAATATAAAGAGTTCACACACATACAGGGATCCAGTGACACCCACACACACACATAACACACCTATGCCTGCCACAAATCTAGTGGAAGGAGGGACCGACTTGTCATGGCATCACATTATTTCTGGCGGTTCATGCAAAGTTCACAGACAGGCATGAAATAGTTATTCTCTAGTTCCTCTTTCTGCTTATCTATCCACCTTTCCTCATGGTTTCTGTCTGCATCTTCCATTTTATTCTTTTTTTATTTTCCTATTTGCTGTCCTAATTCTCTCTTTCTCCACCTATCATTGCTCCTTCACTACTTATTTCTTTTCCCTTTCCTACTGCTTCTCCTGCCTTCTCTTTCTCCTCTACTTCCCTTATCTCCCATTCACGTTTGTGTTTATTTGTTTATTCCTTACCCCCCTTTGTTATTCTATTGTTTTCCTTCCTGTCTCCCTTTGCGCTCCTGTTTCTTCCACCTTCCTTCCTCCTGCATCCATCGTTCTTAAATAATGGCCTGGAGGATTCATCCTTTCCATCAGACAATAAGCAGGTGGGAAAATAGGATTGGAGCGTGCCTGTCACCAGCTGGGAACAACTTATGGCCTGTGCACACAACACACACACACACACACACACACATACAATAAACACTTTAGGGCGGTCCCTTTGCCAAAGTGTTGGATAACAGTTTTAAAAGATCATTTATGATGAATTCTGAACAATTCAGCCATATTTGAAATAATTTTTTAAATCATCAATTTTCATAACGATTCATTAGTTTTGTACTTTTGTTGTTGTTTTTTTAAACATCCAGAGATCAGTCAGTAAACACTGGCAAACATTAAGGAAAAATGTGGTTTACACCACTGGTTGACGAGTGGTCGCATGCAGTCACTATGTAAAATTGGTCAAACAGTGGTATGTGACACTAGACTGAAAATCCCTTTATAATTCCTTGGTTGCAGGAGTTTTCTGTTGTTTTTAAGGAAGGTGCAGACTTGTCAGCAAAGAGATGAATGGTAGTGAAGCTTTGAGGCAGTCACCTTCAAAGCAGAATGTGTGCCTTTTAAAAAGGGATGTTTTCCCATTTCTGGTGTGTGTCGCACTTTTTCAAGTTTCAAGTCACTACTGCTTGGTGAATCGTTGGCAAGTGTTTGCAAACAAGTTGGTGTCTTCCATACAACCACAGCTATCTGCTAATGACCAAAGCAATTACAAGGACGTTTTTGGTGAAACTGATTTTCATCCAGCAAAAGCCAGCAACCTGCAGCAATCACTTGCCAACCAGTGCCAGAAAGCAGTGGTTACAAAGGCCTGTGTGACTGAGGCTTGCGCTGGTGCAAAAATAAGACAATGCCAAATTTGCTTTGTTTTTACTCTACGCACATTTGAATAGATGTATTCCCTCCAAAAAGGGAGGATATATGTGCTTTTCTTGACCTTTTGACAAACTCTGTTACCACAAATGTTTTCAGATCTTTTTTTTCTTTTCTTTTCTTTCTGCTTGAGCACTTCAGTGATGTTTTGCCACCTTTGCCACCTGCTATAGGGCAAATGACTGGGGGTTATGGTCTCAGTGCTTCACTGTGCACAAGTGCATAGAACAGACACACAGGGTAGTAATAATATGTGTATTTTTGTGTCTATTTAATCTTGATGGGATGTTTCATCTGCAGACGGCTATCACAGCTGGCCGCCTTATTGTCTGGGTGAGAGAGATTGAGTCAGTGAGTGAAAGTGTGTGTGTCTGTGTGTGTGGTTTTTTTTTCAGTTTCGCTGTTAGTCTGCATGCAGGTGTGTATACCAATATGCAAGTTTTTGTTTACTTATTGAATAATAAATGTATTTTTATATATCATTATATTTTATATGTATATCTATATAACCACTATAGACCAACATGGCATTGTGTACATTTGTGTGCATTGTGAATGTGTGCTGTCCATCAAGCCACACACATAGCCGTACCAAACCATTGGCTTGGTTGCTGATGATGACATATGAGTTCCTGGCCCTGGTAATGGCTGTTAAATCTCATAATTACACGCTTCTTTATTGCAATGCATAATGACCCCGCAGCACTATTGGACAATTAATTAAGATTTTCAGCCCAGGCTTTTTCAGGCCCAGATGAGGAGGTGGAATGAGGTCTAATGTTCTTGTCTTCAAGCTACGACATTATGGTATGGTGCTGTAGGAAAGAAGGCTCTGTGTGCATTCGTTTTCATCTTTGTCTTTATTTCAGTCTTTTTAAGTCGCTCTCTCATTCTTTCTGTTCTCCCTCTCCTCATTGCTCCAATTGTTGAGCCCTTCCCTTCGATGCTTGTCCTCAATGATGATATTGGAGACCATATCTCTAATCTGTGAATGGTAAATTAATCCCTGTGGAATTTCTGGGGTCCTCTCTCTATGGACAGCTACGGGGGATTAGGAAGATAAAACCAACACAGCCTTATAATCTCATATACTGACACAAGGCATGTACAGTACAGGGACCATTGTTTTAAAGCCAATCATCAGCAGGTTTCTACTTCTTTATACATCAATAGTGCTTAACAGAAAAAAACAAAGTCTGTTTCAAATTTTTACCTCTTTTGAACTCTGTGTTCTTACTAGATATATATTTACGTACTTTTTAAATAAGCATTCATTTTTGCTGTTTGGACAATGGATTTTTTCCAGAGTGTTGCAGGATATTGTTTTGAAAAGATAATCCACCAAAGGATCAATAGACTGTCACAAGTCATGTAATTGGACAAGCTGAGAGAGTAAATTCAGCCAAGATAGATGGATAGATTAAGTTGGTGGCAATTAGGAGAATAACGTAACAAAAAATAAGTTCAGTTGCCTAATACAATTTCATTGAAGAATAAAGAAATTCATATATAAACACAAGTAATATTTACATATCTTACAATTTCAACATCTTAATCATTTTTGTCCCTGAAAGTGTTGGTCAGCAGTTTTATATGTGTTTTGAATTTGTGTGTGCCATGTACAGACATAGTGAGTTGGTGTGTAAGCTGCTCAGCTGTGTGTTCACATGGTTCCCCTGACAAATTTGTGCTCACATGCACATCCTCACAGACACACACACAGAGTGGTCATTCCTGCCGTCATGAGCATTATATTGATGGGAGGAAGGAAAGGTAGACGGTGAGAGAAAGATAGATGGACGCAGTGAAGAAAAAGTTTTTAAATAGGCAAATGAGAAATATAATCTTTGACAATATTGTATAAAGTTCTCAGCATTTATTTCTCCAAGAAATTCTCAAATAGAGCCGACCTCTGTCACTTTAGCGGTGCTCTTCATTCCCTGTGAAGTCAAGAAGGCTTGGCCCTGTGGAACTTGCAGTGTACATGCACACATACACACTCCTTGACATAGCCCTAGTGGAGCTAGAAGTGGGTAATTAAAATGTAAATATTGATATTTTATTATTTGAAATGGCTCCACTGCAATGCTCTTAATGTCACTCCATCTGTCGTCTCCACGGAGACTTGGGGTTGCCCTCGACGACCAGCTGCCCCCACCCAAGCACCCCCAACCACGGCAACAGCTATAACACTCGACAACCATCTCTGTGTTGCAGCATTTCCATTTTGGGTCTAATTAAGTGTTAAATATTAGCACCCGCAACCACAGAGGCAGCTCGCACCACACACATACACACACATGCGCTCATGACACTCATCTCCACTACAGCAATGGTAAGATTTTAAGTGTTAATCTTGCAGTGCTGCTGATGGTGTCTAATGTATGCAATTAACAGTCAGGCAGGGCTGAGGGTTTGGTAATTAGCTGGCTGTTCACACTGATTAGAGGCTACCGCAACCCTATGACTGCTCTAGTCTCTCCCCCAGGCCACACGGAGAAAGGAGGGGGAAAAGAGAGGGGGAGTAAGGAAGGAGAAAGAAACAGAAAAAGATATTTTAGCCAACAGCCTGACAGGGGATGAAAGTAAAGGTAAAATGATTTTGTGCGCAATATATGTATCTTAAAACCATATTTGTATATATATAATGTGTTCTTTATTCTTGTACTAGATGTTGAAATCAAATACAGATAAAATATGGCATTTATGGCATTTCATTCTTCGTTTTTAACAAAATTGAGCCTCAATCTCATATAGTATTCAGCAAAACATGAAAGAAACAAAAAAAACAATGAATGCTATGAATATTTCCTTCAGTATTGTCATTTTTAAAAGTCTCCAAACCTGTTTTAACAGTGTTTTAATTGAAAAATACTACAAAGAATAGAATGTATCTTTCTTTTTCCACATATGTATGGTCAGGTTGAATTTGATACCAGTCACAAGAAAGGAAGGAAAATTTCTGTATTATAAACACACACACACACACACACACGCACACACACACACATTTGGTGGATTATTTCACAGCTTATCTACTTAATTCATAACAGGACAGTAACATGACTGTGTATAAAAAGAGCACCACAGAGTTGGCAAATTGTTCAATGGTTTAAGAATAGTGTTTTCTAAAAAAAAAAATTTTAAAAAAGAGGAAAAACGTGGCATTTTGTGTCTTGCTTTTGAACACTCTTGAAAATCATTAAGCACTATTATTGCTGCTTGTATAGGAGCAATGAAATCTTGTTATGCAAGGTCCAAAATTTTGGATTCAAATAATTTGGATCAAGCTTAGCTGACTGAGGTTTAGGTGAAAAGGTTTTTTTTGTTGTTGTTTTTAGTTTTTACAACTTTTGAATGTTGGTTGTTATGGGATAAAGATATGAGGTGGCTTGTTATCAATGCACAATTCGAGCGCTCGATCCATATCTAACCTGCTGTGAAGGAACCAATAACAGTTGCAGGGAATTTTTTCACATTTTGCAGCAACCGTCACCTGAACGTCACAAGCTTATTAGAGCTGAGAGTTGAAAGGTCAAGGTCACTGCAAGATCCAGAAAAACAGATACTTAAGTAACTTAAGAATTCATACACTAATATCACATTTTATATTTATATTTTATATTGAAAAGGTCAAATGTGAACTTCAATTTGGAATCATGAATTCTTCATTGCAGTTACATTACAGACAGTGTGATTCTGGGCAGGCATGGATTTAAACTACCACACGAGTTTGATGCAGTGACATAATTTTGACAGTGTAAGATATGGCTTGACTTGTGCGCTTAAATTGCGCTTCCATATAATGTCATCTCTAAACATGATGTTTTGATAGTCCAAATAGCCAGACACATATGTGTGTAGGTGAGTATGTGTCCTGTGTGCGAGTGTGTCTTTAAGCCCCTCTAAATTAGCTGGTTCTCTGGGTAGATTTGTTTCCATCTCGTTGCGCATCTCTGTGTAATTGGGTCAGCTGGTGGATGTGTGTTCATTTGTGTGTGTGTGTGACAGCATTTGCCAGTGTGTATCTCGTGTGCGTATATCTTGTGTGTGTTGTTTCAGCTTGGCCAAAGCCATCACAGGGGGTCCGTGTTCATTTTGGCCGGCGTCTGGCCGTATGGTACAGAACAGTTTGAGATGTGCGCACGCACACACACAAACACACACGTACAAAGCACCACAAGGGAGCACTTGCATTGCACAGCATGCAACAATGTGTGCACATTTAAACACAAACACATACAGAAAGTGGAATGAGTGAGCGCACGGGAGCCACGTAACACAGTGTGCATACAGAACAACACACACACGCAGGGTAGCGATGTGCTGGTAACTGTTGGAAACTTCACGTGTCCTCATGCAATCTCTATCTCAGTGGGCCAGTAGACTTAAATCTGTCCCCTGCAGAACACAATACGCGCACATGCTGAACATAGACAATCCACTATTCCCCTGTCACCAACAAAGCACAACTTGTTGGTAACAGAAAACAGATAGCAACGCAGTTCTCGCTCAAGAAAGATTCGCTACACTATGTCAGATTATGGCGAATATGCACAATTTGGCAGTCTTTTTGAAAAGAAATAGCTATGTCTCCAATTTTCAGCAGTTAATAAGATAACATTTTTTTTTATTTTACGTGACCTTCTCTTTGTTTTGCACAGGTTTACACTGTTGCTCCAGTGTTGGATAGCACATTGTCTACACTGGTGTTACATCATTTGGGTTTCTTTTTACACATTTGTTGAAATGATGAGCTAATTGCAAGGAAACACTTTTTGCAACTTGAAGGCAGTTTTCTTAAGTCTGTGAATTGTTTCTATAACATGGATGTTTCCTTTTAAATTTGTCCTGAGGCAATGATTCAAAAGGATCATTTGTATCACAATAAGCAAGTGTTAAGCACATTCAAGGGCCACTGCAAGACTACAGAAGGACAATGGGACTTTTTAAAAGACATTCTGATACCAGAGCACTCAAATATTCACCAGCATGAACTATTTTTGAAAGAAAGTCGGAAATTTTAAGGAAAACTGACTTTCATTTTACATGACAACACTTGAGAAGAGTTAAATTAGTTTCCATATTCAATCATTCTATAATTCTCAGGTGATTTTTTTTGTTTTTTGGGTGAAATGTGTATAAAATACACGTGGTCCTCCTGGTCAATATTTAAGTAATACACACAGCTGGTCTGCAATTTGGCCTATTTTGTCCAGGGCTTTAAATCTGTTCATTCTCACCAGGACACAGACCCTCTTATGCTCAATTTAGAAAATAAAATCAAGTTAATTCAACAATAAACTTGTTTTATATGTATTTTTTTTGTATTAATTATGCAGATATTATTCAAAGTGGAGCCCCACACAAAATGATCTTTAAAAAATGTAAAAGAATTGTCAGAGAACCTTTCAAAACTACATTATATATTCAAGCTATTAAGTCTGCTTGATTAGAGCTCAAAATTGTTCGCCTGTTTTGCTTCTATGGACAAAAAGACTCACACAAAAAAAAAATCAAGACACCGCCACTTAAATGGAAAGTGTCCCATTTAACCTCTTAAGCCCCAACGCCCCCTGATATGGGGGCAAAAGGCAGGAGATCAGTTAGGCTTGGGGCTAAAGAGGTTAACCTGGGTTACAGGATGTGAATACTAGTCATGCGTTAATAACTGGTTACCAGATCACCATCACAACTGGTTTTCACACCTGTCAGAATACAGGCGTGGAGAATAGGCGTGTTGATACTTCAGTTGTTGAAGATGTACATTGCCGTCGTCATACAAATACACTGACTCATATGCGCGTACACTTCTCACTTCTCGGTGTATATACACAAGTATATGGGCACCCATAAGCATCACAGTCTCTTCTCACTGGTTTCCATTTGCCCTGTAACCATGCGAAAACAAATATAGGCCTCTTAGATATGTGTGTTCGTGTGCATCTGTGGAGCAACTGGGGCATGAGAGAGGGCTATCTTATGTGTGTGTGTGTCTGTGTTAGACTGTTGTGCAGTCTCGGGTGTAAACGTGCAGTCAGGACTCATTTGGCAGACAAACAGGCCGCAGGGTGGCTAGGGAATCGACGTGTGTTTGTGGGTGTGTTTGTTTTTTATGTGGGTATCTGATAGAGAAAAGGGAAAAGGAAAAGGAAAGAGTGCACAAGCAAGAGGTAGAGGTTAAGTTTGCATGACTGCACTGTAGCCTCTTTCTGTCAATGCACACACATACATGCATCTGTACCGTCATAGGTTTGTTCTATTTTAGCAGACCACCTAAACACAAATACTAACTATAGATAAGCTTAATATCCAGCCCAAAGCTTGCTGTTACCAGATGCAAGCAGTTATCCAGTAATAATTTTATACGGTACTGTTTGAAGTTCTTGCCGATATTTTTTAGGCAAATATTTCAACTTTGTTGCAAACGGCAAACAACATCGACACAAACACACTCATGCTAACTCACACAGTATGAGATGCCTTATCAACAATGGGCAGAAAGGAAATGTAATTAGAACCAAATAAGAAACCTTCTTTTGTCAAGTGAAATCACAGGTATGAAAGAAAGGTCTCCACCCCTCCCACTACCACCACTGCCGCCCCTCTTTCTAACAACTCACCCCCTTTTACTTTCTTCTCTCCTCCAACTCACTCTTTCTGATACACTCTCTCTCCCTCTCTCTCTCTCTTCCCATCAATATCTCTCTCTCTCTCTCCATCATCAGCACTAAATTCCCATTGATGTTTCTTTTCTTCTGTTGTATCGATTGCTTCATGAGAAGGAGGGGAGGAATGTAGGAAGGGAAGAAGGGAAAGATGGCGTTATCTGTTAATTAATTTGTCCTGAAGCCGGCCGCCTATTAATCAGACAGATAAGAGGCATTGGATGGCTGAACGGCGCAGACAGGCTGGTGGGGAGGGAAGAGGGAGAGGTACACACACCCACATACACACACAAACACAGACAGAGATACGCATGCAGAGTCCCATGGAAATATATGTATGGGAATGTATGCATACAAACGGAATGCAAACATGCTGATGAGTTATGTACAAATGTGCAGTTTAAGCACACATATATTCACACAAGGACAAAAAAAAATTTCACACACTGCACACATCTGCTCACACACGCAGACACCATCCTGATAAAAATCATTGATGTGCCTCAATAAGAAAAGCTGCACTTTCAGCTCAATAAATTAATCACTGTGGTTTTAATTATTGGTGTTTCCTCTGTGTGTGTGTGTGTGTGTGTGTGTGTGTGTGTGTGTGTGTGTGTGTGTGTGTGTGTGTGTGTGTACACCTTATGTATAATTAGGAGGATAGAGGACTATGCAAACAGCACTGTTAATATACAGCCACTTATACAGACACTTTCCATATGAAGTTGACATTCACGGTAAATGTATATTTGTTTATATGTGATTCAGTGTGTATTCTTGCATTTGTATGTATGTGCCCACTTCTTGAGCCTTGTGTGCTCCTGTTGGTCTTGGAACAGATGCCACCAGAGGGAAGTGCGCAAATTGATGGAAATCTTAGTTCTGCCCTGAACACCTGAGTACCGAAAACACACACAAAGACAATTTAAAACCCACAACCAGTGACACCATTAAATGATATTAACCCCTCACTCATCTCGCCTTCTCTTCACTTGACCCCAGGGTTGAACAGATTCAATAAGTGTATGTGTGTTAATTTTAGCAATGCCAGTGCATATTTCCCCAGCCCACAATGAGTGGTGAAGTCCTAAGTACCCCCTAAAGACATCTGCCTCTGTGAATAAGGTGTGTGTGTGCGTGTGTGTGTGTGCACGAAGACCCCCCCTTAAGAAATTCACCTCTAATCCCTTCTGATGATTTCATTAAGTAGAAGAAGACACTGCCAGTTGGCAACGATACTGCTCCCTTCACTGTGCCGTGTGTGAGTGTGCACGTAAGAGTGTGCGCACGTGTGTGTATCAATCATACACATTTGGATTCTTTCCAGTTTGTTTCTATGCGTTCATGTTTATGTGTATGTGATATGAAGTGTGTGTTAAGAAATGTTAACAGTTGTAGATTGAATGAATTAGAGCGCATTACAAACAACAATAGCCTGCAACCTGGACATAATGAGACGCCTGCCATTACCAATCAACAAACTGTGAGATAAGAGCCCCTAATGTACATGCATGCGCAAAATACCAACACACACTCTGGCGCACCTAACATCTCAAGAGGAGGCTCTTCGCAGCAGATGTTACTGAAGAAATAGCTTCCTTCGCATCTGCCTGCTTCTCCTGGCATGATGCTTCACTCCAACACACATACACAAACCCACAGTGGAGGGCTGCAGCGAGGTCTGACAGGTGTGCTTGCATGGCAAACTGTCTTTGCCTTGCCTATGAAGGCTCACGCTCACAAACATACACACACACACAGGCAGACAGGCAGGTGTGAATGGACAGGTGTGTGAGGAGAGGACAGCTGCGAAGAAAGGTGTGAGCAGGCAGGTGTTCCATTAAAGAGACAGACAGAAAGAGAAAGACTAAGAGGGATGGACCGCAAGTGAAGTGAGTGTAATCAAGAGATATGGCATGAGGAAGCAAAAACATCGCAATCAAAAAGCATCAAACAAAAATATGAATCGGAATGACTGAAACAGAGTGTACTCACTGTCTGAAAAGAAATGAGTGAATGAAAGAAAGGTGAAAAGAGGTTCACAGTCATAGACAGACACTGATAGGTAAAAAGGAGACAGACAGATATACGTAGACATAGGCAAATAGGCAGACATGGATTGACACCGAAGAAAGCAGGAGTTTTGAGGCCATAGCAGCAGTTAGTGTGTGTGTATTTGAGCGGCGTAACAGCGATGGCCAGCATTGATCCATGGAAGTTGTGGCAGGGAAAGATAAGGCCCGCCTTTCCCCAGAGAATAGCCCTGGGCATAAGAGGAAGAGGAGGAAGAGGAGAGGAGGTGGAGAACTCTAGTCAAGTGGATGGATTGAGGTTGGCCAAGAAGGGAGTGAAGCAGAGTCTTGAACCTTATACTAGCTCAAACACCTTTTAAACACAGCTGTTTTATTGCTTTTGAGTTAGTTCTGCTTTAAAAAAAAAATCCCAAAACAAAACCCACGTTAGAAAAACACACAGGATGCATTTTCCTCTTCGCAAAGGTTATATTTATTGAATTTTATTTTCTTTCTGAAAGATAGACTCCTTAACTCTTTGGTTTGTTCGGGTGGAAAAATGAAATTAACAATCTATGCTCTTGCTTTTCTTTTTGTCTCAATGTTTACCAGGTTTTTCCACGCTGTCTCTGGCAGACCAGATGAGTCTCCTACAGAGTGCATGGATGGAAATCCTGATCCTACGCGTTGTCTACCGTTCACTGCCCTTTGAAGACAAGGTAAGCCTGTTTGTTTCATGGGCTCAAGTGGCCACCTCTCGTAATGCATAACTCTAAACCCTAATGCAATCTATCCAAAGGGACTGACTTATTTTTGGAGTCATTCTCAAGTGGACATTCAAGAACATGCCACTAAATCCAGTTCTTCTGTTTTGTCTCTTTGTAGTTGGTGTATGCTGAGGACTACATAATGGACGAGGACCAGTCGAAATTAGCTGGACTTCTGGACCTGAACAATGCCATCCTTCAGCTGGTCAAGAAATATAAAACTATGAAACTAGAGAAGGAGGAATTTGTCACTCTCAAGGCCATTGCTTTGGCTAACTCAGGTTGGAATTTGTTCACTCTCGGCTGATATTTTTGTCTGTCTCCACATCTGTGTTTTACAGGTGGAAGAGTTAATCCTAGGATTCCCAATCCCATGGGGCTCATTTGAGCTGAACTATCAGAGGACCGATTTCAGTATTCTGCATTCAAACAAACACACAACTGTGACACAACCATGTTAACACATACTCTACTAGTCAAAAGTGTGTCAAATACTGTATGCATACATAGAAAAACACATGCTCAGTGCAAAAATAAAAACGTGTTTTTAAGTTGAACCTCACCACAACACAAAGTGCCAATCCTTTTTGCAATTAGCATAGTCGTCTCTTCAGATGCCTGTTAAATAAGGTGAAATCATTAGAACCCAAAATCTGTCGATAAGGCCCCCTCTCTGATGTGTCCAGCTGCATCGACAGCTGACTGACACACGCGCACACACACGCACTCTCTCGCACACACACACGCCTTCTTCCTCCCATGACCCGTCTTTTGAACTTTGTCTTGGAAGCTGGCCAGCTCTTCAGTACTCTTTAATTACAAGGGGGGAGCTGTCAATACAATGTGTTTAAATGGGAGAATGCAACGGGAGAGCTTTGAATAAGGAGGGAGGGGCCTTTTGTTCTGGTTGTGCCACTATAAAGGCACGCATACACATATTTACATCCATAAATGTTCCTAAACTTTCAAAAAACATACATCTGGCTATTAACACTCAGTGAAACATTTGTGTGTGCATTTGAAAAATGTTTGCTTACACACATACTTAGATACTGCTCATGCACATGCAGAAAATATTGACATGTTGTTCCTGTGGGCTTTGTGTGACAATCAATCTCTTGCCGCTGCTTGTGTGTGTGCATTTGTGTCCATCCATGTATGTGTTTCAGTTATTCTATGAATACTGCTTACTGAAAGTTAAGGAAATTTATTGGTTATTCCAGCTGGACAACAGAGTTAAGAATCATTATTATTTGGCAAACATCCAGTACATGGACAGGAAAATCTAATAGTAACAATATTTCATATTTCATTGTTTTACAAAAGGAAATGGTGCTGACAATAGTCACAATGGCTCATTCAGCGATATTCTTTATTTTCCATATTAATTTAATGCTCCCATCTATTATATATCACAAAATACCGTCAAAGTCCAAGAAAACATCTTTTTCATTTTATATAGCGGAACAAAAGAAAGAGAAACTCAATTTAGCTTTTTTGTATTTTTCCTCAGCAGATTAGACAAACAATAATTCAGTTGTTGCTGTTTGAAATTTAAAACATAAAGTAGTCATTTCTGTGTTTTTTTTATTTTTCTAAACCTTTTTCTGACCTAAGAAAAACACAAATTGCAGAATGAATTGATTAGAATGAACACTTAAGACCAAGAAAAAAAAACGTATGGTAAATTAAAAAGATACAGAGGTATAGGCTTGCGTGCACCAGTGAGCCAAAATCGCGGAGCTTTATATTCAGCTATAATATTTTGAACTGCTCCTCTATATGTAAAGGCTCATTGTTTGCATAGGATTTTATCAACGCATACCTTTGGTTTCTTTTTGTAATTGCCTTTTTGTTTTCTTAATGTTCCATTTCGACACTGGCATGACATGAATTTCCTGGCCATGTAAACGGCCAGCTACAGCATGCTCTTCATTATGATGGAAATGTCAGGTTAGTAAACTCTGTCAAAAGCAGACATTGCTCTTAAGAAAATTCACATTTGAAATCGTCATTCTTTTAACTAATTGAAATTGAAATAGCTGACAGCCAAATAAGAACTTTGTATCATTGCCCAGACTCTCGAAATGCTCTTCAAGACAACAGAATGCTAGCATTAGCATTTTGAAGGGCACTGACACTAATTAATTCACAGGATGCTAATTGTGCATTAATGAAGCCAAGCCTTAAGAAATGTTAGCAAACGTGCCCCACATGTAAAGAAAGCTAAACTAGCCATGGGAAACAGGAGGCACGTGTGGGGGTATGTGATTGTGTGTGTGTGTGTGTGTGATTCATTTATGTGCAACTGTGAATTGTGAGTTCCATGTTAACATGTACGTTTTAACAGCCTTATGTACTTGTGCTCATTAACGTCTGCTGTTTTACTTGTGAGTTTACTGCGGGTCACAGCACAGGCAGAAGCCATGTCTACCAGCTTAAATACTAAACACACAATGCTAATCAAAAACAACGTGAAACTCATTAAACTGCAGTTTAGCTTCTGCCTATTCACTACACAGCCATTACAAATTCAAGAAAAAAGAAGAAAAGGTTGGGGGGGGGGGGTTCTCCTCCATTCTGTATGACATTAGCATTCAATACTAATGTCATACGGAGTGAAAAACTTCTGTATGAATGTGACTTTATGGAATAAGCCTATATTTACAAAGTGGTACTGTATAAGTAAAAGTTAAATATATGGTCATATTCTGTATATACAAAAAGAAATATCAACTTAACCTTAAACTTCGTTCCCCTGCCTCATCAATACCGTTAACCACTAAGGAAAATATCATCACAGAGAAAAGTTTCTAAAAGATTCAGACCAGTGGACCACAAGTAGAATATCTGAGGACCAATAGAAGCTGAATTTTCTATTGATCCTCACAGAATCCAACCCACTGACCAGTCTGGTCCTGCATACTGATGCATGCATTATACTTGATAGATCCAGCTCAGTGTATTTGATTGTGCTAGTCCAATTGTGTGCACATCTGTGTGTATGTGGCTTTGCAGGCACATTTTATTTTGATTTTATTTCTCTGAACAATATAATTTATATATTTCATACTTGTTCCAATTCCCATCTGTGCACGTGGATGATGTGAGCATGTGTGCCTGGGAAAGCTATTGTGTTTAACAAGTACCCAGTGGGAAGTATTTGGTTGAACTGCAATATCCTTCACTAAAAGCTTCCACCAATGGCAGGCAACAAAAGCACATACACAACACGAGACCTCCAAACAGCTAAAATGCTTCTGCTTTGGAGTCTATGCATGTAGTTTAACCACTTGTATAACTGACTTTACAGATGTAAAAAAGTAAACATATAAAAATCTGAAGTGTATAGCACACAGTGGACCTATGTCATAACAAAAGATCATACTGTGTTAATGTAGAACTCCACGCAGCTGACAGAGTTTACATGGAGAGCAGGCATCAGATTGTGTCATCCTTTCTGTCCACACCTGCAATGTCTGTGTGTGTCTTTACACACCCAATCATATGTCTAAGCAAATCAAATGTTTTGTAGGTGTGTGTGGGGGTGGTGTTGTTGGTAGGTGAGTGGGGGAGTGAGCTATCAATAGTTGTCTTGTGATTATTATTTAACATGCATGTAGCCATTGATCGTAGACATTGATCGGAGGTTGGGAGCTAAAGGCCAGCTCACATTAAGACCTTGCCTCCCTTAGGGGCAATATGGAGCATTATTATTGAGGGACATCATCGGGCTTTACTGCCACTGCTAAAACACACCTTACATGCCAGCTCAAAGAGAGATTACAGATGTGTGCAACCACATACTCCTTCAACTCCCTCCAGCACCACCATATCACCCCCTACACACACAGACACACACAGACTCTCATGTGTTCCTTCATGTCTTGATCATTCTACAAGTCTGTCTGTTTTTTTCTCCACCCACTTGTCTCTTTGTCTGGCCATTCATCACTCCCACAGATCTGCACTTTGAAGGGAGGGAATAAAGCAGGCTCTCTCTATATAAACCCTGTTTTTGAATTGTTTTTTAAATCTTTGTGTGTTTAAGAGTGCTAAGGAATAGGGCTACATTTGTAACTGTTCCTTTAATGCCACTAAATGAGGTTTTTGCTAAATGCACAAAGTATTTCTGCACTTTTTACAGTAGGCATGGAAATCACGAGTCGATAGAATTTATATTGATAGTATTTTCAGCCTGCACCTGTGATTCTCAGGAATATTTTCACTTTGTTTCTGCGTAGATGTTTAGTTTAATCTTTAGCACTTCTCTCCCCTGACTCACAGCAGACAATGGTGGCACAGATACAAATCTACACTGCTGAAAACATCTCAGAGAGTTGTTGAGTTTTGCAGGATCTGCTGCACATTAGCAGGCTTGACTTACTTTAAAAAGTCCACTTTTTCATGCAACATTTCTTTTTTATCAACAGCAACAAATCAGTATGTCACATTTCCCACTCTGGTTGAAATACAGTTCAGTAGATGTGGATATTATTATACAAAATCCTTCAAAATTTTAGTTATACATTGTCTGTCCTCTTTCTCCAGACTCCATGCATATTGAAGATGTGGATGCAGTACAGAAGCTCCAGGATGTGCTTCACGAGGCCCTGCAGGACTACGAGGCTTCCCAGCACCAGGAGGATCCCCGTCGGGCAGGCAAGCTGCTCATGACCCTCCCCTTGCTCCGCCAGACCTCCACCAAGGCTGTGCAACACTTCTACAGCATCAAGCAGGATGGCAAAGTCCCAATGCACAAACTCTTTTTGGAGCTGCTGGAAGCCAAGGTCTGAGGACAGGGACTAGATGGAAGGACAGCTAGAGTCTGATCCACCTGGGCTTCAACTCGAACTCTGAACATCAACTTTGAATGACCTCTTGCTCTTTTACGCCCACTCTCACAGATACATGCACACACACACTCACACACACACAGAAATATGAAGTTTGTCTGCTGACACATCTCCCTATAAATAGACGCTATCCAGACCTCTTACCTGAACTTGAAACACCACGTCTTTGACAAAAGGGTGTTGACTTGATGATCTTTTTTGGAGGAAGACGGTGACAGACTGTGTAACTCCCATTTATCAATGGAAGACGATATTTGCTAAGAGTAACTTAACAGTTCCCGCAGTGACTCCAAACACTGACGATGACAAACACTTATGCATTTAATAACAATTAGGATGTTATTAATGACAAACGCTTAAATGAGGACACGTTTAAAAGACACTGAACAGTCTTCATTTTAGCTCTGAGAGACTGTAAGACTGCACTCGTGTCTCCTTTCCCCCTCCTGTTTCCCTCAGAGTTTTTTAGCGTTCAAGAAGAAGACGAGTGGACAAAAAATGAACACTTAGGAAGTGTTAATGACATTTATTGTTGAAGTACATGTACAATGAAATTTGAATCAATGGACAGAAAGAAAAGAAGAGGAGATTTGCCCTGCCAAAGAATGGAATCATCCATTCAGAGGATGCCAGCAAACTTTACTGTCATAACCCAAAACCATTTCTGTTTTGATCTGCCAGTGGTTTTCAGTCCTGGGCCTCAAGAGTACTGCTGGTTCTCTCTTCCTGTAATTATTAAATTGTTTTCTGGGTATTATGAAAACCAGCAGCGCTTAAGGTTTTACGGAAAAGCATTGGAAACAACTGCTTTAAACTCTTTCTGGTTCTCCCTAAATTCAATTTCCTGGTTTCCCATGACTCCCCCGCTTCAAGTACAACTTTACTGTTTGCTGTATTTGCTGACGACTGGTCATCCTGGCCTCTCAAACCTGTCTTGCCATAATATCAATGTTTGTTCACTTGGCAAAGCTAAAAATTGTTTCATATATTCTAACCACATGAGGTGTGATTAATTCGCAAAGTTTAAAAGTATAATTATGACTTCTTAGTTGCTAACAACAGAATAAAATTTGATTGAAACTTCATAAAATTGTCAAAGATACATGGCTAACAAACAAATGTGGGCTGAGTTCACATTCTGTGTATAGTGTATAATCGATGAAAAACACCTCTTGTGTTCAGACGTGTATTTGAACAATTTTTAGCAGTTTTGTGGCCCTGATTTGCAGCTCTTCACATACCAGTCAGTAGGGATTTAAGTCTATCAACGTGCCATTAGTAGTCCAACCCAAGCTCATTAGCCACACTCCAAAAACTCCAAAGTCTCACCTCTGTTTTACCCTCCTCGTCCCGTTGTGTTCACGACTTCCAGCTCATCTCCTGCGTCAGTACAGAGATATTCTTGTGACTCATTCAGGGAGTGTAGGGGGAGCCGCAGTCACTCGGCGCAATTCAAACCAGAAGGAAAGGTGTGCTGACAAAACTGACTGAAGAATACGTATTGTTGCTTTAAAACTCCTCGATCTTTTTTCTTAATTTCTACCTTGAAAATAATCTTAGCGATGATACCAATATTAGGGTTGTAAATAATTGTCATCCTGTATATGACATATAACATGGCTTTGTTTTTGTTATTAATATTGTCTTCTTAAAACTGAATCAATCAATATGTCTTTCCTTTTTTCTATCAGCTTGACCACTTTCAGCAATTATCATATATATATATATAAATATAACAAGTAATAATGTATTAACAAATCAGCGTTTATCTTAGAAACTCTGAGCAATAGTGGTTTTCAAGGAGGGGTTTGTGTATATGGACTAAGTCTGCAATATTAACATTACATGCCAGTCTTAAATTCGGGAGAAAGGGGGATGAGGATTTGGAGGAGAATGTGTAGCTTCTCCTTCTCTCTGTGTAACTTGCCATAAGCTATTAGATAACAGTCACTGGGCATTTCCTTTCATGACCGTTAAGAAGAAAAGTACAACCCAGGAATCTATTCACTTAAAAGCTGTGTAAAGGTTGCAACTGGGAGAAGTAATACAAGCAACTAAAAACAAAAAGATCCAGCATCCAGTTTGCAATTATCACCTTCTGAAGTCTGCAACTTTCATGTGACCAGGCTCTTTTTGCATTGACATTTGATCTGATTGAACCAGGACAATTCTTGTAGTGAAAAAAACACTTAGATAGTACACAATTGTCTCTCATTTGTGGCTTGAGGTGCAATTCTTTTGGACATGTGACTGAGTGTGGGGACCATGAGAGTACCTTGACTAAATTTAAATCTTTGCTGAGGGGTAAAATGGTGCTAGCAAAATCAAAATGTCCTGTTACCTCACTACCCCATTTCCTGAAACACTTGATTTTTTTTTGAGGAGTTGAAATTATTAAAGCTTTTAGCCTACGTACAACAATTGCTGTATTACGTAATTTAAATCAGCTTCTGTATAAATTGATCATGGGACGCTAATTACCTCAGCTGAATACAACAGTAATTTATATAATTTAACATTGATTTGTCAACTTGTCATTTGTAAAAAAAAAAAAAAAAAATAGGTAATGTTGCTTGTTAAAAATTCTGACACTTTCTGAATTTTAGACAAAAAATGGAAACGCTGAGCTGACAGGCAGCTGTCTTACAAAGAGACACTGATTTTATGGTTAAAGTAAAATTGCATACAGTGTGGTTGAGTTATCACAGCTTTAACAGGTAAAAAGTTGATGGATTTTTTTTAAAATATATATATATATATATATTTATGCACTTTCTAAAGCCAAGTAAGGATGCCAAAATGTGTATTTTACATGACAGCGTAATCTAATATAAAATGGCAACTTGTCACAGCTGAGGAATGCTGCAGTTTAAAAGTAGTTGATCTCTAACATCACACGCTCAGTATCAACCATCAGTATTATTAGTAAGGGGTATTTTCTCAGCCTTCTTAAACATTGTATATTGTAAATTATACAGATTATAATTCTAACATAAGACATTTTATTGGACACAAAATGAAAAAAAAAAAGAAAAAAAAGTAGTTCAACCTGTGTGTTTCATGTTTGCTGTTTTTTCTATCAAGGAAAAAATCTCTCTTTGGTTCATCTCTTTTTCTTTTAAGTCTTTTTTTTATGTTTGAACTTTTTTCTCCTCTGTTGAGTCCTCTAAGGCGTTGCTGTGTACTTTTTCTTGTGGTGATTCCCGTTCTTGTGCTGTGTGCTTCTTCTTTAGACAACACAGAGTAGAGTAGAGGCCATGTTGTCTGTCTGTCTGTCGGATCAGTCCGCCGGGGGTCTGGGCACCGGATTCTCTCACAGTGAACCGAATCGTATATAAGGCTCTTCTGCTAGAAATTTAACTAGACCACCAGGATCAAATTACAGTATCCATCTTTACCAAACTATAAATAAATAATTAAATATTTAGTATCTAAATGAAGAAACACCTTAACAAGTATTTAAAAAGGGATCATTTGTGTAACTTTCCTGTAGATTGAACAGTATATTGTATATCTTTAGGTTAAATAAAGCTGAAATGAAAAGGACATTTGAGTAATTCAGAACTGTAGGTGACTCTTTTTTGATAAACTCGCTGTACATAACTGCCTTCCATACAGCTCAGCGAAGTCATTATCTTTGCTGTTTTCAGGCAAAAAGAGAAAATACTAAACCAATTTTTTTTTCGTCCCTGTTTCCTGGAAAATATCTTGCTTTACAATAGACAGTGAAAAACCTGTGTGGCTTGATGGGAAAGACATGTTTTAAGAAACATGTTTAATTAGCACTCGCTGCTGCTCTATACCATATATTCATTGCATTGTGGGGCACCAGGTTTTGCAAAATTCATACTGAAACTCAAATTTTCCCCAACTTTAAATAACATGTGATTACCCTACCTGCTAAAATAAATTTCTGGATCCATACGCTGTGATGCAAACACCATGATTTCAAATATTCTAGTGTTCAACAAAGGTTTTAACACATTTTTTAAAACATGATTATACAGAAAAAAAGGTTTCACAAGTAGGAATACGCAATATTTTTATGGTTAAGCTTCGAATTGCATAACAACATATGTATTTTGATTGTAACATAGAAAAGTGTCCCCCTGGAAAAAAGGATGGTATTCATTACCACCGACTGTACATTATTCCACATACAACAAATGGGAGAAAGGTGCTCTTTTTCTTACTCTTATTTTCTGTTGCTGTTTATTTATTTGTCAGTTGCCCAAAAATTGTGTGTACTGCTGAAACGATTCACTAAGAAAGATGTCAAGTGATTAATGCAAAGCTGAATCTGGTTAGTAGCCACGTTTGCCATTTTATTTTGCTCACTGCTGTCATTTCAGATGACAAATGCTAAATTTGACCAGGAAAATAATTTGGAAGGGAAACTATGTATTTTGTCCAGAGGTTTTGATGTAATCTGCTGCTCATAGCCACAATATGATTTAATTGTATTTTTTCTTCTTGTTAAAAAGCAATATTTTGAAGACTGTACAATTATGAGGCAAGTGTTGCACATGTTTCTGTTGGGTCATAGATCCAAATACTAAATAATCTATTAGAATGATTCTGTCATTAGTGTTAAAAAGGAAAGGCAAGGAGAAGGAAGGAGCAGTTGGGTTTTTGCAGAGCCACTGGTACAAAACATTTGAGCTGTTTTCACTTTGGGCATCAAGTTATTGCTCTAATATGGATCAATTAGTTGCGACCACGTAAACAGACCACGTAAACAGTAGATTAGCTTGAACAGAATGATGACTTATTGAGCCACAGTAACAAAGCAGGTTTGTCCACTTTCCATGGCTGCCCCTGAAAATTGCTAAGGCCAAACAGTGTTTATCTACAACTCTGCAGTGTATGGTCATTTAGTTGTATTTAGTCCCCAGGTGCAAATGCCACCCGTGCTGCAGCTTACCCTGCAGCCTGAATTTGCAAACATGAAGAATATATTTAGGAAAGGGAGAAAGTTTGGGAACATTTGGATGAAAGGGAAGAACAAAAAGACCCTTGAGTGGTGAAGAAGAGTTGATGAAAGACGTCCCTGTAGTGTTATTTAAAAACATGTCAGTAGGTTTTAGATGTGCTTCACATCAGTAAATGAGAAAAAAAAAAGACAAACAATTACCTGTATATTTTTGTGATGTGTATCATACAAGTGTGCTCAAACAATAATGTCCATTCGTGTAAATGTATTTATTTCACATTGTATATATTGTTCAATGCAAAAAGAGAGACCTATGATTCTGTAACTTAAACTACTATGGGTTAAAACATTACATGTGTTACTCCAGACTATGCCTTTCAGGATTATTACAGTAGAGCAATATCAATTAAAAACCAGGCTTCCAGTTTTGACATCTGTCTTGTGTCTGATTCCTGATTCTTAATCTTGTGTCTGTTCCTTGATTGTTTTATACACACAGCAACATGTGCATTTAAGCATGTAGACAGCCGAGCATCAGAATAAGGGAAGAAAGATTGATTTAAGTGAATTTCTACATGGCATGGTGGTGGGCAGCAGACAGGTATATGAGTATTTCAGAAACTGCATATTTATTGAGATTTTACTACACAATCCTTTCTAGGGTTTATAGAAAATAGTCCAAAAAATATCCAGTCAACTGCAGCTCCCTGGGCTTCAAGCTGATATGGAGGCAACAGTAACTCAAATAACTCCTCATAACTCGTGACCAAGGTATGCAAAAGAGCATCTCTGAACAGTCAGCCTTGAAGTAGATAAACTACAGCAGCAGAAGACCACACTAGATGCAACTAAGAACAGTAAACTGAGGCTACAATTCACACAGTGTCACTAACATTTTGGTGGTGTTGCAGCCGACAAATCTGCAGCAACTGTGTGTTCTGTCTGCTGTCATGTCAATAAGGACTAAAGTCTCTGAGGAATTTTTCCAGCACCTTGTTGAATCTATATCATTAAAAATGAAATCTGTTCTGGAGGTAAATCAGGATCCTCTGGTTACAAAAAGAAGTCTGGATGCCTAAAAATAAATTAAAGAAATCCCCCACTTCTCACTTCGTTTATTTTCTCAGTAAAAACACTTTAAATGTAAGGTCTCAATCATAAGTTTATAGCCTTGTTTATAGAATAGAATAGAATAGAATAGAATAGAATAGAATAGAATAGAATAGAAGGAGAAATATATACAATCAATTGGAATATATACAAAACAAGAAAAAGGCACACATTGGAGAACAAAGTGCTTTGAAGTAGTGTAAAGGACTTGGTCTGAGTATAGAGTCTGTATGTTAGTGGCCTGAGTGATGAGGGTTACTCACACCATGGCTGAGACTGGTGAGTGTGGGGAGATAGTGTTTGTTAACAGTCCAAATGGCCCAGGGAAAGAAGCTGTTTGTGAGTCTGGAGTTGTGGGACCTGATTGACCTGAGGTGCCGACCAGAGGGCAGCGGGTCAAACAGGTAGTGGGCGGGGTGCAAGGTGTCACCTGTGATGGCCCTGGTTTTTCTGAGACAGGAGGATCTGGTGATGGCCTCCAGGGGTGGCAGAGGGCATCCAGTGATTTTTTGGGTGGTGTTAAATACCCTCTGTGCAGCCTTCCTGTTCTCAGTAGTGGCCCCTGTGTACCAAACACCAGGCAGAAGGAGAGCGTGTTATCCACTAAGGAATGGTAGAAGGCCAGCAGCAGCTTCCAGTCCAGGTTCTTCCTCAGGACACGGAGGAAGCGCAGTGGGTGTTGGGCCTTCTTTACCAGTGCATTTGTGTTGCGGGGCCAGGTAAGATCAGCAGAGATGCATAAGAACTCGTAAGAAGTGTCTTCTTACACATGTACGAGTGTCTTACATGATGCTCTTCGTCTAGTCAACCAACACCATCCTCATGTAGCTCTTCCTGTTCTTCCAGATGGCTCACCACTCTGTGAAGGGTGATGTTGATGGCATCTTCCCAGGACTGAATTGCTCTGTAAGCAAACTGGTGGGGGTCAAGGGAGGGGAATAGACAGTCTCTGATGTGTTGACACACAATCTGCTTGAAACACTTCATAGCTACAGATGTGAGGGCTATAGGTCTGAGGCTGCCTATAACAGTCTTTTGGGGGATGGGAATGATAGTGGAGACTTTCAGACAGGTGGGAACGGTGGCATGAGTCAGGGAAAGTTGTTGTCTGTGAGGAAGCCCTCTATCCTCCTCCTGTAGGCCTTCTTGGCCTGTTTGATTCCCTCCTCAGGTTCGCTCTGGCAGTGCTGTACAGAGACCTGTCCCTCAGCCTGAAGGCTGAGTTGTGAATTTTGATCAGAGCCTATACTTCACTCGTCATCCAAGGTTTTCAGTTAGGATGGTTTCAGTCACTGTCACATTGTCTACACAGCACTTCATGTAGAAAAGGACAGACTGAGTGAAGGTCTCCAGGTCTACTGTCCCATTAAGGGTAAAATAGACAAAGAATTTTACGTTTTTTTGTGGGGGAGTTTTCAAAAAACCAAGATGACACTACCAAAATACAAAAGTCAATATCAAACATGACTGACAGCAATCAACCTTACAGGTTATTACATCAGAACTTAGATCAAACTAGTCAACTGGAGTTCCACAAGAGGAAAAATCTAAAACCAATTCACAAAGACAGCAAAGAAGAGGACACAAAGATTGTTGCCAGCATCGCTCATAGTCGGTCCTCCACTCTGAAGTCCACTATGGTCTCCACTTTAACTATCTACTAGACAGATTAGCTAACTGTCTTTAAAAATCGTATGTACAATGCTATGTACAAGCTCAAAAACTGTGATCTTCACAGTAAAAAATATTTGTTATTCAGAATCAACATCATCATTACAGTAACGATGATAGCACTTTTTAATGTTACAGTCTGATGAAGTACAGCATTACGAAGTCACTATCCTTTGTAATTGTCTTGCTTTGTTTTATATTGGATTTAAGTGTTTTGCTGAAAGGAACTACAGCAGTGGCAGCAGCAAGGCAAGGGTGGCATTAATATTTAATTTGGCAAACACTATTTTATCCATCCTCTAGTGTATTAAAGAAGCTGAGCACAACCTCACATTTTAGAACCACAGACCACTATCATCCATTACAGAGCTGCTTTTTGTTACTAATCCCTAAAAATAAGAAAAATGAAATATAAAAAAAGATAAAGAGTGATAGAAAGGCAAAAGGAGGGAGAGTAGGAGGAGGGAAGAGGTAGTGGGGAAGAGAAGGTAGTAACAGCTTGCTTCTGTGGGTGGCTAACTACTGTCCATTCTGAATGGCCAGATCTGCTCTTGCCAAGGGCGCTAAACACACACACACACACACACACACACACGCACACACACACACACACACACACACACACACACACACACACATGCACACACACACACACACACACATGGATTAAGACATGCTGTGTAAGAGTAAAAAACAAACATAAGCTGTCAAGATCACATTTTTTGTGTGTTTTAAATCATTACCTTCTGCACTTTTAAACTTTTTTTTCAGACATTCTTTTTTTCTTACTTGTCCACCATTACTTCCTTTTATTCCCTTTCTTGTTGTCACATTTACACCTCTTAGTCCTCTCTTTCTAGCTCTCTTGGACCCCCACCCTGCCACCCCCCCCAATAGCCAGCAGCAGTAAATGGGATGCAGAGGCCAGATATTTAATGTAGCAAAGAGCCATGAAGCGTTTTAAGAAGCCTTTTCCTAACAGGGGGAGCCCTGACCTGCAGGCAAATATTTTTCAACCAGATGACATAAGAAGATATTAGTGGAAAGAGACCAATATATTTATTTCTTTTTTTTCTTCTCTCTTTCTGTGATTTCCTCTTGTGCTTTTCTATTTGGGCTGCTGCCTGGTCATTCAGCCCACTGCACATATGTTTTATTTTACTTGCTTTTCTTTTGGAGTTCATTTATTTTATTTTATCTTTGATTCATTATTATGATACGATAAAAGCTACTTGAGCATTTCAGCTGCCGAGGGGCTCTTATCGTTAACCTTGTGGAACGCATGTAAGAGTGAGTTCCACACGTCGCATCGCTAATGGCCAACTTAACTCCTTTCTTCTCCTCCTCCACCTTCTGCCTTCATCTACATCTTTCCTGCCATCTCTGTCCTTTTGAAAGTGCTGTTCATCTCTTCATCATGCTTCTTCACTACCTCCTCTTTTCTCTCATAAACTCCTGCTGTATTTGCTTTAAACTCTTTTTTTCCTATTTTCTCAGTTTAGTATTCACATTGGCTACTTTCTTTTTCTGTGCATGAAAATAAAACTCAGCATTGGTCTGTTTTACTCTGCTCAGCATAACTGACTAATAAATGACACAGGTTTTTTGAGACTGTTGAACTTAAGCTAAAAGGGGGCTCTAACCCTGATCTGTCACTGTTGATAACTGTGATAAGCTGTGCTTTTTTCAGCGCTTTAAAGCTCAGCTGTCTGTTAGGACTTTCTCACTATAAGTGACTTGTCCATTGCAAACATTTTTGGGGGTCCCACTTAGTTAAACTTTCAGCCCCATTTCATTTGCCATTTACCTGCATAAAGTTTCACTGTTATACTAGTGATATACAGCTATAACTGCCCATAAGACCTAATGACACCATTAGTCTAGACAGTTCTAGAAAGTGCCTTAAAGATATGAGGTGTTGAAAGTTGCCAGTATTTGCATAATGCACATTTTACTGTAAATGGGTACATTTGAAAAAATGGACACTGGGACTTAATGATTGAGCAAATAGCTTGGTAGTAGTGGCAATATTAATCAAGTACAAAAACACTAACATTTTTTAAGGTTCAAGGTACTGTTCATTGAATCAATATTGCAAACTCAAGTGTAACCCAGTGAGATAACCTGTGCTGAAGCTGCAGAGGAGAAAGAAGCAAATCCTGTGCCTTTAGATGTCTATAAATGTTATTACACACACTTCCAGTGTGTACAATACAAAATGACTTGAATGTAAGTATTTAAAAAAAAAATATATATATATATATATTTGTTTCCATTGTGCATAAATTTATTGTTTCTGGACAGTGTTTTTTTTTTTTAAATCACATCATCTTGTGCACTTCTACAACTTAAGTTTAGCCACCATTAGCTTTCCCCAGCAAAATGTGAGAAGCAGCAAGTAAAACACGATGGCTGGGTGACGGTGAGGAGTAAGTGTAGCTTACGACTAATTGTGTTTACGTTATACATGCTTCCTTTAGGCAGTATCACTGGACAGCATAGCACACATTTTCACTGCTATGCAGATGACACCGAACCTTATCTATTCATGAAGCCAGATAACACACATCAATTCATTAAACTGCAGGAAAGCCTTAAAGACATAAAGACCTGGATGACCTCTAATTTCAAGCTTCTACATTCAGATAAAACTGAGGTTCTTGTACTTGTCCCTAAAATCTTAGAATTATGGTATCTAACTAGATGCTTAATCTAGATAGTATTACCTTTGTCTCTAATCAGAGTGTGACAAATCTTAGGTTTCGTTTTTGATCAGGATATGCCATTCAATGCGCATACTAAACAAATATGAAGGAATACTTTCTTCCATTTGTGCAATATCTCTACATTTAGAAAAATCCTGTCTTAGAGTGTTGCTGAAAAACTAGTTCATACATTTATGACTTTTAGGCTTGACTACTTTGTTATTATCAGGATGTCCTCAAAAGCTCCCTGAAAAGCCCTCAGTATTCACTCTGTTGTTTCTATCCCCAGTCTGCTGCTTGTTTCTGTGTTTGTTTATCTCCGTCTTTGTGTCAAGCTTGCATGTCCTTGTCCGAGTCTTGGTGTGCATCCCTCGTCCTGTTTTATGTTGACTGTCATATAGAGATTGACAGACAACGTGACTTTCGCGCATTGCATGCCGGGAACTCGTGGCAAAACAATCCAAGTACCGCATCAAATGCAAGCATTTGCAGCACCGCAAAACGTTCATTCTCCAGGTTCCAATACCTTCTTGGTTTTTCTTTGCTCCCCAAAAAAGGAATGTACAAAACGAAGGAGAACAATGCCGGACCTTACAAAGACAGACTCAAGGCAAAGAAAAGGTACGAGGAAAAAATCAAAGGAGTGAAAGGGTTAGACCCTTACGAGCACACAGAGTGGACAAAAAACGTCAGCGTGCTGCCCAACTTTCACCACGCTCAGATTTATAATTATATAGTTTTTGGAGTGAGTGCATACACTCATGAAGTTTAGTAACTTCAGGTCACTGCAACAAGCCCAGGTACAGTTTACCGACGGATGGGTACAGGACCTTGAAATGCACCGTGTAGAACGAAAGACCATCGTACGAACAAAGGTAAGTTTACCAGTCTCACAAATCATCTTCATAAATACACATTCGTTAACCGTTTATTAATAGGACCTTTGAGCTCAATGGTAATTAATTAGTAGTGGAAATAATTTCTAGTACGCATTACAGAAATGTAGCAGTGACAATAATATTGTATGCTGTAATCGTACTGGGCAATTAGTGATACAAAAAAACTGTTTTATCCTGTGAATAAAAGTATATGATTTTGTCAATGTACCATGGTAATAACAGAAGCGAAACGCAATATTGTGTCAGGACAATTCACTATTTATGCACAGTAAACAAAGGAGCATAGCGCGACCATTTCTGTTCAGCGCCAGACTTGCTTGTAACCTATATCACCAATTATGTTAAGAAAAATGACGTATTAACTACTACAAAACACTGACCTTTGTGGGAATGTTTGGAGCAGACTAACATGTGAGCTGGAGTGTTCTGGGACGTTATATTTGGTATATCCAGGCAATCCGTCGGCTCTTTGTTACTTCGGAAACATGGCTTAAACAATTCCTCTTCCACGACATAATCCGATAAAAACCGATCTCTTTACCCGTCGGCTTCCCGTGGCTGTCATGCGACCGGCTATTGCAGTTAATAATACAACAGCTTCTTGCCATTTTTTGTGTTTCTTTTTATTGCTGTGTAACTGATTTCAATTGAAAGCCTGCGTGCGCTAGTACCTCTTGCCACGAGTTCCCAGAATCCTTTGCGGTTTTACCCCTGAATGACGTCACATTTTCAATCTCTATACTGGGTTGCCTGTGTTGAGCGGGTGGGCGTTGTGGCTTTACGCCACCATGACATGCTTTGGGGCAGGGCTGACTATGTGCAGTTCTACTCTTAGCTGCCACACCCGTAGTTGTGCTGTTATAACCCATGCTGGATATACGTTCAATAAAGCAGCATCATAAGAAAGCTACCGAGTGGTCATTCTACATTGACAGTTCCTCAACCCATGTACACGTTTAGTTTTGCTTCCCCTAACTCGTTATGCCTTATTTGTCCCTCCTGTATTCCCATGTGTCTACACCTTTCCTAATCACCCTCATGTGTATATATTGTGTCAGTTCCCTTTGTCCCTCGCTGGAACGTCAATTCTTCTCCCTCCATGTTTCAGGTTTCAGGTGTCATGTTTCATGCTCCATGTACACAGAGATTATGACCGTTTCACCTAGAGCTGGGCGATAAAACGATAACGATATGTATTGCGAAATAACTTTTTCTCGATAGAAAAATTAAACTATTGCAATAGACCTCATCTCTCTCTTGCTCTCTTAAAAAAAAGAAAAGAAGAACAGCCAATCCAAATTAAGTAGCGCAGAGCCGAACCAATCACAGCCGCAGCGTCACGTCACGTGACTTGTTACGTACAGCACAAGTGCCAAGCCGCACATTATTATTATTATTAGTAGTAGCAGTAGTATTTCGTAGTGATGGGTCGGTCGCGAACGAAATGGCTCTTAGAGCCGGATCTTTGACGTGAATGACGCGAGCCGGCTCCTTATTGCGACCCGTGGGGGGTTTTTTTCTTTCTTTCTCTCACCCTCTCTCTCTCTCGCACTTTTTTCCCGCTTCACTCCGCACACGAGCCTTGCGCTTTGCGCTGGGAAGAGGGGGGAGGGGCGGTAGTTACACTCGCAGTAGCACAGGAACAGAGCGGGAGGGAGAGAGAGAAAGAGAGCCAGGGACAACAACGTCACATTAGAAAGGTATAGTAATCATCCACAACTATTTTCAGTTGCGGATGATAAAGGATTCAGAAAGTTCAGAAAGCTATACAACAAGGAGAGATTGAAAATTTCCTTTTAGTTCTCAGTTTATTTGATATTGACAAAAGTTAGTCAATTTTGTCTGTTCTTCTGTAAAACAAACTAAGATTTATTTTTAGAATTAATATTTTGTTTCTAAGTGGAATTGACAATTTAGTAGTCTGTTTTGTTTGTTCTATTTTGAAACTTAAACGCTTTAGCGGCTGCCTTTTGTGTAGTTTGCAATATTTATCTGAAAAAGTCTGATGTTCCTTAAGTACATCTACCCTGTTGAACTTATTATGGGAAATAAATATTAAAATCAAGACAAGCTGCTGATTATTTCACATTTTACTTGTGAGCAACGGCACATTTAAATCTTACAAATATAGTTATTTGGCTTATATCGTGATATATATCGTTATCGCCTGAAATGAAAAAAACATATCGTGATATGAAAAAATCTTATATCGCCCAGCTCTAGTTTCACCCATACAGGCTTCTCTTCAGTGGCTCCCTGTTAATTCTAAAATCAAATTTAAAATCCTTCTTATCGCATACAAGTTCTTGAGTAATCAGACACCAATAGAGCACTTCTCTCTCAGATTGCTGGTTTGCTTTTAGTTCCTGGGGTATTTAAAAATAGAATGGGAGGCAGAGCCTTCAGCTTCCAGGCCCCTCTTCTGTGGAACCAGCTCCCAGTTAGGATTTGATTTGGAAAGAAACTTAAAATGTTATCCCCATCGAGGCCTGTCTACTGGTAGGAGAAGACTGTGTAGCTTTTCAGAAATCTGTGATTTTTTTTCTAATGTGGAAAATTCAAGTATCACAGTTACACAAACTGACTTCTATATGCAGACCTCATACTGGAAATTTAGAGGGCTTTTTGTTGTGTTTGAGAGGAAGTCTGGATGTGATTTTCACCCCCTAATCTAGTAACAAGCAGGGTAGGTCTCCAAGGATGACCGTATCTGTTTTAAACTCAAAGTCCTGCAAAGTGCTAATGTGTGGCAGCTTTGCACTGATCACACCAATGGTGTTTCGAAGGCCAGTTTTGGTGCTATTTAACCTCACACACACAGACATACATATATGCGCATGTGTGCAGACGTTTGTGTGTATTGCTTCACTATATGTGCGTGTTTTATTCCTGTATCCCAGTATATCAGTGGTGGAGTTCCCTTGGGTTTCACAGGCCTAGTGACACAGACTCACGGTGGTAATGGCCTTTCAAAAACATCAAACTCCCCTGACATACACTCGAACAGAAACAGATAAAGAGACCAACACTCCAATATGAGCATGTCTACACAAAACAATCAAACAAATATTTATATGTTGGAGTGTAATAAATGAGGAAATTGCTGTATAAAAAAAATTGAAGATACAATACTGTGACATCAATGTTAATTGAGTCAGTCTCTTTTTTACTACTTTTCTTCTCCTTGATCCTCTCTCCCTCAGAACTCATGGAGTTTACACTAACACCAGCAGACCAGACTGCTTGCAATATTTTAACAAATGTTCAATCATTTACTTTTTCTCTGTTCTTTTGCTCTCTCACTTTGCTCATTTTACATTATATGCCTCTCTCATTCATTCATTCGTTTACTTCGTCCTATGCTCACTCTTACTATAAATCACATGCCTCACTTCTATCTCTCGCTTCTTTCAATTTTTTTCCAACATCCCATCCACTTGTGTCATCCCATTCTCCGTCCTTTTCCCTCTCTTTTCCCATTCTCTCTCCCATCCCTCAATCACACAGGGTGTAAAGTGGCTTGGTGGCTGTGTGCATTTGCGCTGCATGTGCAAGCTATAAGAGGGTCAGCTGTCTATTTGCACTTTTAACGTCTTAACTCTATACGATGGGCCATTTATTTTCACTCTCATTTCTCTCACTCCCTCTCTCTGGTCCCATTGCCATCCTCTTTCTCTGTCTATTGCTCTCTATCTCTCTCTTAGGACAGTAAATGTTTTAACTCTCCATTCTATGGGCCATTCATTAAGTTAGTGTACTTTAATAAATAGTCTGATGTGTCACTGGCCAGTGAATTAGTGGCACTTTAAATCCCCCACCAGTGGCCAATAGATAGCTGGAAGGTTTGATATACAGCAGTAACTCTTTTTCAGAAAACTAATTACAGCTTAGAAGGGTTAATATTTACATTAACATGTGTCAGTATTAAGGCACAAACTCTTATTACTGTATAGAAACATGATTTCTAAATTCTCTATATGTTCCATATTCTGTACATATCAGCTGACAGATTAGACAGACAGCTTAGAAGTGGATATTGAAGTGCATTAAACTTAAACGCTATTTAATGGCCACCAGAGGGCTACTCCTGCAGCTGCAAAAAAAAGCCAAATTTTGTAGAGGTCTAATGGAAAACAAACCCTTAGCCTTCTTGATCCATATCAATAATTTCCTGATGAGTTTATGCACTCAGCTGCAAACTTTGTTAAATGTGGTCTCCATCAGTGTCCACAAGTACAAAAAAGCAGGGTTTGCTTTAGGGTGGGCAAGTCTTGAGATGGACACGTCACTCCCATATAAATGTGCAGTTACTTGGCTTTTCACATTCAGACCCACCTTGAACTTACTTTCCTACCATTTACAAAATGGTAGGATACAAAAGCCAAAATGTTCAGGTTTAGATGAAGCTTTTAACCTAACAGCTTTTACCTTAACAGTTGCCTTTAGCTTAGTACAGTTCAGTGTTCAGTTTTGTTGGGCTGGGGTTGGCATACACTCACCTTTAACATTTCTCTGGATTCTTGACTAGATTTGCTTTAGCATGCTTCCTGTGCCTGTGGCATCAAAGAGCCTAAGTTCTGTTAGACGCATTATGCAGCTGTTTCCATCTTGTATGCAGTTTGCATGTCTCCATTTCCCTATTTTGTGAAATAAAAATTTCTACATCTCCACTTCTTTTGTTTTCCACACTTTATGCAGATAACTAAAAATATGATTACAGTTACAACCTGTTACTTTGGAATGTGTTACACCCGACACTGCTCACCACCCTGTATATGTTAGTAAATGAGAATCTTTCGTAACCAACAGCTTTGCGTAATCTTCATATAGTTTTCATACTATTTGCATACTGCCCAATGCCCATTTCTTTAGCTAGGTTAACACGTTTACCTCCATGTGAAGCAGACAAAGTGGTGTCAGTGTTGTAAGAGAGATGTCTGTAAACCATAAAGGAAAAGTCTGTAAAAGACTGTAAAAAATTGAATAATACTGCCTGAGGTCCAAACAGAAATCCAGAAGAGAGGCAGCTTTCCATAGTGTTGTCATGGTTCTTGGTCTGGTGACCCAGTGTTTATGTTTGGACACTTGGGTCCTTCTCTCACCACTCTACATGTCTGCCACTGCAGCTATGACAAGTGTTTCCAGAAAATTTGGACTCAAAGAAGAAAAGGAACAAAACAAGTGAAGGACAAGGACCATTTAAGATAAGATGAAATAAGCAATAATGGAATATGTTTACATTTTAAAAAGTTCAAGCTTACTGCTCCTCATTCAATATTTTGTTTTCTTTACATGCATTTTTCAGATTGTAATTCTTGTATAAAAATACTGATACAGCTACAGATTTTTGCATGCAACTGTCATATGCACAATTTACACACAGATTTGTGGATATGCATTGTTTTTAATGAGGCCCATTTAAAGATGATTGCAATTGTTAAACTTGCAATCAACTCCAGATTTTCTTTTATCTGTTTGTCATGGAATAAAAAGGGAACTGGTCAAAAATTAAGAAAAATCTCTAAACAAAATGACAAAACTCACAGGAGTATACTTAGCTAGGCACTGCGAGGGAGAACAGATGCTCTGACAAAGACTAAAGGAAAGGCAGCACTATATATAAACACAGAAGGGCAATCAGGGGAGTTAAAATAGCCGGCGAAAATGAGACACAGCTCAGCGGAATCAGATGACAAGACAAAGGACGTAAAATTTAAAGCAAAGCAAGCTACGAATAACTATAAAATAAGTAAATAAACAGTGAACCACAGACATGAATGAACTTAATACCAGGGAATTGATATGAGAGGATGTGATAATAAAAAAAAACACAGAGGGAGCTAAACTCTAATAGTAACACAACAAAGAACAAGGCTGAGTACATTAAGGGATACGTGGGAATACATGAAGCAAATATAAACACTAAACAAACCAAAAATCATATAGAATATTAAAATGCACTAATATTAAAAAAGAAGAAGAACAAAAGAGATGAAAGCTTTTAAAGTGTCTTTTCCTCTCTGTTTCTTTCAAATCTGGACTCTTACAGTTACTTGTCCCATTCATTCTGTCATTCTTTTTAAGAAATAAACAAATTATGTGCATTTACAGCATACTGAGTTGATTTTAATAGGTGACTAAAAGTGTTGATAGTTTTTGATGTGCCTCAAGCTAATATTATATGCTTGATGGGGGAAAGGTGACAAAATGTGTGTGTGTTTGTGTGTGCGCATGTGCATGCACTTGTGTATGTGTGTCTGAGACTGAATGATTATATGTATGTGCATTGTCAAGAGAGGCAGGAGGTTAATTCAATCCTATAGAAACACAGCATGGACGGGATTGGACAGCACAGCCCTGAGGGTGTCACTGGCCTTAACCCCAATAGGGGACAGAAAGCGTGCCCACACACACACATGCACACACAATATGGACACTGTGACTTGAGGGTATGAAATGTGAAAAGCTTGGGAAAAGCCAAATTGTTTTTATATCTACTTTCTGGTGCATTTCATTTGGAGGCTAGGAGGATAAATGATGAACATGGATTAAAATATATATTTCTATTTATAGAAAATGCTGCATAAAACAAGGACAAGAAAGAAGAGGACATTTAGAGAGAAGCGGTGATGGAGAGCGGTAAGAGGGTTTGAGGGCATGGGGAGGGGACAGGGAAATGGAGAGATGAAGAAAAGAATGAGTGGTGCCTGTGGAGAGTTGGATGTGTGGGATAGGTGCATGGGTGTAGCAGAGAAGTGACCGAAATAGCGAGTATAGACAGCAGGATGACGCAAGTGTCAGAGGAAAATGGAAGAGATAGCCTAAAAATAAGCAAAGCATCAGCACAGCAAACTACATTTTCACTCACACCAGCAAATGTGCCAGCAGTGCATGTTGCTTTGGGTGTTTTTTTCTGAGATTAGATGAATATGCATTCATGACAGCTACTTTAAATAACATTTGACAAATGGACTAAAAAAACTACAAAAAATTTGGTGAAGAATTTTAATGCTTTAAAAAAAGGTATTACATCGCGCGGGTGCCAAATTACTGTGGAGCCTGAATTTTTTTTAGAGCTTCTAAAAGAAGATGCTGCAAATTTTGATTATCACTGTGATTATATGAGTCATGGGGCCTTGGAAGTGTGACCAGCCAGTGACCAGTACTTTTTCACAGATGATAGGTGTTGATTTCAGGGGGTACAGAGAATACGTTTCCCAAAATGTTTAGAAAACGTTACCACCAACAATCGTTTTTGAAAGAAATATTAAAAAACTTTTGTGATAAAAATTAATTATCACTGGTATACATACTTGCACACTAAGTGTTGTAATCAAAGCTGGCATATGCACAACAGGCCTTTCTTTTTTCGCCAAAAAAACTTTAAAACCTACTAAGTTATGAGACTTGATTTCACTGCGTGTTCCTGAATGGTAATGTTAAACTTTGTATTTATTTATTTTTTCTATATAACACAGAAGAAGTAGGTCCACTATTTGGTTGTACTGGAAGAAAAATGACACTTTAACCAAAATATTTATAAATACTCCATTTTTCTTCATTTGAAAGGATCACAGGAATTCGGGAATTGAACTGAATTACTCGGTGAAAAGTGATAAGTTACTTCAAATAAATGCAGAAAGAGGAAGGGTCAACTATTGGGCTGTACTAAATAAGCCTGGTGTTAAATCGCACCAAATCACAACAACAGTTATCTCAAGGCACTTTATTGCTTAATTGCATTGAGCAAAATTCATACTTGAAATAACCAGAGAAAAAAATTTTTAATAGTTGGTGTTGACAGGACATCAAGAAAGGGATAATGCTATAATGAATTTTTGGTGTTGATGCCTTCTATTTGGTGAAGTTTCACTACTCTGTGAGGACTGTAAAAGATTTGTCACCTAATCTAAAGTATGGTGATCTGACTATCTACTGAAGGTACTGGGTGTTTTGGCTCGATGATGCCACAAAAGACATCTTCTGAATATTTTGTCAATGTGGTATTCCTTGAAAGACAAATAAAAACATGATGACTGAAAACTGCGTTTTGTTTTTTTTCATAAACCCCTATTTTTTTTCCCTTGTTGTGACCAACTGGAAAAAATGTTAATTACAACAAAAATATAGAACAAACACAGAGACAAACACAGATATACAACTGTATATCTGTGGAGATCAGCAAAGTCTTAAAGCTGCAAGTTAGCTTTATGGGTCCAATGAACAAGCGCTACAGGGCCATTATGAAACAAAGGGACCGAAGGCCCGAATTACTGAAACAAAGGACAATCCTTTGGAGCTGTAGCCCCATTATCATGATCCTGTCATCACTGGGTGGGTTACCAAATATCACACCTACTGTATGGGAGAACTGCGGCCAATGAACGACAAGGTGAAGTGAAGTACCATTTGAGGCACTACACACATCCACAAGTTTTTTCAGTGTATGAGCATAAATATGATGAGAGAGATGTTTGTAATTCTAAAAAAAAATGATCTAAAAATAAATAAATAAAATAGGATTTGTGTTGATTATTGGGGTTAAATGATGGAATAAGGCTGACATAGATATTAAAATGCGCGACTGTTATTTGGTTTTTAAAAGACTAATTTAATCATTTAATTTAGTTGTTGTTTTTCTCTTTTCTTCTGATGGTTAGCTTTAATGAGAACAATGTAGAGTTGGCATACAAAGTATAAGTATTGCTTCTGCATGAGCATCTGCAGTCACTGCTAGTAATGTGTCATAGTAGATTGTATGCTTTGTGCCATTTACAGTGTGTATGTTATATGTGATGACTAAATAAAATACTTGCACTAATTTCTGTGTGAGAATTGAATGACCATGCATATGTTTTCATTTATTTTCCTTAATATCACGTGGCTGAGCTGCAATAAATATGTTGATTTTTTTTAAACTTCCATCTGCTGAACAGTTATTTCAGCTTGGAGGCAAACCTGTTGTCATAATCATTTTCACTACAAAAAAGTGATTAAAAAATAAAACTAGAATTCTAGTAAGCACTGAGAACTCATCAGGGAAGGGTATATTTAAAGCTCATGCAGTTTGTGCAGAACTGACTCATTGTGAAAGGAGCCCTTTTGCAATGAAAATGAGCTGAGTTTTATTATATTTTAAAAACACTGTAATAAAGATAATGATGGGGCAGAAATCTGATTTTAATTGAGTTATCCAGTAAAGAACAGAACATCATGTGTATGGCAGGGTTATAAGTAGAGTAGCACAAAACAGTGAAATACAAAAGCCGTGATTCCACTAATTAATATTTTAAATGTTTTCTAAAAACAAAAATCAAATTACTTAAAAAAAAAAGTAAAAGTAAAGTAAGATTTGTATATTCAGGTCAAAATAAATTTAACTCAATAAAAACTGACAGTTTGTAAACTTTATAAATCTCTTATCTGCTATAACAGTTAGCAGTTGATGAGTTACTCATTCAAGTTTTTTCAGGGGTTTTTTGGTTTTGTTTTTTTTCCCAGCTAAACAAATCTGTTAGTACTATTAATTATCTGTGTTGGTGTGCTCAACGTTTTTATCATGGTTCTTCTTTGAACTTGCTTCGGTGGTTTCTTGTTTCTCTAGTATCTTATAGAAAACTAAAGCCGGTGTTATAGTCTCCCAAACAAAGTATGAGCATGAGATGTTTGAAGAACCATGTTTAGTAGACATTTACACCATGCAAGTCTTAAAGTTTGTCATATAATAGGTTTGGGTTTTTTTAATTGTTTGATCAAGACAAAAATAAACAATTCTGTAATGCTCATTGTGGTGTTAGAAAAATAACTCACACAGTATAATATATACTGAATCATGAACTGAGACCTTATGATGTGTCTACTGCTCTGTGTGTGTGTGTGTGTGTGTGCGTGCGTGCGTGCGTGCGTGCGTGCGTGTGTGTGTGTAACATTTGTATATGGAAAACCTAATATTCTGCTCGGCTTAAAGAGAAACATGCAGCCCATCCACCAATTTATTCCACTTTTTCTAATCAGCAGCCAGGCCAAGGATGTCTCCATACATATTCATGCTGCTCTGAAGATTCAGAGACATGATACATTTACAGCCTACATTTAGCATATTAGCCTTAATGTTATTAGACCAGCAAACACAATTTAGCGAAATATAAGTCATACACAAGTAATTTTGAAAATGAGGCAATATTAATTGTGCGATTGTCATCCAGTTTTAATCCCGCTTGTGTGATAGCACTTCAATCTCTAGAACTGAACGCGCCTGGCTGAATAAATTAGTACAATCAATGTATGACTAGATTCTTTGTCATGTGGACACACTCTGTGCAAATCTATGCAAATGTC
Source organism: Pelmatolapia mariae (assembly GCF_036321145.2). Classification (NCBI taxonomy): domain Eukaryota; kingdom Metazoa; phylum Chordata; class Actinopteri; order Cichliformes; family Cichlidae; genus Pelmatolapia; species Pelmatolapia mariae. The sequence goes on along the minus strand of NC_086227.1, from coordinate 27,453,840 downwards.
TTATGAGGAGAGGATAAGAGAAACTCTTCTTGGCTAACAAAGCTCTTGATGATCACCGTCTATCTGACACTATGGTGTAATGTCATTTTCACCCTCTCAAAGGAGAAGAAAATGAAAAAGAGTAGGAAAATAAGAGGGATGGAAAACGTTAAGGTTCCAAATCATATATGTGCATGTTTGCCTTTATACTGATGCATAAGATATTTCTGGATGTAACGGTACATTTTATTTTGATACCTTTTAAGCATTATTTTATATATTTACTTTGTTAAACTACTTGAGAAAACCAGGTAATCCACAAATCTGCCATCATGACAACCTCTTCAAAAAAAAAAGAGCAAGTTCCTCAACCCTCCATCCCCCACAATTTCTTTCTTTCTTCCTCCTGTCCTCCATTCACTTTTTATTGTTCTACCACCGTCTTTTCCCTCTTCTTTCCTTACCCACCCCTTTTCCTCCCTACCTCTATCCTATAGCCCCTAGCCACCACCCCTCTCCTCCTTTCCCCTCCCTTTGCTCCTCTCTGCCTGGTATTGATTAGAAGGCGAACCTCTAATCTCCTTAAGGTCATTAGGAACACTTAATTAAAACCTAGTTAGAATGCCTTTGTTCAACCAAAGCAAATTGCAGCTGTTCAAACGCGATTAGTATGATAACGCAAAAACTTGTCGGCAGGGAAAATTATAAGAGAGGATTCTTTTTTTGGTGGAAATGTTTACACAATTTAAATGCAGAGCTCTTGAGTACACAAGTCTAAACTACTGTATACTTGAGTTTGTGCCTCGGCTTCTGCTGTGTGTGCGTTAAGGGGATTGTTCATAGTTTGCTGGTGGGTGGACTACGGGATTTTTACATATAACTGGCTTAGACTCGCCTATAGGACTAAAATGTAAAAATGCAACGAACAGAATTTGTTGTGCAGGCCCGAAGAACCGTTTCTGTTGTTCTTTTATTGTCATACGTGAGTATTGTCAGTATTATTCTCTACCACTCCACCCCACCAACGAACCCCGCCCCTACAGCCTTTTCATCTTGTGCATTTGAACCGGAAATAGAAAATGCTCAGACACTTCACCTTTTATTTATTACTTATCAAAATTGAATCAGACTCGTTTATCTACATTTTCTCTATATTTTTTTATTTTAAAATTTGATATTTAAATTTGAATTATGACATAAAATGAGATAAAATGACATGAGTCAGCAATACTTTTCGGACATGCACATGCACTTTTTGTATGTAAATTACTACCATATCACATATACAGTTAAATATAAACTACGCAATTGGGTTACTTTTGAATCCATGGCTTCATGATAGACCTACTGGGATAATCAACTACTGTTGATACTTATCAAGATTCACTCAGTGTTAGTGTGGATCCCTGCTGAGTCGCATCGAACTGCTGAACAACCCCTCAACAGCCTTATTTTTTCCAAATTAATGCGTCTCGTTTTCATTATTCTTCATAATTTTCTTCCTTTATTTCAACTGGGGGGCCGGCTAAGTGACTTAAGCTATAGGGCTTATTAGTAAATAATAATAATATACTAAACTTGGAACTAAGCTAAACAATGCTGATCCATATTTATACTGAGGTTTACTGAGATGGTTAGCAAAATCATTTATATGATTTTAATGGCTTGTTTATTTTCCTGATTGATTGGTTTATTTGTGAGAGACTGCATTAAATACTTATATAGCGATTTGGCACATACGTTGAATATGTACATAAATGAATAATATATGAACGACATGAGATTATAAATGATTTCCTGCAATTCTTTCAGTGGCCGGAGCAAATCAGCGTTGCCTAGCGACCTTGATAGCGTTCCTCTTTTCCTGTGAGAGCCACTTGTCTGCAACCCAGACGCATCCCACGTAGGTTGTGTGTGTGTGGGGGGGTAAAACATTACTACCAGGCAGGGGGTAATTATTTAAATCGCAAATTAATGCCTTGCTGTCAAAGACAATCTTTGGTGTTCTGTAACAGATGCAAAACGGATATGTCGCACTGTTTGCTCTCATGCCGCCTCCGGGGCTCTCAAGTTTCAGTTACTTGGTTCACAACAGTGTAACGTTTCACCGCCGTTACTTTGTGCCCGGTATCCTGCCGCCTTGGGCGCTGCTGGCCAGATGGCAGCTCGCGGTAATCTGCTTAGCAGCGCGCGCCGCATGTTCTGAATGAGAGAGGTAAGACAGAGAGGAAAAAACAAAACAAAAGCGGAGCTCTGTCAAGTTCAGTTTTTGGTTTTGGTTTTTTCTGTTGAACTGTAACGGGCAAAAAATAATTCAAGTCATGTTTGGAAAGGACTATTTTTTCTACTGGAGCGGCGTCTGTTACCGCTGACAGACAGGTGTGTGGAGGAACAGGTAGCTTGTTTTGTACGACTCATGTCAGAGCAACAGGTTGAATGTTTGTTGGCGCTGCACTTGTGATGGGGAGAGAGCTTTGTGCGGGGAGTCCGCAACGACAGGTAAATCTCATAGACGCGCCACATATTTTAGGCTGTTATCTGCATAGGTTTACAAATTTGCGCAGCACATAGTCTTGTAGGCGGTTTTAGATAAAGTGTAAGCTTTTCTATCTCCTAACGGATAGTATAGGTTGAAGCCTGGACCAAGTAATATAACACTAGAGATGACTGCACTGCTGGCCTCTTTTTGTGCGTCTAAATGCGAAATTGAAGCTGCTAAGTATTGTAATGAAGAGAGCTTTCCGCTAAGCCTCAATTTCCAACAAACTTGTGTGAAAACCCGTTTGGTTGGATAAAACCTGGGAGCCAGATGCCAGAGGAAAAAGGGCATGTTTAATTCAATGGGAAATGAAGAAAAGGAAAAAGCAATGTAGCAGTATCAGCTGAGCTGTGCCTCCATCAAGCTGTACATGATAGTGTAGGCTTTGGCTAGGGAATAGCCTGCATGGCATTTCACTCTCCCCAGATTTGTCTCATGTTGGATTTTGGTCTGACCAGGTCTCTCTTTCCTTCTCTCCTTCTCTCTTTTCCCTCTCTAGATTGTAAAATCCTACCTATCATGTGAGGGCTTTGGTTACGGTTTTTGTGTGCATGTGTGTGTGTATATGTGTATGCCTGTGAGGGACAGTGTAACAGAGAGCTAAGAGTCATAGCTTCACGCCAGGAGCACTGGCCTGTAAAAAATGTTACTGTTAACTCTTAAACCATGAAAGCATGACAGTCATCACTTATTCAAATCCTGCTAGAACTCTTCCAAAAGAAATCCAAATTCAGAAACATCTCTCTGCCTGCAGGAATGTTCCAGAGTCCAGACCTGAGATGCTGGATCCCTCGGAGAAACTGATTCTGGAATGTTGTGGAGCGAAAGGCCTGAGATGGACTGAAGAGAAGGGAGATTGGAAAACAGAGGGAGGGGCGAAGGGAGACAATGTGCAAAGGGAAAGGCAAACATGGGGCATAGGACACAACAAATGGAGAATGAACGGAGGTAGAGAATCACTTCGTAAGTTATGTAATGACAGCAAGTGGGGAAATAGAAATGATATGCACAGAAGTTGGAAGGACAAGACAGATGCCTCTGGGATGTTGTCAGTTGCAGAAAAAGAGGGTGAAATTGCGCAAAGGGAGAGGGAAAATAATCTCTGGCCTATCTTTCTGTGGCTGTTGTCCCTGAAGAACATCAGTGAACAAAAGATGAAAAGGCAGAACATCATGAGGATGAGGTGGCGTCATATTCTTTTCTGGTTACCTCTCCTCTTCCTCAGCCTCTGTCCAAAACCTGCTTCTTCACAGGTAAGAGCTGCTTAAAGGTTATCATTTCTGATTCAGATGCTGTTTAGAAGTCAGGTTAGGGTTACCCTAACCCTAACCCATTAATAATGGTTCTGTGCAGGTAAGTTGAGGCACTGCTGCAGTGAGTCAAAATAAATCTGAAGAAAAAAAATAATTACATCATTATTAATTTCATCGTGTAAACCCATGCTTTTTCTACATTTGTATCTCAAATGATCTTCAGATACATCATTTGCAAAGAGTACATTTTCCAGTTGAATTGATTCAAATAATATGCCTATATATTTTAATTATTTTACTTGTTAAAGGTCTTAATCTTGATAAATACATCACATGCCATTGTAAGAGTTTTCTATACAAAGTTTTTTGTGTTACATCGTGATTGATATTATTATTTCTTTGAAGTAGATTCAAATACAGTATATGGCCTTACAAGTTATTATTGTATCCAAATGTTTGTGGCTGCAGTCCCCAAAGCTACAAAAATATGGCAAGACACCAGGATTAAAGGGATTATCAGACTTTCTCAATCTTTCACAGGGACACTTCCCACGAATGGAGAACATTGCTGCCTTTAAACCCGTGTCAACCTCGCCACCTCGTTACACCTGTGGCTTTCCAGAGCGGAGCAGCTACTGTCAGTCACCTTCTTCTCAGGCTGAACTGCTCACATGTTATCAGGCCTTCTGTGTCCAAGAGTGTCCCTATAGATCCTCCACACCTCCGTATGCTCCGCTGCTGCTGGCTGCACACAGGTAGCTTCATTAAGTTCAGAGTAATGTCAGGTATTTTAGAAGTTATTTTCTGTCGAAACCTTTAAGGCAAAGCAAAATTAATAAATTAAAAAAATAAAACATTTGACTTATTTATTAAATTGTGTTAATGACATTACAATCAGTGTTGGGAAGGTTACTTTTAAAATGTATTCCATTACAGATTACAGAATACATGCCACAAAATGTATTCTGTAACGTATTCCGTTACGTTACTCAATGACAGTAACATATTCTGAATACTTTGGATTACTTAATATATTATCATGCTTTTTACAACTACGTGAATGCACTATTGCTGTGTGATTTATTACTGTTGTTAAGGTCCGCAGCTCCGAACCGTAGTAAAGGGACCTCTGGCTAATACGTCTGGTTCTGTGTAGGACAGGTAGCCGAAAAATAGCTTTACTTTGTTGTCTGGGTCAACTTTGCTTGCGAGAGACAGAGAGAGGCGTTGAAAGGCTGCTCCAACGGAACTTATTGTTTTCGTAGGAAAACACGAACACAGTGTACAGTCGAGTGTTAATAGCTTACTTACAACTGGGCTCGTCAGGCACTCTTCTTGGCTGCAGTGGTTATTATTATATTTACATGCTTCCAGCTCCCGTTTTTGCTCGGTGACAGCTCATACTTTTCCTTTTTCTCCCTCCCTCGCTCACAGACACATAACTGTATGGCAGTCCATTGTCCCTGCAGCACGGACTACACTGCCCATGAGGCTACATTCTTTAGGGCTATGCCTGTAGCATTCTGCCTATTAGCTTAGCACAGCAACAACAACAAAAAGGCGCTCTCTCACCCAGGAAACAAACAGTCAGAGAGAGAGCGTCGCCCTGTAACCATGGCAACCGTAACGCTGCCGCCTGGAACAACAGAACACAGCTGTCATACAACAGTCCTGACCCGCGACAATATGAAACAGGAAAGTACCGCCGTGTAATCCATTTATTTTAACAAAGTAACTGTATTCTGAATACTACCCTTTTAAATGGTAACTGTAACGGAATACAGTTACTCATATTTTGTATTTTAAATACGTAACGGCGGTACATGTATTCCGTTACTCCCCAACACTGATTACAATCGGTGTCTTGCTAATAACTGCAAGTTATTTGGTTTCTTAGGGAGAACATACTGACATGCCTGCACTTCATTCCACCAGGGGTACCTGTGTAACTGAAGACACTAACGACACTCGTCCTGGTACTCAGAGAGAAGCTGGAACCTCTAACAGTTTCGATGGGACTTCTAGTGGATCCGGCAGTTTGTTGTTTCAGCCAGGCCAGGATGGGTGCCTGGTCACTCCCCCTTCACAGAAACTTGGAGCAATCGGTTCCCTCACCTTGGCATTGTGGATAAAACCAAGCTCTGCTAGAGAAATGTGAGTCTGAATTTTGTAAGCTGTAAGAATACGGTTGTCATTGTATAATTGGAGATAAGAATCCTTCTTTAAATCGAATCATCCACTGAGTACTGCTTTTGTTAAAATTGATTAATTATTAGTCTTATCATACAGTTCATTGTGCAGTACAAAATGTTTAGATGGCTTGACAGGCAATGATTGTTTACTTCTTAACTCATAAGAAGCAAAAGACAGATGATAGCTGTGTGTGCATGTACATGGCAGCTATTTATTTGTGTGCGTGTGCGTGCATGTGTGCGTGTTATCATATACGTTTTCTACTACTTGAGGTTTGGCTAATCTTTCAGTTGCATCATCCCTTCAAACCCCCTCCTTCTTCTGTAAAGTGCTGCAATTCTGGTAGTTGTTGGAAACAAAAAAAATATTTAGCAAAATGCATTAGGTTTTGATTGAAATGTTTTCTGTTTGATTGAAAGCCATGTTTACAGTCAGCAAAGAAGCCAATTAAATCAGGTGGAAAAAAGGAATTGGAAAGGCTAGTTCATGAAAAAGAGAAGCCAATCAGATGAAATAGAGGCAGAACATGAGAAGATGGCGTGGCTGTTTTCTTGACAAATCCTATTTAAAAAAAACAAAAACCTAAATGGTGAAATTTGTTTTTGGAAAAACACCATCACCATTGCAGTAAGTAAGTAAAAGGACAGGTAGGTCTGTGCCCGATGTTCCCTTTGTATGATTGCAACAGGTGAAAAAGATTGAATATCTATTTGATCCAATTCAGGTTTTATTTAGATCATTCCAAATAACAGCAACAGCCACCTCAAAGCACTTTATATTGTAAAGTAAAGATCCCAGACAATCAGACAACACCCTATGAGCAACCATTTGATTACAGTGGGAAGGAAAAACTTCCTTTTAACAGGTAGAAACCTCCAGCAGAACCAGCCTCAAGGAGGGGTAGCTATCTGACGAGATTGGTTGGGGTTGAGGGGAGAAAGACAGGACAAAATACTAGGAATGGGTGAAACACACATGAATATTCAAATTTTATATAATGTTTTTAAATATAGTCAATTATTAGTACTGGGTCTCAAATACTGCTATATAGCATCAGAGTAGTGCTACACTATCCTGTTGTAGCGATGACATATAAACCACTCCTTCTAGACCACTGTGAAGTTTAGTCAAAATGTATATATGATGATAATATGACATTAAATATGATTTACAAATATTTACATGAAAGAGAAAGCCCTGTGATATCGATCCAATAACAAGGAGCAGGTCAGGTCTGGTGAGATCAGTATAACCATCAGGAAACAATTAGCTGTCATGTCACAGACATGTTGTGTGTAAGAGACAGTGGATGAGAGTGTGCTGGTATGTTCCAGGCAAGGGTAGCATGGTGCAGAGTTACACACTCTCAGATCAGCTTGCAATCACACACACATGCACACACTCACATAGACAAGGCGCTTGCCCACACTCAAAGAGATCAGCTGGCTTTACTCTGCAACCCTATCTCTTCCTACATACAGCAACACTTAAGGCAGGTGATTTGAACAACATGCATGTCAAGAAATTGAAAGTAAGCTAAAAAAAATACATAATGCCTTTGTTTAAATTAAAAAATTTAGCTGATAAAACAGGACTAAATTGATTTGGCAGTGAGCTGTTTTTACACTGTCAGACTAGGGATGGACAGCTTAAAATAAAAGTATCAAACTAAATTCAGCTTCAGTTGCAGAGAAAACGTCTTATCTTAACTGTAAAAATGTAGTGCCTGCATTAACCACAGGTTAACAAAATTATGTTATGCTAGTAGTGGAAAATGTAGCCTTGAGTTGATGGGCTCATTCTCACGTTTGTAGTGTTCAAATGCATCTGACACTCAGGTAATGTCAAAGCAATAAAAAGCTTTACATAACTTTATTATATAACTACAGTAGTATTCAAAAGACTTGTAATATTAATTTAGCTCATCAAGAAACATCAAATGATCTGGTGAAGTGTCATTATATTGTTTTTTAATATGATCAGGAACAGTTTGCACCATTTTCACAAACAAGGACAGGTTTCCTGTTTTGTGGATTACTTGGAAATTTTGAGTGAGCTGTTAAGAATATTTGGAGATTTCCAGACATACTCACTGCATTCACTTATTCAGCAGTGTACCAAAAAGATAAGTGTGACCAGGATCTTTACACTAGTGATAGCTTTGAAGGAGCTTTAGTCAAACACCAGACAGGCTACATACATTTTGTACAAACTCTGTGGATGTTCAGTTAATTGTCAGTGTCTGTTAAGTTTATCTCAGATGGAGAATCATCCAGAGATCAAATCTCTCCTTTAAATTTCACGCTGTGATTTTTGTTTGTGAAGTTGTCTGTCTCAGGATTCAAATGACAGACAAGTCTTGTCTTGGTCTGTGGAACATGACACCTGTATGGCTGAATGCAACTGAATGGAAGTAATATCTCCCCCCCCTTCACTCACTCTTTCTCTCTCCGTTGCTCTCTTTCTGCTGCTGTCGTTGGCTATCATTCTTTTGTAGTAGAGATGATCATGGCTGCCATCAAAGAAGCCAGATGAAAGGAGGTCTCTATCCTCACCTCTGTCCATCTTTCCTCACCCCACTCTCTGTGTCCCTCCCCCTCTTTGTGATTTCACATCCCTCCCCTCTGAACAATGAACAGACCCAGCCACCTGTTCTTCCAGACGATGGTTTTTACAACACTATGGCTTTGCTTTATAGAAACAGATTATGGTGATAGTAGTATCAGTGTGTATGTTGAGTATTGTGATGTACAGTTAGGTCCATAGGTATTTGGACAGCGATACTTTTTTTCTCCTCTCTGCATACCACCAAAGTGGATTTTAAGTCAAACAATAAAGATGTGATTAAAATTCAAACTTTCAACTTCAACAAAATGTTGTAATAACTATTCAGGAATTCAACCATTTTTAGACAAACAAAAGGACTGGACAAGTTCTAAAGATAAGGATTGTTTGTAGTACTTGAAAATCCTAGAAGTGTGGTACTAACTTGGCCATTGTAGAGTGTTTCTATGTCTTAAGAAACTCTTGGTTTGCTTTTGCAGTATGCCTACCTTTATTATCCATTTGCACTACAAATTGCTGTCCAATCGGTTTTGCAGCAGTTGGCTGAATCTGAGCCCTGCACACCTCAGAATTCATGCTGCTACTTCTTTCAACAGTCACATCCTCAATAAAGAACAGTGACCCAGTTCTATTGGCAGCCATACATTTGACATGTAGTTGATAGGATACTCCTAAAGTAATGTAATGTTATCTGTCTGAGGTTTTTTTCTCACTAGGTGTTTTTTTTTGTTTCTGTTTTTTGTTTTTGTTTTTCAGCTTATTGACACTGACCTCAACTTTTCTTTGGACCTCATATTGAGAGTTTTAGTCAATTGCTACCAAATACAAGTTCCATCCTTAGAAATCCACTCCAGATCTTTTATCTGTTTAATTTGTCATTGAATTATGAGTCATGTGGACATGAAGTGGACATGAAATTGACATAAAACTGGTTGTCGGTTACTTGTCAAATTTTACCTCTGATAATAGGGGCCATGTATTTAAAATATTTGTATTATGTTTTTGTTAAAACTCCTTCAATTAAAGCTGAAAATATGCACTCCAGATATCTGGATTGTCTTTATTAAAATTCACTGTGGTGGTCAAATGAGAAAATTACAAAATTGTCTTGTTATCCAATTAACCAATAGGTTGACAGTCTAAAACTTGCTTAATTTTAAGTAAGCATATAGCTTTAAAACAAAGAAGCAAAAATTTTTTACTGGTTTTCTGAAATGTGTGTATTTTTTTCCCACATATATCATTCTTAATATCAGACTGCTGCTCACATAAAATTAAGTTGGACTCTGTGATGTTCAGGTCAATATGTATGGCCAGTAATAATTGCATACCTTCCTTAATAGACACTTTTATGTGTGTGTTAAAGGAAAAGTACTTGAAAGAATTTCTGACTCGTGTTGTACTTATAGTAATTTACCTATTGGTATTTTTTTGATATTTGTTTTCTTTAGCCTGTCTTTCTATCTTTCTCTCCACAGAGACTCACTTTTATACCTACGTGCTTGTACAGACATACATTCAAATGCTCTTTTTCTCTTGCATGCACCTAACTGTGATTTATAGGGTTTCCTGCTCTGGGTTCATAAAAGCCATGATTTCCCATAAAATGTCAGTGATGGTGGTTAATATGACACGTAGAGAGTGTGTGCGTCTGCGCCTCAGCGTAGCAGCGGAAACCTTACAGTCATGTAAAATATTGATATTCCATGTGAAAATGTCAGAATGAGAGACTGTGTGTAGTGTTGCTCAGCTTCATGGGTGTTAGAGTCCATTCTTCCCTTTGTTTCCTGAGGTGAAGCTTTAAAATTCTTACTGCTAAATATTCATGTGAACCTTTTTGGACTGTCAACTGATGCAGACATAATTGAATCCTTTATTGTTTATGTGTGTGTTTTCTGTTTCACTCAGGATGCTCCTGGAGAAAAGTTCAGAGCAGCGGCTGTTTTTTTCTCTGACCGTGTCTGGGGAAGCTATCATTCTGCGATATGGTCAGTCCAACAATCAGACTTCTATGAACAGCTTTAGAACAGAGGGCAGACTAGGACTGGAGAGGTGGACACATCTTGTTTTGCAGGTGAGTAATCCATAGTTTAAGTATCCCCATGGTGAGTCGTGTTAAAGATGCTATGGTTGGACACTGTCAGAGGTACATGAATTTGATCGTGTATATTTACATCCAGCCTGTTTGTAATCATTCTACCATGAGTTTTGTTTTTAGCTGCAGTACTTAGGGCTGTGAAAGCGGAATGGTCTCTTTTTATTATAATCTGATTGTCTCTGTCATCCTCTGTGTCTGTTTTACTCTTTCATTCTCTGTCCATCTTTTTCTCATCCACTCTGTGAGCTGGTGGTAATTATACTGGAAAACATCTGTTTTGGAACAGCTGCTGGGGCCAGGGGCATACACATTACTTCAGACACACAGACACAGATGCTTTCCTTACACTTTCAACACAATATTTCAAAAGTCTATGGCCTGAATGAAAACAAAAGCAAACAAGCAAACAAAAAAACAAAGCTGCTGAATTTTAGTTACTTAAGTTATTTGGGACTTTTCCGTGATTTGTAAAATATAACAAAGAAAGTACAGTCTTGCCTATACAACTGTATCATTTTTATTTTACTTAAATATTTTTCTAATTGTTGGTTCTTTTAATATTTTTTTTGGATAGCAGTACTTTAGTGCATGTGCTTTTGTACATAAAATTTGATAATTTTATGTATTGGTTGATAATTCTTAACTAAATACATTTGTCTAATTAAGTTATCAATATTTTTTCCCAGCTAAACTTGGCATCTATCTGTACAATTCAAGTGAACTTGTGAGTTTCTCAATGCAATGCCTTTTTCTGTCTAAATATTTTATCTTTGGTTTTATTCATTTTTATTTCTTTTTTTTCCACACTCTGAGTTGATGTAAGTTTTATATGAAGTAGAAATTTTAGGAAACATTCAGTAAGAAATACAAGGTGGTCTGGACAAAATGAGGCTTTCATTAGCACTGATCACTCTAAAATGGCAGGTAGTGAAGTGGAGAGAGTTTTGAGGCCCCAAATGGATCCCTATGTGTGTTGATGTGAGTGTTTCTGGTCTGTTGAAGGGTATCGTTTTACAGATTACTCCACTGGACAATCTCTCTCTTTCAGGATCTCTGAATAACACTAAGGCTAGTGTAGGGGGGAAATATGGTTAACATGGTAAGCCTTAAATTCTTGCAACCTAAGTTGTATTTTTTTTCTGTAAAAACAGCAAAAACAGAACAAAACACAAATTTTAACAGGCATTAGTAGAATTTATCCTGTTAGCAACATGATCTGGAATTTAGCTGTTGAGTATAGCTGGCATACATTTTAGGACATCCAGGAAAACATCTTCAGACATCAGATAAAGGCCTCAGATGTCCGACCATAAACAAAAAAGCTTTTCCCATCAAACCTCCCATCAGACCTTTGACAAAACAGCAACAGACTAAAAACGGAAAAAAAAACTGCATCAGGCGATATAGTCTCAGAAAAAACACATCAGACTAAAGGGTCTCAGAAAAATCGGCACCAGATTAAAAAGGTCTCAGAAAAAGCGACATTGGACTAAAAGGTCTCAGAAAAAAGGGCATCAGACTAAAATATGTCAGAAAAAAACGCATCAGACTTAATAGGTCCCAGAAAAAACGGCATTGGACTAAAGGTTCCACGCTTCTGACTAAAAGGTCTCAGAAAAAAACGCCATCAGACTAAAAGGTCTCAGAAAAAATTGCCATCAGACTAAAAGGCTTCAGAAAAACCGCATCAGACGACACAGTCTCAGAAAAAAGTGCCTTAGGGAGAAGCTTTCTGCCAGCCAAATTATTTTCCAAGTGATCAGTGTGTGAGAGTGGCAGAACATGGCTGTGTCCAAATTCAGGGGCTGCTTCCTTCAAAAGCCACATTTGAAGACCGATTATGTCAGAGTGAAATGATGAAAGCTGTCCAGTGTCATCTAGATGTGGCCAACAAATGCGTCCTACTTTCCTCAGTTTTGGAGGATGGGTCGCACCTATGCTTCGTCCTCCCTATACCAGGATTCATTGCAAATCAAGGTTGAAGGAATTTTGGGGGAAAAATGGTGGATGGTCAAACGAAGTGGTCCAGAAATAAACTTTTAAAAGTAAGTGCTGAGTTTTATCGCCCTCAAATATCCAGCAGAACAAATGTGAGTATAACAAAGACTCTTAAAAGTTAAATTTAGCTAAGTTATGTGACATTACTGATATTGCCACTAAATGTGGGTTAGGTCCTCCATGATTTGGTTGGTTGGTCAGTTAGTTTGTTAAGTTAGTTTCTGGCCAAGCTGGGTCTGTTTGGCGATGTGAAACTAAATGTACTTAAAAGTTTTGGGAAAAAATGAGCAGACAGTTCACTTTTTAAGCTGTGTATTCACTGTGACCAAACATTTGACCTGTGAATTTTGGTAAGGAAACAGACAGACTTAACCATGATATGCGAAAGTCATAGTTACATGAGCTCTCATCTTGTAATGAGCAACTGATAATAAGACAGACAGTAAATGGATAAGTTCTCATTTTGTTTCTGCTGTTTTTGGCATGCTTATATTATACAACCTGAGGCTGTTACCTTTCTTATAAAGCCCAAGATATCTGCAGGATTCTATGTCCTGTTTCCCCTTTTTTAGTTTTTTTTTTCTTTTTTTCTCTCTGATATATAAAATATTTCCATGTGATTCTAAGAGAAAATTGTGTTTTCATCTGATAGTTAACAGATATTTAACAAAGTTATCTGATTTTGTTGTTAACTGGCATGGTTAATTTCCTTCCGCAAGTATTCAGAGTCAGGAGAGACTGAAAAACCCACCAGTGAGAGGTGACGGGACAGAGGCTTTCCACCCCTGATGAAACAGCCGGAAAATTCAGCAATGCGAGGAAGATGAGGAGGAAGAGGAGCCAGCAGCAGCTCAGAGAAGATGAGGAGAACAAATAGCGGTTCTCTGTAGTTTAGAAAATGGTGGAATCATTTAAAAGAAATTCTAGATGTTTGTTTCTTGTGTTTGCAGAGGTATCGCCAACACAAAATATAACAGCTTCATTCAGGGAATCACAAAAGTAAATTTGTGATGAATCACTGATGTTTTTCCTGCAGGAAAGGACAGGGGAAAGAAGGAAAAATAAAGGCAAGCACAGACAACTTTGACGATGCTTTGATGTATCCAGAATATATTTAGTTAAAAAAATGTTCTTAACGAAGTGGGATTGTGTTGGTTTTAGTGGAAAACGTATGCAGCTGACTTAAATAAAATGTTCAAAAGAATTGCAAAAAGTTGTTTTTTGCAGTTCTTGTCATGAAGTTGTCTAAGTATTTTATAAGGATGTCATGTGTCTGTATCCTCTCTCCTATTAGACCCTATTACCCAAAAAACATCAGCCTGTTTTAATGCTCTTATATCTTTAAAATCTTAAGAAAATTATGATATTGCAACTTCTCATCCAGTATAAGAATATTTACTACGTCAGTTTACATTTCATTTTATTTGAAATCTACAAAAGGATCGCATCTTTTTAGTCTACTTTTAGCTGTTACTGTGATATTGCCCTTTAATATAACTAAGTAAAACTTTCAGACAGTCATACAGGTATAAAGTAATATGAAATAGAAATAAATACCTTAAATTTGAACTAAAATGTAATATTTGAGACAACAGAGTTAAATTCCACCACTGATAACTTTTTAATGTATAAAAGTATATATAATATAACGTAAGACCTATTATATTTGTATTGTCAAAATGAAAAGAGACTAGTTTCACGAGCTACTCTAGAAAACTAGTTTACTAGCTAAAGTTAACATTACTGTTGGCTAAAGGGACTCAGGCCATGGCTGTGGCGTTCTAACATACACCTCTGATGAAACATCACAATTTTCTCCAATAAAAGTAAAATAAATGACATAAAATAAAGACTTTCTCTATTTCGGTCGTCCACGGCTGTAGCTGCTACCGTCGCGGTTGCTAGGCAACAGGAGGTGCATTGTAGGCTGGTTAGACCGTCTTATTTAACAGCCAGCTAGTCTTCACAGGTCCTTCCTTTGCATTACCCGGCCTACTTAGACCAGTCCTTTGAAGGATGCAGGCCCTGACCTGATAACAGCGTCACCTGCTGGAAGCTTCTCTCTGAGGCACTTTTATCGGAGACCTTTTAGTCTGATGCCATTTGTTCTAAGACCATATTGTCTGATAATGTTTTGTCAAAAGTCTGATGGGTTTTTCAATGGAACATTATGCTTTTTTGTTTAAGGTCTGACAATGTTTTCCTGAGACTTGATGATTTCCTAAAATGTACACTTTAATATACGCAGCTCCACATATCTCTTGGCAGTTTTCAGATGGTTTCCCCCAAGGATTTGTGTCTTCTCCCAGGATTGAACCAGTAAGGCAAATGTGTAAACCACAATTCTATGCCATAAGACACCATAACTGTTAACAATGGAGAAAAATCTACCGTGGTCACTTTTCTATGTAAACTCAGCACTTCGAGCCTAGATTTTACTGTAAATGATCGCACGCCGAAAAATGCTGAAAAGGGTTTTATGATGAAGCACATGGCAGGTATAATGAGGTTGTATCTAAAGTAAACACAAATGGCTTATAATATAAAAGTGGAGGGGACCATGTACAGCTTAAAGTATTAGAGAATAAAACAGGATAATACTCAAAAGTCCAGTCTCCAGTTTCAAATAAAATTATAAAAGATTTAACACTAGAAACGGCAAAGGGGTTACTTGGACTCCTTTGGTATTTAAAAATTATGCAACTTTGTTAAAAGAAAATCCATCATTTCATATTTCATGACTTTTCCTAAATTGGTTTTATTCATCATATGGTGAGTATTGGGGTGTATGGGATAAAAAGAAAAAAATATGACCATTTATGCCTAGAAGTGCTGAAGAAATCGTTTTGACCCTCATACAAATCAGTGTAAAATCCTGTGCTCAACAGTTACTGTGCCTCATATGCATCTTTTGATATGAAGGTTGCTACAGTTTTATTCAGAGCAAGCTATATGTAAATGATGATTGAATAAAGAACTGTAGTTGGATAAAAGATAAATAATTATTGTAGTGGTGAATAAGTCAGGAATGGGATATTGAACTGGTGTGCAGTTGAGGAAGGTGGATTACTGGATGCAGAAGCTGTGCTGAAATTATTGTCTAACTGAGACCAGACTGCAGATACCAGTTTATTTTCAGATTCTAAAATATATTTTATTTTTTCAAATCTATAATGAAATAATAGTAGTCATTTGTTAAGCCCAGAATTGTTATAGATGCTAATAAAATGTTTTGGAATTTTCTTTATTGATGACCTTGCTTTTCATATTTTTAAAAAGATATATCTAAAATTTTCTTTGTTAATACCATGTGTTCTCAAAACACAGTAAAAATAAGTTCCGTAATAACTAAAGTGGATGAGTGCTTTAAAGTGAGCTAACAGTGTCAAATGTAAATACATTAATGAATAGCACGTTCGTTTTGCATTTAAATGGTTGGGAACCCAGGAGTTCTGAGTACGTTATCCATAATGTGCACTGCTTTAAAATGAAAATCATTGTGTCTAGCCTGAAAATTTGACTTGACAGTCTAGTTTACAAGCTTGCTGACTGGTGTTGATGGAACAGTACTTTGGCAGTCTAACATGTTGTTGGCTAAATGTAGTTTTGCTGATGGCTCAGTTGGTTGCTTGCGTGTGTACAGGATGCCTGCCTCTGGGGGTACAGTTGTCATATATGCCTTTGTACAGTATGCTTTATATGTTTGTTGCATATATCAGTGTAGGCATGGGAGAGTACAGTAATTTACTAAAAGTGTGTTACGTTGGTGCACCTTGAAGGTGTTTCAAAACTTTGTATGCGTTTGTTTTTGTGAATTCTCTGTGAATCAGTCTGCCTTTTGTTTAATGGTATGGTGATGTGATCTGCTTTGACCATTCAGAAGAATAACATAATCATACTTGACACTTAAACACCATTCGCATACCCCTGTTCTCCTGCACACACACACACTTATCTACTGGCTTGCTACACAGACACATACTCGCAATTCAGCGGTAATTTGTAGCAGTCTGTCAGCTACAATACAGATATTACCCTATGAAGGAACTCTGTAATTTAGAAACCTTTCCTATACACATATAGTACACACACACACACCTCACACTCACACCCGTCATCTGTCTGTTTGTAAAGATCAAAACACCAAAAAAGACAGTCAAAAGGAATGCGGGTTTCCAAACGCCAGGAGCAATTCACACACACACACACACACGGGTGCCAGGAGCAAGGTGCTGTAGGGATGCTGGTGCTCCCTAGGTAGTTGTCTTATCTGATTATGGTAACGATGTAGAGAATAGCGGAGGAAAATGTTGCCTGGGGGAGGGAGGGAATGACAGAGGAAGAGAAATGGGGGAAGCGGGGATGTGGCTCAGTGTAGTTAAGTGATAGCTGTAAAGTCAGTCTACCATTGGACTCACCTTTCAGTGACTTTTTGCAGGATATCCTAATAATTGATAGTTGTCCATAGAAAAGCATCTGCTCTACAGATGTGGATGAAGAGTTCAGTACAACTAGTCTCACACTGACTGATCTGTGTATAAGAATAATTTGGTATGGTTGGTCTTTTGTTTTATTTTAAGTGTCACAATGTCAAACTTAAATGAATTATTAGTGTCATGGAGCTCTTTA
This sequence comes from Pelmatolapia mariae, assembly GCF_036321145.2. NCBI lineage: Eukaryota > Metazoa > Chordata > Actinopteri > Cichliformes > Cichlidae > Pelmatolapia > Pelmatolapia mariae. The sequence continues at coordinate 27,436,586 of NC_086227.1, read as the reverse complement.
CTTAACTTTTGTGCAAATACATTATGTCAGTCTAGAGGTGGATCTACTGTAGGAACTGAGATGTTGAGAAAATGCACTTGTCTTCAAAATCTGGAAATGTTACTCGTGCACCATAAATTGTGTTTTTTGTTTACTGAGTTATCGCTGTTGCTTGTTGTAAATGCAAAACGTCTGTGTTCAGTGTTAGGAAGTCTGCAAGTGTTATCTTTATATGATAAAATGTTGTTATACTGATGACACAGTTTTTAATTGCTCCTACTCAGACACAGGTTCTGTTGTAGCTTCAGAGTGCTTTCATGTTTTTCAGCAATCTCTGCATGGTCTAAGCTTACGTTAAGCGAGAACAAAGTCAACTGAGTTTGGAAATCCGGGGAAGTGGTTTTTAAAACCCACTGAATTTGTTCTAAGTAAAGTCTTTCCTTTTAACCTCTCTTTAAAGAGCTTGTTAAAGAGCTAAAGCCTAAATTTGGGTCCTCCATGGAGAGGCTTTTGTATGCTGCATTTCTGTTTATGATTGATAGAAATTAGGGCATTTTGTACATGAATGCATCATCTTGGGATCCAAAGAACATAAGCACTGTTTATCAAGGTGCAATAACATTAATTAGGAACACGAAGGCATTCAGTAATTACTCCACAGTGTATGCTTGGGTTGGTTGGCCTTATTTATGAATTGTCATTTTCACCACCATATCTCTTTCAGTGTGTTTTATTCTTGTAGAAAGCTCTGTTCACACGGAGAGAGAAAACTGCTCATCACACCTATAGATTCATATTGTGGTGAGCAATGGTGAGTGGTGGGACATACTTCAACAATGAATAGTTGCAAAAAAAAAAAAGGATCTGATTCTGCCCTGATACTACCGATCTGTCCAAAGTGTACCCCACCTCACGCCCTATGGTAACCCTATGGCACCGAACCCCCCTCAACCCTGATGAGGATAAGCAGAAGAAAATGAATGAATGGATGGATTGATGGATCTGATTCTTTATGTAGACATTAAAAGTAAATGTTTACAGAGAAAACAATACATAGCAATTATTTATCTTATTATCCTTTTGGCCTGTAGCACCTTAGCCTTACTGTGCTTACTTGGATTGTTTTGGAAAGGCAGTTTATCCCACAAATAATTTACATCGTCTGTAGGTTGATTTGGGTTGCAAGAGAGAAAACGATTTTTAAAAATGCTTTTAGACAATTAACCTTCCTTAATCTGAACAAATGCTAAATGAATGATTGAAGTTCATCAAATTTATGTCCCGGTGTCGTAAGTCGTGTGGGAAATTCAGTAGTAGGTGAGCATGATGAAGAAGAATTGTGAGATAAATCAGATACCAATAATATTAAAATTGTGAACTCTTGTCCTTCCTGGCATGGACAACCAGTCACACTGGAAACTTTCATTTCTTGCTATTAAATATAGTAATATATGAAAGAAGAGGATGTACACATTGGCTCAACATATACTTAGAGAGTCCTAGCCATAAAGACAGAGAAAAAAAGTGGGGAAACTGACAAGTTAAGAAAACATGACAAGTCAGTATGTGTCTGGGTGTCATTCTAAGTTAAGGCCCAGTCAGGATTACAAGGACACAAATGCAGACACACATCTGTATCAATGTATTTATTGGAGGGAGTGAACTAGTTGTTCCCATTGCTCTCCAATTTGTTCTAAGGACTGTGACAGCTCATCTGTTTCACTAATCTGCTCTTAGACACTTTGGCTGCTAAAACTTCTACTGCATGCCATAATACCCTTAATGAATGTTTTCACGCGCAATTAGACTCTGGCCTGTGTCTTTGTGTGTATATGGACTGGTGTAGACTTGGCAGAGAGCTACTATTTTGAACTAACTCGCCTGATAACACCACAGTCTTTGCATCTCTATCTTTGGAAACACCCACCTTTATTACCTACACCAAGGAGGTTATGCTTTTGGTAGCGTTTGCATGCACGTCTTTCTGTCTGTAAACGTGATAGTGTGAAAAATCTTAAATGAATTCTGATAAAAGTTTGGTTCATGTAACAATCTATCTATAACAATCAATTTGGCCTACATCCACCAAGGTCTGCAAGATTAACTTAATTATTTATTGATCGACAGTTGATAGGCTTATAACTTTGAAATTATGATTTTTACAAGTGTGGCGTGTATTGTCAACATATAGAAAGTATCATGTCACACGATACTTTAAAGTAATGTGCAATTTTTGTACGTTGCACTTTATGTAGTCCTGTGTTGATTGTCTACTATATGTCATATGTAGCAGTATGGTCTTGGAGGAAGGTTGTCTCGTTTTTGTGGGGGGGACACAATAAACCTTTGGTCAAAACTCTTTTTCACTTGATATTTATTACTAAACATTTAAATTAAATTTTCTAAACAACGAAAATCTCTTTCTGCAGTACATTAATACTGGGTGCTGGTAGTACTTAGGCAAGTTTTGACATAAATCTACTACTGGCTTGGGGCAGTAAAAAAAAAACATATGTTGACAAGTCAATTGGCCAGTTTAACACAAACACCCAAGTCTTTAGCTGTGATGCTAACTGATTAGATAAAGTTAGCTCAGCTGTTTTTTTTTTTGGGGGGGGGGGTTAGTCAAATTTCTTGATATCTGATTGGGGTTCTTAAGGACATCAACACAGGAAGTGACACACAGTGAGCAGAGACCAAAAAAAAGTTAGTGCCATTCAGTGACTTAAATCATAGCTGGGCAAAATAACCATTTTCTCACCTTCGTGATGAGGGGGTTGAAGTGACTGCCAATATCATTACAGAAAGCTGTCAGTTGGCATAAGACAGGATGGCAAATACATTTGAGGATAACCTACTCAGCCAGAGCCTGGAATGTCTGCTAGTAACCAGCTGTCAACTACAAAGCAATTCGAGATGAGCAAATCACTTCCTGTGGGGATGGTTGTTTAGTGCCACGGAAAACATACTTCATTTGTTGAAAGGAAGACATGATGAGGGAATACAGGTACAGTGAAGGAAGCCTTAAACTTTTGACCAACAAAAACTATATCAAAGCAGAATGGGGAACAGTTTCTGCTGGCCAGTTAGTCCATTTCCAAATTCTTGAAGTGTTGCTGACAGAAGATTTGATTTGACTTAGTGATGAGCACACCTCTTTCTAAACGTTTGTGAAATATGAGTTGCTGACTGAAATTCAAAGTGCTATATATTTTTTAGAATGAATAGAATTTCTCCTTTTAAACATCTGATAGTACAGGACTTTGGGCAAAATCTGCTGTTTGTTTAAATGTGCTTTGTATTTAAATCTGACTGACAAAAATCCATTATAATGTTAGTTAATATTATGCGCTTAAAATAAATGTAGAAGTTAAAAGGTTTTTTTGTGTGTGTAGGAGGCCTTACATGTCATATAGCTACAAGCAGATTCACCACACTCTGTCCAATTTGCTTCTCCTGGTTTTGGTTTTGTCTCTGTACCACCTAGAATGGCAGAGAAAGATAGAGATACGCACTGAAGGTTACTTTGTGTGTGTTTATACTTTGCATAAGCATACACTATGTGTACATGCAAGGGAGCATTTTATGCACCCTTTTGTATGCTCTCTGCATGTGCTTGTGTGCACCAGATTACATGCATTTATGTGTGCTTGTCTGTATGTGTGTGAAGGTGAGGCAAGGTTGTTATGCAGGGGTGAAGTGGACACCTCTATGGTACCCCTCTGCCTGCTGGCACTGGAGGCAAAAGGGCACAAGACTGGCATCAATTACATAGAGAGAAAGAGAGAAAGGTGTGTGTGTGCATGCCCATTGTAGATTTTTTTTTTAGCCTGAAATTAATTTATTTATTTAACATCAGTGGTTTAAGTTGGTGTGTAGTGTGGTCCAGCTTAGTGGTGAGAGCAAGGCATTAATAGAGGCAGGGTTAGAGGTTTCATTCCCATTGGAGCTTGGAGATATGAGAGCTAAAAATGCATCCGGCTAAGGTTCTGCAAGTTGCTTTAGATTTAAAAAAGAAAAGAAAAAAAACTTCAAAACTTTTCAACCTTGTTAGAGCAAAAGGAGCTGTTTGTTTAATTCGGTTTTATTAAATTCAGGTTTATCGGTATAGCGCCAAATCACAACAATAGTCAAAGTATTCTTTACTGTAAGGTAAAGACCCAACAGTATTCTGGAGAAAACCTTAACAATCAAGCAACTGCGTATTAGCAAGCTCTTTGCAATGGTGAGAAGTAAAAACTCCCTTTTAACAGCAGAACGAGGCTCAGAGAGGGGCAGCTATCTGCTATGATTATCTTCAACTTTCTTACATTTTAGTGTGGTTCTGTATCTGCGCTCTTGCACCATCATCTAGGTGTCACAACTAGCAGGGAGAGGAAGCAGTTAGTAGAGGTTTATTCCCAATAAGAGAAAATGTGTTGGAGAAATTTCAAGCTCAACATGGCCCAAACTTAACCTGGTCACAATTCACTGGTGCATCCATGCCTTCTCAGCGAAAACAAGAATATCTTCTTTATTTAGTCTCTAACTGGGCTAAATATAAACAAGAAAGAATTTATTAATTTATTTTTTTTAATTTTTGATAAAACAAGAAAAAACTACATTGAACAGACTATTTTGAGGAAAAAATGTATTTGATTTGTCTCATTTCAGCATCTCTCCATTTTTACAGAGTAAATTCTCAGTATGTTCTCGTGAATGTTTTTTGTTAAAGGGATCCACTTTGCTTTTTGCTCTGAAGGAAAAAGTCTGAGACTTATGGTCTTTATTAAAAGGTTGGTGTGTCACCCTCTCTCTCTTTTTTCCTCTTTGTCTTTTTTTTTTACCAGAAGATAATTTTCTTTTCCTCCCTTTCTCATTCTCTCTCGCTACCTCATCTATCTCTCATTCTCTCCCCCTTTCATTGTCTTCCCTCTCCACCTTCTTTGCCCTTCCCTCTTTCCCTCTCATTTTACTCACACACAGTCTCTCCCTCTCTCACTCTCCATCTCCCTGGGGACAATTTTCTTTTCTTAAATAAACTGTCATAGCTAGTGTTAAAATATGGGCCTTACATGGGGTGAGCGCGGCAAGGCAAAGGCATGGGGCCCTGGGATGGTATAAAACATGGATAATATGCTGTGAGAGGTAATTGTATCTTTTAGCGCTGAGATGAGTAGAACAAATGTGTCTCCTCCCCATCTTTTCTCTCTCTCTCTCTCTCTCTCTCTCTCTTTTCCTTCTCTCCTTCTTTTCCTATCTCTTCCTTTACACACTTCAGCCGTGCTAATATGATAGAGAGAATATTGGCCGTACATCAGAGCTGCTAACAGTTCATAGTGAGTAAGGGTAAGTATAGAGGGGGGATGTGGGACTAAAGAGGGTGGGAGAGGATTGGAGAGTGAATAACAAGGAGAGGGAGGGTGATAACAGAAGAGACGGACTGAGAGAAATGGAGAGAGGAAAGGTGAAAATGTGCCTGAAGATGCAAAAGTGACATGCTGATGACACACAAAGTCAAAATCCACTTACTGATTTCACTTTGCTTGTTTTGCTTGTGAAGGGTGAGAACAGGGATAGCTTGGAATATGGAATTAATCTGTTTCCAAAATATTAAGTTAAGAAAGAGATCTGAGAGCATCTAGTCACACAACACCATGACAAGGCCTCGGTCCCTTTGGTTCAAATGAAAACATGAACAACTACTGTCTTAAGCTTAATTGTAAGTTAGCCAGCTGGATCCAATGAAGTAATCAGATTTTGATTAAATGAGCTCTTAGGAGCTCTCGCTTCTGCAGAGAGACACCTCTGGCTGCTATCTCCATATAATATATAGAATCAATAAATTTTCATGGTAATGTGAAAACATTACTTTGAATTTGACAATTTTAAAGTCACCTTTGGTGGAGGTTTTTTTTTTCCAATTTTGTCTTCTTCTTCTTCTTCTTAGTCTTTGTTGACCTGACCCAACTGCTCTTCCTCTCTGTGCCCCTAATTTTTTGTTTTTTGTCCTTTTTATCTCCTGTCTTTTACATGATGCTCAACTGTAGAATTTTGACAGCACCCAAGCATTACACTATATTGAACTTGATTCTGTTTAACTGATGGTGACTCAAAACCATCATCCACCATCATTAGTTTTAACCATTTAAAAACTATTACTATTACTAGGTTGTTTAAATAAGACTGAGCTATAAATAGTAATAGTTATATATTTTTTTCCTTTTATATTGACTTGAATCGCAGTATGTTATGCTAAATATCTTCACCACTGGGGTTACTGGGACTCCTACTTTTGCAACCATATTACATGTGCTCTAATCATGCCCATTACTCTTCCGTATTCACACCAGTTTATTTTATTCTTTGTAATTTTAGTTGCTTATTCCTTCCTTCCTTCCTTTTTTCCTTCTTAATATTAAGAATAATTTTGCCACATACATCTCCTTTCTGGTGATGCCTTTATATACTTTACAAAACATCTCCTTTTATGTGTCACTTATTCTCGCCTGCTACTTTTCTCCAGTCAACAACAGTATTGTTCTCTCATTCACTAAACTCTTCACTCCAAACTCATAATATCTCTTGTTATTTCTCTTTCTCTCATTTTGTTTTTTGTCATTCTCGCTCTTTTTATTCTTTATGTCTCTGTCTTTATCCCCCCATTGACAGCTTCACTGGCTGTGGAATGAGGTGTGTTATCAGTGAGTGGCATGTCAGTCAGTCACAGGGCAACATAGCCCAGAGGAGAGATGCAGGGGGAATAGAGCCTGGTGAAGTAGGATGTGTGGGGGCTGTGGCAGGGAGTCAGGGATTAGAGGTAGAAAGAAGAGGACGAGGTATAAGAGGAGGAGACAGTGAAGCATAAGCTAAGCAACATGATTGGATTGTCCAAGAAACAAAAAGAAAAGCCAGGAGAGTATAATTCAAGTGAGCAGGGTGGAGAGATCAGGGTAAAAAGTAAAGATTTAAGGTATAAAGAATGATGAGAGCAAAAGAGTTGATGGGAGGGAAGTGCAAAATGTGGGAGAGGGGTAAGGTGGGATTCTGTGTGAGAAAGGTCAAACATCAACAGTGCAGTGTATATAGACTAGTGTCTGTAAAAAACTTGCATTCAAACACCCATGTGCTCATGGGTACTATCACGCTCAGCTCTGCATAAAGCTTAGCATTCCTCTAGTTGTTAATAGAATAATCTGACAGCAGTAAAATAGATTTCTCTCTTAAAATACTTTCTTTTATGAATCATCATACTTTTTATGCCATGCCCTACCTTTGACCCTAAGCATCTTAGGGCATCAAATACATGTTAGCATCAAATACATGTTCTTTTTTATAATAACAAATACATATATATATATATATATGTATATATATGTATATATATATATATATATATATATATATATATATATATATATATATATATATATATATATATATATATATGCTATGGTAAGGAAGGGCTGCTGACCTGAAAGATAGGATGATGGTGAAGCTGGAAACCTAGACTCTCTGTAGCTGATTACCAAGATTACGTGAAGTACCCTCTGCAGGTCTACTAAAAGATGTGAATGCAGCAATACTTAAAATCCCTACTGTGACCATCCCCCAAACCAACCAGCTGATCTATACACAGCAGCAGTCCTCACAGAGATGCTTGGCTGGAAGATGAACAGCCACAAGGAGCAGTGTCCTACATGGAGAAGGAGACTAGAGGCTAAGGTAGCACAGAGGGAAATTAGCCAACTATCGGAGCTACAGAAAGGTGCGATGAAGAAGGTGCCTAAGAAGTACAGTAAGCTGCCCATATCTGAGGCCTTGGAAACTGCCAAGGAAAGACTCACAGCCTTGGCCAGCCAATTGAAAAGGTATACCAAAGAGATAGAAAGCAGGAGAATAAACTAGCTGTACTTTGCTGAACCATCTAGGGTGTACTCTCAGTGGCAGGGGAACAACATGAGAACAGCCCCACCAAGGCTGGAGATGGAGTAATACTAGAAGAGCATCTGGAAAAAGAATGCAACCCATAACTGCAATGCTCAGTGCTAGCTAGTGGAGCTAGGAGCAGACCACAGCAACCTCCTTGAACATGGTCCAGTATCCATCACAGTGGCAAACATCCAAGAAAGGGTCCCAGGTATAGATAATTGGACAGCACCAGGCCCAACATGATTCACACCTATTGGCTGAAGAAACTGACTGCACTCCATGAGCATCTGGCAGCACAAATGAACCAGCTGCTAATCAACGAGAGACACCCAGAATAGCTAACTGACAGCCAGACAGTCCTGATCCCCAAGGATCCCCAGAAGGGAGTGGCCCCATCCAGCTACTGGCCAATAACCTGCCTTATACCACATGGAAGCTTCTGTCAGGCATCATAGCGGCTAAGATGAACAGGCACATGGGTCAATACACGAGTAGGGCAAGTAACTGGAATTGGCAGGAATAACAGAGGGGCAAAACACCAGCTATGGGTAGACAGAGCAGTCGCTCGAGATTGCAAGACCACCACCAACCTGTTCACTCTCTGGATTTACTATAAGAAATCCTATGACTTAATGCCCCTCACATGGATGGAATGCCTAGAACTATACAAGATCAACAGGACCCTAATAACTTTCATCAGAAACTCAATAAGGATGTGACAAACAACACTAGAGGCCAACTTCAAGCCAATTGTACCATCAAGTGCGGGATCTACCAAGGAGATGCTCTGTCTCCACTGCTCTTCTGTATAGGCCTGAATCCCTTCAGTGAGAGCATTGGCAAGACTACAGATACCTACTACAGAATGGAGCAATTGTCAACCACCTCCTCTATATGGATGCCGTCAAGCAGTATGCCAGAAGTGAACGAGACATGGATTCACTCATCCACACAACTAGGGTATATAGCAATGACATCAGAATGTCATTTGTACTAGAGAAGTATAATTGGATGGTAACAAAGAGAGGGAAGGCCGTCAGAACCGAGGGGAATGAACTACCAGAAGGGAACATTGCAGATATCAAGGATAGCTACAAGTACAAGAAATTCCCACAGGTAAATAGGAATGATGAAGAAGCCACTAGCGAATCCACAACCACCAAATACCTGCAGAGGATCAGGCATGTCCTGAAGAGTCAGCTGAATGGGAAGAACAAGATCTACGCCCTGATCAGATATCCTGCTGACAACAGGGGGAGATAGAAGCCACCAACATCAAGACAAAAAAGCTCCTGACCATGCATGGAGGGTATAGCCCCAAATCCAGCACCCTGAGACTGTATGCTAAGCAAAAGGAGGGAGGTTGAGGATTGGTGAGTGTCAGAACCACTGTCCAGGATGAGACAACGAATATCCATGATTACATCAGGAAGATGGGCACAACTGACCGTGTGCTTAGTGGATACCTGAGGCAGACAAAACCCGAGAAAGAAGAGCAAGGAGAAGAACCATCATGGAAGGATAGGCCCCTTTACGGTGTGTACCAACGGCAGATAGAAGAAGTGTCTCACATTCAGAAATCCTACCAGTAGCTGGACAAAGCTGGACTGAAAGACAGCACAGAGGCACTAATCATGGCAGCACAGATACAAGCTCTCGGCACAAGATTGTTAGAGGCTGGGGTCTGTCCCACCAGGCAAAACCCCAGGTGCAGGCTGTGTAAAGATGCCCCTGAGGCAATCCGGCACATAACAGTAGGGTACAAGATGGTAGCAGGCAAAGCATACATGGAACGCCATAACCAAGTGGCTGGAACATCTGTGCCAAGTAGTGATAGATATAGCTATACTGATGGATAGCAACATGAGGAAGAAGAAACACGAGAAGCTTGAAAAATACCAAGGCCTGAGAGAAGAACTTGAGAAGATGTGGAGGGTGAAGGCAATAGTGCAGGGCTCTAGAGTGCGACCAATTTGGTCGCAAATGCGACCAAATTTTTCCGTGGTGCGACTAAAAAAAAACATTTGGTCGCACCGGTGCGACCAACTGTTACCAACATTTGGTCGCACCTGTTTGGGTAACAAAAAAAAAATCTCTGCAACTCTCCGTGTGGTCAACAACAGACACACATTATGCCCCTATCGTGGACTAAACCAATCAGAGATAGTCAGGGGCGGGACCTCTCTGATTGGCCGTGGTCCAGTGGAAAGTGCAGGAAGAAGAGGGAGGTGAGTAGCTTTAATAAGGCGATATCAATTCATTAACGGATTCCACACAAAGACGTAAACACAGAGCGACCCGACGCATCAGAATCAGCTTTGTCTTTCTCGGCTTTCTCACCGGACGGCCCGCAGACGGACACGCTGTCGGAGCTTAGCGATTCTGATGCGTCGGGTCCGCGCTGTGTTTCCGTCTTTTTGCGCTGATTCTGAGCTGCAGGTTTTGTCTCTCCAACCAAAATTCGCCGAGCCAAAAAGAAGCAGCAAACTGCGCTTCACATTTGATCAATGTCGTCATGAATTCCCTCTGACTTTTGCTGTTTTGCTTCCACCACGATAAAAATTACACTTCCTACACAGCTCCCTGTGTGTACTTCAAGAACAGTTTCCCGTCTCAAATCTGTTTTCTGGATTATTCATTCGCTTATTACCCACCAGTCTACCGTTGTTTACAGCGCTGTCTTTTTCTTTTTTCATGTAAATGACGTCCGACAAGAAAGCCTAATTTCTGCTGTTTAATACTGAAGAAATTTAAACTCCTTAAAATTATGCAAAATTGCAGAATATTTTTAAGGTTATCTGCTATAAAAAGCCAGACCAGGAAAATCTCCTTCATGTTTTTCTGTGTTTTATTCTCAGTTACTTTTACACAAAGGCATCTGCTGTGATGTTCACAATTCTGATGAAGTCTCACAAGTGTCAGTACTGATAAATGATCAGAATTATAATATTTCTGACTGTCTGAGGCTAAACTGAATCGAATCAGGACTTTGAGAACCGGAATCGAATGGATTATAGAAATCAGTGATGATATCCAGCCCTAGTGAGCAGCCTAGGCCTGAGAGAAGTGGATGTAGGTCTGGGTAATAAGAAAAGATGAAAAGAACTGTTGATAACTTTTGTGTTAAGGACTGATCCGTCTGAAATTCATAGCCAGCTCTGACATGGTGCCATCAATCTTTGAATGCTGAAAAAGCAGCAGTGTATCCAGAAAACACACTTTATGCTGCAATAAATGCACTGCCCAAGTGTCCCCTCTCCCCACTGCCTTTCAGCAGCATGCAACAGCAAACAGGTCGTCAGAGGAGCCGAGATGATGATTAAGTTTAACATTTTCTACAATATTGACAAAGCACTTTAAGCACACGATTGTTAGTTAATAATTTAGAAATGAATATTGTCTGTATGGACTTCCCCCCAAAGAAGGTGCACATGTAAAACTGCGGTGTTAAGCGAAGCGGTTGAAAAATTTGAGTGCGCCTAACTTTTGTGCCGGTATGCCTAACTTTTGTGCCGGTACGCCTAAATTTTTTAAGTTAGGCGTACCGGTGCGCCCATGTCAAAAAGTTAGTCTAGAGCCCTGCAATAGTGGTTCCAGTGGTAATTGGAGCACTTGGTGCAGTGACCCCCAAGCTAGACGAGAGGCTCTAGCAGATCCTAGGACAACATCGGAGATCTCTGTCCAAAAGAGCACAGTCCTAGGAGGATATAATAGATTTCAAAATTCTGCCGTTTTGTTCATGGTTTCTGTATCATGATGAGCTAAACCTTTAATCTGTGACAGCTGTCTATTTGTAACACCATTTTGAGTATATAATCATCTAAAAATGTAAAGTTTATATAAAATTAAGGACATTTGTTTTTCGTTTATTATTTCTTTGTTGTAACAATGCTTCTTGGCAATAAATCCTATACCATTTGAAAGCCTGTTTATTTTCCCCCTAAATGGTGTCACATTTGTAAGGAAAATGCATTTGTGGGTTGACCAGCAGAGTTGAGTATGTGGGTTGCACAGATGAAAACTGCCAATGCCAAACATCTTATTTTGTTGTTGGCTCCTGGTACCCCAGGTGATGAAAATCAGGTGCCTTATTAGTGCTGTTCAGCAATGAATCCATATTGTGCCTATGACAGTTGGATCGTAGGATCAAAGTGTGGAGAAGACCCTGATTGCTCCACTGATAGGGTACCAAGCTTGGTGGAGGCAATGTGGTGGTGTTGGGCAGCATCTACCTCACTGGAAAAACAGGAGTTGTCATCATTGGAGGCATTCTCAGAGCAGAGAGATATCAAGATGAATCAATCAGTGACAGTCCCATATCTCTACAGTCTTGACCTCAACCCTAGTGAACACTTGTGGGATCAGCTTGGGTGTGCTGTTTGTGCCAGAGTGATGGTTCTTCTATATGCTGCTGAGGCCCCCGTATGTTAAATTTCCAATATGTCTTTTTCCTCTGAGACATCCAGTCATCCAATCCAGTGACACCAAAATAGCAGAATAGGCTGTTTGGCATTGGCAGAGAAGAGTTGACAAGTTGTTGTTTGTTTGTTTTTTACTCAACTCTGTTGCTCATTGTACAAATGCATTTTCCTTACATATGTGGCACCACTTAAGGGAAAAATAAACAGGCTTTCAAGTGGTAAAAGATTTATTTCCAAGAAGCATTAATGACAAATACAGCATTAAATATGGAATATGTGCAGTGTATATATTTCAAAGGGACATGTTTCAATACATTGCTGATAATTTTACATTTAAACAGGGGTTTCAGACTTTTTTTATCATGCCTCCCACCTCCACCCCCCTGCAGAAATTGAACCATACCAGCAAAGAAAGAAAGAAATAGCAGATTAAACAGGTAATATAACTTGAATGCATGTGGATGTGATGTAATGAATATTTTACAGCTGACTTTTTAAAAAACTTTTTTTGCTGATCCTTATGTTTGGTATTGGTTGCAGGTATTATATTGATATAAAATGAGAATTATTTACAATGGGTAATGTTTTTCTATGACCAGAATAGCAACTTTGAGATTTTTTTACTAATACTTTCTTAACTGCCTTTACTTTTGTGGCCCACAGCTACGAATTTAGCTTAGGAGAAACACTGCTGTCCACACTGTGTACTGACCCATGGCTTGGCAGGAGTGTGAAAATCGAGAAGAGCTTTAGTCAAAATGCCAGTATACAGATCACTAAAAGCTTTCCACTCAGGGTGTTTCTGGGCTTTTAGAAAGGCTTAGGTGGTACTGTTGCCAGTGGGGTGAGTTTTGCACCATGAAAGGGCGCTTAAAACTCCCAAAGAGGACAAAAAATAAATATCACAGTTAAAAAAAACTATTTAATAAATGTAAATTATGAAAGTCAGACTAAAGAGCTATAGAACTCTTTGATATATGTTCTAGGGGAAATATAGTACTTGGAAATCCTTTAAGGCCATCAGTTTTACCACTGCAGTGAAAATGGGGATAATACAATGTAAAATAAGAATAAATAAAGAAAATGTGCTGTTTCTGTTTTATTATAGTTTCATTTTCATCTAACATTAACTGTGGCATTTTGATCAGTGTAGCAGGAGAAGTAGTTTTCACACTGAAGGTATACAGGCCAGAAACTAATGATGCTTCTGCAGCTATAAGTAGTGGCATAGACCACAGTTGGTGCAGAGTTTGAGTTTTAATATTCAGTTTAGTTTAGGACTGAAACTTGCTGAAATCATATATCTTTACAGTTTCAGCTTCGATCTTAATGTGGCAGTTTGAGTTTGCAGGATAGGGAAATAAAACCCATAGTCATCTTTTCAACCAGTCTTTGTAACCATTTTACAATTAATAATTGTTATAGTCGAAAAATTGGTTAGTCGCTTTGTTGAATAAATTGTTATACGGTATAACCCTGGGACATTCAGTTACAGTATGGTGCCAAATCACGTAATTGCTATTCTTGTAAATACATAATTAACTAAAAATAGTGGCTGCTACTTGTGGATTACACTGTATAAATGGATATGCAAGTAGTGGCAATACCTTATGGTGCTTGTCCTCTGTGTAATAGAAAGAGAACAGGTAGAGTTTCAAATGCATCTTTCTTCTGGACACAGTCCAAATCAACACAAGAATTCAAGAAGTCCTTTTTCTGTTTACCCGTATGCTGAAAGAACTCTGAAGTTACACTGGCTAAAAGAGACGAAGAGAGGTGGAGGAAAGGATGAGGTAAAAATACAGATGGGCAGGGAAAAGGAAAACCGGAGAAAAAGTGTTTGTGAAAGCTAACAAAGGGGAGTTGGCTGTGTTTCAAAAGGGCGCATGGCGGCTAAGGAGGATGAAGTGCTTCAGGATTCATTTACATCAGGCCTGACAACTGCCTCACATCATCCCAAGAGCAACACAGCTCTGGCTTAGAGATTCCTAAAGAGGGCCCTTCTTCTAGCTTCCTCTCTTACAGCCACGCTCAGACTTTTCTTTCTCGTCCCCCTGTCTCTTTTTTCCCTCTTTTCTTTTTTTCCACTCCCTTACTCTCCTGCGCTCTCTCTTGTGCTCTCATGCGTTTGCCAGTCTTCAATCAGCTATCATGAAAGTGTCTGTCTGGGTGTCTTAACTATCCTCTGAGAGGCAGACACTTGTCTGGGCCTGCCTTCATCCCCTAAAGGCGTTTTTTGACTTGGACTTATTTCTCTCCTCACACCTTTTCAACTTCCCTAAAGAGCTGACAACAAGTGAGAACGACGGGGCAAGATAAACATGAGGGGAAGAGACAGGAAGGGAGATGAGAGGAGGAAGTCATCAAGTGAGAGAGAAGAGAAAGTAAAAATGGTTTTGGAAAAAGGGTAGAAAATGGAGAAAATGAAAATGAGGTGAGGAGACTGAAAAACTGAAAAAAAGGTGAAGGAATCAAATGACCTCATGAAGAGGAGAAAGGACAAAGCAAGGAGGACCAGAGTGGAAGAGACGAGAAAGATGAAACAGGAGAAGGAGGGCTCTAGTAAGACAGAGACTGTCACGTTTATCAGTGGGCCCACAGTGTGTTTCCCAAACACAGGATTTGGAGATTGCAGTAAAGGGAGAAAGTGGGACAGGACACATTAAAGTTTTTTTGGTGAGCGGGAGAAGAGGGGTGGGTGTGTGTGTGAGTGTGAGGAGGGGATGGGGGAGTGATGTCCCTTTTTTGGAAGTATCTTTCTTTTGGCCTGGGTTTGATGTGAAAGCGAACTGGTCCTGCTTTGACGGTGTTGTCTGCTGTGCAGTTTTTAATATTCATGCAGCAGATCAGGAAAGGAGAGGGGAAAGGAGTGGAGAGGAGATTTTTGGTCAAACAGAAAGCTAATTTGCAGCTGAGGCAGTTTAGCCTGAGGCACTTTCTGCTACTGGGGAAATGAGCTGGAAGATTAGCCGTATGTATAATTCACACACACGTAGTCACACACACACACGCATAGATATGCACTGATGGTGTTTGCACACACTTTTGCACAAAGATGCACAGGCGAACACAGAGCAGCTGCCGCTTTCTAAGATGCTGTGTGTTACAGTAGTAACCTGCTGCTAGGTCTGTACAGCTGCATGTGCCCTTCTGGCCACTCCCTTAATGGTCTGCAATAAAACTTTTAATGTGATCACTTTTGCACTGTCCTATATATAAAGCTTGGTGTAAAATATACATAGACATTATTTTAAAACATCAGTCAGTTTTCGTTTCTCAATCAAATCCTCAAGCTACTCTGAAAAGTAGAAGTGTTTTTTATTTTTTTTAAATATAACTCAGTTATCCGAGTCAGTGTAGTGTACCAGTCACAGTTTTGTGACACTTTTGACATTTTTGTGACACTACCCTAGTTAATATACACCAGGGGGCTCAGATTTGCAGTTTTGTCATGTTCTACAACAAATGAAATTTAAAACAAAACAAAACACAACACTACATTTTCAGAAACATTTGTGGCTTTTTTCTTGTTTGTTTGTTTGTTTGTTTTTTTGTTATTTGTACTACTTGAACACTAAAGTAGCCCCAAATGAGATGACAGTGCCAGCAGTGGCCCACAGCTCATTTAGGTTTGAAACCCCTCATACACACAGTTCACTGTACAGAGCTGTAAACATACAAGGTAAATATAAAGAATGATTTCATTCTGCTCATCAAGGATATATGTATCTCCCTTTGATGGAAATTCCAGATCCATGACAGACATGCAAATCTTTTCCTGGATGGCCTCGAAGAGGATGGAACACCATTTGACACACAACAACTGACCACCAGGCTTTCTGATGTCAGTGAGGATGGTGCCATGTGGGTGGGACTCAGCTCTAAGGGTAAATATGACTGTTTTTTTTTTTTAAGTATTTTGATTTGGGGTTTTTTTTAAATAAATTTTCATGAAATGCTTTTGATAAATTGCTTTACTTCAGCACCGCATTACAGCCAGATGTTTTAGATGCTTTACTTCCTCTGTTGTGTTGTTTTAAATGTCTATGATGTCCAAAATGTAAAAACACTGCTTTAAGAATAAAGAATAAGCTTCACCTTTATTATCTGAGCCAGTACCACCGTCTGGTTTTTTTTTCAGTCCAAGAAGAGAAAAATTACTTCTTAGTTTATCATGTCAGTATATCTTAATATGGTGTCAATGACTGCTTCACCTTTATTTTCCTCCGAGCCTTTATCCTGCTTCAACTACACATCTGTGATTGATTCGTAGTGCCTGCGAGCTGTCTAACAGTCAATAGCAGAGAAATTGAGAGAAAAATGATATCCGTTCATCTCCAGGGTGATAAACGAGTGTTTTTCTTCTCGTTTATCAGTCATTGATCCGTAGTTCACAGCAGGTAGCAGCTGATCAGCTGAAGATCACAACAGAGAGGATGATCAATGCAAGTGATTGGCTTGGGGGGAGTGAGAGAGAATCAGAGATGTTGTGCGTGTGGTAGACGGAGAGGGAGAAGGGTTGTTGAACCCAGAGGCTGTGTCTAGAATTCTGATCAGTGGATTGATTATGTAAATACTGATCAGATGTATTGATTAACAGCTATGTCTGTTTTTGGATGGGAAAGTACTAACCGAAAACTGTAAGTACAGCGAAAAGATCTTTAAAGGCCAACTACCAACTCAAATGTTGTTAAGGAAGTGTGATCACTTGTCAAGAAAGTCCTAAATCAGCTGTTAATAATACATTATTAATAACTTTAGGGAGCTAACTTGGTGCAGAGGTGTGAATAACATGTGTCCATATGGTACTGAAAATCTTTATCATAAATCCTTGTAATCCCTAAGATTTTCATGAAACCAAACCAAGGTTTTCCTCACTGTTCAGGGTCAGCATTTTTCATTCAGCGTATTTACATCGGCTAATTACCTTATTTTTATAAGCTAAGGTTTTTATAATAACAATGAATCTTACTACTTTCTTTATCAAAAATTTTGGGTCGGGTTAACTAACTAACAAGTATCATTATGTTTACATAATGTTGATATCAATATGTATTTTAAGTATTAGTTCTAACAAGTTTCAGTTCTAAATCTGGTTCTAATGTAAACATATTAAAAAAGTTTTAACTTGCTTGGTTGCTGCTTTCTTCTGTGTGCATGTATTGGAAAAAGGAATGATGGCAAACTGCTGTAAGCTGGTTAAGGAATGTTTGCTGTGTTCGGTATCCTGGGACCTGTAGTATTTAACATTGGCTGGTATTGCTGTAGCCATGGCTGTCACTGTTATTTAACCAGTAAGAAATTATGGACTAAGAAAACTAGTAAATATGATAATTGATGCTTTAATCTACTCTATTAAAAGACAGAGAGAAAAAGAGAAAAAAAAAACACATACCTGTTATGGCCCGTTATTAAACTGCCATCAGTTGTAATACCATAAAAACAAAAAATAAGAAGAGAAATGGCTGTAAGGAAGTAAAACACACAGAAAGAAGAGAGAGACACACAGAGAAGAGAGAATTAAGGCTTATACCTTGCATCATCCCAGTAACAATAGGGAGAGTGCTTTTCAGAGGAAGGCATAATCCCATTTCCACATGCTAAAGAAATCCTCAGCCAAAGCCTAAGGCTGCACAACCACACACTGATCTAACACACTTACATCCCATAACACTTCCTCACTTTCCTTCTGTTTTACATGCACATGCACCCTCCCAAAGCACACACACTCAAACACACAATACTGTGGTTGGGCCAAACACACCAAAGCCTCTCTGAGCAGCAAATACAAATACACATACACAAGCATTTACACACAGACACTTTCACAGGCAAAGCTAGACATGGCAGGGGTTCTGTCGATGTTTAGAGACGTTATCCATCTTCTAAGAGTTATTGTCGAACCAGACAAAAGTTGGTTGGATACTAAAAGACTCCAGCCTTCTTTTTTGGACAGATTTCATCTTCTTATGTTCTGTCCAACATTGTCACATATGTATGGTTATGTATGGAGAAGATGATGTGTTGGAACTTTACTGTGCTTATGTGTTTGATTTTGTCTTTGGTGTTCAGTCCAGTATGTCCATGTGTGTTTGATGTACTCCAGCATATCTATGCTTGTTAAAGACACTTTGAAGCTTGAGAGGCTGTGTCCACAATTTTTTAACTCTTTGCATGAGATAAAATGTTTTTTGTTTGTTTTTTTTGCTGATATTTCTGATAGAATGTGTTAATTATAGCAATATGTGAGCTTTAAATTTGCAGTGAATTTAGTTCCAGTTTCTCTGTTGATAAGATTTCTTACTTCAACTATAGGGTTTTTCTATGGTCTTGAGCCATATGCAGGAGATAAGCAGTGAGGTTCTGCTCAGTAATAGTGCTATCTGCAGCCAGCCTGTGATGGTCTTTTCTGCTAATCTGTGTCATTGGCAGCTAAAATCATGTCTTTCTTTGCTGTAGACAGTAGAGAAAACTCCTTTGTTGCTTCTGCTGAATCTCTCTGTGTGAAACTAAACTTCAGATCACTGTGTTCCTGTGTTTGTACTTTTCAATATGAGCCATAGTTTACTGTTTGCTGACGTCTTTCTGTTTACTTAAACCATGAAGTTAACTTTTCCTCCTGTTGCTGCTTCAAAATGAAAGCTTTCTGGTGGCAAACCAGTATCCGTCCCTACGTTTGTGGAGCGTTACTTGCGTTGCACATGTGATCTACCTGATTCGGACATGGTCTCTTCCTGTTTCATGAGCAGATCAGCTTTAAATAAGCTGGGAGGAACAGTACCAACAGTTGTACTCACATTAAAAGTACTCACATCTCCTAGTCTAAGTGACTGGGAACTTAAAATTTTTGTTTTCTCTATTTATGAACATTTATTGTTTAAAAGTACAATTTTTTTAACTCAATTAAATTAATTTGACATTTACAACTTTATGGCCTTATAAATATCCAGTTTTTTATAGTTCAGAAAATAATTCAAGGTGCAATATGCAACATTTATTTCCAAACATCCTCGTAATACCACGTTGTGTCTCCAGAGGTTATGGTGAGTCACTCCAGCAGTTAGTCTGGACTCTGTGATGAAAAAAAGTAGCAATACAAAGTAAACAAGTTTTTCTTTTTTGATGCAGTCTATGATTTTGACCATAATTAACTACTGAGCAGTAGAACTGAAAGGTGAGACAGCTGGCTAGCAAATGCTTGTTTTTTGTACTCCTCGATCTGCCACCACAATCACTACAGGTTCCTGCAGCAATTGTGTATCATACATTTTATTATAAAATTTATATTTTATATATAATTGCCACTTGGTTTTATATTGCACTGATTTAAGTACCTTTAAAATCAGTTGTAAAATAAAACATGCATATCACAGCAGAAGAGCTGCTGCATTGTTGCAGTTAATGGTGATCTTAATATATTAAACTAAAGGGAATTATTGTAAAAAGCCTGGATACATGCTCTTAAGTCTACTTAACAAAAAAGGCAGCAACTGCTTCTCGACAACAGGTTTTTTTTTATTATATATCGAAGTTTTTTTGTTTTTTTTACCAACCCTTTTTACAAATGACATATTTGACGTTTCCACAGCAGGTTCATACAAAGAGTGTCCAGTTTAGAGTAAACAATCATTAACCCATTAAAGCCATGCTTTAGCTTTAGCTGCTCTCTAGTGGAGACACGTAAAGACTCTGGCAGATGTAGTTTGGCTTGTACTGTGAACTTGGCCATTATAAGCAGCTGTGGGCAGCCTCACTTAGCTGGTATCAAGAACCTGATAAGATAATCTACTAAATACTGTGAAATCCTCTCACTCAGTGCCTTCAGTGCAAACCCATTAACACCTTCTTTATGTCATTTCCTACTCCCCTTTCATCTCTCCAGGGTCTAATCAGTTCATTGGACGAATGCAGGACTTTAGATTTTATCCTACCACTTTGACTAACAGGTGAGTTGGACAGAAGGAAGCTGAGAGACAGGTAATGACTGGCTAGTGGGAAAGAAGGAGGGAGGAGTCATAAAATGACCACTGAAAATTAGTGTTTAGGAAAAGAGCTATAAACTATAGCTCATACGAAAAGCATTCAATGTCTGTTTAGAGACTGAATAAAGAAAAAAAGATTTAGAAATCGTGAGAAATACAAAAATACTGAACAGATTAACATAACAAGGAAGGAGAAGTATCATAAAGTGTTACAGTGAAATAAGGAGGGGGCTTATCATTGCATCTTAAAATCCATACTGCTTCCAGAGGATTTTCCTGAGAATTCAATACAAAGCAATTAGTCTTTTGGTTACCAGTAATGTACTCCACACAGGGAGCAGCTGACAAGATTAGAGATGCACTAAACAAAAGGCTGAAGTTTCAAATTATGGCTTTGATTAACCAGTTTAAGCTAAATGTTTAGTCGAAAGGACATTAACAGGTGCTTTGAGATTTTTTCTTAAAATGGAAATCCATCAGATTTTTGTTTTACAGCGTTAAGTATATATATAAAGTTATATAGTTTAATTTAACACAATTTAATAAAGAATGCTGTTAACCAATAACTAACTTATATTTTGGTTTAAATTTTGGTTGTTTTCTTCTTTTTTCATATCCCCAGTTTAGTCTGCATGCAATGACATTCTGTGTTCAGAATTTAGGTTTGATGTATAGTTTCTTCCTTTACCAGGGAAATAGTAGAGCTGTATTCAGGAGTCCTCCCTGAGCTCCATGTCCAGTCTGAGTGTCGATGTCCTCCCACTCACCCAAGGGTGCACCCTCTAATTGAGAGGTACAGTATCACAGTTTTTATTTACTCTGTACATTTTTTCAATACTGAATATTGTAGCTGGAGTTACCTTGTAATACCAAAACTAATAATAAATTAGTTTTCCTCTATTTAAAACACTAGTTTTATTTTATGCTACCGTTAACAGATATTGTATCCCCAATGCGGTTGAGGACACCACCAATGACAGAGTCTTAAGACTGAACCTTAATGCCCATCCACTAAGTTATATCAACGATCAGGACATGGGCACCACATGGGTATCTAAGATCATGACTGCACAGGAACTGGATGAAGGAGTCACTATTACAGTAGATTTGGCTAATGGACAGTACCAGGTAATGCACCTCATTTCAGCCATGTGCCCACTATGTTTTAAGAAACATCCGATTTAAATATTGTAATTTGGCTTCATTTGGCAAACATGAGACTGTTTTTGAGAGTTTCCCTTATTTTTCCTGTGTTACTGTACTTTTGCAGCAACTATGACAAAGACTGTACAGACATCTGCCTGTACAGAATCTATAGGCCTGGTACCAAATGTTTTTCTTTTGTAGTTTAAGACCAGACCTGCTGTCTGGCTGCACTGAAAGGCTAATTCATTCAATATTTTTCATCAGGCACAGCAAAAGTATTGGATAGGTGCATCAGGTTTACTGTAAACTTATTTTTTACTTTGAGATTTAGTGCTTGCTATGGATAGTCTAAGTAATGTGATGACCTTATAAGAAATCATTTTATTTGAACAGTCAACTAAATTCCATTGTTGTCTAGTATAAATTTGAAAAGCTGCAATTCAAACACCACAGTATGTATCTGCACTTGCACCTGTGTGTGTGCAGTGGACAGTTCTGTCTAAGCTCTTCAATGCCACACACACAGAGGGGCAGAGAGGGAGAAAGAGAGGAAGACTGCTAGATTTTGGCGCTGTCGACGCTGGGGTTGTCAAAAGACTAATTCCTCTTCTCTCTGAACTGTGTATGTGAGTGTGGGCAGGATTTTGGGAGCTGTCCTGATGTGGTCGCCCAACTCAAGTCCCTAGATAAAAGCCACTCTCTGAGGTTTCAAGTATTTATGTTAGTAAGTGGGGTGGGTGTGGGGATTGTGCCATAGTGGTGGCTTAGTCCACTCCCTACTGTGTAACCCAGTGTCCCAACCCACTCTGTAGTTCTAGATAACACTTAAAGAGAGACACACCTACTGTACACACAGGCACACACATGGTTTATATGTGATAAGAGACTACTTCTGGGTGTCTTTTTGAAAAGGTGGAAGTGATGGCTGTCTATTTTCTGCTAAAGTCCTTAATTATAATTTAGATTGTTCATATTGGAAACTCAATAACGACTTTGAACAAAATTGCATTGTTTTAATTTGAACACAGATACGGATTATATTCTTATGTGAGCATGGGTTGTTGAGTTCCATGTTGCATCAGCAAACTGGCATTTTCCTGTGGTATATTGGGGTAGCTTTGATATCTTAGTGTCTGATGGTATGCCCCAGTGGGAGGAGAAGAACAGTAGAGGGAGTAGAATGAATGACTTTACCTTGTCATGCTGCTTTTTTTGAGGTTTGCTAACCACTTGCTCAGATGTATTTATATTTAGCTGGATTTCCCTTTCAGTGCGCAAATCACAAAAAATGTAATTATTAACATTTGTTAAACACGATGCAACAGAGCACCTGACTAATGTCTTTTAGTGTTTCATTTGTTATCTGTGAAAAGGCAGAAAATTATTTATACCTTTTAATATAGCACGGTGCAAGATGACAGGTTTTTTGTGGCAAAAACTGAGGCTTCACCATGGTAAGCTTTGCTAAATGCTTTCAACTGTTTTAGAGTCTACAAGTGAACTGGTGTTCCAAGTCGTATTCTGTTCACGTCAACTCTTACGCCTCTCTCCTTCAGGTATTTTATGTTATTGTTCAGTTTAGTGGCTTCATGCCTGAGTCAGTTGTGATCCAGAGAAGAAAGGCTGACCTCACAGACACTGAGAATAACACCAACACAGAGCAGCCATGGCTGGACTGGCAGTATATGGCCAGAAACTGCAATGTGTTTGAAATGGAGAACAACGGGCCTTTACTAAGACCGGACTCAGTCAACTGTTTGCAGCTGTCCAGGTAGGTTGGATGAAAAGTTCATATTGTTTACTATAAGGAGAGCTTTTTAAAGGAAAGCTCAATATCTATTTTTAGATGTAGAATTTTTAGATGTTGATAACTGAAGTGAAATTAATTGTACTGCCCACTCCTCATAAAACCCTTTGAAAACCTTCTGAACCATCATAATTGTGTCCCTTCACAGAGGTAAAGGGACACAGGACACCAGGAGGCAGAATAAAAGTCCAAAAATGTAAATCTGTAATTCAAAAGCAGGATCTGATCATATCCAAGAGATCAGTCAACATAGAAAATAATCCATAGGGGCAGGCAAAAAGCAGTCAATTAAACAGTCTAAAAGGTCATATACAAGGAGAACCCAACAAATGAAGTGAAAAACAAAACATTGACAAAAAGTGCAAGACACTGTAGCAAATCAGAAGTGTAACATAGGAGATATATATATATATATATACAGGGCCGTGTGACTGGCTAATTGAAAACAGGTGTGAAGGACAACACAGGTGAGACTAATGAGGGCCTGGCATATAGTCATAAAGGAAGGAAAATTAACAAATACAGGAAGTAAAACTGACAAGAGTCTAACTAATTTCAAAATGAAACAGGAAATGATGCAATAGAAACCCAACATCATGAATAGGGTCAACAGCGTTATAAGTGCTTACATATTTTTTCAAGGACTGACCACGTCCATGAAGAATGAAAGAGCATAGACACATATTT
This sequence comes from Pelmatolapia mariae, assembly GCF_036321145.2. Lineage (NCBI taxonomy): Eukaryota > Metazoa > Chordata > Actinopteri > Cichliformes > Cichlidae > Pelmatolapia > Pelmatolapia mariae. The sequence continues at coordinate 27,412,653 of NC_086227.1, read as the reverse complement.
ACTGGGTTACATCACATTTAGTTCCATTTCTTTTATTATGAGCTTGATAAAAACAGCAGATATCTTGTTGAATAATACACATGTAGTAAATTTAAATTCATCCATTCAAAATAAACTAGGCCATTCCTGTTTTGGGGGCATTTTTCCTAGTGCACAGGAAATTGCTGGCTGGGCAAGGTTAGTATATTAAGAAATAAAAACACATATAAAAATACATTTTTGTATACATGTTTCACACACGCTCAGTTGGCAGTAGATGTACAACTAGAGTTGGAACATAGTCTAACATACACAGTCGGACTAAATCTTGGCATAGCTTCTTGTATCTGGGGCTTAGTTGGCATTAGACAGAACAAGCATGAATAGATCACATGTGGCCATTACTTGTTTTTTTACTTGACTTGGCAAATTATATCACATACAACCTTTTCTGGCAGAGTTATTCATATTACAAAGTTTGGCATGAGATCGGTTTAAATATGTATATAACTATGTTGTTTAATCTAGTATGCTTTTATCATGCTAGATTGAATTAATCTTACAAAACATCTGAGTCCATTGGAGTGTTTGGCTGGATACATTTAGACATGCCTTAGTCAGTTTAGATAATCCTTAAATCGTGTCATTACGAACAGGTAAACAGTTATTTTTCTTGATGAGACACCAAAAAAACAAAAGGCAAATGAGAGGTGGCGCAAAATGATTTTGGTAGAAACTTTGATGTAAAGTTTTATTAGACTTTTTATTAGGCATTAATGAATTGTGTTGTCATTTTGGCAATTCCTTTGTAAAGGCCTAGATTTCTTTCATACTTGTATATTTATATATCAGTAATATGCAGTTGTCTGGGTTATTCATTATTTCATTAGTAACAATTGAAATATTGCTACTAATCCACAAGGATCTCAAATACTGTAGATTGTTTAATACTAGAATTTTATGACAGTATTTTCTTGCAGCCTTCTTGTTTATTGCTATGAACAAACCTTGTCATGTTGCCAGCAACACAACTTCAAACACTGACATTCAAAGATGAAGAGCTGTTGCCCAATGCGTGTCCATATAGTGTTTACAGAAAGATTTGTAGACTTTAAAATGTAGAAGTAACTGTTCTCCAGAAGGCAGCTTTAGGATTGTACTCTATTACTTGGACCTCAGACCAAATTTGGTGTTTGTGTTCTGTAGTTTCCTGGTAGACGTAATCAATCAATCAATCAATCAATGATTTGTTAGTCCAGCTTTGTTTGTTAGAGATATAGATCTAAACAGTGCTTTACAGCTACTCACAAATATATATTTTTGTTATGTGATTGTGTTTTTATTTAAAAAATCAAATATTTTCTTGGGTTTTTTTTTTCTAATTTTGTGTAATGTTTATGTGCATCAGTGACATGCCCTTCTCAGGAGGTAACATCACATTCAGCCTGCTGACCCCTCAGCCACCCCTGAGGCCAGGTTACAATGACTTCTACAACACACCTATCCTACAGGAGATGGTACAAGCTGCCCAGGTCAGAATACATATGAGTGGACAATACTACACCAGAGCAGTTGGAGTGAACCAGCGACATAGATCCATTGGCATCAGTGAAATCACCATCAGTGGCAGGTGAAAATTTATAAATACTTATGCAGGCGGGCTAATGGAGATCAAGTAATTATATGGATTTGTAAATCATTGGTAGAGCATAGAAACGAAAAGACTGGTAAATGTGACATTTGTATGATATTTCTGGTAAACTGGCATCACACTGAATTTAGAAGTCCTAGTATGTTTTTTGCAAATTCACAAATTAATATAGAGGACTACTATAAGTGGCATGCTTCTAATTGTGATCCTGTTACATCCCAAATTTTACATACTTGCGTGGCATAATTGGTTGAAAGAACTATTTAACTATCTTCCCAGTGTTTCTTTGTAAAAGTGAGTGAGAGCTTATATTATGACAAACACAGACCGCTGAGTTTCAGCAGAGCTTTCTGAGAGTAATTGTGAACACATCTCTTCATTAGACTGACAGAGTGACTGTTTTTCATGACTGTGGTAATTATAGGATTATGCAGGAGGCAATCATCTCTAACTCTTTCTCCCCCTCCCCCTCCCTCTAAGCTCTTTTAATTAGTAGCTTGTTACAGTGAAGTAGGAGAAACAGAGATTTAGCTGAAATCTCATCTGTGCATTCTTTATCTCTTCCTGTCTCTCACATCTTTCATTCTTCTTCCATCTCTCCACTGTCGTCATTCTTTATAGAGCAAGTAAATAAGTATGTTGAGAGGAATAATTTTAGCATGCGTGTTTTTGTGAATGTTGGCTTTTTTAAGCCCTGTATGTTAGACGCCTCTTAGATTATTGTATTGCATTACATTGTAGCACAGACATAACAATCCTATATTACAATACATCTAAATACAGAAACATTATCACCATGGTGACAGTTTAGAAACCCCAATATTTTTCTGTTCTCTGTTGTAGAAATAAAATAAATATCTCTTATCTTATATTTTTGCAACATACTGGCTATTATTATATACCTGCTGTTAGAGTGAATTGTTAAATGTTTGTCATTTTTATGCTTACCATCCATTTCTACATTGTTTAACTGTAGGATGAAAGGAATTCCACAGTCCCCTCCCCAGATTCTCGAGGTTCTGGGTGAGGGGCTGTAGTCTTTTATTGTAGATACATCCTATCTGAAAGATCTGTTTCTTGTGTTGTAAGCTTCCTGCTTTTATGACCCTTTTGGCCAGCAGGAGGTCACACAAACGCACCCCCAAAACACACACACACACACACACACATTCTTACTTACATACAGAAGTTCACACACAATGCCTTGTCTTAGAAACTATGTGGGCGTTACTTTTTGTGTGAACTGTGTTCTCAATAAAAGGCAGCAGGAGGAGGCCATCGTCGGGGTCATTTTCGTGGTGGACACAGACGAGGCCTCCCTTGCGCAAGTAATCGATCGATCGACTGTCTTGTTTTCTTTCATGATGAATAAGTCTCTAGAACTAGCGGGGTTTGTGGGAACAGACCCAACACCTGCACTAGTTACTTTATAGTATGTTATGCCATTTGAAGGATATTGTTTCTAGTGTATTTATTTAATTTAAATATTTTGTATCATTAGAAGAGCAAAAAAATATTTGAACCAAAATTGTTCAGCAAGTGTTGCAGAACAGAACATAAAAAACATTTCAGTAAGATGTGCCTGTTGCCCACAATTTTACATGTGCATTGCAGACATACGCATTTCATTAAAATCATACATATCAAAGTCATTTGCACTGGAAATTAATTTAACCTCTCAGGTTCCAAGTGTAAAGTACATGTAGTATTCCTTCTTAGATACAGTGACAACAGAGTAAGTAAGCCATAGTGAATAAGTAGTTGTCCTTTGTCAAGCCTCCTGGATGCTCTACTAAGTCACTACCACCTGCTAAAACCAAAGAGTATTTCCAGTAGTCAGAACACATCAGACATGGACTATGTCCTGTTTTGTGTTAAAATCGAGGAAATGCAACTTAGGGTAGTGCATGGACCTGATTCTGCTGTCTTTGGAGTTTAGGAGTCCCACTTAAAGCTTCTTGAGTTTTAGCTTGCTCATCTTCCAGCATTAGTTGTAGTTTTTCCTCTCAGCTGTAAAGGGGTTATGGGCTGTTGTCATCCTCCCAGCCAGGTGAGCAATACAATAACTCAAGAACAAGGCAACGTCGGATTTTGAAATTGATACCGTAGGTTCTTCTACTAAAAGTCTTGGACGAAGTTCTAATCTTGAGGTCACGGTCAGAGATCAAATTTTCTAAAAATTTTATCGATGCAATAACTCAAGAAGGAAGTCATCAAGGATTTTCAAGTTGATATCACAGGTGCATCTACTACAAATCTCAGATGGGTTTGAATTCCAGTGACGCTGACCTCTGACCTTGACCTCAAGTTTTCTAAAAATCTTGTGAATGAATCGATGTAGGATTTTCAAACTGATACCATAGGTGCTTCGACCAAAAGTCTTGGATGAGTTCAAATCCCAGTGACCTTGACTTCAAGGTTAAGATGAATTCTGAAAATCTTGTGAATGTGATAACTTATGAATAAATTGATGTAGGATTTTCAGATTTATTAGGAGGCTGAGGAGTAGTACTGGTAGCCATCAGTTTCTTTTTTTTCTGCTGTTTTTGAAACAAGACAATTGGCTTTTAAAATGTGAAATGGTAGGCTTCAGGCTGAAGTTTGTTTATTTGTATGTCAACAAAGAAAATTGGATAGGTTACATCACTGTTTGGTCAAAATGTGGAAAAAAAAAGTGGCCACACAGAAACCTACGATTTTAGTGCAGCCCAACTGCAATCCTACTTTGGAAGTTCTCCTCAGTTCAGGCTTCATTTGCTCAAAAAAAACTGTTTAAATATATTTATTAAGCTTGATTTGTTTGGTAAGTTTTTTTTAGTATATATTTTAATTTATTTTATTTTTTATTTTTTATTTTATTTTAGGACAGATCTCCAAAGCAATGAAGCTAAAAAGTGTGTTCTACCACAAATCAAAAATAGTGTATAAAAAGGCTTGGTCAGGGGAAATGATAGAGATACTTTTATATATATTTCTTATTTGATTAATAAAGTCACCTTTTAACAGAAAGTGGCATTAAGAGAACAAGAGGTGAAAGGATACACAGAGAGAAGAATGAAAGAGAGAAAGCAACTGAATATCTGAATAAATAATTAAATGACTGTCGTGTGCACACGTGTGCGCATGTGTCTGCTACCTGTTATGTTGCTTTAATGATTCTCAGGATGGCATTTATAAATGTTGAATGGAAACTTCCCAGTAGCACTAAGGAGCTCTTGACTGAAGCATTTGGGGAGGGAGAGCTTTTCCCATTCTTTGCTTTTTCTTGTCACATTTAATAAGGGAATTAAAAATTTTCATAATCAAAGTTTTAAAACACAGTTTCATTTTGTTTATTTTCAATGTTTCTCTCTGTCTTTGGGAAGGTGTGAGTGTCACGGCCATGCAGATCATTGTGATACCAGTGTTACACCATACAGATGCCTGTGTTTGCCAGAGAGCCACACAAAGGGGAACAATGTAAGTAACAAACATAAACTCTTATATGACAAAGCACAACGACTCTTTTAGTAGTATCTTGTCGGTAGTGCTTTATAAATAGTGTATTGTGAAGTCATTAGAATTTCATGTTGACAAGTCCTACATATTTTGGCACAACATTTGTGGATGGGTTTGATTTCACAATAATTAATATCTACATTTGATCCAGGCACACAGCACATATCATGTTTAAACTTAAAAACACATACACACATACAAACACACACACGCACTCATCACAGAGGAATCCCCTGGGGGAAAACCTCCTCGTGGTCCTAATTAAGCACTTTCCTTCTTAATGACAAAGAACTTCTTTAATAAATTATACAAAGATGTACATAAGCACACACACACACACACACACACACACACACACGCGCCTACCGTAACACAAGTATTTCTTTGAACACTTTTCTTTCCATCTTGATTATATATTTATTCTAATGGTTTTTAAGAGGTTTGGAGGGACTGTTGAGCTTTTTCATCTTTCTCAGAAAATTGTTGAGTAAGCCATCTTGTTTTTGGAATCATGCAAAACCACGCAGCAACGGTCAGCAGTCAGTGGTTAACAACTCATGATTTTCATGACAGAAAATTAGACCAAAAGTGGATAACAAGTAGAAAAGGAACAGATGGAACAGATGAGATCCAAATGTTAGTATGCATGCCTGAAATGAAATCCAGCTTGTTTATATGCGGACCACAATGCTAATAGTGATGACTGATAAAACTCATTTGATATTTAAGTTCATTTAGAAACGTTTTCATTTCATCACCATATGTAATGGAGAATTGCCTTTATCAATAATTATAGTCTGAAGATTATGACAGAAGTTTAGTTTCTGTGATTATGATTAAACTGATTAAACTGTGTATTCATTTATATCCACTAAAACAAATGGACCTAAAGTCTGCCTAAAGTTGTTTTCATAAAATTTTAGAGAAAATGGTTTTATGTGTATGTGAATTACTGGAATGCTACTTGCAGTAGTTAGCTGGGTAATTGCTATGTAAGTTGTTAAGTAAAATATAGAATCTTTTTTGCAGTCTGTAGAATTTCTGGTTATAGTTGCCAATCATTTAAGGTGAAACCGAAAGTACATTGTGAGTATTCACACACTGGTAACAGAATGAGTAGTTTGACCTAAACCATCACTGTGTGACCAGATGTTAGTTTGACTGGAAGCTAATACAACTTGTAAGGTAGTAGTAGGCATCACCCTAAGAAAAACCCCTTGTAGTCTGCAGTGAAATGTTCGATATGACGGCTTCACCTCACTGTACCACAGGACAGCCTGCATTATTCACTACTTATGTATCATTCATACACCTGTGTCTGTGCATTAGTTTGTGCATGTGTGTGTCTGTGCATGTGTGTATGTGCAACAGAGTACATTGATGAAGACGCACAGCTGTCAGCTAGCAGCTGTTAAATTTCTTTCTTTTACTTTGCTCTCAAATAACAGACAGCCTCCTACACACACGCATGTATTTAATAATTTTAGTCTTACATGAACTTCACACTAAAATAAAAGTTATCACAGAAAGTGCTCTACACACACACACATACACACATACACACACACAGAAACTAAACTTCAGTCATAATCTTCAGACTATGACAAAAAATGGCCCCCTTTTTTTCTCCTTTTCTCTATTTTATACACCACATTTGTCGTTCCACTCTTAGGTCCCTGTCCCACCTCCGCCCTCTTCTCTTTGTCGATCGCTTCCTCTCTCACACACTCTGTCTTTCTCTCTCGGGTCTCAGTTTAAATAATGTCTCAAATCGACTAGAACAATTACATTCCCTCAGCATGCATCTCTAATCAGTTCTCTTTCTTTTTCTGTTTGTATTTCGCTTCATTTCACTCAGCTGTTTTTTTCTATTCCCTCTCACTCTTTATTGCCTCACTTTCTAAGTATTTAATTCATTCCTATTTGGCTCTGTTTTTCATTTTTCATTCTGTATTTCCTCCTTTTTTTCTTCCTGTCTCAGGTCGATCCATCCTCCCAAGCTGCTTCTTTCCTTTTCTCTCGTACATACATTACTTCTTTTGTGTTGGAGAGATGTAGTGGAATAAGCATGGATATATTTTATGTAAATTAATCTCTACAGAAGCTACACTTCTGTGAAATACATTAGTGTGTAATATGTGCACGTGTCTTTATAGAGTCATTTTTTGTGTGTGAGCCTGTGTGCACTTTCTTTTTTCCCGAACCTGTCCATGTCATCTCTCTGAGTGAATATTCAGGGCCTTTCTTCTGTCTCTGTAATATTGGAGCATAAAAGGCTGTGGGGAATATTAGCGTTTAATATTGCATGCGTTCTGTTGACTTGGATCGGGCTAGCACCATGACGGATGTTGTACTAATCTGCAGAATTTCCACAGTGACATTAAAGTGACAGAAATGCTCAGACATGTGTCAAGATGATCAACAGGGGCCTTAGAAAGCACACTTAAACTCTTTCTCCATCTCACACACACACACACTTAAACACTTGTGCGAACTAACGGACACACACGCACTCTCCTTTTGATTCTTTCTTATGTGCACTCTGTGTCAGACTTGATCTCTCATTCTGTCACTCTGTCTCTGTTTGTCTACATAACTGATGGATTCCATCACGTCTGAAAGTTATATCATATACTGCATTGTACATCAGATTACTCAGTTTTAACTTGCAAAATGCCTGTGTCAGTTAATGGTTCTTAAACTCCAAATTCAATTTTTGCACATTTATTTTGTCTGAACCGTCCTCTTTTATTGGCACCTGAAATCATGAGGGAAGGTTAAATCGAACTTGATTCAGGACAAGTGAACTAACTTTGTGACTGTGTGCATGTGTGTGTGTCTTGAAAGAGTTAAAGAAAGTGTTCTTTAACAATTAGTTTTTACCCCCTCTACATATTTTTGAATACATTTAGGACCTGGTAAAAGATGATCACAGTGCAGAGTAGTAGTTCATCCATCCTTGCATCTGTCCATTTTATTTGGAGGCAGCAATCTGAGTTGAGACGCCTAGACCTCCCTGAGCCCAGCCATCAAGACCTTCTGCATTACTGCAGGTTCTGCACCGCTCTGTCTCAGTATCTGCTCCCTTCTATCCTCACTTGTGAACAAAGTTCAGAGATACTTCCACTTGGGGCAGCTTCTCATTCCAAACCAAGATTGGACACTCTACTCTTTTGTGACCGAGAACCGTGGCCTCAGACTTGAAACTGCTAATTCTCATCCTATCCATTCACACTCAGCTGCAGACTGCCCCAATGAAAGGTGCAAGATGTCAATTGATGAATCTAAAAAAAACACACACACACATCATCAGCAAAAAGCAGAAACAAGATCCTAAGGCAACCAAACTGGACACTGTCCACCTCTTCACTGCACCTAGAAACTCTGTCCATAAAAAGTAATAACTTATTAATTGAATTAGTGGATAGGAGCATCCCTGGCAGAGTCCAACACCCACTGGGAATGAGTCCAGCGATGCAAACCAGTTTCTTACGGAACATATACAGGAACTGAAATGTCCCCATTGCAATGGGCCCAGTACCCAATTCTTCCTAAGCACTCCTCACAGAAGACCCTAAGAGATGAGGTCAAAAACGTTTTCCAAGTCCACAAAACACAGGTACATATGTTCTTCCCTTGAATATCCATTGGAGCAGTGTTTCATGCCCAAGATGAAAATTGATCCTACTGAATCTAAGCTTCAGTGAATTGGTTGACTCTTCTCTCCAGTGCCCAGGTAGAGACCTTCTCAGGGGAGGTGGTGAAGTGTGGTCTAAAAAACGGTGACTACCACCTCAGTTTGCAAATTCAAAGGCACTGTCCCAAACTTCCACAAAATGTTGCAGTGGCACATCAACTAGAACAGCCCCAAAACAGTGTGATGTTGAAATTCTGCTTTTTTGGATGGATGTTGAAGATGTCTTGGATCAGGCTTTTTGCCAGATGCTCTATAATATATTTGGCTATACCAAGCCAATTGACATCTTGCACTGCCACTGGTCCAACTATGTATCCCTATGTGGTGATCGGTTAACAGCTCAGCGCTCCTCTCTCCTCTCAAGCCATACAGCTGTAGATGTGATGAAATTATTATGAAATCAATCATCAACCTGTGACCTAGATTGTTCTGTTGCCAGATATGCTCAAACATAATTTTTGTAGTAGAAAAACTGTGATTAGAATAGAAGTTGCCATCCTGGAAACTGTAAAATTGTTTTGTATTTATATATAATATGTGCCCTCTGAATTGGACATTGAACATGTTTTTCTGTTTCTATCCATGTGTCTGAGAGATATTGATGGCTAGTGACATTAAGTGGCATTGTCCAGGATCTCTGTGGCTCAAGTGTGCCTCAGCAGCAGATTTTCACCTGCACAGGGGTTAACTGGGTTAACTTTAGATACACACAACGTGGATATGTACACACAGATTTGCTCACACATACACAAGCCAGTGCCACGACCTTTCCAGTGAGAGCGTGAAATTGGTCATGGCATTTAGGATAAGATGAGTTGTCCCAGCTTTACACATACACATATAGACACACACTTGCCTACACATACACACACACACACATACATGCACAAACATACACAGTTGCCTATGACAGGCCATCTAAATGTCCACACATCCATTAGAGTAGTCTCCTCACTCAGCAGGTTTTGTCCAAACATTCAAGAGTGAAAATAAGATGTTATCCTCTCCTTGGCTTCACAGTCCAAAACACACACATTCATTCATACTCACACACATGCACCCCTTAGCTTAACTCTATGTTTTTTCTTTTTGCATTAAGAATAAATGTTCTGTCATGAAGCTGTTGAAAAAGAAAAACAATGACATTAAAGAGTCACGTGATTAAAAAATGTATTCAGTGACAGAAATGCCAAACTCAAAAATTAGTTTAGTAAATAACTTTTTTCTGTTGTTTTGGGTTCACAGTGCAGCGACTATGTGCAGAAGATTAAAGCAAATAGAATTAAAGGAACTTAAACTCAGTCTTACTTATGTGCTGTTTTTTTTTTTTTTTTTGCTGTGAGTACTGTGCAGATGATGGAGCGCCATCAAAACCTTTTGTATGAGGAAGAGAATGAGCGTTTGCGCTCTTCTTTTAACTGCCAAACACCAGTCCCTCGACTAATTAGCAGGCAGGGAGAGAGAGAAGGTAACGCAATGTTGAATGAAAAGAAAAGAGAAGAAAGAAAAAAAACTCCCCCTTTCATTTGGTATGGTAATATTTCCTGCTCACATACTCACTGTGGCTATGAGAACAAGCAGTTGGGGGACAGTAGAGACAGGGGGAAGGGAGTGAGGAATCGGAGAGGTGGGAAGCAGGGAGAGATGTACAGAGTGATTTGTTTTTCAGATAGAGGGGAAATGAAGGAAGGAAGTGTGGGAAGATAGAGGAGACACAGAGGTAGAGGAGGCAAAAAGAGGAATGAAAGAGTGATAGAAGAGTGGAAAACTCCCGCTCTTGGACTCATCCCCAGCAGATAAGACGAAGAGTGAGATGTAGTGAGGTTTTTCTATTTGGAGTGCAGAAAGAAAAGTACCTTTGATATGTGAAACGGTTTGGGGCATAGAGATGCTGATAGACAGGCAGAAAAGCACAGACAGATGGGCAGAAAGAGAAAAAAAGCATGGACAAACGTACAGGAGGGAACTTATTGTAGGTAAGACATCAGATAGACCTCAGGCCAAACAGCATGGCAGACAGATGAGCAGGCAGAGTGACAGAACAAACAGGAACATCCAAACAGCTCAGTGCTCCTGTGGAATTATGTGTCCCAAGACGTGCCCCTGCCTGTGTGTAGTTGTGTCTGTGTGTGTGTCTTTGTAGACTTGTTTCTTTTTGTCTCTTGTTGTTTCTGTGTTGATGCTTGAATGTATACATCGCATTTCAAGAGAATTTTCTTGCTGTTTCACTAAGTTGTGCTAATAATCAGCCAATCAAGCAGTCAGCAGTCCTCTTGATGCTGACTGCAAACATTTATTTGTTTTAATTGTTAGATGTAATCTAAAATTTTAATGACTAAATATAAAAATACCAAACTGCAAGGGTGCAGACCACTGCAGAACTACAAAGCACTTTTTTGATAAGTGAATCCTTGTGCGGACCTGGTGCATGTTGTAATTATGCTGGCATTAATTTTATTCATGTATCCATTGTTTCTTGTTGTTTGTCTCCTTTTGTGCCCCACATTGTCCCCTGCTTATGGATTATTTCTGGGCTTTGCTTCCTCTTCTGTTCCCATCAGTTTTTCAGTTCCTTTTTACTTTTACTCCGTTCTCTCGCATGCAGCACGAAATAGGAACCTCTTTCCCCATTTTGATCTACTCTCTCCCCCTCCCTCTCGCTTCCCCTGGCTTCCCTCCTCCTCTGTGTGTCATACATAATAGGCCCAGTGCAGGTCTGCATGTGTCACACATGGGAGGAACTCCTGTGTTTTTTAATACATTTTTAATCCCACCATTTGAAGCCCCCCTTGTCCACTATAATTTGTACTGACTGCTGAACAAAATCAAAGGGCTTGTACTTGCTGCTTCTCGCCTCTGCTGCACTCTGCTACAAAAAAATGCATTTTTTATCACACACACACACACACATACAACCACACACACCTTGGTATGTTTATTTTGACATGAAAGTGGGACTCTGAGAGAGCGCTGGCAGTTACAAGTCATTCCTCATTAGTAGCAGTGATTTCCCTATGCTCTCTGCGTGTGTGTGTGTGTTGTGTGTGGTTGAATGTAGTGTTTTTATTTCTAATATAGCAGAGAATACATCAGTATTATGTGCCATTATGTGTATTATTCTTCTCTCGTTAGATTAAAAATTTCAGTGGGCCTTCGATTTGACAATTTTTTACATTTTCTCCACTTGCTCATTTATTTTCTCCAGTTTTTACCATCCTGATATCACTCTTTGTTTTATAAAAGCAAACATTTTACTTTTTCTGGGATGATTTTTCTGTACAGTTTTGTTTTGTTTTAGTTTGTTTTAGTCTTTTTGAGTGAATATGTATTTTCACACTATGACAGCTGTGTAAGTTTCTGTTAATAAATTATTTTTTTAACATGGGTATAATATTAAATGTATTATATTACTTATATGTACAGTTTAAAGTATGTCACCGTACACAAATAAAAAATGTACATCCATATATATTTACGCAATGTAATTGTTTTTCACAGTGCGAAAGCTGTGCACCACTCTACAATGACAAGCCATTCAGGTCAGGTGATCAGCTCCAACCTATGAACTGCCGACCTTGTCAGTGTCACGGCCACGCCCTCTCCTGTCATTATGATGTCTTAGCTGATGACCATCCAGATGAGCATTATCGAGGAGGAGGAGGTGTCTGCGACAACTGCATGCACAACACCACAGGTACAGATTTAGCAAAGGCAAATTATATGCTATATGGCTAATGCAGAGGCCTAGGTTTGAATCCACCCCAATGCTGTTTAGTGCATGTCTTCCACAGGTCTTTCTCCCAGCTTTCCTGTCTTCTCTCCAATATAAACGAATCAATAAAACATTTACAAATGCAGATATTGAAAACCCATTTAATTTTACCAAAGGACGAGATAAGACACTATGAGTGTTGTGAAGGGCCACTCCAGTAAGTTGAAGTTCTTCTCAATATTTATCTCTTTACATCTCTTTATAAGATTATTGGTATGGTCCTCCACAAGTCCCAGTTTCTAACATGGCCCCTTGGGAAAATGAATTTCCCATGCCCATAGTAGATTTAAAAAGTGAGGAAAAGATTGTAGAAACACCCTTCAAGTGCATTATGTTGATGTTGCTTAATTACATAGCCTAATCTGAGCAGAGCTAAGGCGAGTGTAAATGAGTAACCCACAATTTGTTGTAACAGTAAAACAATCTAACTCTCGTATCTTTTGTTACATTAGAGTTGTATAATCAGATGACTCCAGTGATAACCTAAAGCATACTCTGCTTTATTCTCTTGAAAAATAAATAAATAATAAATAAATAAAAGGAAATTAATGTTGTTTTCAATACCTAAAACTATTGATTAATACTGAGAAGTCATCTGGAATTTGTTTACTGAGGTCATTTTACTGTGTTTTCTTCATGTCGATGCATTTTACTAATTTGCATGGGCTGTCTTAAATTCCACTTTGTTTTTGTCCTTATAGATACTGATAAACGTAAAGACACTGGTAAATTTAATCATTCTTATCCCTTTTGTTTCGGTCTTATAGCCTCAAATCCCTCCTATGTGTAAATTCAATCATGCAGTAGTTATATTTTTTCATCAGGTTGAAAAACACCTTACCATTTAAACAATTATGGTTAAACCGGACATTTTCAGCAGAGGGATCTCTGTGTGATTTCTATCTATTGACTTTTTTTCACCCTTTATCACCTTGTTTCTCCATGTTTCCTATCAGGTAAGAACTGTGAGCAGTGTATAAGTGGGTTTTTCAGGCTCGACGACCGTGATCCCACTTCAGTTGATGTGTGCCAGCCTTGTGACTGTTACACTGCTGGAACGGTCAACGGCAGAATGGACTGTGTGCAGGTAGACACCATTACATTCAATATAGAACGATCTTAATAATCAATACAGGATGTGCATATTAAGACTACTGTAATTATAAATTACACTCTTTGAAGTAATAATTTTACAATAAACATTGCAACACCTATTACGATTGCTGAGAAGGAAATAACATGCTGATTTGGTGATACCTTTTAAGCATCAGCAAATACAACGCAATGGACAAATTCACTTCAACCTTGATCCGTCCGTGCAAAGTGAAGTGATATGGTTCCTTGACTCTGTTTTGAAATGCGTAACTTTCACGTTTATAATCTCAGAATACTTACATTTTATTATTTTATATTCACATTTTTATTAGAAAAATTAGAAAAGAAGAAGAAAGTAAAATACCGCTTTACCACGTTAATCTATGATAAAAATCTTTCCCTCTTTCTCCGTTTGTCACTTTCAGATAGGAGGTCAGTGTCACTGTAAAGCTGCAGTAACAGGCCGTCAGTGTGCAGACTGTTTGCCTGGCTGGTTTGGTCTCACAGCCTCAAATCCAAATGGTTGCAGTTCCTGTAACTGCAATGACATGGGTGTCATGAGAACCTCTACAGGGGCAGTTTCCAGCTGCAACCGTTACACAGGACAGTGCCATTGTAAACCCCATGTTACAGGTAAAAAGATCTCTGGCAAACCACTGAAGAAAGCTTAGTTTTTACAGGTGTAAATGGTGACGGTCTTGTTTTTGAAAGAAATCAAAATCTTGCGTTTAAAGTTGTTTGTGTGTGCATCTGTCAAAGGAGACTGTTGGAGCTGCTTCTTTCAACAGCACTCTTTATGTGTAGGAGTAAAACATAAGTTTTTTTAGGCATCTTCCTAGATCCTTTTCCTGAAAGCCAAGCATTGAAGTTGAATGCTGAGTTAAGATAATACGCTGATTAAAGGGTAAGATCAGCTATCGTTTGACCTTGGTATGTTACCACAACAGCAAATCACATCAGCTAAAAAAAAAAAATGTGGTTTACTTCTTCTTCTTTTTTTCACAAAATCTCCTTAATAACTTTGTTAATAACTTTTTGAGGTTTTTTTTTATTCCAATGGTTATTTCATTGTCCAGTAGCAGCATACATAGGAGTGCTCATTGAGGTGTACGCAAAAGGAAAAAAGTGGGGATACTGGGTCCAGATGAAAAACATGCACACTGATGAACACACACACACACACACACGCTCATATCCCAAACTGTTGTGGCAGCCAAAATAAACAGGCTTTTCTGCTGGCGGTGCTTCCAGCCGTCGTGCTTCTCTTTGTGATAAATGGTTTCACTCTCTCCCCTGTGTGTCTTTGAAGACCAGGCTCATATGAAATGCAAAACCGGCCAACGCTCCTCAACTCAACGCATCGTGGTTATTGCTAAGCCTTGCTATCAAGGGTCCGCATTGCGTGTGTGAGTGCGGGCATGTGTATAAGTGTGTGTTTGTTTGTGTTTATGTGTATGTTTAAAAAAAATGTATGAATGTGTTCATGCACTTTTGTCTTTGCTTAGCTATGTATTGTAAATTGTAAGAGTTTCTTTGTGTGTGTGTGTGTGTGTGTGTGTGTGTGTGTGTGTGTGTGTGTGTGTGTGTACGTGTGTGTGTGTGTGTATACACGCAACCCATCAAGGACTAAGCTGGTATTTAAATCTCTAATTCAATGCCAAGTTGATTAAAACAAACTGCTGCAGCCCCTTGTATTTTTCACACTCCTTCTTACAAGACCCATTTAGGTTTTTTTTCTGTCCTTGTTTGTTTGGTTGCTCCCACAGGTATTTTTCAGAAATGAGATTTGATTATGGCAATTTATTATCGCCAAGCTGATACTTTGAGTAGAGCAATGGCAGGCAAGCTTCAGAAGGACGGAATTGAAATGTGTGCACGGAGACTCAGATACACACATGCAGAAACACATGCACACTCATAACAAGGTGCCAGAGTGCAGTGTGTACATAATAGTGTTTGAAATGGTGATGCATGAGCCTGTTAACCAGCTGGCTACTGATAAAAGGGCTGGCCATGTCCCGAACAACACACACACACATATGCACACGTGGACACCTCAGAACAAAATTACATCCTTTCTGTTCTGATCTAATATCTTCTAACACAGGCTGTTCTCTAATGTTCTCACTTTTCGGTCCCTTTTATTGATCTCTTTTTCCCCCCTTTTTTCTGTTTGTTTATCGCAAGTCTAATTGCGAAAATATGATTCGTAAATGGTGAGTTGGTCAGGTCACTGCTCTAAAAGAGAACACTTTGTAAGTGATGTTTTTGTTATAAGTGTATGATTCGTTATAAATTATATCATTTTGGGGGGGAAAATCTACCTTGAGTACAATATATCAAATCATTGTTAGGTTTGTAACCATCAGTCTGCCAGCCTGCATATTTACCGCTAATACACTCAGTTGGACATTTGCACTCTACACACACTGACACATATCTTCATTTCACTACTGTAAAATATGATATATGGAGAGATATAAATTCATATCTATAAAATCATTAAAATGGGCAGACCAGGGGAAATGCCAAGTGTCTACCCCACACAGAATAGGCCCCACACACGCACACACATTAACACAGACGTACAGGTATGTTATTATTAATGTGTGTGTGCACACACACTTTCATACCCACCCACATATGAACACCCGCTCCCTTATAAACGGCTATGGTGACTGCTTTGCCCCCGGGCATCCATTTAGGGACAGATTGCCTGTCATGGAATACGTATGGCGTATTCAAATAAGCCCTGCATGCACACACTGCATAGTTTAACTAGTCGTATAGCCTAAGATTGTTTTTACTATAAAAACTTGCAAATGTATGGACTTTGTGTTTACTAATATTTGTAATTATTATATGCAGTAATAAACTGCAAAAGAGTGAAAGGAGTAATATTTAATAATGGCGTAATGAAATGCTAACCTAATCAATTTGAAAGTTAATTAAGACTAATAACTAAACTGAAATGTTAATTTTGCATATTTTACTCTATAGCTCTTTTTGGCCTTTAAAGATAACTCAACTTTTCCTGTTTTACAAAAGATCATATTTTTAAAATTATTTTTCATATTAATCTGGTCATTTTTCCATCCTTCCATTTCCTATTTTTCCCCCCTTCATTCTTTTCTTGTAGTTGCTTAATTTATTTATTTTCTGCTCAGTAAAATTAAGTGTTTGGCCTTAGGTAAGTGATCCATCATATGTAGAGGGCCTGGCCCTAATGATGGCAGTTTTATACACTCACCCACCATTTCTCTTGCTCTCTCTCGCTTAGACAGACACATACACTTACTTGCTCATACAAAGGTCTGCAAACAGAGGAGTGCTAACTGCTAGTTGGTGAACAAGCGATCATCAATTTTATTTATTTTTTTCTTGTTTCCCATTTTTCTTTCTTTATCTCCCTTTCTCACTCCTGTTTTCATCGCAGGCCTTTCATGTGACCACTGTGAGTTTGGTTATTGGAACCTTTCCCACCCAGACGGCTGCATGCCATGTGACTGTGACCCTCTGGGTTCCCTCAGTCCATTCTGTGAACCTGAGGAGGGCCAGTGTGAGTGCAAACCTGGAGTCGGTGGCCTGCGATGTGACTCATGCGGTAGAGGCCTGTTTGGTTTAAGGCTGGAAGGATCCTGTGCCCCCTGCGACTGCTCACAGGAGGGGACAGTACCCGGGACAGACTGTGATGCTTACACAGGGCAGTGTGTGTGTAAGGCATGTATGACATTTTTACAATGTTTTAGACACTGACTTCCATAAAAATGATGTTATGTAATCATAAAGCACAAATTGGAGTTAAAATTCAGGAAATTATGACTTTATTATAACTGTATTTTCTGTTGTAAAATGTTCTGCTTTGATCTTCTGATTATTAATATAATACTGATATAGATTAAATGATAGAACCACAAAAAGGAAAATCATGCATTATTGCTATAGTGCGTGTGTGTGTGTGTGTGTGCGCGCGCGCGCGCGTGTGGAGTTAGACAGACCGGTTCAGCCCTTGGCTCCTGACAAATTGTTTGTCCAATCCTGATACTTTAAGTTACAAGTTTAGTATGAAATCTTTTCTTTCCACATTTGTTCCATCTTTCTTTCTTCAGGAACATGTTGAAGGCCGTCGCTGTGATTCTTGCCGTCATGGTTTTCACACCCTGGATCAGCGAAACTCTCTGGGCTGTCTGCCGTGTGTGTGTGACATCAGTGGAACGGTTTCAGGGGGTGTGTGTGATATGCAGACCGGACAGTGCCCGTGCAAGGAGGGAGTAGAGGGAGTGCAGTGCACCAACTGTGCTCACAACTACTATAACCAGACTTTAGACGCTGAGAGTAAGAGAACCCCGAACTGCAACTTAAATCCATGATTAGTTACAGATTTATTTTTCACTCAATAATAAAACACTCAAATGAAACAAAATTGTTAACAAATTATTTAAAAAGTGCAAATTTATTCAGCCCTACTGATGTTGTTTTGTGTCCTATTAGAGGGTTTGTCCCACGGCTGTGTACCCTGTATGTGTCACCCTAAAGGAACAGTCAGTGGGTCAGTCTGCGACAGTGCCACAGGTCAATGTGTTTGTATCCCAACACGCTATGGAAAGGACTGCAGTAGCTGCCGACCTGGTGAGTTCAAAAGAAGGGATGAAAAAATGATAAGCAACTTTCACAAATAACTATAGCATCAAAATTCACCAATAAAATGACTCTGAATTTTGAAAAAGGGGGGCGGGTGTTTCTGGCCTAAAGCTTTTGCGTTTTTCAGCCACTCTCTGCCAGGAATCAACCATAAGCATCACAGCGAATAAAAGGAAGGAAAAAGCATCCTTCAGTTGTGCACCTGTTTGGGTTAGTGTTACAGGACAAGAGGTTGCAGTTTACGTATAGTGTCAGTGAAGAAGAAGAACCTTCATATCATTATTAAGTTTACAATGACAAGTTTGGAATTGATGTGTTGATTAAAATGTGTAAAAATAATGAATAAATAAATAATGAAGTAGACATAAAGATAAAAGCTGTCACATTCTTTGTGGTTATAAGGAAACAGATGTATAATTGTGCTATAATGTCTGATCATGCTGATATTTCAATGCATTTCCACTTCCATTCCTGCAAGCTGACTGTTTTAATTTCCTTAACTGCCAACTCATGACAGCCATTCAGTATTTCTTGCCCAAGTGGCTAAATAGAATATCTAATTTGTTTATCATCTGGCCGGCCTTGAGAAAAATAAACTGAATTGATTTGTGATTTGGAACCTTAGTGCTTAATGCAACCTCAGACACAGTTATTGGTTTTGTGTTAAATATTATTACAAATAAATGACAAACGGTGGCTCAGTTTAGTTATTAGCAGTGGCATCAAGAGGTTATTTCAAAATGATAGCAGTTGTACTCAAAATCAATGACATTTTGATGTCATTAGTGTAGTTCTGAAAAAAATGAATCACAGTTGACATTGTTTGGCATATGCAACAGACAATTGTGCTCTTACAGGGTTTCTACCATTGGCTGTTTCTGTTTCTCACTGGAGCATCTCTATATCAAAAAACTTTTGGGAAGCAAATAAAAGGCGATACAGGTTTGGATTAATTATTTTTGATGCAATATGACATGAATGCTTGACACTAAATCTATCAATAGCAGATCCTGGTCTTAGAATGACAAATGTTGATGATGTTTTACAAAACATCAAGCATTATCATGTGGATTTTCAAAAAAGTAAAAAGAAAATTAAGCAAAGAATAAAGAAGCTAAATATTTTTTAAATTTCTCTTTACATTACATTTGTGGCAGCAATAGCTGATTGCATGGACGGTTATACCGCCTAGGGACCTACTGGGGTTCCAGCACAGGAGCTGTTAAGGCAATCATCATGAGGAATATGAAATGTTTGAAAAATAATATGAACAGGGTTGGTGAGCTGATTTAGAACCAGAGGAAAACTACTGAGTGTATTTTGATGTGCCTCCGGAGTGTTGCAGCAAGATGTTGCCATCCTCACATTCCTAGTGTGACCATAGCTGGCTTCAGGACTTTCCAGGAAGTTGATCTGACCAGTAAGAAGAAATGTGGGGGGATTGCACTCACTGTGATTGAAAATTTGTGTGATACCACCAGACACGTTACAGTGAAGGAATGTTGAACTGCTAACTGCTAGAATTTGTACATGGTACTTGGTGTCGGAATTTGTCATTGCTGTTGCTTTTTAGTCAAAACATTGTTTGGATTGTTCCGTCAGCTGGTGCAGAGGTCATCTAAATTACTGTGGCTATGGAAAATGGAGGTGGATAATTAATGCATCCTGACTATGCTCTGCACCACTTTCTGGACATGCAGCAGAACACTTTCTCTAACCTCGCGTTCAACTACACATTTTAGATTTAACCTCTACATTGTATCATATTTCAACCCAATATTCAATTCAATTCAATTTTATTTATACAGCACAAAAATCACAACAACAGTCACCTCAAGGTGCTTTATATTGTAAGGTAGACCCTACAATAATACATACTGAGAAAAACCCAACAATCATATGACGCCTTATGAGCAAGCACTTTGGCAACAGTGGGAAGGACAAACTCCCTTTTAACAGGAGGAAACCTCCGGCAAAACCAGGCTCAGGGAGGGGCGGCCATCTGCAATGACAGGTTGGGAAGAGAGAAGAAAGACAGGATAAAAGGCATGCTTTGGAGCCAGAGATTAATAACAAGTATTATTCAATGCAGAAAGGTCTATTAACACATAGTAAGTGAGAAAGGTGACTGAAGAAGAAATACTCAGTGAATCATGGGAATCCCCCAGCAGCCTACACCTATTGCAACATAACTAAGGGAGGATTCAGGGTCATCTGATCCAGCTCTAACTATATGCTTTAGCAAAAATGAAAGTTTTAAGCCTGATCTTAAAAGTAGAGAGAACTGGAAGCTGGTTCCGTAGAAGAGGGGCCTGAAAACTTAAGGCTCTGTCTTTTAAATATTCTAGGAACAACAAGTAAGCCTGCGCAGATATCACAGAAAAGCGTGTAATAGACACACTGGTCCACTGCATGTATGTCACGCTTTGTTCCACTTTGTTGTGTTTAAATACGTTTCCTTTTTTAGTATAATTTTTTACCTTTATCTATTTTGGTCTTTTAGTTATTGTATCAATGAGTTATATCTTGACTGCTGTAAGTCTCAACAAACTTTTAGGATAAATGAAGTTTCTTATTCTCAGTTTTGTTTATTATTCTTATTAAGGAAATGACCCTTGAGCTGTCAGACTCATATCAAAAGACTGCAGTGTGTAATTAATTGCATGCTCATTACTTTATGTTATACTTATCTCTTCGCAGGCTACTACTTTTCTCCGGATCAGGATACATGTTTGGAATGTGACTGCCACCCCATTGGAGCTTTGCATCGCAGTTGTGAAAGCCAGACTGGACAGTGTGTGTGTGCCCATCCCTCAGTGGGAGGCCGACGTTGTGACCAGTGTCGTGAGATGTTTTTTGGATTCAACCCTGGTCTGGGCACGTAAGTATAAGTGTGTTTCTATTAATTGCACCACTTGTATAAACACACACATCTCATGCACAAATTCACACACAACAGCAGATGCAGTGTCTGTAAAGACAGCTTACAGATTGGTAGGCAGACATATGACTTACATGAGTTAAGAGCTGCTTTGACCTTTACCGCTCATGTCTCTACCTGCGGGCTGTCTTGCACACACACACCTCAAACACTTATACACAAATGTTACTTTACACTTAACCTCCATGTGATGGTGGTACGCACATGCACATCCGTTCCTCTCGACAGGGTGTCACAGCAGATAGATGGTGCGCAAACTGTTTGACTAGTGATCCAGTATGTATGTGTTTGTGTGTGTGTTAGCTGACCTTGCCTGATTGCTGTATTCTCCAGTGTTAAAACATTAAAGGATGAGATCAGGCTGTGGCTGAGATCTCCTCACAGTAGAGAGGGATCGGACGATGGAGGGAGGAAAAGCAACAGTAATAGAGTTTACTTTGCAAGGACACTTGAAAAGAAAATCACATGGAAGAAAAGACTTGACTAATAAAACATAAGAGAGAAAAGCAGGGTTGGTGATGTGAGTTGAGTGGGTAATATCAGCGATGGGAAAAGAAAATCAGAGATGCTCAGACAGATTTTGCAAACGGCATTAATGAACAAAATCCAGAATTATCATTTAAACTGGTGTTGTTTGGTTGCTGGTTGTTTTGGGTTTTTTTTCGTATCACACTTGTAGAGGAAAAAAAGCCTAGCCAAGTCATGAGTTATTACTCGTTAATCCTCTCCTGGTCTCTCCACTATAAAGATTTATTCATCTAAATATCAAGTAACACATGTATTTTTATTTAAGTATTTAAATATGGATGCTCTTAAGCAAGACTTCTTGTATTTTTTTTTTTTTTGAAGTAGTCTTCAGAAATAGTTCCCCATGATTCTTAAAGAACAATCCAAAACTCTTGTTTAGATGTTCACTACCTTTTGTTCCATTTTCTGTCAAGATTATGGCACACTACTTGAATAATGTTGATTCCAGCTGTTGAATAAGTCCAGGCTCAGGGGAGGCAAAAGGATCATTGTCATGCTCAAAAATGAATCCCTTTCCAGATGTTATTGGATGGTGGTTTCAGAATCTGACCATACTTTTTAGTGTTCGTAATTTCATCCACTTTATTAATATCCACAACACCCCAGACTGAAATGTAGCTCCACAGCATGTCAGAGCTTCCACTGTGTTTTACAGATGGCTGCAGACATTCACTGTTGTACCTCTTTCCTGATTTAAGGCAGTTACACGGTGTTGCAAAAAACCCAAAACAAAACATGAAATTCAGAATTTCCAGGGTCTGAACTTGCCGTGTAACCTGTATACACAACTTTTTTGTTGAAAATTGGTCCTCGAAAAACTGTGGAAAAAAAAGAAATTGGCGTTATAACGTTAAATATAACTTAGAACTTATTATTGATTCATAGGTCAGTATTTAGTGGCTCAACAAACTGCAAAACATTCTACTGAAACAATCCAGAAGAAAATCTCCAGAAAGTTTGCAAACCTATTGCTGAAGAGAACTAGAAAAAACATTAAAATGGTCAAAAAATCTGGCCCCTTTAAAGAAATGACTAAAAAATTAGGTATAGCTCAAGGTTTTTGCAAAGTACTATATGTAAATGCAGAATCTCATTGTGATGAGAAGATATTTGGTACCATAAAAATGTTTTGGTATTGCCTATGTACCTGTCTCATGTTTGAGACTGATTGCATAAAAGTAAACAAATGTCTCAATGACATTGTGCACGTTGCTGAAACATTTTCTCAAAAATTAAATAAATTATACTTCTTTTTGCTATTCTATTATTTATTTTTTACACAAACACCTTACTGTGTTAAAAATCTGGTTGAATGATATATGTGCCGGTACTCTTAAATCCTCTCTCTCTCAGTAACGCACACATCCTGTACTTTGAAGGCTGATGAAAAAAGAAAGACTGTGTGTGATGTTGGTGTTTTCTTTCTCCTTGGGAATGGAGTGAAGGTCGAGTCACTATGGCATTTGTATGTGTGTGTTTGTGGGAGCACCAGTTGACAGGACAAATTTGCGGCTCGTTATGAAGCTGTGGCTTTTCACACAGCAATAAAAAAGGTGTAGTTTTGTGTGTGTCTGTGCATGCGTGCGTAGTTTGGGTGTGTGTGTGGGGGGGGGGGGGGGGGGGGGGGGGCTCGACAGAGGAGAGACAGAGGGAGAGCAACTGAGAACATATGAGTACAATATGCTGTAGAATAAAAAAAAACATACATGGATAATGTCTGTATGTGTGTGACAGTAACGTGGTTTGTACAGTATTACTCTGCTGGAGTGCTGTGCATGTGTGTGTGCCAAAAATCCTCCTGCAAGCAGACTATTGTAAGTGTGTGTGTGTGTGTGTGTGTGTGTGTGTGTGTGTGTGTGTGTGTGTGTGTGTGTGTGTGTGCGCGCGCGCGGTCTAAGGTGTGAGGTAGCTGGCCGGATGATCACCCACTTCCCATCCCCTGTGAGGGTAACACCACACTGCTGACCCAGACACATGCACCGCCAGACACACATACATATAGTCACAAGCGCTCACACTTCGACAACTTGAGGGGAAATGCAGTTTTTTTGGCAAAGTTAGCTTCACAGCTACTATATAGGGTGGTGGGTGGGCTAGATGGCAGTGAGAGTCTCGCTCACAGTGTTAGGGAAAAGATCCACCACCTTTCATTCTCACATATGCCCAGTTGTCTTTGAGCAAACTTTTGCAGATAGATTTAACAATGCACTTTGCTTTCTTTTGTACCCCACCCCAATACAGAAACACACCCAGTCAATAGTATTAACAAAATTACTTCTTTTTCCTACTGTGCAGTTATCAAACTACAGAGTGTGAATTTTATTATGTCACTTAGAATCATTTTAATGATCAAGAGGTTTTTTATGCCAGTGTTATGTTGTATATTGATTTTTTTTTGTCTTTGCATGTTACTGTGAACCATATCTTTTTAGTTATAAAAGAAAGTTAGATTTCTTTGTTTTTCTTCTCTTTTTAATAAACAGATGCCATCCTTGTGCATGTGATCCAGTGGGGAGCATCAATGGTTTGTGCCATCCGGACACAGGGATCTGTGCATGTAAGCTGTTGGTAACTGGATATAAATGTGATTTATGTCAACTTGGGGCAAGTCATTTCGATCCTGGGAACCACTTTGGCTGCACTAAAGGTCTGTTTTACGTGTTAAAAAACATACACATCAGAGCACCAACATGCCAGTAATCAGCCAGTAATCCTCAGTACATCAGTGTGAAAGTTAACATAGTACTTTTTCTAAGTTTTAATTTGTATTTTGTGTGTTTATTTATATACTTGTTTTTGTCTCTTTCTGGGCAGCACCCTCCCAGCAGCCTGCACCAGTAGGTGTTGCACTCAGTTACTCATCTATTCGTCTTTCTTGGCATCCACCGGACTCCCCAAACTCCCACATACTCAACTACACACTCATTAGGGATGGACAGTCAGTGCATACTGTCCAAAGTCGCTATCCTTTTAGTATGTATCGACACAGCTTATCACACACATATAAATATTCTTTGGTCTTTCTCCTCCCTAAATTAATTTCCTACCTATTCCTTTGTTCTTTCCACTTTAAGGCCCTGAATCTTTTGAAGACATTAGTCTGTCTCCCTTCACCAACTACTCTTACTCGCTTATAACAGCTAACGTAGCTGGTGCGACAACAAGTGCATCAGCTTCATATCGAACTTTAGGTGCACCACCTGAAGCAGACCAGCTCCATTTAAATCTTGTGGGAAGACCAGGTCCAACTAGTGCTAGCTTTAACTGGAGCACACCACGAAATGATACAGGCCCAGTGGAGAGGTAAGTAAAAAGGGAAAAGAGGGAGGTGTGGTTAAAGACTTAGAGGCATACCGCTTAGGATGGAAAAGAAACATATGAGTCTTTAAATGCACAAACCATTTTCAGCTGTCACAAATGTGGTAGGAGAAACTGGGATGTAATGTGCACCAGCAGCCTGCTTCCATAGCTTTAAATCACTGTCTATATTTTGAACAAGTGACCGTTCAGTTTACATGGTATGCATCTTATCCTGTAGGCCTGTATGATGTTCCAGCACTAGTTTTAACTGAAAGATGTTGGGTGATTGTGAGCAATGAAGAAATACAGACAAAAAGAAATACTTATTACTATTGTTGTCACACATAGGTTTGTGTTATCCTCCATGGAGTCATCCAGTGAAGCAGAGCCTGCCATTCACTACACAGGCTTATCTACAGAAGCTGTGGCAAGTGGTTTAAAGCCCTTCACCCAATATACTGTAATACTAGAGGTAGGTATGACAAATCTCCACTGTTTATGGCACAGCTAAGTACAAAGATATGTATTAATCAGCGACAATGTTACAACCACCTGACTAATGTGGTGTAGGTCCTCCTCATGTTCCTAAAAAAGGTCTAAACTGTGACGCAATCCCATATGTCCCATTGTTTCAGGCAACCAGTCCTGTAACTTTGGAGTTGAGGCACCCAATGATTAGACTCCTTGAACTCTTTGTCCTGTCCTATTTTATTACCCTGCTGTAAAAAACAATCAGAAAACAACATTTCCAAGAAGGGGTATTCATAGAATCCAGTCATTAGGGATTGGTTTTACAAAACCATTGAAAAACTTTTCAATTCAATTCAGTTTTATTTAAATAGTGCCAAATCACAACAACAGCTGTCTCAAGGCACTTTACATTGTAATGTAAAGACCATAGAATAATACAAAGAAAACAGAGAAAACCCCATTTTACCCCCTATGAGCAAGTGCTTGGGCGATAGTGGGAGGGAAAAACTCCCTTTTGACAGGAAGACACCTCCAGCAGAACAAGGCTATGGCTTAGAATAACTAAATAGTCAGACTTCAGATTGATGTCTGTCTTCATCTGTTTAGTCATGAGAAGAACTTTTGTAACAGAAAATTGTTGCCTTTTGGGAAAATCAAACAGTTACAAAGACATTTTGGAAAATTCAGTGCAGATTATAATAATAATGATAATAATAAGCAGGGCTTCCTAATGTGGCATGCATTTGTGCTGCTATTAATTCTTCATTCATGCTGAGCATAGTTTTCTTGGGCAAATGAAAACCACTAACAATGTTGTCACTGGTGCATATTGCCAGTGGTTTAAGGTGTTCCTCACTTTTTCACATTTCTTTGCTCTCAATTATGAGCACCTTTTTCCCTTTTTATGCTGAGTGTCACTGGTTAATCAGTTTTTGTGAAGCAGTCTGCATTAAACTAAACAAGAAACAGGTTATTGTTGTGAAACCGGCCCCTGATTTTGCTACCTTCTTCCATTTTCATTATTCTTTTAAGATACTTACATGCCCATAATGGTGCTTTCAGTGGGACAGCATTCTGACTCCATTCTGTCTTAGCCAGTATTAAGGGTTTCTGTAATTTGTGCAGTTCCTCTGTGAGATTGAACCACTTATGTCAGCCTTTACTTCACATGTGAATCAATGGGACTTCTATGCTAGTGACACAGTCACTGGTTCATCAGTTGGAGCATCATGGTAGTTACTACACACTGCATTTACGGACCACCACACAAGGCTTGCTATTTAAATATACTCTTTCCCAGAGCCATCACAGTTTTTCACCCATCTATGTTTTTAATGTTGTGGCTGATGGTAGCTATAGCTTTAAAATAATATAGAAAGTAAGCTTGAACTACTTTTTAAAAATATTTATATTTACATATTTACATTATTTACGGACTAAAAAATGACAATGAAAACTGTTTAACCTTTTCAACAGGCGTGTTCTTCTGGGGGGTGCACTTCTAGCCCACCACTGTCTCTTCTGACAGCCTCGGCCCCCCCACAAAACCAGCCCCCTCCTAGAATCACTGCCATAGGACCTCATACTCTGCATGCTTCTTGGGAGCCCCCCAGTGAGCCTAATGGTATGACCACAAATATACACACTCGTATGGTAATCTCATCTAATGTGTAATACTTACTGTTCTTCTTTTTATCCATTTTACATTATTCCTTGTTCTTCTGTCACACCAACTCTCTGCTTGTACTCTTTCACTTTATCTATAACTCTTCTCTGTGATCTTCTCTTGTCCATCCTGGTCACTCCCAACGTAACCCTTAGCATTCTGCCGCAGTATCACTGTCTACATACCATGTATCATAGAAGGGCTCACTGCCAAGAGAAACAAATTGCTTATAGCTTTGCAATTAAGAATACATTATGTTTATTTTAAGTAAATATCAATTGCATTATAGTGTTAATGCCTGTTTCAAAATTAATAATACAGTAGAATAAATGACACACATTTTGTACATGAAACACTTACCTAGTGGCAAAGCTTCAGGGCTGTGTCATTCAAGACACATGAGAGTCAACTTAAACCAACACACACAAACGCACACACACACACACACACACAGAAATACACACTGAACTGGAACTGCCTTTTGTAAATCCAGAGAGCTTTGTATTGGCTCTAAGGCTCAGTGTAAAACAAAGCCCTCTAACCTGGGTTTCTCTCTGCCTGTGTCTCTTTTTTCCCTCCCCATCTGTTGATCTGTTTCCCTCGCAGTGTCATATAAAGCTCACTTAATTCGGTTTTGTGTGTCATTTCATTGTCATTAGTTAATCATTTAGCATCCTTCTCACCTCTCCATTTTGATTTTGCTCTCTGTCCTTATCAGGCAATCTTTATGTTAGTTCTCCATTTCAGTCGTCCCAGCTCCGTGCATTCAAAGTGAAGCATTCAATGAGAAGTCAAGTTAAAGTAACCCTTTTATAATACTGCTATTCTTGCCTGTGTGGTCAGTGCTTCTGTGAAAATAATAAGAAACTGAAGTGGTGTTCGGGTGGAAATGATCAGTTTTAAAGTGCATGCATCTGCCTACACCAGTTTTTGTTTTTCCTCAATAAGTGGAGGGACACACATCATAACGTGTATCTGGTTAGCGGTATTGCTGAGACCTGCTCAGTACTTATTTGCAAATGTGGAGCCTCTCCACAATGGTGGGTTTGTACCTTATTTTTTGCTGTGTAACATGTCTTCTGCTTTTTGGCACTTTTTGCCACTGCTTTTTGCACAAGTTTTTCATTTTTATTTAATTTTATAATTGTATATAAGCTTTTAATTTTTTCTTTGAACTTGGAGAGTAAATACTGCTAAAGAATGAATATATCTATTATAGATTTTCTATTTTCCAACATTTAATGATCTACTAGTGAAGCAGAGGGATTTTCAGTAAAGTTATTAGGAGTTCCAGAGAGTAGTTTGATTGGCTAAGGACAGTTAATTGTTGTTAAGATTTCTATTAAGATTTCTAATAAACTAAATTTGTTGCAGTTGTAGAAGCTACACTTTTTATATAATACATAATACCTAATCATTTAAAGTATAACGAATAAAGACCTACGTAACATCAAAGAACAGTAAAGGAATGAAGTAAGAGCATGTTAAGCACAGGGCAAGCAAAGCTGCCAAAACAGGCATTTGATTTACCGTATTTGTTTTCATTTCTAATTTATATTTCTATCATTTGAAGTGTTATTTTATAACCACAACAATTG
The DNA here is from genome assembly GCF_036321145.2 of Pelmatolapia mariae. NCBI lineage: Eukaryota > Metazoa > Chordata > Actinopteri > Cichliformes > Cichlidae > Pelmatolapia > Pelmatolapia mariae. Next base: position 27,383,816 of record NC_086227.1, on the reverse strand, counting down.
AAAACCTTTAACCGTACACAGAGGATTTGTAGATTTCTTACTTGTATGTTCATGGTGCCCTCTCCTCATTTTAACACATTTCTGTTGTTTTCAGTTTAACAAGTTGTCAAGAAAACTGCATTGCATGCATTACTACTTACTAATTAGTATTCTCTGTTTTTTTTTCTTACTTCAACATTTTTAGTAATCAGGATATGAATTTGAAAGGACTATTGTTACTATTACTAACAATAACTAAAGTGTTGTGTTAGGGCACAAATAAACTGTGCAGACAGTATTTTCCTAACAAACCCTGCAGCTGCAGCTGTTGCTTTCCTTCTTTAATTTCCTAAATAATTGTTTCAGTGAAGAGCTTTTGTTTTAGCAGACATCAGAGGTAATCTCAGAGACTGATTTAACATTTGTTTTCTTTTTGTACAGGTGTTATCACAAAGTATGAGGTCTTTCTCCGTGGGCCAGTGGAGTCACAGAACCTTTCGAGTCTTGCTATTGAAAAGAGAGTGTTTTTCAGCTCTGGTTGGCTGGATCCAAGTGTCTCCTTAAGTTCCAACCTAGCCAATAAAAGCATAATGTCACCCCCTGAGACCAGTACTAATGTAACTGGTCTAGAGGCTTTTTCAACATACCAGATGAGAGTTGTAAGCACCAATATTGCAGGAAGTTGTACATCTGGGTGGACCTCAGCACGCACCATGGAGGGAGGTTTGTATATCTCTTGTTCATGATTTCAACAGCTGACTTTTACTCACTGGGTGTATTTACAGTTAAGGAATCAGGGAAATAACCAAGTAAAATCTAGTTAGGCACTGTAGCTGTGTGAAACAAAAAGCCTTCAGTGGTTAATGTTTTCTGGGCAATTATCAGAAAGGGGCTTGCCCAAAGATGGCAGTTCCATTTCAGTGTTAAAGGGCTGACTTTTATCCAGCTGGCAACCATCAATGACTCAAAGGTGTGTCCAATATGAATTTTTTAAGCTAGGTTTTCCTTTCATGGCCTTCCATGGCTGAATCAGAAAAATCCAATACTGTATTACACCTATATTCAGACAAAATGATTCGCATTCAGAAACTCCAAAGAGCTTGCTTAAAATTTAAATGAGTGAATTTTTAACTTGTGATGTTAAATTAAGGCCTGTCAATAACTGATGGACACCAGATCTAAAAACAAATTGGGATTGAGTAACGTTTTGGTTAAAATGTAGCTACACACCAGATGCCATTGCTGTTGGTTAAATAATCTTTTGTACTATATTAAAATTAGTGAGTATTTGTGAGATAGATTGTAGAAAAAGAAAGCAGGGAAGGAAGGAGGAAAGAAAAACTGCGTGTGGGGGAGGGGAAACTCATTAAGGTATTTGAATTTCAAAGGGATGATATGGCTCATTAGGACTAAATGATTGCCTCCAACGTCACTCTAAGCTATGTGTCTGGATAACAAGCATATGATAACACCATTTTGAATGTGGGATGTGTGTCAGTGTTGGTGCGCGTACATGTGCCGAGTTAGAAAGAAAGAATATGACTGTGGTTATGTCTACCATGAATCACATTTCACAGCATATTTCACAGTTAGATGGCATCAACAGTAGAATAAAGAATCCTTCTCTCTAATCTGTCATGTAATAGTGGCTATCACAACCGTAGAATTATGAAATACTTAAATCCATTAAGACCACATAATATCCACTAACCTCTCTGAATATGTCTTTTTGTTAGAATTTGTATTTATTTATTTTTTAAATTTTTTATGTGGTAGTCAAAGAAAAAAATCACCAAGTTATTAAGAAATGAAAAATGAATTTTGCAGGTTCAGCCAACACATTTTAGGTTAAACTGTCAGACGCACATCTTCTTAGAGAATGTTAGACTCACTGGCTGATACTCAAAGGGCAAGTGGTGAAATTAATGTGGAGCCAAATTTAATAATCTACTAAGACAGAGAGAATACAGTCAATGTTTTGAATCTGTTCTCACTTTTCTGATAAGTTATGAGATGACTTACCTGTTTGCTAATAACAAATGAAGATGAGACAGAGAACTTACAGAAGTTCATGTGAGGCAGCAGTGCTAACCCCTGCATCACTATGCCACTTCAAGAGTTGGCTTAATAAACATAATAGACTGATAATGAATACCTAAAAGTGACTTTAGAAGCAAACCTAAAATTAGATAACAAGTGATATGAGTTGGGGCTTGATTTGTTAAGAACAGAAACACAAAGCCAAGGTATTTATAAAACACTTATTCCTAATCTTACAAACAAAGACATAACTATAACCAAACACCAGCGCTAATTAAGCGCTAATTACACATAAAATAAAAGAAGCAGTAAATGAATGAATGAATTACTAAAAAAGCAGTAGTTGCATAGAAAATATACATCATATCAATAAAGGTAAATAACTATCATGTCAGAAGCGGTTTAGAATTGTATTTGTACTGATATAATACAGAACAAGGTTAGTTACCGCTTGCATGTCTGAGAGGCAAAATCATGGATTTTTCAAAACCATCCTGAGGAGGACAGACCTTTGACCTTTGTTATCCTGGAGTGTTGTGTTCTCCATGTTTGTTGGGAAAGTGATGCAACAGTGTATTTAAACTTTCAAACACACGTTACAATTCTAACAAACTTGAAAGTTAATATTTATTATGGCCACCTTTATTTCTCAAAGCAGCCTGAGCTCTCTTAGGTAAGCGTCCTTGTTATTTCTTGAAGTAAACTTCAGGAATTGCTTTCCAGGCTTCTTGAAGGACTTTCCAAAGTTCTTCTTTGGATGTTGGCAGCTTTTTGTTCCGTTCTCTATCATGATAATCCCACACTGCTTCATTAATGTTGAGGTCCAGGCTCTGGGGAGGCCAGTCCATGACTGATAGTATTCCACTGTGTGTTTTTCTAGGCAGGCATGCTTTTACAGCATTGGCCGTGTTTGGGATCATTGTCATACTAAAAAATGAAGCGTTTGCCAATCAGAGGCTTTCCAGATGGTATTGCATGCTTGATCAAAATCTGATGGTACTTTTCTGCATTCAGCACCACTGACTGGATTGCAGCCCCAGACCATGACAGAACCCAGGCTTATCGCCAAGATTCTGATTTTGGATGGGTTAGAGTAATTTGGGCTTTTAATTAAGGTAGTTAATGTTTTTAATACTACTGATTCTATTTATTACAAGCAGGTACATGTATGTGTAGAAATTAAGAAAATATTGCTTGATCTTGATTATAATTTTTCATGGGTTTTATATATAGCAAGATAGCCTATCCAGTCATTTAAACAGAAATCGAATTGTAATAAGATTAAAAAAAATATTTGAATGATTACTGTCATATAAAGAAGAGAGAAAGAAGGAGAGGACAAAAGAGACTATTGAGTGAGCTACAGTACATTGATTCATATCAACAAAAGGGAGCAGTACACTGTGTTGTAATTTTCAGCACTAATCACAATGTACTTGCTCAGATTTAAAAAGATATTGGGCAGTGTGAAATTTATCTACGATAACTACATAAGTCCTGTCTATTAACACCCCCCCCCCCACACACACACACACACACACACATACACAGATTTTTTTAATATATATAGATTCAACTAAAGAAATTGGACAAATTATGTCTTTTGTGACAGGCTCCTTGTAACAAAGTGTCTAAAGATACTTTTTATATATTGGGTTATGTTTAGCTAAGTTATCTACCTGTGTAGACACAACTCTGGTTCATCCCTTCAGTTAGGTGCCTTTTTATGTTTGAATCAGGTTATTGTTAAGTGGGTTAGAAAAGAGAAATATTCCTATGAAAATGGTCAGGTGCAAGGAGTGTACTGAAAATTAGTGAAAAAAAAAACCACTTGAAACTGTACTTGGTGTCCGCTGTGCTGCAAATTGCTGATTTGCTAACTATTTACCCTGCTGTAAAAATATTTTTTTGCATTGGTGACTTTGTTTTCAGTTTGTTACAAGTTTGTAAGCTAGATAAGGAGAAATTAGCAGGGAAGAGCTGTTGTTCAGAGACCAGGTTGCGGTCTTCCTCGGTGTAAATGTCTCTGATTAAAACCTTTATAATGCTGCTTTATACATAATTTTGGCTGCATTGAAATTAAATCTGGATACAGATAGACAAATGCCTAATCTACGGACCCCCTGAAAAGTCACAACGTGTATTAGAGTGTTAGCTTGCAATCAGATTTACTTTACCCTGTAATAACTTGTGTGTTAGCTTAGGATATGCTTATGCTCTTTGTGATCTCTGTAAATAGCTGATCTGTGGCATGGAGGTCTGATAATGAAAACGGTGCAATATGTGTTTCCAGTGCCAGAGTTTATGGCTCCTCCAGAAGTGTCCGCACTGTCGTCTACCAGTCTTAAAGTAACCTGGAGCACTGCTGAAGACCACGGGGTCATCGCCAGAGGACAGGTGACAGAATATCGTGTCAACCTGCTAACCGAACAGACCAACAATCCATATGCCCCTCCGGTTATTAGTCAGGTAAGCACATCCACACATAAAATTGGAAATAATTGCCAGGACAACCTACCAAAAAAAAAGAGCTTACCTGGCAGAAATGTAATATACAGCAAATGACATTTATTTTGAAGATAAATGCTTTCGTATTAGGTCATTTTCACTAACTTTTCACAATGTAGGAATTTTCTAAAAAAAAAAAAAATGGGATAGTCTCTTTGCTTTCTTCTGTTTCTGTTTTTATATTCCTTGTCCCTGTGTTTTGTAGGTGTTGCATAGAGCGGGCCCATCATTACATCCAGTTTACATAGTGAAAGGATTGAAACCTTATCACGTGTACAACTTCACTGTCACACTCTGCACAAAAGCAGGTTGCATTACCAGTCTGCCAAGCACTGGATGGACCTTACCAGCAGGTAGAGCATAAAGATTTATGCAAAACACACACAGACATAAACAAATGCACGCTTCTCGGCAATAATGAAATACTCATAGTTCCCAAATATTGTCTTTTTAAAGTATAATAGTAGTTATTTTACATAGTGTGGTGTTTGCATAACAACTGCAAAACAAACCTCTGACATATGCACACACAAACAGACACACACACACCCAAAAGCACTCAGTCAGTCATCGGGTACTTGAGTGGCGACAGCATTGGTCATGTTAACTAGGGGGGATATTCATGGTGCACGGCAGTAAAAACAATTTACTGTTAATTACAAGGAGAAAAATGTGGCGTAGCACACACTTCCTGCTGGCCATGAATCAAACGCACACAGAATTACAGAAACACATATACAATCCCTCTTGCTCTTCTGTGGATTTATAACCTTTATGGAAGTAGGATGAATTAGCTATGTTTAATAACTCAGGCACAAATCTCTGGTGCCTAGATGAGCACTAATTGATCAGTGGACGGTGACATGGACACACACAGAATTCTGATTTAATGTCTTTTTCTGTCTGTCTTGATAGTCGGTTGCTTTCTCAGCCCCCCCTCCCTGTCCATCTTTCACTTGCTATCTGCTGGGCTCTTTCACTCACACACAAATAGCACATGGCAGCAGAGGAACATGAATCACTCTGAAATATACATATTGCACTCAGAGGCGCACTTGACCGTGCAACACACTTTTCCATCTGTTCACTCATGGTGTCTACGCTTGCTGCTCATGTTATGTTTTTGTCTTTTTTGTTTTGTTTATCTCTTTAGGTGAATAGACAATGGGCGCGCAGAGTTGTAAAACAAAAACCTTTCATCTATAAATACTTGCTCAGGGAATTCAGCTTTTGAACATATTCTGAACAGCTACATCTGTTGACATAGGGAATATTTTCATTTCATACAATTCTCAAAAAGTCATTCCTTGTGTTTATTGTGATGAATGATGCTTCATATTGTAATTGGTGGACTTTTTAAATGTATTTTTAATGGCTACATCTGTTGACACAGCGACAATGTTTATTTTAAGTGATTCCAAAGACTTCTCTTGACTGTAATACAGTACAGTTCAATATGGCTTATTGTACCCAGTTGACTTTTTGAATGTATTTTTAACAGCCACATCTGTTGCCACCGTTTTGTTTCATCCAACGCCAAAGATGTCTCTTGTTTCAACTATAAGAAATGATAATGGCATATGCCGTTTAGCAGATTTTTTTTTTAATCTCAAAACAATTTGCATAGCGTTTGCTCCTCCACTGGGTGTTAAGCTTCTGCTGCATCAGATCACTTTTTCTTCTTTCAGTTTAGCAATAATCTTTGCACTTGACAAAAAATATTTAACAATAATCTTTAAGACCTCAATCTAACATGCACTGGGCGAATACTGTTACATTCCTTTATAAAAACATGGTAGCATATCAGTAGGGAGTTGTAATTAGAAGAATTATACAAATTCTGAAAAGCTGCTGGCTTCTTTTTATTTTTGTTTGGTTTTACTTCATATGCATCTGTTGGAAAAGCCTCTTTTTGTATGCTGTTGTTAGTTGTCTACAGTTATATACTTTTTGGACCACTAATAACCCCATTCGAAGTCTACTGCCAAAATAAAGAGGTTTTTATAAGGCTGATGGGGTATTGTCGTCAAACATGTGGACACCCACGTTTGTCAATATGATAACTTGAGAATGAGGCAGCGTAGGATTTTGGGTAGGTGCAGCTACTAAAAATCTTGAATGAGTTCAAGTCAGAGTAACCTTAACCTCAAGGTCAGAGGTCAAGTTTTCTGAAAATCTTGTGAACACGATAAATTGAGAAAGATGCCATCTAGGATTTTCTAATTGATACTATAGGTAGATCTAATAAAAATCTCAGACGAGTTCAAATCTCAATGATCTTGATCTCAAGGTCAGAGGTCAACTTTTCTGAAAATCACCTAGAATTTTTAAATTTATGTCATAGGTGCTGGAGAGGCTGGGGGCTAGCACTTTTTTATTAATCTTTTTTTTCGTCATTGGAGCTCTTTCCCAGCCTGTAAAATCTGGATTGACTCATTGCTTTCTGCTCTGCTTCTTGTTTCCCCCTGCAGAGACAATCTTGGATTGTACATATGTGCACATCTTAAAATTTGCCCTTCTAATAAAGAAGTGCCTCTTTGGCTACAGCACAATTAATAAAAACCCTTCCTATTTGGGACACCAAACTGTTTGTTGACTGAAACCTTCTTTAGTCAACAAAAAGGTCTCCAGCTTTTCTCTTGCAATCAACACTATTGAGCTGAATGAAAGGAACATGACCTGAAAAAACCTCTGTAGTAGAAATATCTTCACATTCAGTGGTACTCCTCATAAGGTGTACTTGAGCATGATACAGATGCTCTGATAAATCTTCCACACATGACGCTGGGCCATTAGAGCCAGCTACCATCTGCTGTAAGTGAACAGACAGCATCTGTGAATCCACCGGAGTTACACCAAAGCACATGACTAAACATTAGCGCGCACACTGAGACAGACGTAACGACTCAAGGAAAGAGGTCTCCTGTCCACCTGTGTTGATGCATTTGCAATTGTTTCAGTGTGTGTGTATCTTCCCACAAAGTTATTGATCACAAAGTAAAGTGAGTGGCTAATCAGGGTCCGATGGTGATGTTTTATGTATCCTACATCCATAAAGTCTTGTTCTACAAGACATGCACACAGAGACACATACACACACGTGCACTCACACTGTAACACCACTCAACAGAACAGGAACTTTATTGATTTACGCATAATTGGCCTGAGGCCCTTCTTGAGAAGAGAAATATGCATGGCAAGGGATCGCCATGTCAATAAGTGGTGTGCTTATGTGCGTGGTGTAACTGTACGCTAAGAGCCTGTTAAGACATGTCAGTTGCTGTAAAAACAGGAAACACACACACGCGCGCGTGCACGCACACGCACACGCACAATTGCTCCTGGGAGCTGGCCCATGATTTAGCTGCTTCATTACCATGTCGGCAGCTAAAATTAACCTTTCTGGTGGACTGTTAACCTTGTGTATGTATGTGTGGTGTGTTTTTCCATATACTCATAATAGAGCAAGTGGGTTTTGTCAAACTGGATGTGTCATAATGTTAAGTAAATTTCACTAAATGAACAAGCAGATACAATAAATGAATACATGACATGCAGAAAATATACAACCAGATATTATAATCAGCCTGGTCAGTAAGAAAGAAACTGTCTTTCATGATTCAAACATGAAAACACACTCAAACTCTATCAACAACGATAACACTATCCTATAGTTCTGTCACATTTGAAATGTTTTTCTCTAATATGGACATCTGTGTCCAGGTTTTATTGTGTTTTAGACTTGTGTCAAAATACAACCTGGTCATTATTATCCCCAGTAATGCAATAACTGATTAAGTGATCAAAGAACATAAGCTACTGGATGACATTTGGCATGTTGGTGCACAAATAGAGAGGGCATGTTAACTGGCTGCTACCTCTAACCTGCCTGTTAAGCACAGATTTCAAGAAGAAGAAACATGGGTCATATATAAGGAGGAAGGTGCATTCAGGTAGATTATGTCTACATTATCTGGGGGAAATGTAGCTAGGCAGCATCAGATGTTAGTCTGTATGATGGCTCTAGGTATCAAGAAGAGGAAGCGAGTGAAGGCAGAGGAAGAATGTCGTTCAGAGTTCGGCGAGTAGTTGATACAGGCTCTGTGTGGTACGGAAGAGTCACCAGATGACAAAGAAAGTATAGTCAGGGGTGCACATAAGTGGTCCGCAGGTGCACATGTGCTGTCAAAATAAAAGACGCGCACCAGATAAGAGGAGGAGGACAGACATTTGTTTAGAACTCTTAAAGATGTCGAAGAAGCAAGCTCCTTTAAGCAATTACTTTGGTGTTCCTCCACCTCCAAAGAAATGTCAGAAGGAGTCCGAACCGCAAAAGAAGCACGTATTCTCGGAAAAGTGGTTGCAGGAGGTGAGCTGGCTTCAAACAAATGCCAGCTCACCTCCTGCAACCACTTTTCTGAGAATACACGTTCTGTCCATTGGACAGAAAAGAAACAGAAGACAATGAGATTTGGCAGCGGAATGAAGAAGTACAAGAACGTATTCAAATGAGGAGGTTAGCAAAGAAACAGTGGGATAGTCAAGGAGATGAAGAAAAGCAGGAGGTGACAAAGGCTTACAGTGGGTTGTATGTGAAGCTGGACACTGAAGAAGGAGAAAAAGAACTTTTATACATAACCAGAGAGATTGAGTTGGAAAGCATATACAGCAGATTACTATGTTGAAGGATAGAAATGTAAATCTACTAATGAGTGACGAGTGTGTCTTGAGAAGACAGAAGATATACTTTGAGGAGCTGATGAATAAAGAAAACAAGAGACAGAAGAGGAAATGGAAATGTCTAAGAGGGAGGGCAGTGGACTTTTTAACTAGATTTTTGAATACAGTGTGATTGTACAATGTGAATTTTGACAGGATAGCAGCAAGAGTAAAGGGAAGGTTTGTAAGTTGTGAGACCTGTTATAATGTGTAGTTTGGAGATGGTGACACTAAAAAAACGACAAGAAGCCAAACTGGAGGTGGCAGAGTTGAAGATGCAAATATTTTCATTGGAAGTGAACAGAACGGACAAGGCTAGAAATGAGTATGTAAAAATGACAGCACAGTTTGAGCAGTTTGGAGACAATGTAGGAGAAGCAAGGTTGAGATGGTTTGGACATGTATAGAGAAGGGTTAATGGGTATAAAGGTGGCTTTGAACGTTGCATGGTTTTTGGTGTCAGAAGGGCTTTTCTGAGTACTGCTAATTTACTGTGATTTTTATGCAAAATAACTTCTTGGATTCACAGAGAATGGTTAGAAAGAGAGAGAATATCCAGTGAGTGGCAGTCCTCTGGGTGAAAATGCCTTGATGATCCCAGAGGATCATTAAACTTACTTTCATATTGATGTTGTGCTATTTTGCTGCTAATGTACAAATCTTTTTATTAACATAAAGTTGGTCCTCCTTAGTTGGAGGTGGGCTAAAAAATTGACAGGTTGCCACTTTTTGACAAGATATAAGACAGACCAACAATTCACACTTAGAATAATAAGCATGCCTTTTGATTGTGGGAGGAATTACCAGAGCCACAGGGAGAACATGGAAGCTCTGCGCAGAAAGGCAGGCAGATTCAAACCCCTGCATCACTATTCTACCCACTCATATCAAGAAGAAGATTTATTTACCAACATGGCATACATAAAAAAAAAAAAAAAAAAATAGTACACCACAGTGTTAAGCAAGGGCCATGTTGTATGTGTGTGCCACTGACAGTGTTCTAAATGTCACACTAGCTCAATATCAATAGACTGGTAAGCTATCGATTGGCAGTAATTTATGGTTTGATGTGCCAAGATGAGGCGCCAAACAAGCTGTCCACTTTGCTTTTAAGGGCTCTGTTAGAAGTCACACTAAAGATAATCCGCATGGTTGTCACTGAAAGCTAATTTACTCCTACCACGAACCATTTAGACAATTACTGAAACACACCCACACATCTAAAGAGAAACACTACCATGAAAGGACACTTAATGCACACACACACACACACACACCTTTCCCATCTCTACACCGGGCTATCACTTGCTATGCTTTTTCCTCCATTCCTATAAATCTGTCCTCCCTATATCAGCTAGTCTCTGGTAGATTTATTTATGTTATGTGTTAAAACTGCTTCTCCAGTACCTTACAGTATGTTTCAAAGGGACATTTAATTTAACACCTTGAGTGAACGAAGGAAATTAAATTGATCTTCTATTAAATGAAAATGGTACTTTTGTGTAGCCTGAAAGAAATAAGCTTCTACTGAAGGAACGTGCAATCACACAAGATTTATTTATTCTTAATGTGTTTGAATGTTTTTTGGGTAAATTAGCTGTGGTTACATAGCTTTTTACATAGACAGTTTTTGCAGAGAAACAATGTATTACAACACCACAGCTCTGTAGTAAAAGAGCACTGATACTGAATTGGCCTGCCTTCAGTCCAAACCTGCCACCTGTTGAGAACATTTAGTTTAATTATGAAGTAAAAAACTTGACAGAAGATGCCCTGACTGTTGAGCAACTGAAATTCTATATCAAGCAAGAGTGGGAAACCATTTCGCTTTCAAAACCACACCAATTGTCTTCGAAAATGTTCAAAGAAGAGGTCCTGCCAAATAAAAATAAGCACACCCCTTTTTCAAAATTTTTTGAAAAGTTTCATCATTTACAATACAATGGCTTCATATTTCATTGATTTAACATTCACTTTCTGTTCATCCTTTCCGTTTCTTTACTTTCTGCTTCTCAGCACCTTCAGGACTGTCTTCACCTCGATTATATCCAGAAAATGAAACTACCATTCAGATAGAGTGGGACCCCCCAGCCCAACTTAATGGACCATACCCTCTATATCAGGTAAGAGCACTGCCCTACACTCAGTTCAATTCAATTTTATTTATGCAGCGCAAAAATCACAACAACAGTTGTGTGAAGGTTCTGTATATTGTATGGTAAAGACCCTACAATAATACAAAGAAAACAGAGCAAATCCCAACAATCATATGACCCCCTATAAGCAAGCACTTTGGTGACAGTGGGAAGGAAAAACTCCCTTTTAACAGGAAGACACCTCTGGCAGAACCAGGCTCAGGGAGGGGCGGCCATCTGCCACGACCGGTTGGGGGTGATTGGATAAAGACAGGACAAAAAATATGCTGTCGAAGAGAGACAGAGATTAACAATAACTAATAATTAAATGAAGAGAGGTTTATAAACACACTCAAGAAGAAGAAGGACTCCGTGCATCATGGGAATCCCACAGCAGCCTAGACACATGATCCAACCCTAACTACATGCTTTATCAAAAAGGAAAGTTTAAAGCCTAATCTTAAAAATAGAGAGGGTTTCTGTCTCTCGAATCCAAACTGGAAGCTGGTTCCACAGAAGGGGGACCTAAAGGCTGAAGGCTCTGACTCCTATTCTACTTTTACATACTCCAGGAACCACAAGTACGCCTGCAGGTTATATGGTACTATAAGGTCATTAAGGGTGTCTGTCTTTGTTTGCAGCTAAACAGAAATTAACAGTAATGAATAACTGTTTTCATCTATTGCCTTGCCTAGACCCATGCTAGCCACAAGCATGACTGTAGATATGGCCTAAATTAAGTTGAAAAGTTGGCACTCATGTGTGTGGTTCCCAGGGGCTAAAGCTAATGCTACCACCATGTCAATGTTTTAAAGTCTAAATCATTCCATACTTGAACAAAGTTAGCTAAGATTCTGTGTTTTCTCACTGGCACAGTCTACATTACTTTCTTTTCATGCTGGAAGTGAGAAATAACCCCAATGTGTGTCTTTGTTTGTCATCTCATCATTCACACTGTGTGTACGTAGAAATCATGAGAACTTCCTGCCTATGATTCCACTGTTTATTCTCTGCCACACAGGTTATGTCTAAAATAGAGGAATAATAGTACTGATACTGAGATTCATGGGAAGTAGTAAAAAAGAGATCTGTGCCATGTTGAGAGTGCAAGCCCACATAGCCCTAAGTGCTTTAATGCATTTGATATACACATGGTCATCTAAAAACAAAAAACATTCTGCTCAGTTTATTATTTTTGGAAAATTTTAGTATGTGATTTTATACTAAACATAATTAACTACAATTTATGACTGCAGTTATAATTTGAGTACTACCACTATACTAGATACCAGATATTTATACATTATCATATTTTGGTTTTTTGAGGTGGAAAGGTCAGATGTCTCTCTCTCTGACCCACAAGATCCAGTTGTCAGAGGAACAAGATTTTCTGGAAACAGTTACTATCAGTTCCCCAGTGACATCCTTCCCAGCAACACCGATTTTACAGGTAAGAAATGATGTTTAGATGAGTGCAGGTGTCTGTCTATTAGTAAATAGACGGTATGTATATGTGCATTTCTGTGTACTGTGTATGGGAGTATGTGACAGGATTTGTACATACGTCCCTGTGTTTTTTAGTGTACACTGACTGCACTGTCTCGTCTTCTCAGTGTTCAAGTGACATTCCTTTAGAATGACTTCCCCAGTCATCTTAAAGGACAATTATCTTTCTGTTTACCAGCATCATTAGAGGGTTGAGCTGCACAGCCAAACATGTTCTGCTTCATCTGAGAACATCACCCAGTCTGACGCTCATAATTAATGACTGCTGATACTAATCAGTGGGATTTGAGCAAGCAAAGCTCTATGATGCCACTTGAGATTACTTCACTGTCCCACACAAACCTTTTATCACCAGTAATGTATTTTGGTGTTAAGAGAATACCTTTCCAAGATATTTTAATACTGTGTCATAAAAAGTAAAGAAAAAAAGAAAATCTGTGGCCAAGCAGTTTTTCCTAAATGTATGACATATTCCTGGCTTTGAGTAGATTAAAGTTTTCAAATGTGATTCCCTCTATAATCAAATTTTGCTTGATCTAAAATACCAAAGTACAGTATGTTTGCAGTCCGTAAAGTAGACATCCATGTACACCATATCTTCCATGTTCATGTTCTGAATCTGAAGTTTTAATAGACTTTGTTATGGAGACATATCATATGAAACACTCAGAGAGCAGGCTGGTGTTGCTTTTGCCTTCACTTCAATACTAAATAAGTAATAACTCAATCCTAGAAGTAAGCTTAATTATTGTGATTGATCATCAAATTCTGCAATCATTTAACATGAAATTCACATTTCCCACAACATTTAATTTCTTATAATGGTTGATTAGACTACTGTGAGAAGGATGTTCTGTTTAGGCTGTACACATTTGTAAAAATTCAAATATTATAAGCTATTTTAGTATATATATATTTTTTTGATTTTGTAATTGCTTGTTCTTTCCATACATATACTAAAAGGATGAGTAGTCTCTAAATGTTATGACTAATGCCGGTGTTAACATAGATGTGGCTGAACACAGTGTAAGTAAAACGATATTTATCAAATATAATTTATAAAGCTCACAGTTCAGACAGAATATTTTAAGTATATCTCTGGTCTCCTTTTTGACTTCTGCTGCTTTAATTTACTTCCTTAACATGTCATTTTGTGTACTGTGTTTTATTTTTGCAAACAATTGGTTATTAATATTAATACTGCTTTATTTCATGTTTTTCATGAAAGGCAGTTGAACTCTTAAAATACTGAGCGAGTGCGCGGTCAGAAAAACCCAACCAACCTGTCTCCTATATTGTTTTCTTGCTTCTTAATTTTACTTACTGAGTCCTGTATTTTTATCCCAAAGCAAGGAATTCAAATTTTTGATCTAATCATTGCTTCTCCAGTACAAAGGTAAATAGATCTCTCTAAATGCTGCCAGCAAATAGATGATGATTTTTTGCTATTGAGGGGCGCTTCTCATCTCCTCTGCTCTCCTCCTTCATAAAGGGTAATGGATCAGACAATCACTTTCAGACCGGATCTATTCTGGACCATCAATGTGTCGGCAGTCCTCAAACCATCGCCCTTTTACAACCATCAATACTAATAGCATCATCTACAGACAATTATTCCCATCGAAGCGCACGGAACAGCGAACAAATCAAAGCCAAATTAGATTATGAATGTAATGCAGTGTAATGCCCCCTCGAGAGTCAATTGATCAAAAAGGAGAGACTCGTCAATCGTTTTGTCTTGTGGAAACCTTGCAACTCAAGCAATGACAAATGTAACATTTTTCTATCTGCTGAATGTTTGCACACTATTTATCTGTTCAGGTGGACTGCGCCATACCCCACAACGCATGTCACAAAGATTTTATAAGGTATTGCTTAGAATTGAGGTCCTTTTACATCTAAAGGGAACTTTTTGTTTTTGCCTAGCAGCATTGATGTCTCAGAAGATCGTGATGTGCCTTCTATATGAAACAACAAATCATCATTTTTCTCTGTCAACGTCATACATCATCTTAGGAATATTAATATTTATTGAGGTTCCTCAAGCTTTCTATATCCTACATGCAAACTAAGGGCACATCATTGAGCAGGGTCAATATTCTACATGTTAAATCTTAGTTAAGGTTGAGATTATCTAGCATGTATTTGCCCTTTCACCTGTTACCTTATGGCCACTTTATTAAAAAATATAAAGATATATTTTTGCCAAATAGGTTCTTTTCCATGTGCAATTACTGTGATAGGAGTGCATGTTTCCATAAATGAAGTCTGGTCGCGTGTGTTTAAAGATGCTTCTTAAAGCTTAATAAGAAGCATTAAGTCAATATTTCCCTCACTGAATCTTACTTTAGATAAAACAAGATTATAACTATATGCAGTCATGCTACAATATGAATAACCTCGTAAGTGCTTGTTTCAAGAAATCCATGTTACTTCATTCATCTTATTTATTATGTTTCTGTGTCTAAAACTCTCCTGACTTTCTGCTGTCCATGCTTATATTTGAATTAAGGACATTGCCTCTCAGTTAAGACAGGCATATGTTATTATTTATAAAATAATGTATTTAAATTGAAATGGGTCAAAATAGATTACACAGTCCTCTCTCCTCACTTTAGTAATTCTTCACTGGGCCTGAAATGGGCTGTTTGAAATGCAGATGACGTTCTGCTTATATTTTTGCTAATCCAGATGCATTTCTTTAACCCACATTAAATGAAGAGAGATGAAACATCACACAAATATGTTAGGGGGAAAAAAAAAGAAAAAAATGAATGCAGGAACAAATAGACTTGGATAATATCCAGACACATCTTAAACAGCACATTGTTGCAATAGCTGCTACTGCAACAACTAAGCAGGAAAGAGGGAAATGTTAAATGATACAAATTATTTTTCCCTAATTAATATGATTGATTGCCAGGCACTGACGTTGAGAAGGAGAGGGGGAGAAATGTGTGAAGGGAAAGTTTGCACAGACATCATTAGTTTTTCCCCATTTAAAGATTAATCAGAAGAGGCTGGGCTCTTTAATTCTGTCATTTGTATATTTAATGGGCTGCTGCAGAATCTATGGGTGTAATTAGCTAGCTGCCGCGCTCTCATTAATACGCCAGGCTCTGATTAATGCCAGCAGAGAGCTAACATGACTGGAGTTATTCAGGTTATGTTGTGTAGATGATTACACACAACCTCCACTGTTTACTGAGACAGAGAGGAGAAACAATGCACATGAAAGAATACTACCTAATAAATAAAACTACTTAAAACTGTAAATGGCTCAACATAACTAAGTGTTAATGTTTCATATTGTGGAATATAACATGAATCTTCTCATTTGATTAGGTAACGAGAGTACAACACAGTACACTATTTAGAATTAATAATTCATTTTGAAATGCTCCTTTAGTTTTAATTGATTTAAAAGTCGGTTTAAAAAATGAACTTTAACTCTTATTACTTAACATCAAGTTGATTGTGTAAATGTGGCTGGTTTTATGTGCTTATAGTTCACAAAATGTTTCTTGTTTCACTCATGAAAAAACTGCTGTGTTTTTTGATCAAAGCAGCATTTTAGTTCTCGTATTCAGCATGTTGTAGAAGAAGGTGGAGGAGCCTTTTGAGAGTGTGCTTCTTCCTTCGGGCAAACTTTATGACTGGCTCTTTACCTGGTCTCAGAGAAAAACCAAGTTGTCAGTGTGTTTGCACTCATTTTTTGCATTGCAGAGTGGAATGAACATACTGTCTTTGTGGTCCACTACTAGGGTCCAACACCTTTCTCTGGTTTAATAAATTTGGATTTTTATGCTTCCAGTGAAAAGGAAATTTATAGTCAGAAACCCACTGAGCACACAGTGGGGAGAACCTTTCAAGTGCTGTTTTTTGCTTTGGGAAAAGACAACTAGAGAGGGGGTTCTTATCCCCCACTGCCCTCTCCGGAAAACAGTTTTGACAATAAATGCTTCATAACAATCATCCCCTTTCTGTTGTACCTTAAAGCAGTTTTTTCTAAACTTGAAATGTGTTATATAGCAGGACTGGACCAAAACAAGAAGTATTCACATTGGTCAGGGCGGAAAAATACTGCGTAGCACAAAAGTGTGGCAAAGGCTTTTGTTTTGAGGCATATTTTATAATTTGTGTTTTGGATCAGCATTTTACAAACGTAAAAATAATTTCTTTTCGGGAAAAAAGCACATTAGAGATATTAAGTAATTCATGTTGGAGTATATTAGTCGTCTTAACATTTCATTAACTGAAGTCGTTGCCTTAAAAATTTTGTGTATACTAGTGTAAAACATAAACAGCAGCAATTTTTCTGTGCATGTGTTTGACCGTGTGTGGCTTTATTATGCATTCTCTGTAAGTGCTTGCTGGGGTATTGTGTTTGTTCGATCGCACAATGAAAGTGCTTGTGTGTATATGTACTGCTTTGTCTATAAGTGTGTGTCTCTGTGTGTGTGTCATTGTGCTGTATGCGTAACAGAATCACCTGTCATGGTGTGTGCTCAGGTTTGTCTGTTGATGGCTCCAAAGTGGTTGTCAGTGTGAAGTAGCACAAGTCCTGTGGGGAAATCTGAAGGAAGTATTGCTGAGCATGAGCAGTGTCACAGATGCTTTACATTTGAGCATGCTTGGATAACACTTTGACTATCACAAAAATGCAGACTCACACAAAAACTGTGTACAAAATCTGTACATACCCTTAATTTTCCTTACAAGTTTACTTCCATGTATGGCTTCAGGAATTTATTGACACACTATATGGATTATCAGATTTTTTTATGTAAGTTTTAAAAAAAAATGTATTTCATTTATTTCATTTAACAGCCCCTAAATCAGAAGAACTACAGTTTCGCTACACTGATATCTTTCACTCTATAGGATTTTCTGGCATTTTTAGATCTGTGTTTTTTAACTGTGCTTTCACCAACACATAGTATGAAAGCATGTTTGGCCCTTGAGTCTGTCTCCTCTCCATAGGATTGGTGGAGAGTGGGTGTATATATGCAATAACTATGTACTATGTAAAACACACATTTATATTGTCTACATTTTTTTGTATATTGTCTACATTTTTTGTATGCACAAAAGTGCAGCATTAGAGAAGTTTAACAGGTACACAAGCAAGATGCAGGAAAAAGCATGATTGAAAAAAAATATGTGTGTGTGTGTGTGTGTGTGTGTGTGTGTGTGTGTGTGTGTGTGTGTGTGTGTGTGTGTGTGTGTGTAAGATGCAAGGTTAAAGAAACTGAGAGGGGGTAGTATGTGTAGAAAAGGAGAAAGAAAAGGTAATAAAGAAGGAGAGAGGTTAAAAGCAGAAGAAGGAAAAAGGGTTTAAGAGAGTAGGTTAAGGAGGGGTAATGTAATATCAGGTATCTGTCATATGACTTGACTCATCGTGGTGACAAGGTCGTGAATGTAAATGACACATGCCTACTTGATGTACAGAATGCCAGTCCACTGTGAAGAACAGTTTTATTCATTTTCTTTGGATACTACTACAGTCTTTACTGGGTTTATGTCTGTGTAGAGTAATTCATGATTATCATCAAATTGTTAATCAATATGTGGATGGACCCCCACACACGGCGTTGCACGTTGAAGGCTGTTTATTTTCATTGTGTTCCACAATACGTTTTCTTTGGTACTTTCCAGCTGCGTCCTTCTACTCTGCACACCACACACCGCTCTCTCGTCAGGTCCCGGTATAGTACTGAAATAGGGATTGCATGACCAGCCGATGAAGAATAGCTGTGTGGGTCACCCTCTCCTGACACCACACCCTGAACCAACTGCTACACCCCTCCCCTACAGCTGAGCCAGATACCACACTCCGCCACATACCCCCATCACCCAACTTAGGCTAGTAAGCCATCTGCACCTGGTCCATCAGGCGCTAGAAGGTGGCTGGGGCTACAAACAAGCTGAACGGAAGTGTGAGAAACTGGTAAAAACTGTATGAAATGGAGAAGGCTGTTTTTCTTTAGATACTCTAGACACTGGAATTTGCCAGTAGCCCCTTGGTAAAATCCAGCGTCATGAAAAAGTGATTATTGTCTAACCAGTCCAGGAGCTTATGAGAGATGAGATGGTCATCACAATGGAGGGAGGTGGGAATAGTGGAGTTTGGCACCTCCAGCCCCAACTCATCTCTCTCCTTTACCAGACTCACCAGAGAAGTAGTTTCAAGCTCTCTCTATGCTTTGAGGAGGTTGAGGTGATATATTTGTGTGCCTCCTCCCCTGTTAGACCATACCACTTCATAGCCTACATCCCCCACCTGCCATGTGATCACAAAGCCTCCTTGCCATTTGGCGAGTAACTGTGAGCTAGTAGAGGGGAGTAATATAAGCACTTTGTCTCATAGTGAAAATTGTCTGACTCTAGTCTTATCCACTCGCTCCACCAGCCAGTCAGTCTGAGGGTGGTAGATGCTGGTCCAAACAGATTTAATGCCCAGTAATTCATACAGCTATTTAAGTGTGCGAGACAAGAACGAAGTGCCTCTGTCAGTCAGTATTTCTTTTGGGATGCCAACTTGGGAGATGACCTGAAACAGCCAAATGAGGTCCATGCTAATGCACTCAAGGTGCAAAGGTACTTTTGGGAAGGCCACCTGAGTGTGTTCCTCTTCTGTGTGAGCATCACGACTCACTCAATAAAGCCTATCTTTAATCAATATAAAATGTGGGTAGGCCAACGCGTGTCGGGGTGCACCATGTGACCATCAGTTCTTATCACTTGGTCAAAGGCTGAGTGTACAGTAAGGTGCCATCACAAGGCTGCTCTAGTGAAAAATCTTCGGTGGAGTGAATCACTGAAGCCGGTGGGGCCTCATGAGAAGGCCCTGCCATCTCCTTCTCTCCAGAGTCAGAGTCACCGCTGAGTGCAGTGCAGACACTACACACCACTAAAGGTTGTGAACACATTCCCACACTTCCCCAACAGGTTATTAAACCCCGGCCAATCTGTTCTCAAGTTGAGAGCGCCACCTGGGCTTTGCCAGACAGCAGCACCCACTCCTCAGGTCAGCGGCATGCTTCTGCTGTATCCTGAAAGACATCTCCCTCTACATGAGGGAGTAGATGCGGGACAGAGGAACCAGCCCAACACATTTGTCTGGCGCTCAGACTGGTCATGTAGCTATTCCAACTGCAGCAAAACACCGCTGCTTGCTCCCAATACATGGCCACCTGCTCCTATAGTTCATCTGTTTTTCAGATTCTACATGACATGATATTTTCATTTCTGATTTGAACCACTTTTGTATATTAAGTCAGATGCAGCTCACACAGTTTTCCAATGTGGCCTCAGTCCAAACAATCCAATTAGAAGGTAAATGTTTCCGACTGTCATCTGACCAAAGTGCTTTGCCACAAGTGGAGATGTGCTGGCAGATGTAGCACTTGACATTCTCAAATTTATTTCAGGAAAACTCCTCACGTTGTGATCCCAACATGCTCCAGCTCCACATCTGCATAAACTTCCATATCAACTAACGCATGAAACCCTACAGACTGACTTCAATGGCTCCTTCTATGGTTATTTCTACATAACAACTTGTTCAGACTACCTTTATTTTTGTTTGGTTTTTTCTATAGTCATGTGTGGTATACTTATGTTTTTAAGATATATAAAAACAACTCAGCTCAAGTCTTTCTTTTTGCTTCTTGCAACCATCTACAGCATAACAATAGATCCAGTTACAAAAAGCAAGAAAAGACTTCAAAACTGTGTAAAAAGGTTGAGATCTGAGCTCTGATAATCTGTATTCATTTTGAGTTTTCTGTATAGTGTTTGACTTCTCTCTGTTTTAAGAGAATTCACACACTAATTATTTTGCAAACACTTGCTTCTGATGAACCCTGGACTGACTGCATTGGTCTCCTCAGATCTTCCCATATGTCTGTTCTCTACTGAGACAGACAGAGCTGAAGAAACACACATACTCACAGACACACACATAAACCTTCTTGGTCTGTGTGGTTATGTGGATCTAGTAGTGGATTAAGATCAAATCTCTGATCCATGGTAACATGACAAGGCAGCACGCTGGATGAATGTTTCGTGTGTGTGTGCACGTGTGTCTTAAAGGCTCTGCTGGCCTAAGAACCTGCAAATTTCCCACATTACTAAAATGCAAGGATTAATTCTGAATATTCCTCATCTTTTGTTTTGTCAGATCCCAAATCCATTGTCATTTTAGGTGGCATGATTTTTTAGGCTTCTCCAATTGAAACTAGTGTAACTGAGAATTATCTGAAAAAGGTAGAATTCAGACATTTTAGCGGTTTAGCATTTCCCTATGAGTTTTTTTTTAAAGTCTTTTAAGATCTGAGCCACAAATCCTCTGACAGATTAATGCTACATGTATAACTTGAAAATGTAGGAAAGCAATAGAAACTTTTCCTAACACACTTACTGATAAAAAACTGTTTTGAAGGCGGCAACTAAACCGGCCAAAAGTTTGGGGAGTCAGAAAATGATCAATTTAATTTCATGTTTAATTTCTATCAAAACTTCAGTTCATTGTGCTATCATATTCTCTCTCTTAACCCTAGTCTTTGACACTTTAAAGACTTCTCTGTTAACTACTTTATCCTACAAGGATAAAGAAAGGAAGGCTGTGGTATCATGAGATAAAAGCAAGACATTACAAGCGAAAGCTTCCAAAACTGTGGAAGCAGGTGTGTCTTCTAAGATCAATCTTCATGTTTTCCCTGAAGTATCTTAGTGGTAAGATTATCCTAGACGGCTGGCTTACACAGGAAATGAGGTCAGCTTAGAGGTTTAGTGCTGTTGGGAAACAGTTATTTTGATAGAAATGTACATTTATCAGTCTTCTTCTTTCTTTTTTACTTAATGGTAAGCATTATGTGAGTACATGACATCTCAGACTGGAGTTTAAACAATCCCTGCAGAGTCTTGTTGGTTCTTGTGACAGTGTGCGTGTATATATATACAGCTGTGAAAAAAAAAGACTTCATAAGACTCTTTTGTATGTGATATGGTAAAAAGCTAAGCACGCCCCCTGATTCAGTAGTTTGTAGAACCACTTTTGGCAACAATAACAATGTAACTGTAGTCTGTATGAATTTTTGGCTCATTCTTCTTGACAGCATTTTCTCAGTTCATAGAGATTTATGGGCATTTGTCTATGGACAGCATTTCAGTTGGCTTAAGTTCTGGACTTTGGACTCTGCCATTGCAACACTTAGATTATTTTCTTTTCAGTGATTCTATTGTAGATTCATTAGTGTGCTTAGGATGACTTTAGAATACTTTGATATACAGTTCATGGTCAATGAGTCCTCAGTTCCGCTGGCTCCACTCCCACCGTGCTTGATATTTGGTATATGATGTGCATTATGGCCAAACATCTCACACCTGAAGGCTTTATACCAGGAAATTGCCAAAACTTCTGCTTTTATAGAGATGACCACACTTGCTGGTGATCAGTTAATCAAGTGCATTTAATTAATTTAATGACCCTCTTAATCTTGATGCAAGCAGTGAGGGTTTTATTTAAAATACATGCTGTAGGCAACCTGAACTTTCTGTGGTCAGCGTTAACGCTGAGATAATGTGTAACTTGGAATTAAAATCCTCTTTTAGGCTGTCTCTCTCTTTTACTAAATGTCCATCTCCCCCATCTTGTTCCTTGTCTCACTTTGTATCAGGTGTTGAGCTGAGTTTTAAGACTCGGGCCCCTGATGGCCTGCTACTCTGCAGCTTCTCTCCAGGAAATCAGGAAGAGTTTTTGGCTGTTCAGATAAAAAACGGACGCCCCTACTTTTTGTTTGACCCACAGGTAGGTAATGTGTTTCAAAAGCGTCTCTGCGTGATTGAAACTTTTTACATTACGCCATACTACAACATATATATTTTTTTGCTGCTGTATTTATCTGTATTTACTGATTGTGCATTTTTGTCTAACACCTTATTTTTTCCCCCCATTTAATTCTACTCCTTATACCTACTCACTTTTCTCACCTGTGTTTTTCTTTCCTTCTGTATTGCTCTCTCTCCAAGTCTCTTCCATTTTCTCTCTCACTTTCTCTCATCTAATAAATGTGATCTGTAGCCCCTCATTGGTTTCTGTCAGGGAGGCAGGGAAAGGGGAAAAACTTTGAAAGTGTGTCAACGTTTGAATTGGACTGCAATTAACTCATTCCCTGCAGTCACCACGCGCGAATACCAATTGCAAGCTAATTAAGCTTTGCACCCATGCACGCACACATACACACACTCATACACATGCACACAGCCACACAGCCTGACTTTCCTTATCCATCCATACAGACACATGTAGAAGGGTTAAAGAGTCAACGACTTCGATGATGAAAGTGATGATGGGAGATGATTACACATACTTCCATCAGGCCACCAACTAATTACACACTCAAACAAACATGCACATACACACTTTAGTTTCTCATTAGTATCACTGTGCAATACTTTATCAAAAACTCTTCATCAAAATGTAACTATGGGTTATATCTGTCTGTGCAGATGGGTGTATGTCACTGAACAGATCATTGACTATCACTGTTGATGAGTGTGTCTGTGGTTATGTTGCTAGATGTGTGATGGAGTGTATGTGTGTCTTCTCCAACTGGGTTGATTCCTTTGTTTAGGCTAGTTTGGGGTAATTAACAGTAGGAGTGGAGTCATGGCTTATTAGTGTTCCCCTAGATACATATAGCTGGGCCCATTACTTCCCCCTATTAGCCTGTTGAGCTAGCCTAATGGGATTACCAATGCAGGGGGGAGGGGGTAATTTAGCATGACACAGGCAGGTGATATGCTCATAAATACGTGCACATGTGAGCTGCCACACACGCACTTATATCGCAGCTCAAGAACATTTAAAAAAGCATTCACTCAAAATGTAAAAGAGGCAGTTTATACTTTATTGATGCAGGTGAGTAGTGGTTAATGTGTCAGCAACTAGCTATAAATGTACAAGTGCGTCCATGCATGGAGCTGTGGTGTCTGTCACATAATGCCAAACATGCAGCGTTTTTCAGACTCAGACTGGTTTAAAGGCAAGAGGTGTTTCTTTGCAATGGCCATAAAAAATTATGGCAAGTTATGACTTTATTCTTTGTTGCTGATTATTATTGTTTTGTCCGATATCACTTATTTGATAGGTCTAGTCATTTTATTATCAGGACAGGAATCCTGGCAGTTTAGTAATATTATCAACACAAGAGAAAATGAAATAACTAAAGATTTACTGACATGATGAAGTAAAAAGTCGATCAACAGATGTTTTCAAATCAACAAAATTTGAAATTTAAGCTTGTGACTTATCCAGGTTTTTCTACATTGAAAACGGGTCTCATAAACTAAAAATCCAAACAATATTATTTTATAGCAACAAATGTCCAGGTAGGCGTCTCTTAAAGTGTGCAAGTGTAGAGCAGTACAAGGCCCCACAAGTCATCTATGAGGTGCAGCACATCCAGATAAACCCTGTTTTGATCAGATGGTGACTAAAGGAAAAAGAAAAAAACTCAGAGCGACTTGTCTTCAGGTCAAACTTTATTCTCCCCACATGTGCACTCCTTAGTGGTGAGCTAGCGAGATTAAAAGGGCAGGTTTGCTTGTACTTACAGCAAACGACCATCAGACTTGAACTTGAGATGACAAAATTGTGTGAGGCTTTCTTTGACCATTTGTTCCATCTGTTCTTAAAAAAGGTTAAATGCCAGTTTTAGTGTGTGAAGACTTGACTGACATGAGGACACTAAGAAAGTTTAAACACAGATCTAAATGTCATCTGATGTAGAAGTGACAAACCACTTCATCCTTTGTCGCCTCCTTCTCTCTGTTGAGAGATGGCCACACATGCACACACACCCCACACACATTTCCTTTTCATTCTGTCTGTCTCTTACATGTATTCATAACACACACAAACACACCAAAACTTCATGCTCATATTGTGTTATAAGCTGCCAAGTATTTGCGGGAAAGTCACAGATGCAGCACTTTGGATAAGTGCTTTATATTATGTGTGTGTGTGTGTGTGTGTGTGTGTGTGTGTTGACTTCTTCTATCACATACTGTATATTAAAGAGAATGGGCACTGGGGCATCCAACAGTGGACACACACAAATCATTTGAGTACAGCACCAATCAAAGGTTCACACCACCTCATCACCAGACCTTTGTTTCATCAAACTGTTTGCTTTTAGCACACATATTGTCTGATCCTATACATTTCCTCACAATATGAAATATCAGTGCTTTTCAGTAAAACCATCTTAAATCGAATGTTATTTATACATTTATTTCAATATTACTTTCCAGAAGAGTTGAGTGCCAATTGCTTCCACTACTATTTTACTATTCTTTGGGCAGGTGCTTGTTATGGGTATGGGTGTGTGTGTGTGTGTGTGTGTGTGTGTGTGTGTGTGTGTGTGTGTGTGTGTGTGTGTGTGTGTGTGTGTGTGTGTGTGTGTGTGTGTGTGCATTAGGAGTTTTAAAAAAAATCAAGTAAATAGACTCCTCCCCCATTGTCTTGTTAAGTAGAGCTGTCTAGCAAAGATAGTAAAGATGTCAGAGTCTGATATACTTTGGCATTCATACATTTATTGATCTCATCATTAAATCTTCATCACCACATGTGCGTCTGTGTAGTTGTGTGCATCTACCCATACTTTTCTTTTACTACATTACTCTTTGGCTGCTTGCTAAAAGCTGATCACAACAATGATGTCATACTTAATAGGTAGCAAAAAGCCTTGTAACAACACTTTGATGGTTATATGTGCATGTTTGTGTCCTTTTGAAGATGATGTGTGTCTGTGTGATTGGTATCGCTGATCCTTGATTTTTAGTTAGAATTTAAAGATTTACCTCATCCGCGTGTTTTGTTATAGTTCGATCTGTGTCTTTTGAGCCAGCAATCTTAGGTTGTGTTAACTGATCTGTGATAGTTTGGAAAAAAATGTAAGTCAGTGGATATCCTCACACCATCAGTTCATATGTGCTTAAGTTTGTGCTTGTGTCATGGGTTTCATGCGTGCTTGTGTTTATGTGTGTAGGGTTCAGCGGTGGCTGTGAGCGTACAGGGTGATGGAGGGCGCCTCTACAATGATGGACAATGGCATAGTATTAGAGCAACGAGGCAAGGGGCCGTGGGAACAATCGTTGTAAACGATCAATACAGAGGTAACTCTCCTTCTATTCATACTGACCACTGTGTGCATCTGCTCCGTGTGTGGGTGTGTGAGTGTAATATGCTTATCTACATACATATATTTGGATGTGAATCTTGTGAAATTGATGTTGATTGTCTGTGTTTTTCTATGTATATATATATTGTAAATCCCCCCACCCTGACTAGGAGATATTATCCAGGTTAATTCCACCTAGTCTGTGTATGATAACAAAAATATTACTGTATCGTATGTTACTAACCAGTTTCACAGCAATGCTTTTTGCTTGTCTGTTAAGCCACTTAGCACTGATCTATGAATATTTCAGTTATAGAAAGCACACCCAATCAAGTGATGAAATAATGTTGGGTTTACAGATGAGAGAAATTTTATTAAAAAAATTAAATCTATCTTTAGGTACTTTGTTACTAGCAGGCTGTTGCATATATGCATTCATTCACATTCATTTATTTTTGTAACAACAAAGTGATTTACAAAAAGCTATTAGCTGAAAACTTGGCGTAGTGTGCAGTGGCTTCTTAAAAATTCAGAGGAAATTGGACAAGTGGAGGACAAAAGAAGGAAAAACTATATCTATAGCAGATGAACAGTCTCTGAAAGTCAGCAAAGACCTGAAGAATAAACATGGTTGCACCAAATATTGACTTTAAAACTCATTAGAATTGTGCAAAATCTGTTTTTACCTTATATGCTTCCCTTATATGAGAGGTACATCTACATTTTCTTTCCATATATTTCACTGTTCCCCCGGGCTTTTGTGTCCTAAATGATTCAATATAATAATATAATATTATGTATTCTTTTTATTCTCCACTTCCTCACTTTTGCTTCTTATTTTCACCACCATCAGGAAGTGCAACAGCTTTAAGTGGTAGCACAATGATTGGTGAGAACATGGGAGTGTTCATTGGAGGGCTGCCAGAAAATTTTATTCTACTAAGACAGGATTCAGGTGGGTTTTCACCTACATATTAAAATCTTTCATGTGGTCACTGGATTATATGCATGTTTTCTGCCTATCTAATATATAATTTAGCGAGGTATACTGTAAGATGACTAGAGGTTTCTGGATCTGATTGAGAGTTGAGCTCATATTCAGGCACAAATACTGTGTCTTCTTCCTCATGAAAATCCCTTATTTGACCTTGTGCCTCGAAATGTTGAATAGTCTTTGATTGGAAGTAACAAGTAAACATTTTTAATGTAATCTTATGACTTTTGTTTTTGCTTGTCTCACCAGGAGATGCCAGACTTGTGCGAAAGCGCTTCTCTGGTTGCCTCAGAGATGTGAGTTTTAAGATGTCCGACAGCCCCTCAGAGGAATGGCAAATTCTTGACTGGGCAAAAGCCACAAAGAAAGTTGCAGTGTATGAAAGCTGGGAGGGATGTCCTCTTCAAACTGTGGATGGAGCCCATTTTCTGGGTCATGGTAGGACCGTAAAGTGCAAAAATAGCATACTGCTATGTTGAAAATCACATGATGTAGCAGCGTATCAGTTACAATGAGCATGAAGTGCTTGGTGCTGTGCAAATATGTGTTCAGATACAACTTTACACTCATTTTAGTGCTCCTAATGCACTGTCAACACAACATATCTTAATAAGATGCTTGCTGCTGATGTTGGTGGTAATGAGTTTGTTTCATGTTGATAAATATGATGATAAGTTAATTGGCCTCTGTGTGAAAGATCAGGTTCATTAGTGTACATTTCCTCCATTACTGCTGTCTAAAAAGGCCTGCTCATACAGTCTTTCGTCTGTCACTTATGAATAGATGACGGGAAATTTAAATACTTTTTTCATGTTTTAAATTTGACTCGTTCTGCTGGTAAAACTGACACTTTTTCTCCTCCTGGTTTCAGGTTACTTGGAATTGGACTCAGGTGTATTTACTGGAGGACAGATCTTTGATATTTCTATGGACTTTAGGACAGACCAGCTGAATGCGCTGTTGCTCTTCACATACAACACACAAACTGAAGACTTTATGCTGGTAAAAGCAGAGACATGTTTCAAATTATCGTACTAATGCTGAAAATACTCAAATGAATCTAATGACAGACTTTAACTTTTTCTTTACTGGTTTATATTTTTTAAGGTGGAGCTGGAAGCTGGTCTCTTGTCCTTCATTCTCTCCTCTGAAGGTCATGTGATTGAACTCAGCATGTGGGTGGGGCTTAGCTACTGCGATGGAGACTGGAAACAACTGTCATTGGCAAAACGTGGCTCGCTGATCTCAGCTGCCGTCAATGACTGGGCAGAGGAAGCAAGGGGAATGGGAGGAGCAGTGACACTGAGAGTTGATTCACCATTATATTTGGGGGGCGTGCCACCAGAGCTCATACATTCTGCTCTAGACAGGCGAAGTCACAAACATGGTGAGATAACATGCACTGAGGTAGTGTTTGCATGTCGCTCATTAAAGTGGCAGGTGCCAAACCAAGAAAAATGTCTCATTTAGCTACAGTCTCCTGTACAGTTCCTTGAATCTCATCAAGCATAGTATTTACATGTTTATGAGCTCATTGTTTTGTCTTTCTTTTCAGTTTCACAAGTTAGAGTACATTTATTTGCAGTTATAACTTGCCTGCTCTTCTGTATAGCAGAAGAATCACTAAATTAATTAACTTTGAGTCATAGCGATCATACTATTTGCTAACATTTGACTAAAATTTAAGAGCATTGTAAATTCTGCATCAGTAAACCTGTGGCATAATTATATGAGTCGGGAAATCCCATTTGACATGTAAAAAAATGGAAAATGCAATTTCCCTGATATAATAAAGATTCCTTCTCACTTTTACTTCTACTTTTTATACTCTCTCTCTCCTCTATGTTTCATTTTCTTACCTTTCACAGGTCTAGGAGGGTGTTTAAAGGATCTTACTATAAGAAGTGGTAACAGAAACCCTCCCATCAGGCAAAGTGTTAATCTCTCTGTTGCCTCACGCCGTTCTGTCAGAGTCTACTTAGATGGTTGTCCTACCAGTGAAAGCCGGTACAACTGCAGAGGAAACGATTCAGTCCTGGTGTACAGTGGAAAAAAGACTCAAGCCACAGATTATAATCTACAGCCTTTCACTGGTAACACCGCACAGTATACATATACATTGGTATAGTGTCAGCATTACATTTTTAGTGGGCTCAATCTTCAGGGAATGCATTAAAAAATAAGAATTATGAGAGTTTTTAAGTACTAAGTTACCAGTAGAGATATTGAGGTTCTATTTCATAACATATTTCATTGTCGAATTTGTCACAATGAAGAAAGCTTTGCCACAGTGTTGTTTTCATTCAAAGGTCTGTTGCTTTTTTTGTCACTGTATAGTTGCTTGATACATGAAGACCTATTTTTATGACTTTGAGGCACAGCTTCCAGCTATACCATGTTAGCAGCTCACTCTAATTAGTAGTAATTGCTTTTACATCATCATGTTCTCTGATTAAAGCTTACACTGGGGGTATTACTGTGCTGCAACATTATATTACTGACACAGAGATGAATACAAGCTAACCATCCAAGAAGTTCAAATAGAATTTACAGCTGGAAATTACATCACATTAGCTTTAAGAACATGTTATACTTTTAGTGCACTTTTTGTCAAACACAGTTTTGACTAAGACAGTTTTGCCTTGCCTCTGTTTTTTTCTCCCCCTATCCCTAACCCCTTTTCCTGTGTATGAAAACACACATACACATATATTTTAAGAGTACTTGTACAGGTTTGTGGCCTTGGCCACAGGAGGCTGGGTGGCCGGACCTTGGGAAAGAGGACGCAGCCGAGGCAAAGGTAAAATCTCATTGTGTGTGAGTGCGTGTGTGTGTCTCCTTATTATCATGCTGATATGTTTGCAGATGTTAGCAACAAAATGCATCCAAACACCCCAACTCTACAAGTGCAGTTATAGAATATAACAGAGTCCTTTAAACGTGGTATATGCTATAGTATTTTAGTTTGTTCAGTGAGTTCTGTCTTGGAATTATATTCCAAAAACAAAGTTACTTGCAAAATGTAAAAATTTTCCCTGACAGTCTGAAACAGAAGCTTAATTTTCTAACACTGATTTTCATGTTCAGCACGGAGGGGTGTGTTACTGTATGTTCACTTTGTTGTACTTTGTTCAGTAGAGTAAGTCTTTGATCTTGAGAGATTTTGGCTGTAAAACCACTGCTATGTTGTACAGTATGTGAGTAATCCAAAGCCAGTGAGTGATATTACAAGTGCCTGACGGTATGAGAGATTGATAAGGCCTCTATAAAGGGCATCACAGTAAAAGGCTGTTAACCCAGAATGGCCTGTGTGGTCCCTTGTGTAATATAAAGCTGCTCGTTAGTAGTGAACAATACACTGGTAGGTCTCGGTACACCATGCTATGACCAGAAAGAGGAATGGAGGATCAGGAGGGAGGAAGTGCTAAAAAACATTAAGAAATTAAGAGAGAGCTGGGGATTGAGGGCAAGGACTAAGTGGAAAAGCAGGAGAAGGGAAGAGCAAAGAGTCATAAACGAATTGAAAGAAAAGTGAGAAAATGCAAGGCGATGAAGAAATATGCACAGTGACTGGATATTAAAGGGAGAAAGAAAAGGATACATACAAATAAGAATGTAAGAAAATGGTAAAATTCGTGAATAAAGGTGAAAGTAGAAAAGAAACAAGAACTTAATAACACAAAATAACTAAAGGTTTACACAAAATAGAACATTCAGCCCAAAATAAAATAAATAAATAGCCCAATATCCAGCACAGCTGGCCTCATTAAGTGATATTAAAGATACGAATGATATGTGGAACATACATTTTCAGATACCGAAGAATGTGTGAGCCTTATGGTGTGTAAGAATGTATCTATAATTTCAGTTGTTGACTATTTTAAAAGTTTGCACGGAAGATGGAAAGAAGACTGGTGACAGAAAACGAAGGTGATTGTAATACAGAGGATGGAAGTGGGATGGGAGTTGGGCCACCAGAGCTGCTGAGGGTATCAGAGAGAGAAATAAGGGGAGTGTTAGAGAGAAAGAGGGAGGCTGATTGCTGTGAAATATAGCCCAGAATGAATGGCTGGCTGTATTAAATCAGCGCTGAAAAAGTTACTACTCTCATAAATACTATTTATGCTAATGGCGAGGTATGATTTACTGGGCCTATTAAAACACAGAGAGATGGGGAATGCTTTTTCTTTATTCTCATGTCCGCCCATCTTGTTGTTTTGCTTTTTGTGCATATTTTTTCATGTATATTTTCCTGTTTAGATTTTATTTTGACATTTGTTTGCCCTAAACTAATTCCTGTATTTCTTTTTTTTTTTTTTAATTCTTCTTAAGATGTATTTTGTTAAGTTTAACTGTTGTATGTGATTGTTTTGTTTCTTTTAATCCCATGGGATTTTTTTTCCTACACAGTCTCATTTTGCATCTCTCTTCCTTTTGGCCTTTCAAGTACCTACATCTGTACCACCTCCAATAAAGGTTCAGAGTTTAACCGCCTACAGTGCCAAGGTGAGCTGGGTGCCACCCACTGGTGACATAAGGGGACTGATTGACAGGTATGAGCTAAAGGCCTACAACAGAGACTACCGAGAACTACCACCTGTCAGAGCCACATTCCTGGCTAACGGAAACTTCACAGGTAAAAAATGCACAAAAACATTGTAGTCATAAATATAATGCATACAAAGACACATTTTTAAATTTATTTAAGCTCTACACCTCCACAAAAGTATGTCATCCTTTCCTCTTTGCATTTTTACTCACTATGTGCACTATGTTGCACAACTTTTTACTGCTTTTGGATGTTATACTGCATTCTTTTGAGCACTTACACTTAACAATCAAACTTAAAACAACAAACAGTAGACATCACTTTACGTACAGGTAAATTTAGCTTTAGTTCTGTTTGCCTTATTATACCTGCTGTCCTTTACATTTTAGCCTTTACCAAAAAAGCATTCACAATGTCTCCTTTGCTTACTTTCTTCCTTTTTCAGATTTGTATTTCAGACAAAACATACTAGTGCATGTACTCACTGTCCTGGCCAACCCTGTTAATTTCTCCTTGGCAAGTCCCCAGGTTTAGGAGACTGTCTCCATTTGGAACAAGACACTCAGGACTACCCCAATGATGTCATACCCTGGCATTGCTCCTTTTTCTCTCTCTCTAGCTGTTGCTCACTTTTCGATCTTTCCCCACTTCATCTTTTATGATGATGATGATGTCTGCGTCCGCTGCTGCTATTCGTCCCCCCTCTCATCCACTTCACCATGTCTCTAGGCAAATATGAAGATGAGCTCTCTGTCTCAGTCTTTCTCAGTGTCTCTCTCGCTGCTTCTCATTCACTCCCCCTCTCTTTGCCAGACATTAAGTCCACCCTGATAAGGCTTCTTCTTAATTTATGATGGCCTCAACACCTGACTGCAGAATTACACCAATGGCTAAAAAACACAGAAAAGCAAATGAGGGTGTAATGGCAGCGGAGTGGGGCCCTGGCCCCTAATTGAATTAAGAGACATGGGTAACAGTAAGGGAGAGTG
Source organism: Pelmatolapia mariae (assembly GCF_036321145.2). Lineage (NCBI taxonomy): Eukaryota > Metazoa > Chordata > Actinopteri > Cichliformes > Cichlidae > Pelmatolapia > Pelmatolapia mariae. The sequence goes on along the minus strand of NC_086227.1, from coordinate 27,351,207 downwards.
AAAAAGAGAGACAAGTGCAGCGTGATTGGACACAACGGTGGGGAGACTTGGGAGGGGGTGGAAGAGAAGAGAGGGTGACTTCGAAAATACAGAGAAGGGTGGAGAGGGCCAAGACGGTGAGGACAAAAAACATCCAAAGAGAGACGGCTGAAGCTTTACAATTAGAATAGACTCTCTCTGTTTGCCAAGCACAGTAGATTTGCTTAGCAACAGCAGCCCATAGATACAAGTAAAGCATTTAAATTGTGCTGTTGATGCTTGTTGATAAAGACTTAAGTAAAGGATACAAATAGGCCTGATTTATCACAAAGGACTTACAAAGGATATTTTTACAATTTTTCAGGGCTAGTGTCGAGCAATACTCTATACCCATAGTGTATGTACACTGCAAGTATGCATTCTGACATGTAGCTGAGTTAACAAAATTGAGTGTGTATTCTTCAAAGTTATTCTTTTTTAAACGGTGTAATCCGTAAACCTTATTCATTGACATTTATATGCTCCTCTTAAGGTGTGCTGTCGGGTCTCACTCCATCTACTCGGTACATTGTCACCGTGAGTGCCTGTACTCCTGTTGGTTGCACTGAGAGCCTTCGTAACGACAATAGTGATAATGATTTGAGATGGAGTATCGCAACCCCAGAGGAAGGTAAGCAACAAACACATGCAAACTTTCACAGATTCATGCACCTATGAACAGAACTTCAGTGTCAGTGTCCTTACCAGTAGAAGAAATGTATGACTCTTTATGCACAGAGACACAGAGCGCAGAGACTTCTAAACACACTTAGCTATGTTCAACCCGTTTCCTGCATGAGATACATAGCATATGAAAAAGGAAGAGGAGTGCTGGCACAAGAAAGGAGGAGACAAAAGAGAGGGTAAAAAGTAAAAAGGAAAGAGAGCTTATTTCCCATCTTGTTAAGGCATATAACAACATGCATGAGGAAAGAAAAAGTAAAAGAGGAAAAAATATTTTTATGTTATATGTTACTTTAATCTGTACTGGACTAACAGGCCTTGTTGGGGAGATAATGTGACGGCAGAGGTCAGTACAGAGACAGCAAAAATCAATCTGAAGTTAAAGAAAAAAAACAGATTACTATATTGATTTTCACTGAGCACAGAGTTAAGACACTGAAACATGTTAGAGAGACTGGAGAAAGAATTAATTTAAAACACACACAAATGCAGCACAGACACTTTTTTTACTCACTTATCCTTGAGTACAGGCACATTTTTCTTCACCTTATTTGAGATCAGTGAACATGAGATCATAAAATTTTCACGTTTTTCTCTCTTGGTGAAAACCTTTTGAAAAGTAATCCAAAGCGATGTCACTGTCTAACACCATATGAAATTTACTGAATTATTTATTGGTGACATTTGATGATATAGAATGATAACCTCTATAAAACTAAGGCTTGCCATAGTTTTTCTTCACTGTTACTTAAAAGATACACTACGTGTTCATATTTACTCTAGTTCCTTATGCCAATCACTATATTTGTGTTAACATAAAAACTTGATTTTATTCTTCTATACATCAGTTCCCGATGCTGTGTCTCCTCCAGCTGCAGTCTCATCCCCCACAGCACTCTATGTTAACTGGGAACCTCCAGCAAGGTAACAAAAAATACAGTTTTTACCTGTCCTCTCTCACCTCCAAGCTGCATATTAATATTTAACTCAAGAACCTTCACCAATGGCGAGGAAGTAATAAGTACATTCTGAATTAGTAGTAAATGGACAGTATTGTAAAACAGGAACAGAATTTGGTTCTGTATTGCTTATATTTTTCCCCCAGCTTCAATAAATGTGCAGCCAACATAGATTTTGGCACAAAAACAATATATGGTATAGTGTACACAATATAATAATATTACTTTCATCTCACTTTTTTGTTCCACTGATAGGCCCAATGGAGGCATTACAGAGTACCTCCTCTATCACAACAACCAAATGGTCTACAGAGGGAAAAACAGACAACACAACATCACTGGTAAAGAGGAGAGAGTGCATGTGAGGTTGTGTGTGTGTGCTCCAGCGTAACTGTGACTGTAGAGGGATGGGGCCTCGGAGTAAAGAGAAGGGGAAGACTGAAGAAAGGCAAAATGGAGTGGAGGATTAGCATTTGAAAGCAGGAAGAGTGTCTGAGTCCTCACCAAGGGAATAGCACTTTGAAAAAGAAGGCTAAACACACACACACATGAAAATGAAGCAGCGGAGAAACAAAGAAAACTAAACATTAGCGCACGTGCATACACACAATTTGCTTTGAAGGCTCTCACTAAAGAGATCTAAATAAGGTATGAAACACATGTCACACCACTGAGAGCAGAGTGCTGCTCCATGCGCCAGATAGACTCACACATGAATAGAATACACATATACACATGGAATGCAGAAATGTGCATAAACATACATGCAAACACATGAACAGGACACTCATCCTATACAGCTTCACTGCCCAGCAATGAGTGTCTTTCTAGGTTAATGAAGGCATGAGAGCACATATCATCCCTGCTGGGTTAATAATGCACAGTGTCTGATGTTCACAGTGATTGGAAGGATTATGAATATAGTAATTATACATTATTTGGAAGAATTGAATGTGTAACACAGAGTGAGATTACAAAAGATGGTAAATGGAGAATAGGTTTGAAACAAAGAAAGATACTTAAAGAGAAAGAACAGCGAAGATACAGTCAGGGAAGAGGAGTATTTCTAATAAAAAGAGAGAATTTGGTGGTTGTAGGTGCAACACAAGTTAATCGTTTTGACTGAACTATCGCTTCTCTCTTTCACTTTTTGGGTGTGTGCATTTGTGTTGCAGGTCTTGGTGTATACACCACTCATGTCCTGATATTGAGTGCATGCACTTCAGTGGGTTGCACCAACAGTTCACAAGTTACAGTGCTGACTTCACAGCTTCCTCCTGGACCTCTGCAAGCACCAACTCTTACCCAGCTAGACTCTCGAACTATTTTTGTAGAGTAAGTACACATACACACACAAGTGTATTAGTATATGATGGTAATATCTAAGTATACATACGCATAGAACTAGGGTGCACTCACATTTTTAAATTATTCAAAATGTATAAAACCTTTATTCGTATTTTATAAGTTTTGCCTGGGCAGTATACAAGGACAGAGAGAGACTAAGCAAGAGAGAGTCAGTGACCTTCTGCAGTTGTGTTTACCATGCAGAATATTCTTCTACGCTTGACCTTTCACCATTAGAGGGAGGTGACAAGGGAAGATAGATCTCTGTACTTTTTTTTATAATGTTCCCGGTTTTTCTGTATATGTGTGTGAAAGTGTGTGAGCCATTAGCGTTATTCGCTGCAGAAAAAATACATTACTACTCATATGCATGCAGGGCCCTGACCTTAGTCATGATTATGCTGTCCTGTGCCCAAAAAAGTAAAACATGCTATAATTTGCAAATCACTTAAGCCTTATATTTATTTTTAGTTAATCCAGCTGAAAAATCTTGTTCTATGGTGTTGCCCATACATTTGTCTGTCCACAGAATTGCTACTCTTCCTGGAGTATAGGTTTCATCAAACTTACACAAAGATTACCTAAATGGACTTTAACCAAAATTGTGCTCAAGGTCATGGTCATAATTGTCATTGTACAAGCACTTTTTCATGTCCACGTGAATCACTATTCCTCCTAAAATATTGGTCCAAATTAGGTGAAACTTACTTAAAATGATAATTTAATGGGTCTTTATCCAAACTGTGCTCAAGGTCAAGATCATATTTGTTGTTTTACAGGTAATTTCTATTTTCAAAGAATACCTTCCACTACTTACAGTTTCACCAAATTCTGGCTCCTAATGTACTGAACAATATTCAATTCAAACCATTTAGCAGTAGTTAAAATAAGATTTTTGTAAGTACATTTTGTAAGCACAAAAGGGCAAACAACAAATTTTATGAAATTCAAAATTATTCAATAGCTTGAAATATCTCTTTACCATATATGTTGCATGCCACTTGTATCCTGTTTATTGCTGATGATTATGGCCTTGCAGGTAATGATCATGGAGGCAGTGGTCCTACTTGTTGGTTGGAGCCCTCCTTTCAACATTGTGTTAACGTCACTAATATGGTCAATGCTATGACATGCTAAAGGGTTCACATATTTTCAAGCTTTTTTTGGCCTTAATTGCTTCTGAACTTCTAGTCATAATAGTCCTGAACACTTTAGTTTGGTTGCGAAAGAGATTAATTTGTCCAGGATATGAGTGTTTGCCAATGGATTTACTGTAATTCTCATTATTTTGTGCAATGCAGCGAACCAGTGGCAAGAAAAAAACTTTCTTTCTGTCTTTCTTACTTTGCACATTACAATAACCTGTGAATTGCTATGGATCATGAGCTAAATGAGCTCAAGTTACTGATACACTGGCTAAATATTACAAAGTAAAAATTTTAAACAGATTTTGCATTTCTTTTCCTGCTAATTTTAATTTTGTGCCAGCAACACCTTTAAAAAAGCTGGGTCAGGAGCATGTTTCCCACTGAGTTGCATAAACACTCCTTCTAACAACTGGTTGCGAGTGTTTGGGTAGTACGGAGACTAATTGCCCTAGTTTTGAGGACAGAATGTTTTTTTAATTTCTGTTTGATATACTATATGTTTATATAATAATAATAATATTTTATACTTGATCCCCGTGGGGAAATTCCTCTCTGCATTTAACCCATTCAGTGAAGCAGTGGGCAGCCACTGGGCGCCCGGGGAGCAGTGTGTTGGGACGGTACCTTGCTCAGGGGTACCTCAGGGTAGCCGCTCAGTGGATTTGAACCCTCGACCTTCCGATCATGGGGCCACCACTCTACCTACTGAGCTATCCCTCATAAATAAACATTCATATATATATATATATATATATATATAGCAGAGGATCGCAAGTTCGATTCCCGCCTGGGGCGTCTGTATCCATTAAGGGTCCTAAGGCTAGACCCCCTATGCTAAGCGAGCCTACTCATGTCTGCCTACCGCAGACATGAGCGAGACAGATAAATATGAAGGCATGCCGGCTCGGACGTCGCCCGGATCAACAAGGTCCGCGTCAGGTGTTGAGGAACCAGGGCACCCTGACGACAAGAAAGCATCGGTGGGCAAGAGACGAAAACAGGGCGTTGATGGAATGCTACTACGCAAGTAACCCTGGCGGAAGGGGTTACATGAATAGGATGAGGGACCTATGGATTCTTCGATACCCAACATCCACAATGACGGCGAAACAACTAGTAGCTCAGTGTTCCAACATTCGAAAGAAGGGACTGCTCTCACAGCTAGAGATTGACGAGGTACAACATAAATGCTACGGCAAGGAGGAGTCAGGACGCCAGGTCAGGGGGGAGATATCATCACCCCCACCCTAAATTGGGTACATAGCCCCAAGTGCGATAGGAGAAGGATCGTTGAGTGCGAGAGGAACTGACCTGAAAGATAGGATCATGGCCAAGCTTGAAACCTGGATCCCCCGTAGCCGGTTACCAAGATTACGTGAAGTACCCTCAGAAGGTCTGCTAGATGATGTTAATGCAGCACTACGGACGATACCTACAACCACGATTACCGACACTAACAAGCTGATCTACAATACGGCAGCAGTGATCAGTGAGATGCTTGGCTACAAGTTGAACAGCCACAAGGGGCAGTACCCTCCATGGAGAAGGAGGCTAGAGGGCAAGATCAAAGTAGCACGAAGGGAGGTTAGCCAACTAACGGAGTTGCAGAAAGGCGCGACAAAGAAGGTGCATAAGAAATACAGCAAGCTGTCCATACCTGAGGCCTTGGAAACTGCCAAGCAAAGACTCACAGCCTTGGCCAGCTGCTTGAGGAGGTACACCAGAGAGATAGAAGGCAGGAGAATAAACCAGCTGTTCTCCACAGAACCAGCAAAGGTGTACTCTCAGTGGCAAGGGAACAATAAGAGAACAACACCACCAAGGCTGGAGACGGAGCAAGAGCATATGGGAGAAGGACGCAACCCATAGCAATGCTCAGTGGCTAGTGGATCTGAGGGCAGACCATAGCGACCTCCCTGAACAGGACCCAGTAACCATCACAGTGGCAGACATCCAAAAAAGGGTCTCCAGTATGAAGAGTTGGACAGCACCAGGGCCCGACATGGTTCACGCCTACTGGCTGAAGAAGCTGACTGCAGTCCACGAACGTCTGGCAGCACAAATGAACCAGCTGCTAGTTAACGAGAGACACCCGGAATGGCTAACCGAAGGTCGGACGGTCCTGATCCCCAAGGACCCCAAGAAGGGACCGGTCCCATCCAGCTACCGACCAATAACCTGCCTCAGTACTACATGGAAGCTCCTGTCAGGCATCATATCGGCTAAGATGAACAGGCACATGGGTCAATACATGAGCGGGGCACAGAAAGGGATTGGCAAGAATACCAGAGGCGCAAAACACCAGCTACTGGTAGACAGAACAGTCAGCCGAGACTGCAAGACCAGACTGACCAACCTGTGCACAGCCTGGATTGATTACAAGAAGGCCTATGACTCGATGCCCCACAGCTGGATACTGGAATGCCTAGAACTGTTCCTCAACAGGACCCTAAGAGCCTTCATCAGGAACTCAATGGGGATGTGGCGTACAACACTAGAGGCCAACTCCAAGCCCATAGCACAAGTCACCATCAAGTGCGGGATCTACCAAGGAGATGCTCTGTCCCCACTGCTGTTCTGCATAGGCCTGAACCCCCTCAGTGAGATCATTTACAAGACTGGCTACGGATACCGACTACGAAACGGAGCGGTTGTCAGCCACCTCCTGTACATGGATGACATCAAGCTGTATGCCAAGAGTGAACGAGACATCGATTCACTGATCCACACTACCAGGATATACAGCAATGACATTGGAATGTCGTTCGGACTGGAGAAGTGTAGTCGGATGGTAACAAAGAGAGGGAAGGTAGTCAGAACTGAGGGGATTGAACTACCAGAAGGCAACATTGCAGACATAGAGGACAGTTACAAGTACCTGGGGATCCCGCAGGCAAATGGGAACCATGAAGAGGCCGCTAGGAAAGCTGCAACCACCAAGTACCTGCAGAGGGTCAGGCAAGTCCTGAGGAGTCAGCTGAACGGTAAGAACAAGATCCGGGCCATCAACACCTACGCCCTGCCCGTGATCAGGTACCCTGCTGGGGTAATAGGCTGGCCAAAGGAGGAGATAGAAGCCACTGATAGAAGCCACTGATATATATATATATATATATATATATATATATATATATATATATATATATATATATATATATGCGAGATATGTTTATTAATCTCGCCCTCACCCCCAGAGTGTGGTATGTATGTGTTCCTCAAGCTTGGGTCTTCTACAAACGGCCTGAGACTTTGAATGTTTTGTGCAGTATCTTAGCTGTTCCTAGGATTGCACTCTTTTTCCACATCAGAAACCTCTAATGTTGTACCTGGAGTCTGGTGGGTCCCCTCTTCCAGTTTCAGGTTTACAGCTTCTAATGCTCAATGCAGTCAAAGCAGCTAGAGTACAAAGGGAACAATAATGAGCAGTATGGAAATTATGAGCCAAACCTTGGTAGAAGAGAACAGTGGAACTAAACTAGCCCCTTACAATGACAAATGCATCTACTAAGCTGATGATGATTGTTTCCAGACTCAAGTTAGACACACTACCAAATGATCTATGACTACCCCAACTCATTGACAGAGTATCATCGAGATGCTTGCAGATGTAAACACTGCTCTACGCACCATCCCCACAATTGGTATCACTAAAACCAGCGAGCTAATATACACCACTGCCACAGTAATCCTAGAAGCACTTGGGTAAGAAGATCAAGTCAAAATCAGAGAAACCTGGAGAAACATGTTAGTCAGTAAACTGAGGTGCGGTTGGCATCATATACTTGTATTTGATTGTTTAGCATTGTTTTTGTTTTTTTTTTTAATAAAAATGCATTGCAAAGATTTCTTACAAAATATTATGTTCTGTGAACCTGTTTAAACTACAGGTCCAGGTAGTTTATACAGGTTGACTGTTGAAAAGGAAAATTAAATTACCTGACAGAATGCATTGACCGCCACAGTATTCCTATATAGAGCGGGGGAGTGTATTGTTTCATTTCCTGAGCCTTTAAAATGCGTTTGATCAACATATTCACTAGGTGTGGGAAGGCTGTATATTGCCTTGTTAGCACATTGGTAATAGGCAAAGGTTGAGAGATCAGACCTAGTCAATATCACTCTATTGTGTCTGTGAGAAAAGTAAGATAGCTAGGAAAAAAATGTAAAGAAATAGTAAAGAGAATGAAAGAATTTTTTGTTGTTGTTGTTTAAAAAAAATACAGAGAAAAAATGTCTTAAAGAAAATGGGATAGGTGAAGAGAAGGGTGAGAGACTGTGAGAAAGGTTGAAGAAGGCTGCTGGAGGCAAACAAAACAGTATCAGCAGATTTATATCCTGCCCTCACCAAACACTGCCTGACTCATACACATTCATACACAACCAAGCAGACATAGGATCATATAAATACGTATACTGTCGGATATGCACATGGTCACAAATGAAAAGAACCTGATAAAACATTCTGAAACAATCTGAAGTGAATTCATTGATGCATAGATTGTGACTGGAATCATTTTCTGTCGTGTGCGTGCATATGTGTGTGTGCGTGTTTCAATGCATTTGTGTATCTTTGAAACACCTACTGTAGCATGAAGTACCAGAAAGACTTTTGGCAAAAAAATATTGCCAATAAGTTCCAAAAAGTTTATGCAGATGGGCTCAAAATGAGCATGTTCAAAGATGAGTGTGGTCACACACACGAGTACTGATATTGGAAGAAGCCGATACATAAAAACATGTAATGACGTCCTTCTGAGGACCCAAAAAAGGTCCGATCCCACTGTAAAATTCTCTGTAGTTGATGTTGTGTTGCTTGTACAATTTAGAGAGCAAAAGGAAATATGCAAGAGAACAAAAGTGCAGAAGGCAGGTTAACAGTGAACTCAAACCTTCATCATCTCAAATGTTTGCTTTTAACTTTAACATGCTGAGAGGGCACCTGGCTTTTTCACACTACTTTCAAAACGCACTTTTAAAACCATTACCATAGTGAATTATTATACAGATTATTACAATTCCCCTTTGATTCAGTTTTTCAAAAGTGGACATATATCACGCTGCCAATCGACAGCATATAAATCTTATAATAAATGTGATAGATTAGCCACAGTGGCTAATTGTGTGCTAACACACACTCATCAGTCATTCAAAAAATGGCTTTTAATGGGAGGACCCAAGAAAGGAATCCATCACTTTTTAAAATGGCCTCCCTTCGCGACCATGCCAGGTGGGTTGTGCTGTCTTCAGGGATTTGTAAGAATTGCAGGACAATTTATAAAGTGTATTTTAGTGCTCCTTTTTTATGACTTTTTTTTTTTTACTTCATACTTCAGAAAATCGTAGAAAAGTTATCAAATATCTTATCAGAGGGATTTTTAGTTATAAAATGTGTAATAGCTTAAAACAGATTTCATTTAGTATATTTGAGTTTGCAAAAAAAAAAAAAAAAAAACATTTTGGCAAATAAAATTTTATCTTTTTTGAACAAAATCATTGTAAAGATGGAACATCTCATTTATGTTGCAGAATCCAACCACATTAAATCTGTTTAGTCATTAGTGTTCAAACTTAGAACCTCTTAAATGTGCTAAAAGAAAACAGTCCAACAAAAGTACAGCAGTAATTATATAAATATATTTTCCTGAGTCGTGCTCTTTCACATTAGCCCCCTTTTTATAACAGTTTGCCCTAGATAGTTGACATGTCTTGATTTCCTAATGCCATTTCTGGTCTTTTTTCTCCTCTTTGCTGGGGATGACCTTCCTGTTCTAAATATAGAAAAGTAGACACCTCAGCCTGACTGTTGAAGGAAACTGTGTGCGCAGTGTGCTGTATGTGTGTGTGCGTGCCTCTGTGCACATGTAAGGAAGCCTACCACTGCACTGTGTTTACTTCAGCTGACAGAAGAAACATGGTGTTGAAGGCAGACACTGATATGCAGATACTCAGAGCAGTCTGTTTCAGTCCGGACTGCCACAGACACACACACATTTCACTCCTTTTTCACGTCTTATTTTAATCTTGATGTCTTAATTCAAGTATTGTGCAGACCTTTGCACTTAATGGTAATGTATTCATAAAGTTTGGCATTGCTCACCTGGTCGAGCAGGCAAGCCATATGACAAAGGCTTACTGCAGGGGCCTGGGTTCAAGTCCTCCCCAGGATGTTACCCATGTGCTATTACCCCCACTCTCTCCTTCCTTTCTTGTCTCCTACTATCCTGACCATCAAAGTTAAAAAAAAATGCCAAACATATATTTATACAAGTTTACAAATTAGATACTATTATTTATTTAAAAAACAGGCATTATTAGATACTAACAGACAGTCAAGACAATTCAAGAGGTCCTTGATCTTCATGTTTGATGTTTGTTACTAGGCACTAAAGTGGGAGGGTTGCAGTTTAGTTTCATTTGTGAAAAACTCTAAAAGTTGATTCTGTTCATCTGGATGTAGCGTTTTCTTAGCGAACAGAATCAAGTTTTGGACATTTACTTACCTGGATGATTGAGCATGCATCAATTTGTGAAAAACCAAAATGTAAAAATGTTTTGATCAAATGTTAACAAAAGCCAATACTTCTATATATTTAAAGTACCAGGTTTTTGCAACACGATGAAAAAAAACAAGTTAAGCAAAGAAGTGATGCAACTAAGTCTACAGTTTTTTTTCTGTTGTATAAAGTCCTAAACTATATTAGATTTTAGGGAAAAAAACATAAGTAAATGATTAGTAGGAAATAACTGGGCACTGGCTGAATTATAAGTATAGTCATATACTTTACTGTTTCCCACTGGGCTACAGTAAAGTTTTCACACTAGGATTTTTGAAAAGCAGAAAAGTGAAAGGTCGAATTTATTTTATGTTTATTTTTCTCTTCATTTCTAGGTGGTCACATCCCTCTCAGATAAATGGTGTTTTGGAGTTTTATTTGATCTTCCTGTCTCATGACAGTGCAGAGCCTGTGCTAGCCTATAACAGCTCTGAAGTTTTTGAAGACTACACGCTCCGCAACCTAACCCCTGGAACTCTTTACACCATCACAGTAGCTGTAAGTCCATTGCGCCTTAATTTTGACTTTCAATTTGTTAGTTTGTATCATATTCATTCTTATGTTATTGTTTATGTGTGTGCATGTGTATCTGTGTGCATGTGTGTGTGCATGGCAGGCTTGTACAGGAGGTGGATGTACTTTAAGTCCACCAAGCCAGGCTCAGACTGAAGAGAGCACCCCCGAAAATGTCCCTGCACCACTGGTCATTCCTTTGTCCCCCAATGTGCTCAATGTCACCTGGACTCCTCCTGACACTCCGAATGGTGAGAGGGTACACACCTACACAAAAATATTTTTAAATAAATTCTTATCAAGAATAACATGAGCATTGAATGAAGTGGAAGAAGAAGAAGAATGCCATGATGATAACAGCATGTGATATTAATTGACCTGAAGAACTGATTAAAAGGTGATGCTATTTACCATAACCCTGTGTCTATGACATAAATACAGATGTAAAGGTTTGTCGTGTTTCAAGGATGCTGTTCCTGTTACCGTGAAACAGAAGATCATTTACATGTGAGTGAGAGGAATCAGATGAGTCTGCAGGAGTAGAGAAGAAGAAGAGGGAAACAGAAAGAGGAACTAAAAAGAGAGAGCACAAAGGACTCATAAAGAAAAGAGAAAGAGACAGAGACAGGGTGAGAGAACAAACAATTTGAGATCGAGACTAATAGAGACCGAGAGGGAGAGGACAGCGCTTCACCAAGCTCCTTTAAGTGGATGAAAAGTGCTCCCTTTTGACTAAAGAGAGAACTGCAGGCTGAAAGAGCGTAGACTCGCTGTGATTGCCTTTCTCTCTCAGTTTTCTCTACTCCTCTACTCTCTCCTCTTCTCACCTTTGTCCTCTTCACCTGTCCCCAGTTAAAATCTGGGGAAAAGTGTATTTTAAGAGTCTAAGGTGTCTATTTAAAACAGAATTTAAAGAGTTAAAGTGATCAAAAAAGGAGTTCCTGTACTGTACAGCATAACTACATAAGCTGTGTGGTTTATTTAGAGAAGGCAACGAGTGATCCGTATTCTATTAGTGTGATTCTCTCTGAAGTTCTCGTAATCAAAATTTGCAAAAGACTGATATAATCTTCTGAAAGGGAAATAATAGATATGGATTTGTATTTCTTTCTCTTTTTTTTAAATGTTTCAGAATTTAGTTCTGTTTTCATTGTCCCACATCCTATAAATCAAAAATCAGTGCATGTATGTCTTCAGTCTAAGGACAGAATGCAGAATTCACCTGTAAGTAGAAAAGAAACATGGGGCATCCCAGTTTGCAGAGGTTAAGAAGTAACGTCTGCATTCCCTCTTGTGAACTGTTAACGCAGCTGTGTTGCATCTCTTTTACTTTTTCCCGATATCGTCCATGGCCTGCTAATTGTTGTTGTGTGTTCCAATGACAATACACATTAATCAGCATAAGCTAAAACGCTGTCTGTGATAAAAGCACAGAAATACTCCCAAAGAGGTGAAATGCATTATGAAATGCGTTAGTAGTTACTGTAAAAGACATTGGCCCCACTTTTTTAAACAGTTTATCTTGATTTCTGAATACACATATGTCAAGTCAGCAGATGTTTGCTTTGAAATGAACTCATGTGTTTTAATACAACTCTTAAAGGTAAGTAGTTAAATAGCCGTGAAAATACAGTAAGTTTAAGTAACATTATGTATGACATGGTGCACTGAAAATGATGTATTTTTCGATAATCTCAAGGACTATATCAACAAATAGTATATCTCATGAAACCAAATTAATTAAGCGAAGAAAACCCCTTGATCCCCTCCCATTTCACAGTCTCTTGACATACCACACACACTACCACATATTATCAAATGTTACTGTCATGCTCGTTAAAGTATGCGTAATTCCATAATGTGTGTGTGTGGAATGTGAATCGTGTGTGTTTTACGCTTAATGCCACACGAGTGCATTTTGCACCATAAACCCTGTGATGTGTGAGCATATTAGCCTGGATAAATTACTTAAAGCTTTTCTCAGTTGATGACAGAAATTTATAACAAGGGAAACACTTAATCATGATTACCCGATTATCTCGTGCTTAAAAAGCTTTAATTTTTGCTCAGAAAAGAAGAAGAGCTCAGTACGTTTTTCCTCACTGACTCCTTTTTTTATACAAATGGATGGCAACAACCACGATGATGATGGTGATGGGTTCCAGAAGACTGAGATCCTATGTTATTTTCTCTTTCTCTCTTCCTTCCTCTCTCTCTTTCTCCCCCCTTCTCCCCAATTCCGCAGGGATTTGTGGGGGATAATCCTCTCGGGGATTAGGTCGGGGCAACACGCAGACAAAGAGGGGAAATAAGCCTGTTATGCATTCGCTGCTTCATTTCCCAACCTGTCTTTATTACAGCCTATACTGATATGGGCTTATTCACACACACAAGCACATACAGATGTCCGCGCACATATGCACACGCTCTCACACACATGTGATTGGCCACATTAAGAGCTCCCCAGATGTAGCTTGTGTCCGTGGGTTTTTTCGTGTCTTCGTTTTCCTGATAGGTGTGTATATCTCTATTGAGCAATAATAAAACCCACACATGATTAAAGCAGAATAGACTCTTAGTTCTTAGCGCTGATCTTTTGAGCCCCCTGTATGCATTTTTATTAAGGAAAAGCACATTTGGCACCTTACTGTTTCATTTTTTTATTAGGTGGATGTAATGTAATGTAATGATTGTGCTGGTGTGTGTGGGTATGGATACATGTGTACAAACTACATATGTGCAGTTTGTCCATGTGCAAGTTAGAGTGTGCACACCTATTTGCACCCTTATTTGTGTGTGTGTGTGTGTGTGTGTGTGTGTGTGTGTGTGTGTGTGTGTGTGTGTGTGTGTGTGTGTGTGTGTGTGTGTGCCCGTTCATCGTAGTACAACTGTCCTTCTTAGGGCTTTTATCCTCCTAACACTCATGGTTACATTTGTCATTTCAGTGCTGTTTCTATCATTGGATCACTCTACCTGACTGGCAGGTCTGCAGCCCCTAAGTCAGTTTTCATTTGCATTGTAATCCAGTGACCCAGACTGCATCCCGTCATAGTAAAGCTCTCTTTATGATTGTAATGCCTCACACTATGGATGCAGTATTACTGCATATGAGTGACCAATCCAAACAGAGTGTAAAACTATCTCAGTATAACTATCTTCTGAAAACCTACAGGATATGATCTCAAAGAAGGCTTGTAATGGTTATGATTAGTTGTGATACTTAACATCACTGTCTAAATCGTTGCTCTTGGTCAGAGGTTATTCAGGGCAGGGGATGTGAGCAGAATGTGACAGGGAACGGGAATTCCATGTTCAATAGACTTCTTTTATTGTAATAAATACTAAGGATTGTTAAGAAATGTCAGTTCTATTGTTGCCTGGGGTATTTTTTCCCTGTTATTTAAATTTTTATTCTGTCATGTTCTAATCAGATGTGTTCTTTTCCCAGGTATTATAACTAGCTACGGTCTCTGGCTGGATGGAGTTCTCATTTTAAACACCAGTTCCTCCCAGAGGTTCTTCTTGGTGGAGGGACTCTCTCCTTGGAGCCGGCATGTACTCAGGCTGCAGGCCTGCACAGCACGGGGCTGTGGCAAGGGACCGATGGTCAGTCAGTCTGTGTTATAGCATATAGCATAGTATAGCAAACTGTAAGATGCTTTGTCATATAGTAATGCCTTATAAATAATTGTGTTGTTGGTGTTACTGACCGAATATTGGCTGTTGAACTTATTTTTAAGAGATACTTGAGAAAGATTTATATCCAGGATATGGAAGTAGGCAAAACTGACCGGATCTAATGATATGACAAAGAAAAAGGGAACAACAGGACTGTATATAGACACACAGGGGATATTGGTGATGAGAGGTGGAATTAATTAAATTATGTGGGCAAGAAGCAGAAACAAAAGCAGGAAGTAAACCACAGCTAGAAACATGAGAAAACTGAACTTTAAAGTAAAACCTCCAACAACTATCGCTGAAACACTGAAATATGAATACTAATTAAGATGATAGAGACAGTTGAACACAGAAGGCACAAGCAGAAAATAAAACAAGAAACAACTAAAAACTGGTGAGTACCTCGGGGACCATGAATGGGAACCATGACTTTTTCAACATGAATTCTAGTTTCTACCAAAAGTATGAAACACAAAACACAACATTACATTTTTGTCAAATACACCCGTCAAATTTAGCGTAGCAAAGGTTTTATAAAATTATGCATGAATTATTTTCATGAGTTTCATTAGCGCTGTAACTAATGCACAAAATCATATGTGGCAATGCCTGCACACACGTGTGTCTGTGTGTACGTGTGTGTCATTGGGAGTCATAAAGGTGATCGATTCTCTCGGCTCAATAACGAGGGTTGGCGTGGCCACGGTGACATTTGGTAGGAAATGCCACTTCATTTTCAACGACGCCTCTGACAACAGGCCATATTTTGGGGCATTTTTCCAATACAGATGCCATGTTTAGTCAAACATCAGGAGAACTGCTGACCTAGCAGAAAAAGAGAAGAGGAGGGTGGGCAGGTGAAGGAGGGTGAAACAGGATGAAGTGGAGAAGAGGAAGAGGTGATAGGATGGGCAGGAAAAGGAGAAAAGGAGTCAGAGAAGAAGGGAATTTCAGGCAAAAAGAGTAAATGATGAGGACAGAGTAAATGGCCAGAGCAAAGTGAGAGATGAGGTGGAAGGGAATCGAAGGCAGCAGAGGAGAGTCAGACAGGAAGAAATGAGACAGAAGAAGACTGTAATGATGAAAGAGGACGGAAAAATGGTGGCAGAGATAATGCCGGCCACTTGTGTAGAGTGGTTTCATCTGAAAATGCTTAGTTTTAACATTTCAGACAGGTTGTATCAGACTGAGAGAGGCATTATTTTCAGTTTTTTGTATTTCTCCAATAGCTGTTGGATGAATGAGTGTTAGTGGAGCTATGATAAAAATGCTACATATCTGTATTCTTCTATGCATTTTGATATCTGTGTTCTTCTAAGGTGGATGTGCGTACATTAGAGATGGCCCCAGAAGGTCCTATACTGTTGGAGCTGGCCAATCAGAGTTCAAGATCTCTCAGAGCACATTGGACAGCCCCTCCTAGAGCGAATGGGAACCTTAGCTACACAATATACTACAAAAGCAAAGGTAACAGCGAAAAGCTACATCTTTATCTTTACACATGCACAGTTCTCATATAGTATTCGCCAGGCAACAAACCCGACTTTATCTGTAAAACATTCACATCACAACTGTGGAAGTTGTAACATGTGAAAGCCTCATTTTCTGAATAAAGCATGGATGTGTTAATAATACACAGTCATTCCTACCGGGGTAAAAAGTAACATATAGATAGTAACATATCCGTTTTGCTTGAGACTCTGCCTATTGTGTAGATATATCTGCACTTTTCTGATGGAATCAGTATTATTTATTATTATTATTACTAATTTTGAGACTGTCAAATGTTTTTGGAGGGGTGGGGTAGGGTCAAAAAGGCTTTACAAAGACGTAGAGCCTTTTTATCAAGACCCTTACATGTCCATAGATAAAAATGTACATGTCAGTACAAATGCAAATTGGAATACATAATCACACTTCTCACTCACAAAGTCAGCTTGCACTGAAAGTCAGCCATGTAATGGGGAAGTAATCAAGAAGTAATCAGTATACAGTAGCATAGAAATGACAAGTTGTTGTTTCTTTTTGATACTGTGTCAATGATTTGAGAGGAAATGACATGGGAGTATAGACTATAAAAGTGGTATGAAGATAGGAGGAGGAACAAAGTCAAGTTGCAATTCAATAATAGTATAAAGAAAAAAGGGAGATGAGAAGCTCATATTTCCATAGATGGATTAGAAAAGACAGTAAAAACAATGTAAGATATGAGGAGCAGCAATACCGCGGGGAGACAACAAAAGCAACAGATAGACTGGACATGGCGAGAAAAGAGAACACGCATACTCTCATTTTTTCAGTTACGCATATTCACAAAGTCTCTCCCTGTCATACACACTCACTGTCAGGCACTTTGATCTGTGCCTCACAGAGAACCCAACAGATGAGTGGAGAGAAGGATAGAAGCAGTGTGGAAGGAAAAGAGACAGTGTTTCGCTCTAGTTACCCATAACCTCCTGTTTCTTTGATACAAACGGCCTTCATCAATCCACACAGAATTACGTGTGTGTGGGTGTGTCTGTATAAATATATTTGATAGGCTTGCTTACTATAATTTTCTGATCCCTTTTCTTTGACTATCCTTGCATAACCTCAATATGGAGACCTCTCTCTTTCGATTACTCTCAAGTTAATCTCAGTGGGGTTTTTTCTCTCTCACGACCTCTCTTTCCTTTTTCTTTCTTTTTTTATGCATTTCTTACAAGTCACTTTTCTGCCTTTAGAGTGGTAACACTAATAAAAAAACATTCACTGTTTTTGATTATCTTTAGCTATACATTGCTTGGCCTAAGACCTCTTTCTTTCTCTGTCTCTTAGATGGTGATGGTGCATTGGATGGAGGTACAGCAGCAGGCGTCTGGTTGTCTGTGACTGACCTGCAGCCTTACACTAGCTACAGCTTCTGGATCAGAGGCTGTAATACACAGGGTTGTATTGAGAGCCTGCCACTCAGTGTTACTACACTGCCAGCAGGTAGTCACACTCCAAAGACTTTCTTACCATTATTAATTTGATTATTACTAGAACTGCATACTTTTTTCACTGTGTCACAGTTTCAAATATCATGATCATCCATCAAAAGAAAGCATTGCAAGGCTCTAAAGGTTTATCCAACAGGTGCTCTTCATTGCTTCAGTTTACATCGTTCTTGAGTAAACTGATTGTTCCTGCCTGCTCTTAGCTGGTTACACAAAAAAACTGAACTTGCTATGCTATGCTAGATCAGCAAACTTAAGCAGGGGCACCAAGGAACTGTGTCACTCCTTTGAGCAAGAAACTCATATAGCTAAATGCCACTGCCTGGTGAGGTATAGTTCAGAGCAGGGGTGAGGGAACTCCAGGCCTCAAGGGCCAGTGTCCAGCGGGTTTTAGATATCACCCTGGGTCAACACGCAAGAATCAAATGATTAGTTCATTACCAAGCCTCTGGAGAACTTCAAGACATATTGAAGGAATTCCCCACCCCTGGTTTAGAGACTTGAACTGCCTGAATTTGACTCCACTTCAGACCATTAACTGAGTATCATTGTCCCTACTCTCTCCCTGCTTTCCTGCCCACTGTCTGTATTGTCTATTTAAAAAAGGCTGAAACTATCAAAAGTAGATTCTCATAGGTGCAGTTTTCTCATTGCTTTCAACATCCCTCATTTTTTGCATTTTGAAATTATTTAATCCTTTAATTTAAGTCACAGTTGATCTACAATAAATTAAAATTTACAGTATATCATTAAAATTTCCATTGTATTCCCAGAAACAGCAGTTTGCTTCCTTAGAAAAAAAATGATGATAATAGTATGACTGTGGTATTGAAATTTTTCTAAGGTCTTAATTAAATGACTGTTCTAGTAGATTTGTTTCTCACGCCACACACAAAACATGAACTGTGGCGATATTTTTAACATTACTTTGATTTTAATTGCTGTTCTTGTGAACTGGAAAGGTTTATTTTTATAGCTTGCTCTGCAAAGGAAAAAAAACAATTATTCGCTGGAGTCGACATACACATCATTGACTTGACTTAATGGTGTGAAAACATATTTGTGATTTACACAGCCTTTGTGTGTGTGTGTGTGTGTGTGTGTGTGTGTGTGTGTGTGTGTGTGTGTGTGTGTGTGTGTGTGTGTGTGTGTGTGTGTGTTTGTATTTGTAATCGTGTAGAATAGAGACTGATTGTGCATACTGATAAATGTCAAAGCTGATCAGAGCAGTCTGGAGATAATTGTAACATGCACACACACATACAAACACACACACACACCTATAACACCACACCACACATTTTACCACTTTAGCTAATGTTATCAAAAGGGTTGAATATGTACACCCTTGCGCATACCACACCCATGTCTTAGTGAGACAACAACAAAAGACAGACTTAGGAAAGTTCTCCTGTTCAAGTTCAAAACAAAGGCATAAGAAAGTATAAATTTTAAATACCAGACGTTTCCTCTCTTTCTATCTCTCTTTCTACCTCTATGCCTCTGGCATCTCTTTAGACTTCTATAAGGCAAACTGTCTTGATGCGTCCTTGTTCTATGAAAGAACAGAGAGAAGATAGCGGAGCAAGAGACAGAGGAGCTGAGGAGGAGGAGAGCAGAGAGAGAGAAGTGAACATAAAAGTGCATAGTTTAAAACGATTAGTGACACCTCTGATATTGTACCTACTAACACAGCATGAGAGAGACACAGGCTCACCAACAGTGTGTTTTGCGTGTGCATATCTGTACGTGTGTGTGTGTGTATGTCAGAGAAGCAGGAATCATCTTTTGATGAATTAGCTAAGTACACACACTCAAGGAATGAACTGGGTCATTAAAAAACCCACTAAATCTCTGAATGCAAATCAGAGGATCATTTTAATCTAAATCTAAGTGCAGGTGCATCGTATCGATTCAGTAATTTGTTAAATGCTTGTTTGACTGTAAAAGAGCAGGATCTCCATTTCCGCGCTTTCCATGTATTTTCCTACTAATCGACTGCTTAGTCCATTCTGATAGCATTGTGGTGCCTTTCGAGTGACAGGATGTTCACTTGACCAGTCCTAATTTGCTTATAATGCTGCCTCTTGAAACTCAGCAGGCTTTTACCCAACTACTGTTGATTTAAAACGAAGACGTGTTTTTTCAGGTGTTTTTTCATAAACACGGGTAAGATAAGAGCAGCCAATTTGGTCTGGTTTGAAATGGAGAGCAGACAGCCTACGAGAAGCAGTCATTAAGTCAAGTGCAGGTGATTGTTTGCACAGTTGTAGGAGAGGTCGACTAAGACTGGTGGTACAGAATATATAAGGTTGATAAAAACTGATTAGAAATAAAGGTCAAAGTTGATATTAAATAGCCAATTAAGGTAATCCTGTGATATCTGTTGTGTTACACTCATATTTTGTTTTCTGTCTCCTGTTTCTTAGTTTTCTGTTTTCCAAGCTTCCTTTCCTCTAAGGACTTAGTAAATCTTGTGAGCGAGAACTGGATAAGGATAGTGACACAATTGCAAACAAAGCCACAAATAAGCCTTTAAAAAATGGACAAGTCACAACTGACACACATACATGGTGATTCTTTAGTTGTTTTGTTTTTTGTTTTTAAAAAGGGCTTTTGTGTCATGTTTTTAAAATCTATGTGCTTTGTGTATGCATTAAGATAATGAATGTATATTAGAGGGTTGAGTTATGTTGATGGACCACCACTAAATTATTCTGAATCCACACTGAAAGTGTTATTTTAGGCTTTTCTCACACATCGTGTATGCCTGTGTGCAGTTGTAACAGCCATCTTTAGAATAAGATGTCTTCAGCAATCAGTCTTGTTGAAGTGGACATCGCACAATTTTTGATTGAAGGGTCACTTTATACATCGGAGGGCCTGCTCTTATTTCACATAGTCAACAGTGCAGCCACTCTGATTTCCATCATGTACTTGTTGTTTTCAGCTTATCTCATTTTATTCTGTCTTTGCACAAATGTTCTGTGTTTCTGTTCAGCTATCATATTGATTCTGGATTGTTTACTGATTTTCCAACAGTAAGACTTTACTGTCACACTGAGCTAAGAAGACGTGGACTTTGTGGATTTAATGCAGTGTGTGTATTTGTGTGAATGTGAGAGTGATGAGTATATCTGGTTGTGCTTTTTATACTCCACACTGTGAGAGGTGTCACTGCATTACCGTGAAGTTGATCAGTTAGATGAAATGGAAAAACCTTTTTATATTTTTGGGGGGTTTATTTCTTACTCTCTAAATGTCTAATCTTTTCATTTCACCGACTGACTTCCTCCATATTTTTGTGCTCCCCTGCTCCTTCTTCTTGTCTTCTTCTCAACATCCTTTCTTCCTTCTTAGCCCCTGATGGATTGTCACCTCCAACTCTAGCCCATGCAACTAATGCCAGTCTGAACGTGTCCTGGTCCACCCCTGTCAACTCTAATGCACCAGGCCCACTCTACTACAGTCTGCAAATGAGGACATCCCCACAGAGGCCTATCATAAGGTGAGAGAGACCATAAAATGCAGAGTCAAAGCAGATGAACAAGTTTGCAAACCATTTTCCACAACGC
Organism: Pelmatolapia mariae; assembly: GCF_036321145.2. NCBI lineage: Eukaryota > Metazoa > Chordata > Actinopteri > Cichliformes > Cichlidae > Pelmatolapia > Pelmatolapia mariae. Next base: position 27,329,750 of record NC_086227.1, on the reverse strand, counting down.
ATAAAAGTTGTCTGAGACAAGTAGCAATAAAGTAACTGGACACACACACAACAAAGTACACATATTACATACTCTAAATATCAGAAAATGTGCATGTGCACATAGCCTACACATGCAAATATAAAGGAGCACATTATACAGAACAACTGAGTATGTCACTTCAGTAGGACATAACATCAGAAATCCAGAGAGGGAATGACAGGATGTAGAGTCAGAAAGACAAAAAAAATCAAAGACATGGAAGAGAGAGGGAGAGATGGGCAAAGAAAGTGTGATAGAATAAAAAGAGGGAGAGAGGGTGTGCATCTGATATGTATTCATTACATGCTTCCTGACAACAAATTGCAATTTAATCCAAGAAGAGGAGGCTCTCATTCTGTGGTAATAAATAAATGACTAGCTACATGTATTATATATCAGACAGCCATGCCCTCCTCCTCCTCTGCTATGGAAATCTCATTGTTCCCTGATTTATTCATTCATTCATCCCTTCTATCCATCTGAAGCTAAATGGTCAACGGTCGCTCATTTATGACAATATTCTTTTACTTTGTCCTAGATTCCTTTGTATGATTATATGATGGGCCAGGTAAGGCATGGGAATAGGATAAAAGGCTATGGAAAAAATTGTACATAATGCATAGGCAGCCAGTGTTTAGGAACCCTATGAAATTTGGGCATTATTATAATGTTTTACTTAAAATATATTTGAATTTACACTTTGGAATCTATTTAAGAAACAAACCATTTTTTTAAGTATAATGAAATAGTTTTTTTCAGAAACCTTTTGCTTTGACACCGGTAACTTTTCCCACTGAACTATGAATTACATACTTTGTGACTGTTCAGATCCTTTTTTTTCACCTCTCACATGCACATCTCTCTGGCCTTGCATGTACGCTAAACAGGATTTAATAACTACGTACAATGTAGACATGATTAACCTAAGGAATGTAAGAAGCTGTCCGGTGCTGAATCTCTCTGATCAAGCATTAAAGAGTAACATTTGGTCTAAGGTAGAAAGTATGGCGTTGCAGATGTTTTTATTTAAAGGATGGTAACTCCTGCAACAGTAAAGCTTTGCTAGTAATTCAGGAAATTTTCCAGATTGGCTTCTTCATCAGAAAATCTGAAAATGAAATTTTGTAACATCAGATTTGTGTCCACTAAAACACAAGAGCATGCAAAGTGCAAGATCAGCATCTGCTGTCACTCTGTGACCACCAGGTAACAGAGCACATCACAGACCCAAATGCATGTCCATGAATGAATTTATGCTTGTGTCCATCCACTTCTAGGCTTTTGGAAAATGCAACAGACACCTTTTCGTATTACTTAGAGGGCTTATCACCATACACGCCTTACCTGTTTAGAGTGGTGGTCTCGCATACACACGGGAAGACGGCAAGCCTCTGGACAACCCTTCGCACTGCAGAGGACAGTAAGTGGACATACTCACACTCACTAGTGCCCAAAACATTTTACATAGATTTGCACAGACAGCTTCAATGCGCATAAACTATGCAAATATAATTAAAAAAATAAATAAATGTTTCCAATAAATAACCATGAAAACAGTAATAATTTCTTTAAATAAACATGTTACGGGTCAGTGAAACTGCTGTACTGCTTTTTTGTAGGTTAACTATTGGCACTGGTTGCTGGTATTGTTTTGTTGTATTTCAAGGTGTTTCTTGTGTCAAGTCATTCCAAGTTGTGCGACTGACTGGGAAGTGGTTGGCAGTGATAGGCTTCTGTGGTCCACCTGTTTTGCTGTGTTAAAGTTAAACTCAAGGAGTCTGACAGATCATTAGGTGATGATCTAAGCAATAGACTCATTAGACAATAAACATGTGGCTTCTGCTTAGTTCTCTTTTTTGCGACTCCCTCCAAGGTTTATTTTATAAAAGTATAAATGTTTTTTCAGTGGAGGTGTGAAATGAGAGGGAGAGAGAACAACTAAAGCTGCAGAAGGTGGTGAAAACACGGGCTCAAACAGCGCTGGGTGAAACACACAGACATGGGGAGTTTCACATACTGTAAGGTGTGTGTCTGTGTGTGAGTGACCTAGCCAGTGTCATTGTGGGCTAATTGCTGTAATAGAATCATATTAGCCACTGGAACAGCCTCCTCAGTGCAAAGTTATAAATTAATTAGTACCACGCTATTATCACATACATTATCATTAAGCAGGCGAGATTTGCATACATTGATACGCACACAAACACAAATGTGTACAAAACATGTATGTGTAGTGTACGGATACATACGCAGTCACACGAAGACAAGTGCAGTTACACATATACCATGACATACCATGCACGCACACACCTATTCATACACACACAACTGCAGACATTTAGGATGCATTAAATTATGGCCCTGCGCTTTTCTCATTGCTATGCAGAATTGAATTCCCTCTAGCAAACACACACTCACATGCACTCACACACACAAACACACACAGGGCTTTTGTTGCACTTGTTTTTGTTGCACTTGTGTTTCTGTTTGTGTCTGACTATTAATGTAAGAATAAAAACATTCTTAGTGTCTCTCTGTCTCACGCTGAGAACGTATGTGTCACATGCATAAGTCCTTGGCCTTCTCATCGATAACAGACCTCCTGATGCTCAGTTACGACACTTCATGCAGAGATGCAACACAAGGCTTTGGGATGCTACTTAAACTGCACCCAGTTGTTACAAAGATCAGACAGATTTGTGTATTTATTTTGACAATAAGCATGTATGTAATGGAGCTATCTCTTTGCACTAATGATACCAGCCATTTATAAGCATTCATTCCTGTTCACGACTTTTGGTGTCATATTGGATTCAAGTAATTATTAATAAATAAATGTCACATTTGACATGAATTTTCAATTCTGCATCCTTTAAATGTAAAAATGTACATTTTTAAAATATTCATTAAAATTGTTTTACCATAATAATGAATACAGAACAGGTGTAAAAGTTCTTAATAAAAAAGGGATTTAAACCTATGATGGGAGCAAGCCACATTCAGGCAGATTGGATTTCCCTTACACTGATGTGTAATTTGTCACCGTAAACCATCTTCTTATCATCCTAGCAGGGAAAGAAAAGAGGGGCTACATTCTCTGCTTAATCTCGTCTCTCTCATACAAGAATAAATGACAACCTTTTGCATTTCATTTGGTGATGTAACATATAGTAAGGCTAATAGTTTGAATTTTATATTTGTTGTCCTGCATTTGTGGAATTCATACACGCAGCGTTCATTCTGACATAAATCTCAAATCTGAACACAGCGACAGACATATATACATTCACTGAAAGTCACACACACATTCACACAGTCGCTCAAGTGACATATACTGTACATTTGATCTTAACACACTCAGTCATTCTTTATAGAGTGGTCCTTTGGGTTTATCCTTTTGAAGGAGATCCTTCTAACCTGATCTCTATGTGCAAGTGTGAGCTGTAACCTTGTAAGTTTTTCACTTTGGCAGAACACTGTATATAATATAGCGTATGTCTACATGAACCATTTTTAACACTATGGATATGATCTCACTTTATCCACATTTATATACTGTTACTTCTTTCTCTTACTTAAAGATTTCTGTATTTTCTTTTTTGTCTTTTTCTTCTTCTGTTGTAATTGCTTTTCCTTTCTCCTTCTTTCTCTTTTTTTTACATTTTTTACAGAATTGTTTCACTTATTGAGGGTGATCAAGGAAAAAATAGCATAAAAAAGGGGTGAAAAAGTAAAGAGAGAAAAATAGAAAGAGAAAAAGGTAAAATGAGTAACTGAGGGGAAGAGTGAAGAAAGGAGAAGGCTAATGATAGAACAGAGAAAGAGAGAGAGACTCGTGCTTCCTCCTTTCCTTTTTATCATTCCATTAAAGTTTTATATCTATCTTTTTAATGTAATTTGGTCCCTATGAATTCCTGCTGCTGCAGAACAGACAGACGGCTCCTGTGAACATAAACTCTAGCTGTGTTGGACAGCTCCCTTTCCTCTGTCTACTCCCATGTTCACACCAGCTAAGTGATCTAAGAGTGTGTGTCTGTGTGTGTGGGTGTCTGTGTGTGAGTGTGTTATAGAGTGTTATTGTGAGAGTATGACTAAAGAGCCATTTGAATAAAACGATCTTGACCAAGTAGTCTTAGAAATGAAAAGTGCACATGTGTGAACGAAAACATTAAACAACAATAGAGGTTTTAAAAAAAACAGTTTGTTTTTTTTACAAAGTAAGTGTGATCAAAAAGTGAGCTAAGAAGTGTAAAGCAGGAACCACAACAGGAGTAAGGTTAGGGTAAATGACAGAAAGCAAAAAATCATGTTACTTAATTATTGAGCGGCTACATTAATAAAATATTATCCTACCTTAATTCTCCTGTATTTTGGTCAGTTTGCATTTCCAGGAAATATGAAACAATGTTAGCACAATCCTGTTTTAAATTTTACATATCAAAAGATAACCAATGAATAAATACATGTTCACCACCTGAACTTGTATTTAGATAAGCTTTTTGATTGGCTTTCTTTTACATATGGTGTCACAAACAGTAGGAATGCTTGTGTAACAGATTTTCTATACTGAATGATTTCTCACCGATTTGAATAACTTGCCAACATAGTTTCACTTTACAGTTTGAAAAGCCAAATGTTGCTTTTCAGTTTGCCTACTCTCTGTATGAATTATGAGGATATATTAGAAGGTTACTTGAAATAAATTAATCACTCCCAGGATCTGAAAAATGTGGAAAATCACAAATGATTGATAAGTTAAAAGTATCATGATGCTTTTAGTTACTTAAAGGCTAATGCACATCTCATATACTAGTGATGTTATGAGTACAAATCAAGCTTGTGACCTTGGTCATGTATTATCCTACTTCTCATAGCCTCTTCATTGAATTCTAAGGCAGAAATGACATTAAATAATCTGTGGAAAAAGTAAAGATATCAAATGCAGTGAAAAAATTCATACTTTATTTCTTGTCACGTTTTGACACCATGTCATAAGCATCTTGATAACAGTAAAGCTCAGCGTTTGTCCTCATTATGACTCCTAGGAGCCTCGATTCACCTTCAAAAGCCCAGTCACCCACATACACACATGCCCCCAAACACACACATACAAACACAAGCGTGCATGGGACCCTGCGCAAGACTAAAAATAATACCCTTCCTCATCTCTTCACATGGATACACACAAATGTACACACTTAAATATACATGGACTGACCGTTAGCTGCACAGAAACACACATACATACACAAGAAGCAGCATATCACCTACACACCCACAAGTAGACATGCATACACACACCCTCCTCCCTCACTTCCTCCCCTTCTCCAAGCCCTTGTCAGTTGATTGTGTTATTACTATGCTAACCAAATCCTTATAAATGTGATTTAAGGCTTGGCGGCCCTGCACTCCTGTTTTAGCCTTCTGCTACTGTGTTTTACTGGAGAGAGGAGGAGTGATAGTGGGAGGTGTGGAGAAAGGTATGAGAGGGGGGTGGGGGGTGGGGGGGGGGCATAGGGAATGAAGAGATTAGAGGAAGGGTAGGATGAGAGATGGAAAGACAGAAGGGTGAGAGGGAGAGAGAATGAAGGATAAGGAATCAGGGAACCAGAGAGGCAAGTATGCATTCCCTCAACGCTCGTTCCCTTTCTGTCCAGAGAGCTGTAAAGCGTCAGTAAAAAAGAAAAAATAAAATGGAAAAAAGCATCACATGCATCTTAAATGAAAATTTCAATTGAAAAACTTAACAGCCCTTCAAATTGCAGAATTTTACACGCGCCAGTAAAGCCTAAATAACACTCAACACTTAGAGGGAAAAGGGTGGTATGGAGGAGGGGAGGAGAGAGGGATTGAGGGAGGAATGGGGGTAACAACAGGGGTTATTTTGGTTAGTTGATAGGGATTGAATCAAGGTGACTGGATTGTGTTTTGTGGCGAGATTATTTGCAGTTTAGGAATTTCTATTTGTTTACCTTTCAGTGCATATTCAGTCCATGTTTTTAAGTGTCAGTTTTTTAAACAGACATCTTAAGGATAAAAAAAGAGGGCAACATTATATTTAAAAAGACAGAAAGATACAGATTGTCTAATTAGACATTCAACAAACAGGTAGGTTTACATCCCAACCCTCCGCAAAGACAATGCAGCAAGGCACACATGCATACGCATAGGCAGACAGAGAGACGGGCTCTTGGTTATTCGTGGGGTTCACTGGACCTTTGGCGGTAATTGAATCAGTGTGAGTGCTGAGTAGAGCTAGCATAAAAACCTGTTAACCCAAAAGGTCAACTTTCTGCATTGTTTATTTAGCAGGGGGACCAGAGAGAGAGAAGAAGCAAGAGAAAAAGAGAGAGACCTAGACACAAGGCATGAGTGGGGGGTCGAGAATGAAGAGAAAATGGGAGCGGTGGTAGGGAAGAGGGAGAGGGAGGGAGAACGGTCAGTGAAAGGAAGAGAGAAGAAGGAAACGGGACACAGACTCAGGGAGGGAGCATTTGTGATCTGTAAAAATCAGCCAAGCTTTACATCACTGTTTTTATACTGTTGTTTATTTGTGTGGGCGATAGAATATGGGTATGTGTGTGTGTGTGCGTGTGTGTGTGTGTGAGAGAGAGAGGGAGAGGGAGAGATTTGCCATCTCAGTGCAGCTATGTTTTTACTTGTGATGGGCCTTTGTCTAACTTGTTTGTGTGTGTTCAAGAATCAAGATTCAAGTCATTTATTGTCATTCCAAAACATGAGGTAGTGTGAGCGGAAACAAAACTAAGCAATGAGCAGGTGAGATAGCACTATAGTTGTTAATAGCTAACAAGTAAATCCGTAATATGCATTATAAAATTTCGTGATATTGCGAAGTTGTGCAACTCACAAGGTCCAAATTCACTATCAAAAACATTTTAAGAAATTGTTGAACTCCTGAAAACGCTTCACCTGCTTCCTACACCTTGTAATAGTAGCAACCAGAAGGTCAAAATGTAATGCTAAATAGTACTTGATTTGTTCATGTACAAAAGAGATTACTGTCAGACTATTTAATACACGAGAAACAAAAATGAAGTCAAATGCAAGCAAGGTATGAAACGTGGTAGAGGGTATCTCTAATCTTACTTCCCATATTTTTATTCGTGGAGTAGCTTTGAGTGATTAAAAGTTCACAATCATCCTTATTTATCTTACGCCGGGCCATGGTGCAGACCTTCAGTTCATCCACTGTCTGAAACAAGATGTTTTAGTTCCAGGAGTCTATTACTTTCAATAGGCTCCTTCTCACAGACGGGAGGTTTGAACAGCAGGTGGGTGGGGCTGCTGGCTAACAGCTACAGCTATATGTCGGATATGGCCGTGTTAAGGATATCCCCTTTCACTGGCATCATACAGAGCCAAGAGTAGAAAAAACAGTCCAAAAGCTGTGAGCTTTTGCCTCACAGATAGTATTTGTGCATACGTTCACCTGAATAATAAGCACACAAAAATCATAATTGGTCAACTTTAAGATTTTCCTAAAAGACATTTAAAATCTTTTGAACTTTAATAAGAAAAAGGACATCCCAGTCCAGTTACTAGATGTTAGCTTGCATTTAACTCTGTGGGAAGCAAGGCCTCTCAGTTAGTGTGCACATACTGTACTTATACAGCTGTTATCTACATGACTACATGCATGCTGACATACACATATACATGCTTGCACACTTTATCTCTCATACAGTCATGCCTGCATACTCTTAGCCTCTCATCTTCATTCACTCTCCCTCTCTGTCTCTCCCTTACACACAAACATACACACCGCCATCTGGGAAAGCCGTTAGCGGTTAGCGGTAGCACTTAGCGACGCAGCACGCTCCCTCAGTCCGCTCAGTCACCTTGATCTGCTTGCCCTTCACACAGCACCATTACTGCTATACTGCATCGCAGTGGGTGTGGGCATGTGAGTGTGTGCGTTAAGAAGGACATGTCTATGTATATGGACATGCACCTTTGTGTGTCCATTATAGGGCAGTACAGTGGGATATAAATGCCCAGTAAGGAGGGGGGAGGGGGCATTTCCTTCAAATGAGCTACCATAAAGTGAAGTGTCACTCTGAATAGTCTTCTGTACGTCTTGTATAGGTTCATGTGACTCCGTGTTTGCCATTAGTCTACTGATGTGAACATCTACCTGGATATTTTGAATATGATGATTTGGGTTCTTGGTGGCACTTAATGAGAATGACAGTGGACATAAATGTCCTGTCCTGTCCTGTCTCTATCACTCAGTTTGGTTCTCCTGACCCTTATGTTTGGTAAATACTGCAAGATTTTCTTAATTAGATTGATGGATGGATGGATGGATGGATAGATGGATGGATGGATGGATGGATGGATGGATGGATGGATAGGGGATTCCCCTGCAAGTTTTGTCATTTCAGAAATGCTAGAACCCAGTTGTTTGATCATTACAAAGCAGTCTGTGTAAAAGTTGCTCAAGTCTTTACCCCTTGCCGTTCTAAGATTCTATTGCTTCATCCATGATGGTCAGTATAATTAATCCAATTTATCTTTTTACAAAATTTATTGCTCATTGTTAAGCTAGAATGTTCCTTGCAGTCCAGTCTAGCCTAAATATCTCACTACTGAAAGATGCAGAATCAAATTTATTCAATCACAAGTACCACAAAATCTATAAATACAACCTTAGTTTGCTCTTGGGAGGAAATTGAGAGAGAAAGAGAATTTTCATGTTAATCCCTTGGATAGGGATGGCAAAATCACTCTTTGTCCTTCTGATGTCATTCTTGATGTTACTAGTCAAATAATTCTTTTGAAATCCCCCCTCCTTGCTTTTTTACAGTCTTTTAAAAGGTTTCTTGTCTTTTCTTTTCCACTCCATCTCTTATTATCGTTATTTTCCTCTTTCTGCAGGTCCAGGACCAGTAGACACCCCAACTGTATCAGGGCTTCAGCCTCGTAGTGTATCAATTACCTGGGTTCCTCCCACACAACCAAATGGAATTATCACAAATTATACCCTTTATCTTTATCCCAGCTCTGTCACTTCTTTACACTATAAACCCAGTTCATTCTCCAGCATCAGGTGGACTCCTAACCCAAGTCTGCTTCCCAGTACAAAGGATGCATATCTAAACTCAGGTCATAACCCCAGACCATCATCCAGTCTAACCACCCACCAAGACTCGAGTCACATCGCCATCTTGAAACCTGGCATTGCAGATAACCAGAATGAATCCACTCATGTTGTTGATGTGAGCGAAGGCACCAGTACCTTCTCATTCCACCCCACTGAACCTGATATCACCAGTGTATCTGCCAGCCTCTTGGTGTCAACACCACAGTATAGTGCAGTAAACTCTAATACTGAACATTTTATAGAAGATGGTCCATTCCATAGTGCCCCTTCTAGTGCAGCTTCAAGATCAACACCTCTTTCAGTCACTGTTCTAGGGAATACCACCAATTACACCTTCCTCAGTCTACTTCCCTACCAGGCCTACAGCTTCCAGGTACTACATTTTAGTTAATAAACTGCTTTATGGTGTTTTACATGTAATAAGTATGCTAGCTTAGCAGTTAAAAGTGCCAGATTTACAGATTAAAACTCTTGGTCTTACACTGATAACCTTGTAGTCATAACACGTTATGAAGTTTTAAAATTTACTTTCCAATGTCAAGGTGGAAGCGTGCACTAATGCAGGTTGTTCAGTGTCTGAGAGGTCTCAGCATATTCGCACCCTCCCAGCTCCGCCTGAAGGGGTTCCTGCTCCTCATCTTTACTCAGATACACCCACCTCTGTCCTCTTGTCGTGGGGTACAGCAGAGCGGAGTAATGGACCATTAGAACGGTAAGACAAAATGACAAACTCTGAAACACTTATAAACTCTTTGCAAAAATACAATATGCATTATTTTTCAAATGTATCTTGTTCTGGCTCTAGGTGGGTGATTGAGCGCAGGGTTGCTGGGACCAAACAAGTCTCCACAGTGGGTCATCTTCTGCCTGACCCTTCCCCTCTTTCTTTCCTGGACTCTTCATCAGCTCTCAGTCCCTGGACTACTTACCAGTATCGACTTGTGCTCCATAATCAAGCGGGCAACACCACAGGTAAGGTTTTGATAACAAGCTTGAGTAAAAGTAAATTCGGTCTGCCCAAGAAGGGACTAGTGCTGCAGCTTTTAAATTGCACAAAAAATGTTTGTTGTTACAGGGCCCTGGGTCGGAATTACCACCAGACCTTCTCGACCCGCTGGCCTCAGTCCACCAAAGATTAAGGTCTTGGGACCAGCAACACTTCAAGTAAGGGCAACTTTTTTTTAAACTGGCTTTAAACTGGAGTTTCACCAAAATCTTGTGGCTCTGTTATGAGAGGACAGGAGCTCTGAAATATGGCCCGCAGCACACAGTTATTATCCAAATCAGGCATGGTGTTACTGATCCTGAATTACAATATCTCTTAATACATTCAGCTGATAGAAGGTGTCAGAATCATAGAATGTGCTTTTAGAATTTATAGTGTTTATGTTTCAAAGAAATAGTCAGCGTCATTGAGAATCTCTTCAGTTACCCTATGTTTGACAGCGTGGAAAAGACAAAGCAATGTCACGCTGATTCTTCCGTCTTTCCCTTTTCGGATTTAATGAGAAAGAAAAACATTCAACTCAAGGTCCCCTTCAGAAATGGGAGGGGCTCTGACCCTGTCTGAGGCTGCTTCCTTCCTGTCGGCCATTTTGAAGGAGGGACTGGAGTTAAATTCCACCACTGGCTAATCTCACATCAAGGCCTGTCCATGAAAGCCACTGAAACAATATTGCATGCATGCCAATACAGACAGACGCACACACCCATGCACTCACAGCCCTACACTAATGCTAACTGCAGAAAAATGCTAATGCCTGTCATCATTTCAGAACCACCCCTGTCATCTATGCAGCAGCACAGCTTTAGGGGTCACAGGTGCAAGAAGGAAAGCGTTCCTTCCTGGTTGTTGCTAATTGGACAGACAGTCATGGGGCTTCCTGGTTACCAATTGACCTTGACAACTAAAAGAAGGATTTTGAGCATCTTCATTCTTTTTTCATTCATTTTTTTTTTCAATTATTTTCTACATTTCAATCTGCTACATGGAGAAGAGGCTACTGTAAACCATAACACATAAGGTTTCTCTTAATCAGTATCCTGGTTATGTTTTATTAAATTTGATTTTCTTTTTTTTGAAAGTGTTTGTTTTAAGTTGTGATTCTGTGGTCAGGATCTACAAAATCTACAAAAGAAGGGCTGAAAAAAGATACACTATAATATTAGACATTATTCTCTCTCACTTCCAACTGGATCATAGGTCTCTCTCCCGTTTAAATATACAAAAATACATATACAAACACACGCACACACATATGCACACACATTCTGTACTGGCCTTAGCCCTATTGCTCTATGTCAGCTCGGGGTCTCTGCTGTCTTCACCATCTCCAGATTACATCAAGCTATTCAATCTGTAAATGACTTCCACCACAAAGCACACCCAACACGCACTTTGGGAAATGAGCTACCTAACTCAAAATGACCCTGCCCATATGTGGTTGTGTGTGCGTGTTTTAAGTTGTGTGTGTTGGTAGGTGTCTTTCTGTGTTAGTGGGTGTGTTACTAGGAGTGTGTTGTGTGTGTCCTGTATAACCTCACAGTGTCACTTGTTAAATGAATATCAAGGTTGCATGAGAAATAATTATGCTTGACATTCATTCATAATACTCTCATCAACAGTGACCACTTAATCACCAAAACTCATAAGTCTCAGCCAGCTCTGAACTGATCAGTTATTGTACATGACAGTTCGTATATGTACGTGTTTTAGATTGTACAGTTCATAAATTCGCAAGTGTGTATGTGTTTACAGTGTGTGTGTTTATATGTGAATGCGTCAACAAAATATCATCGTAAAGAAAGCTGTAATTTCATATTACGTGAGTGTGTTTGTAAGTAAATGTGTGTGTATTACCATTTGTGTGTGTGCCAGTTACCTTCTTCCTCACCCTGAAATGCTGACAGACTGAACTGTTTCCAAATCAGATGCAGTGCTCAACAGCAGCAGGCTTTTGTTTTTGCATGCAGCAATTCCATTACCAGCTGCTTTCATTATTTTAGCATGGTGTTTGTGTATGTGCGCGCGTCTCTGTGTGCCCTGTTTTAAATGTGATGAAAGGCATCTTCTGCTCAAGTCAAAGTCAGGTTATCTTTACCCACATGACAGTTCAACACACACACAGAGAGACAGAGTGACCACCTAAATACTGTTTTCTCACTTATGCAGGTGACTAGTGTCACACCTGAAGACACATGCATTCATTCGCACTCTGTCTGCATCTTTGCACGAGCACACGCTGCAAGAACACATAAATAAACACACACCCTACATCATGACTTCCTGTAGTTCATCCATCTAAAAGCTTTTTTTTTTCTTCCTATCAAGAACATTTAAACGCCCAGTCAATTAGGACAGCAGGGCAGTTGGAAATGATTAAACAAATTCTCTCAGCACTGTTCAATTGTATCTGAATATACCACGAGAAACACAATGCTTAAATCATATACCATTTTTTTTGTTGCAGGTCACATGGTCACCCCCTCTTATTCCTAATGGAGAAATTCACAGCTATGAGATCCGCCTCCCAGAACCCCGTATCACATTCAACACTAGCAATACTTCTGAGCTTAACGCCACTGTAACGGACCTTGTTCCATATACAAATTACAGTATCACTGTGTTAGCATGCTCAAAGGGTGGAGGACATATTGGGGGATGCACAGAAAGCCTGCCAACTCAAGCTACCACATTACCCACAAGACCTGAAGGGCTTTCACCGCTGTCAGTAGTAGCAGTCAGTGAATCTTTCCTAGCCATTTCATGGGAACCACCGAGCAGGCCCAATGGACCTAATATAAGGTAACATCCATATCTCTTTTTTGCCCCCTTTTTTAACCAGTGATGGCAAAGTAAAAATGTATGTCTTATATCACTTTAAGTCCACATTTGCTCACACGATAATATCCAGCAAATATATACATATAAATGTGGCATTTGGATATGTGAGGTGCTGTTCTACATCAACATCAGGTTAGGTTTATGTCAACTGACCCATTCCTATATGAAATGATATGAAACAGAAAAAAACCTTTTAAAATGTCATTGTCACCAACATTGACAGGCTGAGACTTTGCACCTAAATAGTCTTCTAAGTTGTCATAAAGTTTTTATAGAAAAGCATTACAGGTAGCAGCAGAAGTATAAAAGTCATTTTAAACATATTAAAGAACTGTTGCTTTTACTATTAAATTAAGTTATGATTTTTTATTTTGGATACCCCTTCTGCTTCAAAACACACATATAAACTAAGAGCCAAGGCTCCACCTGAGCAATATAGTAGCTGCTTTGAAGCAATACAAACCAATTACATCCATTAAAATACTGTCAGTTTAAGGTCACAGAGGGCTGGAGATATCAGAGGGCAGGGACGGTTGCTACTCTGTTGCAGGGCGACAGACAACCTTTCACATTCACAATCAAACCAACAGTCACTTTACAGTCACTGTTAAACCTAACATGCATGTGTTTGAACTGTGGGTGGAAGCCAGAGAACCCAGAGGAAACCCATGCAGGCAGAAAGAGACTGTGCTAACCCCACACAAAAAGACCCCAAATGGCCTTTGGATTAAACCCAGGACCTTTTTGCCGTTATCCTCTGTTTCACCGTCTTTAAAAGTACTTAATAGAAAAACATGAACATTTAATCAGCATTTATGCTATGGATCAGTCGTATAATCCATAGGAATGTAACTAAGTGAACAGAAAGTAAAAAAGGGAAATTCTTTAAATTGCCCTGTACAGAAACATCAGTACATCATTAATTATGTGAGCCTGATAAAAGGACCCAAATCTGTGTAACCACCATTAACTTTACATAATCTGACTTACCCCTGTGTTTTTATTCATTAGCTAGCTTTAGCCCAAAGTTGGAAACCAGACTATAAGAACTAAAATCAGCATGTCGATAATGAGAGACACATTCTGGTGATGTTCAATTGCTGCTGAAAAACTTAAGCAAACAAGCAGATAGGAACACGTTAACAAGCTGCTAACATGAGTGTCCTGGTAATGAGCTAAGTGTTCTGCATTTTTTAATCAGTGTTTTCTCAGTCCTAATGCACATTCTGGTTCATTTTGTTCTGTCCTGTTCTAGTCTGTCGGCGATTAGGCCTAAAATAAAGGTCCATTTTCCTAGTGGGTGATTAAAATGCATGAGCCTGTCTCTCTGTTCTGCTCTGCTCAGCTCTGTGTGTTTGTCTAAGTGGGTTGGTTAAAAGGCGGCATTAAGCCCTTCTCTTCTGATTACAGCAGAAATTAGCATCACTGTAGGGAGAGGAAAACACAAACCCCGCAGAAAAAAAAAAACAACGGATGGAGGGGTGTGGAGAGGGAGGGATGAGATGCAGTGAAAGAAGAATAGAGATGATGAAAAAAAACCAGCAGAAGAGGAGGGAATAAGTGATAAGGATAAGAACCAGTTGAAAATGTGCGTTTAAGTATGTGTGTGTGTGTGTCTGCAAGCATCCATGTGCAGGTTTGTGTGTACGGAGGGTACAGTAGGTGTCTTTATGCTCAAATTAGTTAATGTTGGAGTTAATGGATTCCTAAATATCCAACCGTGTGTGTGTGTGTGTGTGTTTTCTTTTATTCAAATTTCCCTTTCAGATACAAGTTGCTCAGACGTAAAACCCACCAGCCCCTGGCCATCACCACAGTTCCCACATTAACAGCCCAGTCTCCACCCCCCTCCGAAGATCTCCATCGCTGGCTCCATGTTTACTCCGGCACCAAATTGTTCTACCAAGATAAAGGCCTAAGCAGGTGAGATTACTGAAATGAGCTCTAGAGCAAACGGCAGCGCTGCAGCAAACCGTGTGTGCAGAGCCGATCGGCGAGCTGCTGCTGATGCCGATCTTTTAATACCGCTCAAAGATACATTAAGCAAATATCCCAAAGAATTAAATTGTTTTTCACACAGCGTCCCCTAATCTCAGTTTGGCACTTGGTGGAAGCACTTTTTTTTTCCACCATGCTTGCTAAACAGCTCTGGGTTTATGTCTCCACTGTGCTTTATTCAAGGAGTAAACTGACAAACTTTTGAGTGTGTCAGCACTTTTCATTTGGCAGGACTTTTTCATGTGATGCAAGAAGAAATACAAGTTACTATTTTAGCACAACTATCAGATAAACATATTTTACTTTATTCCACCAGTATGTGGTTGATTTCCAATTTAAACTAATGTTTGCACTACAAAGAGTGATGCTGTGTCTCTACAGATTTACCCGTTTCCAGTACCAGTTAGAGGTTCATAATGATGTGGGAAACACGTCAGGGGAGATCGTTACAGCAGTGACCATGGCTGGGGTTCCCCTCCACCCTCCATCTCTGTCTGCCTCTACTATCAATCACACTGCTATACAGGTCAACTGGACACAACCATGTAAGATTAACTTCTTCTTTTACACACTGTTCAGGAGAGGTGTTGAAACTCATGACGTCTTGCACAGGGTCATGCTTTTATTGTATGATGTCTGTGCTGTCCTGTCTGTTTAAAAGAAAGTGACACCAGAGACTGAAAGTATCTTTTTACTTTCACTGACCTATCACTCTTTTCCATTTCTCTTGATATCTTTTTTAGCTTTACAAGACCTACAGGGAGAAGTGGAATATTTCTTTCTCACAGTGGAGTCTCCAGAGCCAAGTCTGATCTTAACTTTCACCCCTGAGATCACCTCTACAGTGATAAGTGACCTCTGGCCCAGTACCACATATCTGGTGTCATTACAAGTGTCCAACGGAGCTTATAATACATCTAAGGCAGTGGTTAATGTCACCACAGCAGATGGAAGTATGTGTATATTTTACTATCATCTTTGGCAAACAATATTTCTGTTTTGTTTTTTCATTCAGCACGTGTTCTTCTGAGGTTGTGATTATCTGCTTTTGAGCCATGGAGAAACCTGAATTGGGTCATGTACAGTTTTTTAGGACTTTCTGCATTCTTGTGAGAAATTGATTCAGCTTAAAGATCAATTTTTAGCAGCAATGAGTTGAACTAATCATTTTTGGTATGACCAGTTTTTCACATGGCTGTGGAGGAATTTTGGCCAACTCTTCTTTATAATGTTGATTCAGTTGATTTACGGTTGCAGGCATTCGTTTATGGACAATTCTCTTAAGGTCCCACCACTAACTAAACTATTGCAACACCTTGAGTCTTTTCTTTTTCAGCTGTTCTGCTGTAGATTTGGTGTGCTTGGGATCACTGTCCTTTTGCATGACTCACTTTAGGCCAACCGTAAGCTGTTGGATAGATGACTTTCCATTTGACTCTAGAATATTTTGGTACACAGAAGAGCTCAGGGTCAAATAAATGACTGCAGCACGCCAAGGTCCTGTGGCTGCAAACCAAGACCAAATCATCACCCCTTACCCACCATGTTTGAGAGTTTGTATGAGGTGTTGAGGCTTTGTATGTTTTGCCAAATGTGGGACTATACATTATGGTCACATGTCTCCACTTGGCCTCATCTGCCCAGTGGACATTGTTGGGTCTTGGGGTTTGTTCAGATTAACTGTGCAAACCTAAGCCATGCTGTTGTGGGCGGGGGGGGGTTAAGTGAAGAGGTTCTTTTGTGGCAATCTGACAAGCAAGCAATATTTCTTCAGTCTTTTTCTAATTGAACTCTCATGAACTTTAATAATTAGCATGAAGCTTATATGCATGTTCAATAAGGAAGATCTATAATCACTCATCTGGCAGCTTTACTGGGTGCTTTTCTGTTTACATGTCAACCACTTTCCCACAGTGTCAGTCTCAAAACTGACATCATTATTCTAGTCCAATCATTGTCTCGCCTGCCTTCTTTGAGCCAATCAGCTCTGCTTTGCATGGTTTAAATCTGTGCTCTCTGTCATTCTCCCTTTCAGATTGTTTTTCGTGTAACCCACCTTCTCCCCATCTCCACCTTAGACATCTCAGCCAGAGCTTTATTCAAGCCTCAGTCTTCATCTTCACCACCACCAGCATCTAGACTCTGGGGGGTCCTGTCCTAAATCTGTTCTGCCCTGATGTCTAATCAACAAATACATTAATGTCTTTATCTCTATAGATCATTTCTTCTAAGTGATCTCTCCTTATTGAAATGCTAACTGAGGAAAGAGTCTGAGATGTAGCTCTTGGGTTTTTTGGAGTTTCTTGGAGTGTTGTGTGATCTTGGGATGACTTTGTGGAGGCTTCCACTCTTGAGAGGACTGTGGTATTGTGTTACATATCTGAATACTCCACACCAGCATACTGCCAAAACTTCTTCATTTATAGACGTGATCACACTTGCTGATGATCAATTAATTAAGCACATTTGATTAGCAGCACCTGGCAGCTACTTCCTCTCTTAATTCCTATGGAAGCAGTAAAGGTGTACTTAGATTCTCAGAGGACTGTGGAGAAAAAACTTTTCTTTTCACATGACTGTACATTGCTTCAATTCAGCACACTTAAGTGTTGTGCCTGGGTTAACATGGATTTCTCTCCGACATTGTGCTTCACAGGAGATGTTAAACACATCATGTAGTCAGGCATGAAATCAATACAAAGTGTGTGTGAGGCAGATTTAAAGTGTTGTAAATTGCTTGTTTGCACCATAAGCAAACAAACACACACAAATTGCACACATGCTATATAAACACAAGCTTTGTTCTACCAATCACAAAAAAGAGTTAGAATTACTGTGCTTTGCAATACAATTAACAGTTTACAATTCACAAGAACGAAGTGAAAAGTCAGGTAGAAGTAACAATGATTTACCAAAATTAAATACATTTAATTTTTAATTTATACCAAATACCAACATTTACGGTAAGAGACACACAGACATATTACCTGTTAGTGCAGTTAAAAACCCAATGTGGGACAATAGGATCACATAATCAATACATCAGAATGTAAAGCAGCACGATTCAAATTAGTTTATTCATGTTCAGTAATTCAGCTCTGTTACTTTTTTTTTCAGTTTTTGGATCGTGGTTTACCCAATAGTAGAGCTGCAGCTATCTATTATTTTAGTAATCAAGTATTCTATTGGTTATTCCATCAAGTAATCAGATAAGAAATACTTTTACCTTCTAATGAGCAATAAAAAATATTGAAAAAAGAAAAAACACATCTGTCAAAATAAACTGTTCATTGATTTCTATTTTAGACATTACAGTATTTTTAATAATGTAACTACACACGACATCAGTATTTACATGCCATATTAAAATTTCATTTAAAAAATAAATAAATAAATGATCATAAATGTGTTATTATCAAGTAGTATAAGTTAGACATGGAACCTAAACTAAGGCATAAAATAAAATTGCCTGTACTCTGTCTTTTTGGACAACTTACATTAATTGGAGGCAAAAATAGTTCTGACAGTATTGTGTCTGCTGCAGGACATAGACATGTGTGTTTATGTGTATGTTTTTGTGCATGCGTGTTTAAGTGTGCTTGTGAATGAGCGAATTTGCTTATCTGTAAGCCTTTAAAAGAGTGTGTGGTGGCTGCAATGAAGAAAAGCGAGCATATTAGCTGAAGATTGTCCTGTGCTTTTTTGTGCCCCTGAAACAGACGTTATAATGGTTTACAAGTTAATTATAAATATTTTTATAATAAATTTAAATTTATAGCTTGTAATAATTCAGTGTCCAACCTAAAAGCCCCAACTCAGTGGCTTAGAGCTTTACTGGCCCATTTCTTCCTATAAATATAACAAATATTTCCCAGGATGGAAAACAATCTTTTATATTTATATTTTAAAATGTTAATACAGTTCCATTAATATAATATTATATATTATTTACTTTTATTATATATTATTTATTAATTTAAATCTGATCTGAAAAATAATGTTATGAAAGCTTTGAAATAAATATAGTGTAGTACACCTCGTGCCTCCCTTTAGACTCACCCCTGTTTATTGCAGGTGTCTCACTTTCTATTGCATTGACCTGCTGTCAGCAAGCAGCCTAATTTAAACATGTGTCAGACTAAGTTAACACTTCATCAGCATGTTTTATTGTAGCTTTACTTCTGTTGCTTTACTGTAGATTTTCACTGTGTAAAACAAACAGCGGTTGATGGAGCAGCTACAAAGTTCACTTTTCTTCACATTGGAGTTTGTTAAACAGGTGCTTTGATTAACGGCTGTTGCCGTACATTATGGAAAACCATAACCACCAGAACATTGATTGACATCATTACAATACAACTCTAATACTGCGTCATCTGTTCCCGGAGCTTTAGCTGTGTGCATAATCTGTTAATATTTGTAAAATGAACAACTGGCACTCCTTATCAGGATATAAAATCTGGAGCTTTGAGAGAGGGTATTAAGTGGAATATGGTTATATCAGTTCTTGGATCTACTGGTATTTCCCTTTTCAATCAGGGTCAGCTTTTAATACTTTTAACCATGAATTGTTCAGGCTATCCAACTGTCATCCCTACTTCTCTCTCCATTTCCTCTTCAACTTTCAGCCCAGTCTCTTAGCATTCAAGAGTTATCTTTCAAATCACTCTGTGTAATCATATGTCAGAGGCCACTTACTACTGTCTGTAGTTTTATTTCCATCTTCACTTCCCTCTTTGAAAATCTTTCCATTTCTTTTTCCTTTCTCACACATCTCTTCCTTTCTCACTATAATCATATGTCAGGAGCCTCTTTCTTTCACTCTAATCTGAGCAGTATAATAAAAAGTGCATTAAAAACATTAGAAAATCATTAGGTGCTAAAGGCAAAGCATGGCTCGTTTAACTGAGGGGGCTCCGGAGGTAATTTCATTATTTTACAGCCATAAGAGTGCAAGCTCACACACACACACAGACACACCAAGGAGGTCTGATATATTTTAACTAATGCAGCTCAGCCCTACCAACCATCTTAACACCGCCTGCAGTCTATAGGGCAATGCTAACATCAGAACTAATTGGCAAGAAAAGTTCATGCTTGTCTGTGTGTGTATGAGTGAAAGAGCGCCTGTGTTCAGTATTGCGTTGATAATATCATCCTGCAGTAAATGAAATGTAGAGCTGCAGTTTGGGCTTAGGTAAGTGCTTTGGCAGCAAATGAATTGGGATAACTTCTCGTAGCTGGGTGCATTTTTACTTAGAATAATAGATGGAGTCTATATGAGCACCCCTCTGACACACAACCCGTTTCTCTTATCGAATTCCTTTTCCTTCTTTTTTATTTTTCTCTCACACTCAGGTGTTTCTTTCTTTGATTTTGAATTTTGCTCACTGCTTCTGTGATTAATTCTTCCATAGATACTCTTCTTTCTGCGTAATTCACTCCTCTCTTTTGTCCCACACTCTCTGAAACCCATTTCTTATACTCTAGTTTACCATCCTTTATTAATCACCATGCAGTAGTAGTTTTACATTTGCTAGAAGAGAATTAAAAAAAAAAAGTCAGCTAAATGAATTACGGAAACGAATTAAGGGAATTACATGGAAGAGCCAATAAAGAAGAGAAACTATAATAACAGAACACAGAAAGAGGCAGTTATTCTGAGTGAGTGAGGTGATCATATTGAATCTATTATTCTTAGTGAAAATGCATTCAGCTAAGACAAGTTAACCCAATTCATTTGCAGCCAATGCACTTATCTAAACCCAGCCCACTGCTCTACATTTCATTTACTGCTACACAGCATTATCTACGCAATACTGCACACATGCAGACACACAGGTGGCCACCCTGCCTCTAAAACACAGTCACAGTTCCCTGTCATGTATGGATATATGGATAATCTCTGTTTCTCTCCTTTCTCTCTCTTACACACAGACACACAAAGACCTCTAGAGTTGTATGAAAGCAAATATGATATTCATACAATGTTCCTAATTAACATGCATTTTAAAATGTTCACCATGAGGAACACATAATTTTACCATTTATGTCACTGACTAGAATTTTTAGAATTTTAGAATTTGAATTTTTTACTATTTTAATGGTGTTTTTTTGTAAAAATAAATAAATAAATACAAGCCCTTTACAAGCAATCATCAAATGAGTTGTGTTGTGAAAAATTAGCACTGATATACTCTTTTATGGCTCTTTCCATCTATTTTTATAACAATTGGTATGTAAAAATTTGCGCGTGTTGCTAAAACTCTTGATATAATTTTATCAAACATGGTTTCACGATGACATGTCCTGTGTCATGTTTACAGTTTTCATAATCTGAAATCAGTTTGTTTTCATAAATGGAGTCAATCATTGTGTGTACCTCACAGAGCCAGAGGGGATGTCTGCCCCAGAGGTGGTTCCAGTAAACAGCAGCACAGCACGTGTCCTCTGGATCCCTCCTCTTCGACCCAATGGTGCAGTCACTGGTTACAACATCTATGTTAACGATCGCCTTCATGGCAATGTAGACAACAGCTCAGGGTCATACCTGCTGGGGGACCTACTGCCTTTTACTGTCTACAACATACAGGTACTCATACAAACAAGTGCAAATATGCAAAGAGAGACGTCTACTGTAAACATATGCGTCATGTTTTTCTGTTGATGTGCTTTTCAGGTGGAGGTGTGCACAGTGTATGCATGCGTCCGGAGCAACGTTACCAGAACTACTACTGTGGAGGACCTGCCTGCTGACTTGGCAACACCACATGCCCAAGTGATAAGTCCCAGGTAATTTACAAATGTACAGCCATTTTTTCATGATAGTAATTTTTTTTTTCTTTAACTTTCTTTGAAAAATTTAAAAAAAATTGCAATTTTTAGCTCATGTCGCCAAACGACTGACTGAAGGCCATGAGAAGGCATTGATCTATCTGTCCACAATTCAAAAGAATCACTATTTCTCGTCGAGTATTAATAAGATTTTTAATTTCCACGGAGCCATCATCTGATGGCATAAGGCCCGGTGGCCTGAATCGGCCTGGCAAATACTCTAAGATTTTCACAAATTTTACAGCTTTTCTATTGATAACGGTCAACACCCCATATTACACGAAAGTCATTAAATAATGGATAAACTATTAAATAACAGAAAAGTTGTCTTTTTTCTGCAGTCTGCTATAGAAATGTTTCTTTTTGTTTCTTTGTTTGTTTTTGTCTTTTTACAGTGAGTCCACTTTTTTTTTTTTAAAATATGACATTTTCTGTAAATTAATTAAAACTTTATATTTTGAGCTACTAAAACTTTCTCTCTAATTGTATACATTTAATATGTAGTTTCACTGTTCCGGCCCACTTATACTGTAATCAAAGTGGGCTGTCTATCGTCCATGATGTAAAATTAGTTTGACATTCCTGATTTAATGGAACATCACCCAACTTTGCTGTGGGTCACTTTGGTCATTTTATGGACAAAAACCTGTCGACTGTGACTTCTGAGCTGCATGAGCTACTACAACATTAATATTCTGGTTACAAGTGTTATGTGTATTTCTTGTGTTGTGATCTTTAAAATTTGTCATCAGTGCTAAGGCTGTTTTTAAATTTGCATAATATATCTGGTACTATGCTATATTGTGCGGACCTACAATCTGTATGAGTCATCATTCCTAATCTTTGTATGAATAAGATATAACTTTAATGATACAGCATAGTTGTACTGTAAAACTAGATTTAGTGGACAAACTTTAAAGATTACGATTAGTCTCTCAATTCTACCTTAAAATGAAAATAATCTACTACATTTTTCTCATTATAAAATTTGTTTAGAGCATTGACGTCTTATTTGCAGCCAGTTAATGGCATATGAAATGGTTGTTTCTCATGTGTGATGC
This sequence comes from Pelmatolapia mariae, assembly GCF_036321145.2. NCBI lineage: Eukaryota > Metazoa > Chordata > Actinopteri > Cichliformes > Cichlidae > Pelmatolapia > Pelmatolapia mariae. The sequence goes on along the minus strand of NC_086227.1, from coordinate 27,306,868 downwards.
AAACCACATTGTTGCAAATCTTGCAGTTGCAGAAAAATGCTGATTTGTGGCTTATTTTTCTTCTAGGAAACTGTGCAAGTTATAACTCTGTATGTTGCTAAAGAGGTCTTTCCTCTGCCAGATGTCAAGAGATTAAAAAAGGGGGGGAAATCAATAGTGTGAAGTGTATAAAGATACACACACCCCGACACCGTAACTCAACTTTGTCATGCATTAACCATGCATGAACGCGTGTGTATGTTTCAAAGTTTATGTGTGACTGTGTGGGTACAATTGTGTGAAAGGAGTGTGAAGGAGAGCATACCCCTGCCTATCGCTTTCATTTTGTTCTGGTTGCCCCCCTTCTCTCTCTGTCAGGGTGGTGAGATTAGATTGGTCCCATCCAGGCAGACCCAGTGGGATCATGCTGGGCTTTGAGGTTTTAAGACGTACCCTCAGATCATGTGCTGGTGGGTCAACAGGGATCACATCCGCCGTGGGGGAGGAGTTAAATGGCACAGGTGGTTTAAGGTTTAGATGTTCCTACCTGCAGTGTCCGGCAAGTCATGGTGTGTGCAGCATGTCCTGCTTCCATCCAGACATACAGGTGATTATGCTGCCATCATTTTCTACTCATAAAAATATCTATTCTTTTTTCCAACCATGTTTTGAAGAAGGTCAGGTTAAAACAGTTTTATTCATGGATACATTGACATTTGTTTTGGGTTTTTTTTTTTCCAGTGTTCATTTTTTTCATCTTTTTTCTGCTATAATCGTCTCTCCCCTGCCCTTTCCACTTCAGTACTTTAGTCTCTTTTAACAAGAAGTTGCTGTGAGTAAACATAAAAAAATTTGCTGTACAACAACAATGTGTACAAAAGGAGATAGATGTCCAGGGTCTTGGCTGCTGATCTGAAGTGGAGAATGCATAATCCCTCAGGATAGTATGGTCTTCACCACAGAGACCAATAGGGAAGTGCGAACACTTCCTTTTCCAAACAACCACTTTTATAAGGGATTCAGAATCAACCTCTCAGTGATTAATTTCTCTAAACAGATTAACTTGTCATCTGCATTGACTTCCATCCTTATGTCATTGAATGCCAGCCAAGTTGGCACAGTGAATGCCTGCTATACATTTCTCCCCACATTACCCAGGGGCAGAAACAGTATCAGCAACATATTTACAAGTACACCTGCTTATGTACTGCAAGAGAATATGCTGAGATTTAGCACATGCAACATATGTGCTTAAAGAGGAGGGCTTTATTTTACAAATGTGTACACAATACACACACACACACACAGGCTGACAGATGCCTCTCTGCACAGCTAGTCATGTGAGCAACATAAAGGAGTATGGATATACATACTCTATTCGTCCTTGTTTAATAGAACTACATAAGTTATTTCCTTAATGTAGTCCCGAGTCCCAAGTAAGAAAAACAAAATGTCAGTGGGGTTTTTTTTGGCAAATATAAACAAGGAGTGATGGAAAACGTGGATTTTCTGACTTGATTATGTGAATATAATAATAGAAAGTGCTAACTTGTGCACCATGAGCTCCCAATCAGGATTGAGCTCCCAAAAAGTACCACTGTACCTTTTAGTCAGCCTAGAATTCATAAAGTTACAGATGTTTATGTTGAAAAGAGTCATGGCGTATTTGAAGAAACCCTGAAACTGTTAATTTTGGCATGAGTATTTCATCACAATCATCCTAAAATAAATATCCCCCGCCAAAAATTTTTTATTAGCCTCCTATTTGACTTGCAGTTCCACACTCAATAATCTCAACTTTAAGAATTTGATTGAGTTGATTTTATTTACACATCATCTTATATGTTTTTTTCAATTGCGTATTAAACAGGTTTGCTGCAGTGGAGTAATTTACACAAAGAAGCCACATCATCACTGCTGTGAGGACAGCTATTTGAGTTTGAATAACTCCTCCAACCCAGTCTGCTGCAATGGCAAACTAGTCCCATCTCTTCCTGACCATCAGTGCTGTGGAGGATATTATGCCCATGTGAAAACCAGTGAGTTCCAAATTACTTTATGTAGTGTGTTTCCACTAACCTCAAATTTATTGTGTTCTGCTTTCATGGGGTTTGCTCTTCTTCGTGTTGCTCAAGTGTTTACTTCATTTGTCCTTGTCTTTGTAGATGAATACTGCTGTCCTGACCACTCACAGGGCCGGGTCTCTGTGGGGCTGGGTGACAGCTGCTGTGGGGGGGTTCCTTACTCAGTGACAGGCGGCCAGCTCTGCTGTAGTGGGACCCTTCATGATGGCTATGGGGTCCAGTGCTGTGGAGGCCAAATCGTGGATAAAACACTGGTGTGCTGTGGTGATGCTGAGAGGGGTGCAGTGCATAAATATGCTCCAGGTGAGTAAAGAAACACACGGGTCAAAATGTAAGCTAGCATTAGCTGTTGTTTGAGTGTTTTTTTTCCCAGTGTTGAAGACACGGTTGTTTAAGTCTGACAGCCTGATGAGTTGTCGTCGTATCAAATTTTGTCTGGAGAAAAAGTAAAGGCCCTTTTAAAAGAAAACTAGTTGCTGTGGTGTAAGAAGGATTTTGTCAAAGTTAAGTTGGTGGTTATGATTTAACGTCTACCTAGGGAAAAAGCGACAGGAGAGTTGAGCAGAAGAAAAAGGTTGAGAGATAGACACATGGTGCAGGAACGTAGGGTCGTTTCCCTTTCTTTCTCTCCCGCAGTGTCCCAAAGCACCCGGATACCATGGCACAGATGGGACTGTGCGCGTGTGTCTGTGTGTTGGTGTGTGTAAATGTGTGTGCCATTAGACATCTTTGTCATGGCAGATGATGATGAAACACACTCAGGATGGCACCGTTGAGGGCACTGCCAAGCACACAGCAGGAGAAATACACACTCATTCTCTCTCATACGCACACACTTTTACACATTTAGACGTTTTTCAGGCGCCCCCCATACACACACACAGAGTCAACAGGGTGCTCTCGGCAGGGTTTGCTTGAGTGTTGAGTGCCAGAGAAAAACACGTGGACTCTATTCATCACACATAAACAATGGCCCCATATGGGCTGGCCTATAGTACTCTGTTAGGCTATCCATACACACACTCACACACAAAAGCTCTACTTACGCAGAAATATATAAATTGCTGATTTTAAAAAATTTATAGAAAAGAGTTATTTTTCTTTCTTGGCTGTTCTTTTTATTTTTTTTTACCCCCAACGCGTACTTTTTATTCATTGTCAGTAAGACTCTTTTGGAAAGTTGTTAAGTGTTAACTTTCTTCTGAGTAATCCTTTGTAATTTAACATATATTATTATATTCCACCTCATCTTGCCCATTTTGTCTCATCTTTCTTTTCTTCTCCTCCACTAGATCCTCTGTTATCTCTTCCAGCTGAGCAGGCTATATGGTCATCCTTCATTTGAGGAGGCCTCCCAAGGAGTGCATATGCTCCCTACCTCTTCTTCCTCTCCATCTTCTCTTATTTCTCATCTCCTCTCCAACTCTGTCATCTTGTTTTACTCAACTCGTTTCCCCAAACTCTTCTGCTTCATCCTCTGGTCTCTTGCTCTTCCTTTTTATTCTCTTACCACGTTTTCTTCTAACTTTTCCTCCTCTCTCCCCTCCCTTCCTTTATGTGCCCCCTTCCCATCCACTCATCAGTCATTAGCGTTAGCTTCCCCATTGAGAACATATGGTATGATGGATCGTAGGGCTAGCGGCGCTAGCAAGGCTAAGGGCCATTTGCCGGGTGCATTGCGCTGTCGGGGAGCCCTGGGGCCAGCTATGCAACCTCGACCCCACACGTCTGTTTCAAGACAGTCACACACAACATGCACACAGCAACACTATTATAGGATAGGCTACTTAACCTTGGCACCACACACTCTCATTTCTCTTTCTCATTGAGTGCAAGGTTTGCTATTTTTAATGATGCAGAGAGACAAATTTGTGTAGAAGACAGAAAAATGGAAAGACGGAATCAGAGAAACTAACAACATCAGAATATATGCAGGTCACTTTTTTAAAGTGAGTGAGAAACAAAAAGTAACTAACGCTATATTGTATAACATTTTGTTATAAACACTTGCATTGAATGAAAAAATGTCAAATTAAACAACTGATGCAGAAAGAAATGTAAGAGAAGGCGAAAGAATAAAAAATACTGAGTTAAATGCAAACACACAAAAAAGATCGGAAGTGAGTAAGAGAGAAAGTACGAGGAAAAAAAACCCCAGAGGAGTGGTGAAGAGCTAGATGGAGCAGATTAAAGGAGGAGTGAAGGGTATCCCATTGTGCCCAGCTGATAGACTAGGTTAGGCTGATGTGATTATGGGGTCCCTGAAGTGCGATCTATCACACATTACCGTCCACACTGTCAACAACCATACACACACACTGCAGGGGAACAGCAATGCCAGGAGACAGCCGTCTGGCAACGGATACATGTACCGGCTTGTGTGCACATGTGCACACGTAGATAAACACACAAGCATTCAAACACAAACACAGCAACAATCAAGCATCGGTACACACACACCTGTATAAAAATTTGAGTTGCATGTGCTTGCACATTCATCCAAAAATATACACATACACACATGTGCTTTGGACTGGACTATTTGATTTAAAATGGGAAAGCTCCCAGTGTAAATCAAATGAAATTGAAGTGGGTCAGAAACATACCTCATCCAACCCTTCTCAAACACAAGAAATCAACACAACAACACACATCAGTGGGCAGGGTTCAGTCTTTCTTTGTGGTTGTCCTGCAGTAAAAGTTTTGGCATCAGTCTTACTTTCATTCTGTCTTCCACTCATTTCCGCTTGGATATCATTATTTATTATTTCAGTGACTCATACTAAAATGTTTTAAAGCTGCAGTGACTTGCATGTGTTTTTGTTTGTTTGTTTGTTTGTTTGTTTGTTTGTTTGTTTGTTTGTTTGTTTGTTTGTTTGTTTGTTTGTTTTCCAACTCAAGCTCCTCTCTAGTGTTACTATCAAATTATTATATACTAATATTTTTTTCCAGCTTATGACTGTGATAATAATAGCACATCTGGAATGTATTCACAATACTTGACTTGTTCTGTATTTTGTCATAATCCACCCTTATTTCTAAAAACATCAAATTAATTTTGACCTCATAATTCTTCACACAATACCCCATATTGACAAAGTGAAAAAAGTTTGCTTAAAATTATTGCAAATGTAGTAAAAAATTAAAAAAAAATTATATATATATTGTAGTTTCTCCCATTTCCAGAACTCATCAGTTGGGATGGGGAGCATCAGTGCATGGACATTTTTAGACCTCTCCAGAGATGTTCAGTTGGGTTCAAGTCTTGGTGCTGGCTGGGCCACTAAAGGAGTGCCCACAGAGTTGTCCCAAAGCCACTCCTTGGCTATGTGCTTAGGGTCTTTGTCCTGTTGGAAGATGAACTCTTTCCCCAGTCCAAGCTCCAGACTCCTCTAGATCAGGTCATATCAAGAATGACTCACAATACATTGTTACAGTCTCCCAGCTCCTGCTGACAAAAAACCTCCCCACAGCATGATGCTGCCACCATCATGTTTCACTGTAGGGATGATACTAGCCAGGTGATGAGTGGTACCTGGTTTCCTATTTTTTACATCAGACCAGAAAATGTTGTTTCTTGTGGTCTTGGAGTCCTTTTGGAAAACTCCATGTGGGCTGTCATGTGCCTTTTACTGAGGAGTGGCTTCCATTGACCATTCTACCATAGAGGCCTGATTGGTTGAGTGCTGCAGAAAAAGTTGTCCTATTGGAAGGTTCTTTTAACCTCCTAGGACCTGGATGTGGACATCACATTTTGGGTTGTCTAGACCAAAATACTACATTTGCCTCTACAAGGGCCTGATATCCACTTACGAGGACATTATACTGCCACTGCTCTATTGAAATTTTAAACAAATATCCTCATATGTGGATCTCATTTTTCTCAGAAACAAAAATTAGGTGAAAAAAAAATCTGGTAATTCTTTGTTTTTACATTCATTATGTGCCAATCAGCCCAAATGTCAAAGAGAAATTAAAAATGCATGCCATGGAAGAGTTCGGGTCTTAGGAGGTTAAAGTGACCATCGTGTTTTTAGTCACCTCCCCGACTAAGGCCCTTCTACCCTAATTTTCCAGATTTGCCTGGAGGCCAGCTCGAGGAAAAGTCCTGTTGGGATGATGGAGCCCACTGTGCTCATTGAGACCTTCAATTCTGCAGAATATTTTTCGTACCCTTGCCCAGTTCTGTGCCCCTGTCCCAAAGTCCACAGACAATTACAGTACTTGGATTTTATGGGTTGGTTTGTACTCTGACATGCACTGTTAGCTATGGGACGTTAGACTGGTGTGTGGCTTTCCAAATTATGTCCAATCAACTGAATTTACCACAGGTGGATTCCAGTCAAGGTCTAGAAATATCTGACTGAGCATCTGTGGAAATGGATGGGCTTGAGCTGAGTTGAGTATAAATGCAAAAGCTGTGAATACATATGTACGTTTTATCTTAGTTTTTTACTTTTAATACGTTTTCAAGAATTTCAAGCAAACTTGTTTCACTTTGTTCTTTTGGTGTATTGTGTATACAATTTTTTGTTGAAAAATAAGTTTAACCCTATTTGGAATAAGGCTGTAACATGACAAAAAAACAAGTGAAGTGCTGTGAATACTCTCTGGATTCAATGTACATTAGTTTTGTAGTGGGAATGTTTCTTGTGGTTGAGAAGATCCAGTCTGTCACCAATGTGGATCCACTGGAGCTTATTGTCCGTCTTTCCAGTCAAACTGTTTTTTGTTGTTGTTTTGTTTTGTTTTTTTAAATCTATCTGTTCAAATAACACCTACAGTATATACCATCAGTAACAGCCAGCCTAATTTCTACTCTGGGCAATTTTGTAGTTTGATGTATTATTGTGATGGGCCATAATCCTTTCCTCAGTGTCCTGAGTTGTTACACAATAACACAAAGTCTCTGTGCTAAATCCTTCTCTTCCAAATCTGCTGGTTTGTTTAAACAGCTTCCATTTCACTTTCAAGTAGATTAAACACTGTTTGTTTTTGGACAAGAGAGCCTCAGTTTTCCCACAGTATTTCCTCCTGTGCTGCAGGTTCGAGACCAACTTTTAAGCTTTTCATTTGCTCCTCTTTTCTTCTTTTCCTGAGTTTGTATGTAAGATGTTTAGCTAAGACTTAGGTGAGATTAGATGGAGTTTAAAGGAACTGAGTTTGGCGTCTTTGGCCTCCCATTGGTTCCTGACTCTCCTTAAGTCCCATGCCTCACTGGGCTCTATCATTTAACCTTTATACTTTTTCATTATCATGTCCAGATCTTTAACTCTTCAATCTGCCCTTCAACCCCATCAAATCCATCTCTCAATGTGGGTGCTACCATAAATGCCCTCCCCACTTCAATTTTTCTGCAAGTGAGTGAATCTTAAAAAATGTGTGCATTTCTTTAACTCCTTCTCTTACTCCCTCCCTCTGTCCCAGCCCAGCAGGCCCCATCCAGACGTTCAAGGACAAATCTGAATATCCCTTTTCACCGTTTAAGTGTTAAAAGCCTGCCGGTGCCGGGGTGTTATCTTAACGCGCCTTGCCGTGCCATCATCAGAGCGCGTGATGAAAATGGCTGTGATGATGCTAAAAGAAAAAAAGAGGAGGGGGAGAAAAAGTAATAATCAAATATGTTTTTCAAGGGCACAGTGACCATTTGCTGGAGGGAAATTATCCCAGTAGTTAAGCTAGCTCACTCTGAGCCTGGTGGAGTTGTGAGAGTGGATTCGTTTGTGTGTGTAAGTGTGTGCAAATGTGCAAGGTGTATTACTTCAACTTAGTGTATGCATCCTTTCCTTCTTCTCTGTTGCTGAGTGTTTTTGTATCTGTGTGAACATGTGGTTGCTTTTTTACATATATCTTTATGCACAGAGACATAGATTCTTTGCATGTGCTTTGATTGTTTATGCCAAGAGATTCTCATCACTTTCTCTGTGTGTATGTATTTCGGTTTGTGTATGTGTGTTTATCATTGCCAAAAACCCCTCATCAATGATGGGTAGCAAATGGCCAACAGTAGTGCATTCCAAACAGCAGCGTCTGGCTGCTTTAGAAGATCGAGTACTCTCTGAACACAGGAAGACATTTCTCTCTCTGTTAATGTATTTATGATGATGGCTTTTCTATTAGGTTTACTTTAATGACTGGCAAGAATAAAACCAGAGGCTGTCAGGAACACAGCACACAGATGAGGGGTGTGTGTGTGTGTGTGTGTGTGCGTGCGTGCGTGTGTTTGCGTGATTGTGTCTATGTTGTATTTGCGTTATTATATTTTGTTTGTGTTACTCTTGTTGTTACATGTTTTGGATACATTAAAGTTGTAATTTAAAAGTATGCACACACATGGAGATTTACATTTACAGGAAGTGATTACTATTGTATGAATTAAATATGCTTATCTGATACAAAGGTGGACATCATTGCATTTAAAATAGTTTTATATCAGTACCCTTTAATAACCTTGAACAAGTCCAATAGGCAAATTGGCATTTCCGAGTTTGCCCTGTAATGCACATCTACTAAAAATCTCAGATGAGTTTGAATCTCAGTCCAGGCCAGAGGTCGTTTCCTGAAAAGCTTGTGAATGCAATAACTTGAGAACAAGACATTGTATGATTTACAAAATGATACCATAGGTGCGTCTACTAGAAGGCTGTGGAAAATGAGAATGTCTTTATATTTTTCCCATCCACTCTAAAGGGGGCTATTTTATGTATCATAAAGATACTGAAAACTTTTTGGCCTGCAGATCGCATCCATTCAAGACACTGCTTGTGATTCCAGTAGATACACCAAGGGGTATTTCAGAAGCATCGCAGAAGGAGCTCTTCGCTCTGTATCACCTAAAGTAGCACACATCAAGCTCCACAGAGCAAGTGAATAGTGCAGGAAGTCAAGCACAGGAATGGCATAACGACTCCTGAAGTCAGAACTGGTGTATTCTTAGAATTGAAGTTGAGGAGAAACTGGTGGATTAGTAGAAAGGCTTTGATATAATAAAAAAAATAAAAGTAAAAAAAAAAGAAAGATGGGTGGCAAAGTGGCGCAAGAGTAAGAGAGGCTCTGATTCAAATCCATCAGGACTCTCTTGTGGGGTGTTTTCATATTCTCCGTGTACAGGTTTCCTCCAGATACTTCCTCCAGTTTCCTCTTATAGTCCAGAGTCATGCATGTTAGTTTAACTGGGGATTTTAAATTGACCAGAGGTGTCTAAGCAGAAGAAAACGGAGGAATGGATAGATATTAATTATCATTAGTTGTAATCAGTATTTACTTTAAACCATACAAACAAATATTTTATATTTACTGATTCTGTCATGAAATGTGTTTTATTTTAGAAGATCTTACTGCATACAAAAAAGAAAATCTTGCTCATTTCACATCGTTTAGTTGTTCTTTTTTTTGTGTTGTAAATCTGTTTAAGTCTTTTAGTTGTTGGTTTCTCCTAGTCCTCATCTCATTCTGTGTCCTTCTTACATATCGTTTGAGCACACATGAACAGCTGCTTCCTGTGTTTCAGTCTTTAGTGAATCCCTGTTGGGTTTTGAAATTTTAACTACTAGCAATCCATTTATTTGAGCTTAGCACTCACACAAACACTGAAGGCGTTTATATGCAAAGATGCATGTACAAGCACACGCCCAGCTGGTAATATTGCTGAGATTAGAAAAAAAGAAAAGAAAGATGTCAGAAAGGCAAGAGGACATCCCGTCAGCTGGGAAAAGAGTATGTGTGTGTGTGTGTGGATTTGATTATGTGTACGCTTGCTGCCTCAACATCCAGATGTGTGTGTTCCAAGGGAATACTGTGCACTGTGTGAGAAAGTCAATTCACAGTGATTTCATCTCTTGACATGGCATATAGTATGGCCTCTATGGAGCAGAAAGTACACATAAGTGCACACACAAGTTTTTTTGTATTTCAAGTTGAAGGAGTTCCTCTTTCTTTGACTGTGATCAGCACAGAGCTGAAAGAGAACGTTTTCATAGGGCTCTGTGCAGTTCGGTGAAAAAATAAGTTCACCCCACAATTCACTAGCCTGCACTTTCAGCGGTAGTAACATGAATTTAACGGTTTCTTTATGATTAAATCAGTGTTTTACATCATTCTGGACGAATTTTGGCCCACCCTTCTTTATGATGGTGCTTCAGTTAATTGACGTTTGCAGGCATTTTTTTAATGCAGAGATCACTTAAGGTCCTGCCACAGTATTTTGAATCAGATTCAGGTCTGGACTTGGGCTGCGCCATTGCAATCACTTGATTCTTTTCTGTTTTTTAACCCTTCTGATTTATACTTAGTGCTGTGCTTGGGATCATTGTCCTGTTGAATGACCCATCCAGGTTTTAGGCGTCAGTCAGATGGACGCAGATTTTACTATAGAATACTTTGGTATACAAAGGAGTTCGACTCAGTGACTGAAAGGTGTCTAGGTCATACGGCTGAAAAACAAGCCCACCCGATCACCCCTCCATTACCATGTTTGGCAGCTAGTAAGGTGCTTGTGTTGAATTACTGCATTTGTTTTTTGCCACTAATATTTGAGTAAATCTTATTGCCCTGCATACAAGTGCAAAATTACCGTTGTATTCGCTACCCTTCCATTTCTGTATATAAGCAAGAGAAAGTCTGACCGAAGAAACAGAAATAATAATGTCACAATCAAAGGATTAGGCTGAGTCATGTATGACTTTAAAAAATATTTGTACCTTCCTAGTAAAGTCAGAAAAAACGAATTCTGCCTTTAGTGCGACCATCACCTAAAATTCAAGAAATAAAACATTTCTAAAACTATCCGTCTTTCTAACTATAAATGTATTCCAATCAGCCACAAATATAAAACCATTGGAGTGAAGATCACCTACCATCTTGTGGTATTGCAGTTTTCTGCTAAGAAGGTTTTTTTGATTCATGCTATACATCTAAAACCTTCTCATGGCATCATGGGGAACAACCCACAGCAGTAGCTGCCTCCCCAAAAGGACTGTTCGTACCATTACGTCACAAAACTGCGAATGCTCACCCCGGACATCCCGGAAACCTTTGTGGTCAAGATTTTGGTTTTCTCAGGTTAAATCTACAAGAAAGATTATGCTACTCTTACTTTCATAATAGAATAAATCTCAAATCAAAGACATATTTTAAAATATTTCAGTGGTTTTCCTGATGTAGTTTGTTGTAGCCAGTATATATCTGTCATGATCTATAATTTTAAGTAGCACACGATTTTTTTTCTCCATAAAACCTGCTTCAGCTTAAGTGTGTGCTGCATAAACACAAATATGTGTGTGTGTGTACATTCGCTGTGCACTTTGTGCCAAACCCCTTGTAATATATTCAGGTATTTAAAAGTGTTTGGTTTGTTTAAAGTTGTAGAGGGGTTTTGGTCTCCTAGAGAGCTCGGATAACCCTAATCCACAACACACATTTTTATCAGTAGTTCATTGGCAGGACTAAATATTGACTTATCATTAAGTGGAATGACTGAAACCCTAATAATAATTCACGTTGTCTAAGCACCTTGTGTTGACGCGGCGCTCCCGACGCTATTAACGAATGTATGCAAATCCTGCGTAAATCTGAAGATTAGGGCTGAAGCATTCTGTGATGCAAGAGAGAAAACAAGAGGTGTGTGATAAAATGTTGTCTGCACATACACACCCATGCAAAAAAAAAAAAAAAAAACCCACACAGCTTATAGAGAGGAAGAGAAAATAGGGGTGTGCATTTCAAATGTTAACACAAATGAACAGGGATGTCACACATACCCATACACAGATAACGCGTATAGAGACAGGGATTGAATTCCTGCTGAATGCATGATAATACAATAGTGAAGTTTAGCTGCAGAACAGTAAACAAGTGATTCAGACCTATGAACGGTGTGAATACAGAGAGAGTGATAGAGTAATAGTGCAAGGAAAATGGGGTAAGAGGAAGGCAGAGACAGGAGGAAGACATGGAGATGATAAAGAGAAAAGGTAGCAAGTTAAGGAAGTACATGCATGAGGACCAGAGAAATGTGAACATTCAGGGGAAACCAGCTGTTCGTGCAGGAGTTTGCTCACCTGTAGAGAGAAAAAGAAGGTAGATTATTAAAGGTAATATAAGATTACACAGAATGTGGGGTCAGGACAAGAAATTCATCAGTGAACAAGCTGATGAAGAAGATTTAAATCCTGAACTTCAGGTCACAACTGATAAACATGGCATTTCTTAGAGTAGGTGAAAGACTTATGTGTTTGAACAGAGCCATGTTAGATGACGCAGAGAATGACGGTTCGATTGCTGCAGAGGAACTATAAGTAAAGCAAATGATTGAAAACTATGAGATGCAGAGGGCCTGGCGTCCGGATGGAAAGAAGGAGAAGGGGTGAGGATGCTGAGAGGACGACGGATGAGCAGAGAGAAGCTATTTTGGAAAAGTGTTGAGCTGTTTATTTGCGCGTCATTGAAGCTGAAGTAAGGCGCTGGGGGAATTGGCCACCAAGCCCCCGCTCCGCAACAGCTGCCGCTGCTAAGTGAGTTACTAGCCGTCAGACTGCTTTTATGTCACACAATCACATACACATGCGCTTTCCTGTCACATTGTGCCTGTGATGGATGCTTTGAGCATATAATGCACTGCAGCGGCGCAATGGAAAATATGTGCCATTCTGCACTTTTGGCCTTTAAGTGAACTGATTGCTTAAATTAACAGAATTTAATGTGCTGAAAGTGTAAATGCTGATTAGAGTGTTAAATAATAAGTTATTTATCACTCCACAACAAGCTGCATTCCCATTAAAGAGTGAAGCTGTGTTACAAAGCAGTGACTTAGTGTTTAATGTGTGCTGTCAAATAAAATGGGCATCACAGCTGGGGGTAGATAGAGCTACAGATCAGCATGTCATCAACTGTTAGGATACATTTACTAAATACCTCATAACATATAGATTATTTTCACAATAAACTAAATAACCAGTAAGACTGTGGCTTCTTCCAGTATATCACTCTGTAATTCAAAATTAGGCGCTTTTACTTTGGGAGTGCTCTCATTAAACTGTGATTAAAATCAGTCTATTTTTTTATCATTGCAGTTAGATTTTTTTAGTCAGCCTGGCCATCCTTTGCTCATTTGTATTTCTAATGCTCCTTCACAGCAGGGAGTTACTGACTCAGCATTATAGTGGGACGTTATTATAGCCTTTAATTCATTGCAAAGCCAGAGCTTGCCAGTCTAAACTATCGTCTAAAGCTAATCCATCCAAGCAGCCAGGTTGACTGAATGGTTATCAGGGCCACTAGAAAAAAGGCAGAGTGGAAATTCACTCCAGTATCCTCAGCTGCTGTTAGGTTCGTCTCTCCTACGTGCTGCTGTCGGGTTTGCCCTCCTCTCCGTGACCTAACATTCATCAGATCCACGAAAGTGTCAGTAATTTTCAATTTGTATGATTTATGTATGCCAAGTCAAAACAAGTTGATTTAGTTGTTATAGTATCAAAAGATGGCGGTGAGGAGGAACCCCATGAGTTTAGGGGTTAGACAGCAACCAAGGTTCTCCACCTCTCCCTCAGACTGTCATCTTTTTATCATTGCTGTCTAACAAAGACCATAGAGAACCCTTATCAGTCCTCATTGGTGTCTTTTCTCAGTAAAAAAAATTTCTGGGCTTCCTAATTATGTTTCAACATTGGAATACAAACATCTTGTTAAGAAATATTAGGAGAGTTTTCAATGTACCATTAGTCTTTAAATATCCCAACTATTCTTTAACAAGCATAAACTATTTTTATTGGATCATTTCTTGCTCCACTAGGAATTTCTCCCTTGAATCTCTGTGTACTGCCAAAGTTTTAATTTGTCTGTCATCGAAACCAACTCACGTTATTTCAATTTGAAACGTGAAGTGCTGGAGATTGTGAAGAAACATACTTGAAATTTGATATTCAGCTGCAAAACATTTACAGGTAAATGGAGTGATAGCATGCATTTTAAATGTCACCTTGCTGCTGAAGGTGAAGTGGTGGCAGACAGACATCACCTATCACTGTCAGAAATGGCAGCTCTCAGAAAAACGCACTTTCTTTCCCGTTGCAGTCTTTAGACAGCATAGCCTGAATATTACTGCTCAGAGAGGAGAAATAGTATGCAGGGGAGGAGGGGATGGAGGAAAGAGGAAGAGGATACGTGGATAAGAGTTGATAAGAAGAGAGGCACAATAATATTCAGAGCAGCCTAAATACTCTTTCTGTTCATATCGGAAAACATAGATTAAGGAATGAAGGAAAGGGGAGTTTAGAAAAGGAGGAAGGACGAGGACTGAGGCAGGAAGAAAGGTTACAGAGGGAAGAGGATGACAGAAAAGATGAAAAAACTAAGAAGCCCGAATAGTATTACAGAATATCCTTTTTAGTGTAGAGTGATAGATGACAAGGAAAAGAAAATGTGTTTTATGTTATAGAGAAACATAAAAGCTGATTTTAGACATCAGACATCACAGCAAAGCTGTTATATAGAAAGATAAAGAGAAATATGCAATAAATCACAGAGACGATGCCAGGAGACCAGCTGAATTCTGGGAGCGTGGGAAGACCTTTGATGGATTTGTATGTTTCTTAAACAGCTGTTCAGACTTAAGAAATGTGGAAATGTCATTTTATAAAAAAAATAATATTTAATAATTATCTCACCATATATATTTTCAGTACCTAAATTTGCACAGCACACTGTAGTGTGAAGTGGATCCAAGATAAATCATTTCCTGGTATGTTAAGATCAGAATGAAAGTGGAACAAAATAATGGCATGATGCATATTCTCTCTTGCTTCAGGTTTCATCTGCTGTGGTCACGAGTATGTAAACTCTTCAACAACTCTTTGCTGTGTGGGCAATGAAGGATATCCCACAATGCACCCTGCTGGCAATGCCACGATGACACTCCGCTGCTGTGGTTCAAAGGTCATACATCAGGATCAGGAATGCTGCAGTGGGATTGGCTTTGACCCCCAACGACATGTGTGTGCAGACAGACCCACGCCTGGTCTGGTAATAGAGGTGTGTGATTACGTGAGACAATGTGTTTTTATATCTATGTATTTATATTAGTGTGTGTTTTCTTGTTTTCCACATCATTAACCTTAGATGGGGAAATCTGATGCACACTGATCATTCAGTCAACCAGTATTTGGCAGTTGTGTCCATTTCTTTCTACATCTGTATTACAGATAACAAAATAAAGCAAAAACCCGATCTGGTTGAATAGTTTAAGTTCACTTTCCCCTTAGAAGGAAAGTTGACAATCACATGCTATGGCCTTCATAGACACAAGATGTCAGTACTTTTAAATACCTCTGCCAGATTTTGGCCAGCATATTATAGTTTTGGAAGAATGACATTCCATCTCTCATGTTGACTTCCAGAGACTTGATGAATCCATGAAATCCTTCTAATCCACTTACTGTATGTTTGGTTTTC
This sequence comes from Pelmatolapia mariae, assembly GCF_036321145.2. Classification (NCBI taxonomy): domain Eukaryota; kingdom Metazoa; phylum Chordata; class Actinopteri; order Cichliformes; family Cichlidae; genus Pelmatolapia; species Pelmatolapia mariae. The sequence continues at coordinate 27,291,359 of NC_086227.1, read as the reverse complement.
CTTTAATTTGTAACCTCATTTATACGCTTACTTCTTGTTAGACCTTGTGAGCACTAGCAGCAGCTGTAGTGTTGTTGTAACTTATTTTACTACTATTTCATGTCGCCGCTGCAGTTCGACTGTCAAGTATTTAAGGTGTGATATTGCAAGCTAGAAAAAATGGCAGGTGGACTTCTGTAGGTTGCCTCCTTTTAAGCTCTTAAGAGTACCATGACCTTGTTGACTGAGAACTGAAAGGTTTCAGGTGTTTAGCATCTTCAAGTAGTGTTTCTTCTGAAAGTTTATTAGTGGACGAGAAATTGTAGGATCACATGTAGAAAATAATGGCATAAATAAACAAAAACTATAGATCTTATATTATCTGAAAATTGTAGGTGTCACATTTACAAACTGACCTACCCAAAAATAGAAATGGATGCCCCAATTAAGCATTTGCTAAAAGCCTTGCAGATTGGCTGAAATTACATGAAGGAGCTGATCATCTCCAGCAGCCCAGTGGACATTAGACAGAATTTCTGTTTTTTTTGTCTATCAAACTTGCTCTCATTGTCGCATCAGGAGTTGGGGACTGGCCCATCCTCCATTTATCAACTGAGGTCCTGTGGCGTTTGTGTGTTCCTAAGCCAGCATGAGATGGCACATGCATGCACACATACACACACACAAACAGTGACAAAGGGTAGGAACTCTCATTAGCTCTAATGATGTCATTAAGGGCCATGTATGCAACACAGACACACACACGCTGTATATAGTGATTTTCTCCTTCAGAATATAACAGCAAATAAGAGGATCGTAAGCTTCCATAAGGTGCGTTTCTGTGCTAGTTCACTTAAAGAAATTTTTCTTTTCTCTTCTCCTTCATTCATTCTGTCTGTCTCTCTTTTTTCTCTGTGCAGCACCAGTGTTTGCAGGGCGCTGTGTGTCCTGTGGTTGCAGCATCTACAGCTTACTGCGGCTCCTGTGGCCTTGATCCATCTATGACTGCGTGCACATGGGTCCTGTCTGCGCACACACACCCTGAGACACAATCCACAACATACTCACCGTTCATCAGCATCACACAGGAAACTCTCACTGCGGACCTGTCTGCACATACAAACAGAAGTAATGACAGTTACAAAATGTTTAACTCACGCAGTCACGCACACACTGACAACAAGCAGCTGAAGGGAAGCATGTGCCCATCGCATGAGGAGGTAGTGTACAGTGGAGATGCCACCGTATATACCTTTACAGGTAATTGATGAGCTCGTATGTATGTGTCTTTTTATTAGTAATTTAAAAGTTCCTGGGTATGTGCCAGAATTTTTTTTCTTTAGTGTCTAGAGCAAGGGTGTTAAACATACAGCCCGGGGGTCAGACTAGGCCTGGCAAAGACTCCAATCTGGCCCACTCACCAGTTTTAGTTAATGCGAAGGACAACATAAATTTAGGAATTGTTTTGATTGTATTTTTATGATTTTTATAGCTTTTCCTCTTGATAAAGACCAATTAAGTTATCAATAAACAATTAAATGCCAGTTTTTCTTTCAGTAACTTCACTGTAAACAAACAAAAAAGAAGAAAAATAGAGCATTTTTTGTGAATTAGCTAAACTTTATTGTTTCATAATTACAGGGCTACCAATTTTGTGATGACAAATTTGTTTCATTTACTACTTCTTCTTTAGAGTCCCTGGTCCAGAGTATCTAATGTCTGTTTTACCGAGGTGCTTTTTGTTAACTGTTGAAGTTTTACCAGCTTTTGGTTTTCTTGTCACATCCTGATTATGCGTCTGATTATACCTTAAACATGTATGTAGTTTTTTATTTGTAGCTAAAGTTGTAGCTGCATGTGAGTCAGTAAGCAATCTGAACAGCCAGGAAGATTATACCTACTTCTTTTAAGACAAATCTGTAGATGGCCAAGTACCAAGTCAAGTTGCATAAGTTAAAAGACACAATCAGTTTTGCCACTTGATGAAATTTGATTGTGGTCCAAATATAAGATGACAAATGAATGCATAAAGTCAGCCACATCGCCCTCTAGTTCCCTGGAAATTTAAGTAAATTAGTCTTTAGTATCAGTACTTTTCTATAGGCTTAATGTGTTTTAGTTATAAACAAGTATTTGCAGCCCTGCATTGAAATTATTACTTTTCTTCCACTTCAGTTCTCTGAGTCACAGTGAAGAATAAGTAAAACGGCACAGCCATCTGTAAAACATGGCGTTCACAGAAAGTGCAAGCCTGCAGAAGCCAGTTCTGCATTTACTCTAAATGTGTCAGCCGCTACAATCAAAGGGCTTTACAGACAGATGCCCTTCCGCACACACTCCCTCTGTCACACACACGCACCAAGACAGCTGCTGCAGTGCACGTTAATAGCTCTAACATGGTAACTCTGTCTGCGCTGTACACTTGCCTGTTATTAAAACTTAGAGATGGGCGTTTAAATGCCATTTTCACATTCTCTACTATTTATCAGCCCAAAGGGAGCAGGAACGTGTTTGTGTTTGTGGGCGTGTGTGTCGTGATTTTCAGTCTGTCCACACATTATTTATCTGGGTAGTTACGTCTGTTAAATCAAGACTAATTGTGGTTGTGGATATGTGTGTGTATGGGTGGTTGTGTCCTCATAATGATATGTGTTTTTGCATCCAGTTAGTTACTATTTTAGTGTGGCTCTGGAGTGTAGCTCTGCGTATGTGTTTTCATTACTTTGTGTGTGTATGTGTGCATGTGGCATGGGGTGGTTAGGATAAGAGTTTCTAGGCGATGCTGTGACACCATCTGGGCAGAGGCACATAAAGCTGTCGCCACCCACCATACACCAGATGTTTCTCAAGCACACACACACATGCACACACACATTCATGCGCAGAGTATCATGCTATACTTCTCTGGGAGAAAAAAAGAGAGAAGTAAGATTACGCCCAGATAGCTCCACATGTGAAGTGGGTGACATAAGTGTAAGCTGTATTATCCACAAGAGCTTTGTATTAACTTAGCTTTTCAATATCTTACAATCAAACACAGAAAAACAGATTGTATTATATCTCTAGGCAAACCTAACTGCTGTTTTTTTTCATCTGTACATTTTTTTCTACTTTAATTATTCCAGAAGTACAGACAAGAATCCCAGACTGGTAGTTTACAAGAGACCATTTACACTCCTAAAAGTAATGCACAGATGTGTGCAAGTACAGCTATATGTATAAATACTCCTGTGCTTATACCTTTGCAAAAGGGTTGTAATAACCTGTCTGTCATAGTGCTTCGTGGCCTGACATTCACACTGGTGATAGTGCATATATATAGCCAGGGAACAGCTCCTGACTGTTGTTTGCACTTACGCACCGAACGACAGTTGAGTTTGCTTGGAGTCCGTGGTTGGGGTGCTCGAGAGTGCTCCATTGCTTGGAGTGAAGTGGAGATCTGGGGCACTGCCTCTGGATTGGCAGACTATGGTGGTGATTCCCATCTTTAACAAGGTTGACCGCAGGGTGTGGATCACATTTTTCAGCCTGACCGGGATTTGTCCATTAGTTGAACCTTGGATTCTAGAGGAACAATACACTTTTTGTACTGGTCATGGACCACTTAACCAGCTCTTTAGCCTTTCAAGAATATTAGAACTTGCTTGGGAGCTTCCCCATCCAGTCTACACATGTTTTGTGGACTTGGAGAAGGCATTCAACCGCATCCCTCAGGATAGCCTGTGGGAAGGAGTGCTGCAGGAGTATGGGGTGTCTGGCCCATTGTTAACAGCTATTCAATCCCTGTACAATTAAAATGAAAGCTTAGTCCTCATTGATGGCACTTAGTCAGACCCATTTCTAGTGGGAGTTGGACTCTGCCAGGCCTGCTCTTTGTCACCGATTCTCTTCATAATCATCATGGACAGAATTTCTACGTGTAATCATCTGCTGTAAAGCTTCTGACCTCCAAGATTAGCACCTCCAAGTCTGAGGCCTTGGTCCTCAGACAGGAAAGGGTGGAGTGGGACGATCTGCTGCCCCAAATGGAATAATTTCTAATCGTCTTTTTCACAAGAGAGGAAAGAGGGGAGCAAGAGATTGACAGACAGATTTGGGATGTGGCTGGAGCAGTTATGTGGACATGAAAGCTGAACATGAAAGCAAATGTGTCAGTCTACATTCCCACCTTCACCTGTGGTCACGAGCTTTGGGTAATGACTGAAAGAACAAAATAGTGGAAACAAGCAACAGAATAGTGGCCGGCCTCTTCCTTAGAGATAGGGTGATGAGTGCAGTCCTTCGAGAGAGGCTACTTCTCCACATCGAAAGGAGCCAGTTGAGGTGGTTCGGGCATCTAACTATAATGCCTCCTTTACATGTCCTTCCTTGGCTGGCCTGGGAATGCCTCGGTGTCCCCCAGACAAGCTTCAGGAGGTGGCCGAGGAGAGGGAGCTCTTGGTTTCTCTGCTTAGGCTGCTGCCCGCACGACCATAGGGTGGAGAAGCGTTCATTTTTTATTTTATAATAGAGGTGCATAGCATAGCAGAAGGCTAATTTGTTTCCTTTTGTGTTAACTATGAGAATACACACTTGTGCTGCACACTTTTTTTACTGTAAGAATACAATGTTCCTAAACTTTGAGACTTTTAAGTAAAATGGAGAGGTGAGGGGTTTATATGGAATTAATAAATTTTTAATAATGCATTTTTGTCTTTCCCTTGCCCCCTTACTGTCCTCCCGTTTTTGGCACTTACTGGGAAATAGACAATGACCTGGAGCCTTTTACCAGCTATGAGTACAGAGTGAGAGGCTGGAACAGCTTTGGTCGAGGCTCCAGCAATGTTACAACAATGACGACTACTGAGGACAAACCATGGGGAGTGGCACCACCCCGCTGGAGCCGCCTAGGTGAAAGAGATGATATTATCCAGTTGCAATGGCAAGCACCTGCCCGGAGTAATGGTTTGTATATGTGCATGGATATTACTACTTTAGGTTGTTATAATCATGATCGAGTGATGAAAAGTCTTTCTCTGTGTTTGGAGTTCAGCTTGAGTAATTAAATTAATGCAGAGGCAGAAAAATCTAACAGTGGTTACCCAATTATCTTTAAAACTTCACCAGGGGAGATTACCCACTATGTTATACTGCGTGATGGACAAGAGCGTTACCGTGGGGATGAAAACAGCTTTACTGACGTTGGTGGGATCAGGCCTTTCCAGGAATACAGTTACCAGCTGAGGGTCTGTAACCGGGCTGGTTGCACTGATAGTACACAGGTAAGAATTTGTGTGGTTTGATGTCTTGTGATGGTTTAGAGTCGCTACATTTCAACATCACATGTTTCATCATAACAAAATAAATATTATTTTGACCAAAAAAAAGGAATGTGCATTTGATTTAACAGGAAATACTCTCTATTCTGTTGTCTGTTCCAACTCAGTGCTATTTTTCTCTTCTACCAACCTTTCATGTAAAATTTTCTTACTTTCACACAGCAGCACACATACACACACTTTCTAAAACCATTCTCTATTGTAGCACCCCATTTCAAAATGACATTATTCCACTGTATGATTATCTAATGGCTACTCTAAAAATGGCCTTAGCTTCACTGAACTAAGTACCACTTTACACTGTAGTTAAGTTCACTTCTTTAATTTTGCTTGAACACTTAAAGGTTTGTAAAAAATGATGAAAATTAATTTTAGAGAGAACATTACTTCTTCTTAAGAGAAAGTAGAAATGTAAATGAATTGTTGTCAATGTCTGATCACAAACATACATTGCACTTGCAATTGATAGAATAAAATTACCTTAGTGTCAGACAGGTTTATTCTTGTCCTTGTTACCTGTCTGAATACAAATATGCATTTTTGTATTTTCTCTTAAGAAAATTGTGTATTTACATTTTAACCCTTAACTTCACTTAGGGTTAATTTTTAAAAACTAGCTAAAAGCAATGGCCTGCAGTTGACCACTCTTCTGACCAGTGAATGTCTTTTTACCGTCTCATTAAACCCACGTCAGATGCTGATTTGCAATCATTGTTTACATCATGAAGGTGGTGCAGTCCACAGTTGTTCTGCCAAGTGATATTTTACTAGCCCTGTCTGACCTTTGTTGTTATGAAATTATATTGTATGATGTTTCTACACTGCTTGAACTGTGTTCTGTTCTGCTGCAGGAACAAGCTGTTATTTAGCCATGTTTCCGCTCTCCCCCTGAATGCAAGGCTCTGGATTTGCTGAGCCTACCTGATGGTTCTGATAGTACCCATAATACCTTCACACAACTCCCCCTCCCTGCTATCTCGCTGGCTGTGAGCTGATATCACCACAACAATTAATTTCTCCGGCTTAGTGACGATGAAAGCTCATATTAAAAAAATGTCTTTCTGGGTTTTTTAAAGTTAATTTAGCATCTCATTATTGTGACGAGCACATCCTTACATAAAGAGAAATCCTATGGCTGTGCTGCTGCAGGCGTGGATTGAGCAGAGCAGCTAAGATCAAGGAAAAATTGGCTAAATTGTTTGTGAGGGATTGATGGCATATCAATCCCTATTTGTGATATACTGATTTATTTAAGTATATCATAAATTAATTTCTTTGAAAAATAAGACTGGAAAAGGACAAGAGGAATGGTAAATGGTCACAGAGATACATGGGATACATAACTTATGGTTATATATGGCAATTATGTTACTGTTGCAAGCATTTCCTGCTGTCTGTAAACAGACTAAAACACATTGTAGTTTGTTAATACTAATGCAACACCATTCACCTCCTACTAAGAACTGATGTTTTTTAATTCACTGGTTCATTTGTTGGCTCTTGTATCCTTACAGAACTTAACAAATAATAGTTGGCATATTGATGATTACTGTGCTAACTGTAAATACCCAGTAAAGATTTATGGTAATTAAATTTTTTAAAGCCAGAGCAGTTCCTGTCAAACCCTGTCAAACAGTGGCTACACAACACAAGACTGCAGACTTTGACTCTGAACCATTAGATTTCTCCTTTTTGTCCTACTGACAAAAATAAATATATTACATAAATATACAATTTCAGTTTCTGCCGGGTGTCTCGTTTGCACTTTTGCAAGCATGCTTTCAGTTCTCTTTGTCTTTCTGTTTGTCAGCACGATTAAACTTGGTGGCAAGGTTGAACTGAGACAAAAGAAGTCCAGATCTTAAAGAGAAGGACTTTTTAATTGTTGGTTTAGTTCTGGGCCATGAAATAGGACATTGGCCTTGGAGGATGATGATAATGCTAAACTGCCACCATGCATCTTACAGTGATGTGATTTTGTTTTTTCTTCTTTTCTATATTTATCTTACTTACATGGGCGGAGAAGGTTAGGATAGCTAGGATAAATAAAATGATCATTTAAAAAAGTGCATTTTGTATTTACTAGGGTTATCTTTTTCTAATAAAAAAAAATAAAATAAAATTAGGAAGGCTGAAACACTATTTATAGTACTTTTCCTGTCTGTGAGTTATGTAGGCTTAAATCACAAATAATAAATTATTGTTTTAAAACAACATTTTTATACCAGTAAAATCTAAATGTCTGAATGATATTTGATTGTTCTCCTGTAAAAGTAAAAAAAAGTAAACCACAAAAATTAAACAAAATAAGTAACTTTAGCGTCACACTGAAGATGTGAGATATTTTACACGTAGTTAAATGTAGAAAACCTTTACAGATTAATCACTTTTGCTTTCATGCTTCCTTTCCGTAACCACTAAGATAATTAATTCTCACAGTTTACGACTAAGAGCTCAAATTCTTACTGGGGACTGTAGTGCAAATCTGTAGACAGTATCAGTGATGTATAAAATTTACATTATGTTAACACTGCTTTAGCTTCGGAGCCAGTTTAAATCTTAACAAGCAAAAGGTCGCTGGTTTGGTTTCAGTTGAAAACACTTGAAACTCTGCCAGTTCAAAAACCTTCATAGCGACCTGCTGTAGCGACCCCTAACAAGAAGTTTTATAAATTCCTTTTATAAAACTTTTTAAACTCATCCTTGGATCATCCTGCATGAAAGCTACTAAGAACCCTTTATACATACAAGTACCATCAGACTACAAGCCCAGTCTTCCATGCTCTCTTTGTCTAACTCTCTTCCTCACACACACACATACATATGTTCACACAAACAAGCGCACACACACTCGCGGCAGAGGGTAGGAAGGGAGTGAGTTGGATTAGTTTGTACACCAGTGAAAATTGGCCAAACAGTCCCAATTATGGGATAACTTGAGCTAACCTAATATACCACTGCAATTACCTGGCATCAGCCTCCTCACATACACACAAACACACACAGGCACAGACAGAGAAACACAGGCACTCAGGAACGCACACCTGCCGTGACAACAGAAGGTCCTGATCTAATATGGTTGGTCACTTAGAAAGGGAGGAAGAGCGATTGGTCCCTCACTGTCTTCAAATCCTTTTGTCCCGTTCTTGCTGCTATTTGTCTCCTGTCATTTCCTTGATCTTAACATTGTAGTCCTCAGTTTCTCCCAGCTGTTGTCTCTTTGCTTTCTTATCCTTACTCTTCTCACCATCTCATTTTCCTCAGGCTCACAAGTTTCTGCTTTTTAATATGAAAAAAGATGGGATGAATGACAAATATTCTTTTCATTTAGCCAAGTAGGTTTATTGCATAATCTGTAATCTCTGCTTCTTTGTATGCCCTACACTGTTGATCAGTCATGTTGGGACCTATTTTGACTGTATGTGAAGAATTAAACCATTAGTTATTAGCTGATAATTTAGCGTCTTGTTGGCTTTTTGATGTAATTTTATGTATTTGAATTTGTAAAGAGTGACACAAAAACTAACTTCTGAAACCAGATATCATTTATTCACTATCTGGATATTCGTTTCGCATGGGAACGCCCCCAAATTGCCCCTAATGTTAAGTCAAAAGACAAGCCAGTTGTATGATCTATCACTCCTTTCAGTGAATTATAAAAAATACAAATCAGTGATTATAACCCAGATGAAATTAATAAGAAAAACTAGCATCACGGGTCACTTAGCTGCTTCCTGAAGGGATCCCACATTATCCATCTGTATCATCAAGTCTGAGTGCTAATTTTTGTTTGCCAGTAAAGATATGTGACATTCACGGATTAAGTTTTCATTTTTGTTACATTCAAGGAAAATATTGGCAAACACTTGACTGAAGCACACTCTGACTAATACTACACCTCCCCTGCATCCTCCTTCTTCTCTGCTTACTTTGCTGTTTTGTTCTACCTCTGTCTGTTTACATGTGTACACCTGCATGCACCTGTGTGTGTTTATCTGTGTGCACGCACTTGTGTGTCTCTTTAGTTGTAGTTGCTGTGCTCTAATTGCATAGCACTGTGTGGGACAGGTGGTGGAAGTGCTAGTGACAGTCTATTAAGGCAGGATATCCCTGTTGCCATTAGCAGCAGATTGCCCTGTGATTCTGTGGTCTCCGCATTCACTCAGCGTTCACATGAGCTCACAGATACTACACTACGAATGTACAATACAATGGTCACTCTTATTACTGTACTAAGAAGCAGTATTTTTTTAACTTGGCCTATTAACAGATTGTTTAGTGATTTGTTTTATTTTTGTAGCAGTGAGCAGTAGTAAGACTTTTTGCACATCCTTTATAATTATTGCATTTCCTACACATTGCATTGCTTGAACAGATTCCAGTCGGATCCTCTGTCATACTGGAACGCTAAAGGAAATGATTAGGGGAGTAAAGGCTCAGGATGGAAGCAATACTCTTGTGCCGCTGTAGTTCACTTAGTCAAGCAGGCAACCCATATGCTGAAAGGTTGCAGGAGTCTGGGTTTGATTCTGCCCTGGGTCTGCCCCTCGTTTCCTCCCTACTTTTGTGTTTGCTCTCTGCTGTCTGTCCTCTCGAATAAAAGCAAAGATCCAAAAAGAATTTGAGTTATATTCTAAAGAGAGATTTCTCTGGAAACAAGTTAATGTTCAAGTAGTAAAATTTTATTTTTTAAGTCTTTCTGTCAGTCAAAATTATTCTGTTTCACTGTATAAATTATATTCTTTTATTGTACATGAGTTCATACCATGGCAAGTTGGCTGTCTTCCGTTTCCATTAACAGTTCGCAGGAATCACTGCTCTTCCTACAGTATTGTTCAGATTTGAATGAAACCTAGTTGGGTCTTCAGTCAAACTGTGCTCAAGGTCAAGTTCACATTTGTCACTGGGGTCAGTAACCTGTAAATTGTGATGGATCTTGAACTGGATGACCTACTATGTCATTGATATTCTGGTTATTTTCTATAATGCAAGTTATGAATAATTTGTTTTTTGTAGTTTCATTTACAACACAGTAATTTGTGTCTGTCTATAAACATGCTAGTTTTCTTCATTTTTTCTTTATTTTTTTATTAAGTTGCTTGCTTAATGCATTTGTATATTAAAGTTACTTGTAAAGATCTTCCTCTGTTGTTAAAAGACTAAGAATCTTAGAAACAGGACCCTTTTTTGGTTGAAGTTGAAGTAAAATACTTCAAAATTGTTTTATATTTCAGCAACTTTTTCAGTTTTTCTTTCTTTGTGTTTTTTCTGGCTTTTTTTGTCTGTATGTTTCTGAACCTGTGTTTATGTGACGTGCGTGTGTGTGTGTTTTAGGTGGTGGCAGTAACAGTCCAGGGCGTCCCAGAGGACGTGCAACCTCCCATGGTAACAGCTGTAAGCCCCTCCTCTCTCCACGTGAACTGGTCTAAACCTACTCTTCAAAATGGAAAAATACAGCGGTACCACCTGAACCAGACCGGTGTTGGAACTATATTCACGCACATCGATGGACCCAGAAATTTCACAGTGACTGGTAGGACATGGCGTATCCTTCTCCTCACTTTTCCTTACTTGTTCATTCATACTCTCTTCCTGTTTTTTTTCTTGCTACAGTCTTCATTGTACTTTCCTTTTTCTTCAGCTTTCTCCTCCATTGTCACGCTTCTTGTCCCTTCTTCTCTGTGGTGTGTTATTTTGTGTACCGGTTTGTAGAAGCTGTGTAATGACTGAATTTACACGTGATTGCTGCCACATGCTCTCTGGCCTAATGGCCTACACAAACAGAAACATACTGGCATGTATACAAATAAAAGAAAGAAAAACACAAGATACATAGAAGCACAATCAAACACAACATGGTTAGAAAGATCACAACACAAGCTGAGGGTCACGTACTTTCACAGTTGAGAGAACAAGTGAATCCACAAACAATCAGATAAATCTACCAAAAGATTGACTCAATGAAAAAAGTCTCAAAAATGAAAAACAGACTTGCCTTCATACTACAGATCTGCACATGAATATGATGGTGTCAGGGCTGGGCGATGTGTGAGTCTTGTTTTATCTACCCCAAGGAGGAGCAGTGTTGTTGGCCTCCTGCCATGAGTTACAACACACACATACACACACACGCAAAAACAAACATCTGTATAAAACACTGTAAAGAAAACATTTGCTGTCTCTTATAAAACAGATTATATTAGTGACAAAGGAAAATACAAATCGAATATCATCACTGTGGGTGTAGTAAAGTGTATTTTGGGACTGAAATAGCACTATCTGAAAATGTTGAGTCTTTCAAAGCTGATTGCATTACCCCCTTTTAAATTTTTATGTATAAGAGTCAAGTGATGACATCTTTTGAAGCTGAATTTCTGTGGCATTTTCTCTTCACAGTTCTCTACTGTGCTCTGTGTTGGAGTCGGACCAGGCATCAGCTTTGCCAGTAGCCAATAGACTATTCCCATGGTGCCTGTGGTTGGCTTGTATGGTCAGGAGTTGTGTGCATGTGTGTTTGTATGTGTAGGCACGAAGCAAAGCAAACAATGCCAAATAGAGATGGTAATGTGCTGTAATACTGTACCAGCCCCGTGTGCCAGTGTAAGCAACCAGCGTGTGTGTGTGAAATTCCCCTGTCCCCCAGTGAGACACTGGAAAACTTTCAGCCAAAATCACTACTGGGGCAGTCTTTTTCTCTCCTCCTTTATTCCTCTCTCTTTTTATCTCTGAACTTTGCAGCTCTCCTTTTGGAGCACATCCATTTTTTAGGAAGTCAGTGCAATTTACTGGAGTGTTTTGTTTTGGGTTTTTTTTACAGCAGTTAGAAGATAAGATTAAAGATCTAAGAACTTTATTATTTGCAAAATAATCCTTATACATGACCACGAGTTGCTCAATAAATAGAAAATAGAGAATTATATGTAACTCAGTGGCTAGTACTTAGTGTGACCCTCATTTTCCCATCAAAAAACTGCCTGAATTCTTGAATAGATTTAACAAGGCACTAGAACCATTCCTCAGAGATTTTGGTGATTTAAGCTTTGTGACATGGCGCATGCTGAACAGCGTATACTGTGGTCCGAAAGGATGGATGTGGATGGAAATAGTTAGCAGCAGTTCTCAGGTATGCTATGTCGCTTAAACTGTGCTCAGTTGGTATTAAGGGGCCCAAAATATCCTCCACAGTATTACACCATCAGCAGCAGCCTAAACAGTTGATACAAGGCAGGCTTGATTTATGCTTTCATGTTTTCACCAGACCCCCACCAGACAACATCATCCTCTGTTGTCCAATTTTGAGTCCGTGTGAATTATAGTTTCCTGTTCTTAGCTGACAGGAGTGCCACCCGATGTGATCTTCTGCTGCTGTAGCCCACCTGCTTCAAGATTCAACATGTGTGTTCAAAGATGCTCTTCTGCATACTTTGGCTGTGATGAGTGGTTGAGTTAGTGTTACCTTCCTGCTTGCTCTGTCTGACTATTCTCCTCCGACCTCTGGCATCAACATGACATTTTCACCCAGAGGACTGCCGCTGACTGGATATTTTCTCTTTTCGGATCATTCTCTGTAAAACCCTAGAGATGGTTGTGTGGGAAAATCCTAGAAATACTCAGATGAGCTAAAGTTATAACAGTAATTATGCACATGAAAAAATAAAGTGGCCTGTTATAACGAGAAGGGATATAACAGGGATAGTGAGATAAATGATATCCAGTGTTACAGATATCACTGACTCTTACAGAAGGAGGAGGAGCTGAACAAAGTGTTGGTCGCTGGTAGAAACAAACTCCTTCTTTCATATTACTCCACAGTGTGGTGTGCAGGGAATGAGATGTATTGTCTATAATACTGAATAGTTTCCTCAGCATCCTCTCTCTGACATCTCCACCAAAAAATCTGAACAGAATCTAAACATGTATGCTTTTTCAGGCTACAAATAGCTTTAAAATAGTTTTCATGTATTTGTTCATATTTCAGGTTAACTTGTATATTTCATTTGGTATTATTATTATTATTATTATTATTATTATTATTAGCTTTTTTATTATTATTATTCTTGTGTAAAACTTTGGGTTTTGTTTTATTTTGTCCTTATTATCCTGTATGGACTAATCTTCAGCCAGTCATAAACAGACAGGCTTAAAATGTTTTACTTTGTAACTATGCAAAAACTAATATAGAAAAAGTGAAACGGTGAGTTCAAGGAAGACTGAGGCAAAGATGTTCAACAGAATTTTTTTTTACAGAAGAGAGAAAGGATCCTCAGAGTGACATGTTTTAAAAGGGAGTGAAGGAGAAACAGAGGAAGGAGTGAAACAGATAAAAAGATGGATGGGCGAATCTAAGTGTTTTCAGTGAAATATGAACAGAAATAATTGCTGTGCTATTCCCTCATCCTTAATGTTTAATACGCTATTATTCATCTTCTCTGCATCTCACCACTGTCAGACAGACACTTCAGGATCTTTCTCACACACACGCTCACTGAAACCACAGAAACTGGAGAGCTTTTTTTTTAGCTACAACACTTACGATTTTAAATTGTCTTTTTTTTATGTAGGATTGTAACTGGATCTGATGAATTCCTCAGACCAAAAATGTCCTGTTTTATTATTTTGGTATGAGAGGTGTACATTTATCAATAAAAGCTCAAATGAAAGGATGAACTTTCATGTGAGCCTTTTTTAAAAAACAGTCAGGTTCAAATTCATTCCAGCTGCTAGTACCTGTTGCTTTTGAATTAAGATATAAAAATTCTGAGATGTATTTGTTGCCCAAAGCGTCACCCTTTTGGCTTAAAATACACATACATATATATACATACATATATATCAGACATTTTAGGAATTTTTTGTTTGCTTGCAGAAAAATCTTCACCGTGATAAAGTGGAGCACTGAATAACAGCACTGTGAGTCTTATAAAACCACTATGATGACAGAAATTAAAATTATAGAAAAAAAGCGACTTCCCCCATTTCTTGTTTATCCTTTTTCGCCGTAGGAAAAGCAACAAATAGACTTGCATTAATAGCATCCAGAGCTGTTTTAAAAAGTGACACTTTATAGAGAGAATTAAGTACAACTGTACAAAGACACCCCATGTGAATCAATATTAAGTATTGCTATCATTAGCTCACAATGAATTATTGCCTGCAATTATATAGATTATGGCATTAATCATGTGTTTAATTGGTCTTTTGTAGGCTCGTTATTAATTCAGAACTGCAGGGAATAGAGTATGTTCTTTTATTTATTAATGCATTTTCCTCACAGTCCACTCTGTGACTGGTACGCGCTATAGGTACAAGTACGTAGACACCGAAGTACCTTTGTTTAAATGCCAAATATGTCTCAGAAGTCTCATTGTTATAGTATGCAGAAAGTGTTCCATCAAGCCATTTAGCAGCAACACACTATAACCTTCTCAAGAACTTAAGAATAATTATATGAGGGAAATTGTGGAAAGATTCTTTTAGATACTCTTGATTTATTCAGATGCTGAGTGGCTCAATGCTGCTTCTCTGTTTTTCTTTTGTTGGTGTTTACTTAATAAAAGAAAGGCACAGTTAAGTAAAGTCAGAGTACTGACTCGGATCAAGAGACATACTTTGAAACCAATAATCAAAAGATAATCAAGCAAAATGAATGTATGTTTCAACGTTCACTCTAAGCTATGTTAATTAATGCCAATAAAACTCCATGATGGATAGAGAGAGAGAGAGTGTGTGTGTGTGTGTGTGTGTGTGTGACAGAGAGAGTGAGAGAGAGAGAGTGTGTGTGTGTGTGTGTGTGTGTGTGTGTGTGTGTGTGTGTGTGTGTGTGTGTGTGTGTGTGTGTGACAGAGAGAGTGAGAGTGTGTGTGTGTGTGTGTGTGTGTGTGTGTGTGTGTGTGTGTGTGTGTGTGTGTGACAGAGAGAGTGAGAGAGTGAGAACCTGATCTCACTGTTCCATCCCAGACGGTCTCTGCATTAGGGAGCCACAGACAGGAAGTCAAATTCTTAATTATTTAGGAGAGGTGTTATCAAAGCTCTCTTCTCTCCCTCCTCTCTTTTGCGCTCTCTTTTCTTTCATTCTCTGCATCACCTCTTTTTTTCTTTCCCATGATAATTTGTTTTTCTTTCCAGTCTCAAGTTTTGTTGTACCACCACACTCTCTCTCTTTTTCTCTCTTTAAATTCCTTCTCAGCCGTCCTTGCATTTCTTTCTTCTGCGATTTTCCTGTTTGGTTTTTCCACTTTCTCTGCATCTACTCTTTCACTTTTCAATCCCCACCACCCCCGCTCTCTCAGTCTCTCTCTTTCTCTCTGTATCAGGTGACAGGCATGGTATTGCGGCCTGCGCCCATCATCCTATCATATTCTCTAATGCAAACAGAGAATGGCAACCTGTCAATAAAATGCCGTTTTCAATCAGTTATTTTTACTGCAACGCACACACCCAACAGCAGTCTCACATTTGTGTCACTTGTTTGCTCTCTTTCACACGTCCAGTCTCTCTCCTTGACATTTTGCTCAAACACCAACTCTCTATCTTACTTCCAGCGTCTCTTAGTCTGCGTTTCCCTCAAACACAAACACCCAGTGTGTCCAACTCTTACGACGACAGGAACAACTCTTTGTCAGTGAGCCGCTGGCTTCTCGCATCCAAACCCCCTCCACCTGTTTTTCACTTCCTAGTGATCACTGCTATAATGATTGAAGCTTCCTCTGTCTTTCCATAATCAAGCACTCGAGCGCATGCATGGCTACACACACATGCATACAAGTATGCGCACACACCAGTATGCGCAGACATGGCATCGTTTCTCCAGCAGATCAACACTGCCCTCTTCAGGACCAGAGTTATAGCTAATTTGAAACATACCAAGAAACATCAAAGGGGTTCTTCTTTAGGTTTAAATGCACGTGCACATGCAAATCTATGAAATGACAAGTGCATCTGCACTTATTTTTGCCTTATATAGAAAATGGAAGAAGGAACAAGAGAGTCAAGTGATGCTAGACTTTGTAATTGTTTACGTTCAAGGGTGGAATTGATTCATTCGTTTTCACAAGCACGTTCTCCGATCACTCCACACTCCATGGCACGATTATAGGCTGTAATTAATAGGCAAAACTTGAGAATTCTGATGAACTTGTGAGACGTTTTGTTACCTCTGAAGCCAGCACCACGCCAACAGAAAGTTCTCTCCTCATGGTCTGCTGTAAATTGTTACAATTTTTAGCTTGTGTAGGCAGACCGCATCTGTTTGTGTGTGAAAAAATGTAGCAAAAGGTTACCGTTTTATTCAGCGTTGCGACAAATGACATCATTGGCACCGTAGATATCATTTACTATGGTAGAGTGCACACATGCAGATACACACGCTTAGTTGCACAGTTAAATAGTGTAACAGAACCTTACGCTTCAGCCCTGGTTCTTTCGTATGGCTGGCAGATTTCCTTTATTTAACCCAAACACAGGGCAACATTGCGAGAACATTGGCACACAGACACATTGATTAGAGCTTGGGTTAAGCGTGGCAGGCTGCGAGGCATGTTAAGCAGGGTAAGTAGTAGAAAGAGACGTGAGGAAGACGCGGTGAAGGCTTCCACTGTGTGTGTGCGTGTGTGTGTGTGTTGGTGCACATTTTCTTTTCTGTATGTAGTCAACACTGGGTGGGTATCATATTGTAATGCATACAGCAGCTGGGATACACAGTAAGGTTACTCTTTCTTTCTTTCACCCTCCAAATATACACAGTTGGAGACAGATTTTGATTATCAACAAAATCACAACAAAAAGATGTTTATTTAAATGTTATTTCTACTAAATTACAGATTTAATCTTTGTGTAGTTTAATTGTAATATCTGCATCACTAGTTTATAGAGTTGTCTTTGAACTTTCGTATTAATCATACACATATCGCTCCTTTTACTACAAGAAATTTTAAATCTTTCCATGAAAAAAGTTATGATTCGGTTATTTCTGACTCTAAATGCATTTGTAATATTGTAATAAATGGGATTACTAAATAAATTGTATAGATGTTTATTACTATAAAAACACTTTTAATGACAAATGATATTGTAAAATCATTTCTTCCTCACCTAAAATAACGTGCAAATAAAGAATTCAGCACTCTACATTATGCAGTCATCCTTTTGAAATAAAGTCATTTTAGTTCTTTCATTTTCCTTTGAATTTGATTTGCAAGCTGTTGTATGCTGTCAGCTAAGTGAATGACCATAAAACATCCAGTCAACCCCCAATGTCAACACTTAGGATTTGCATTCATCCTCACACTCGCACCTTACATCAGCAATCAGGCAGGAAATATATCTGAAGGAAAAACAGGTTTCCAAAGAGTAGAAAAAAGAACTTTGTTTAGGTACGTGGAGGATTTTTACATTTGCTTCTACTTTTTAAATCCTATTATAAAAGCTGATTTCCTGTGGTTGCAGCTAAAGGACCACTCAGTCGCGATGTGATTTCTTTTAGACTGCATAGCAGGTGCCTATAAATAAATCATGTCTGGACACAGTAGCCTAAACGCATACAGAGGTATCATAATTATCATAGATCAAAAGCTGATGACATTACAGCGTTGGACCGGTCCTATCCCGTGTCAGTTCCGCGGCTGCCCATCTTTACGTTGTTTCATTATTGAGTTATGGCATGCATAATTTAACACCGACAGATATGGATCCATCCATTGAGAGAGTGTGGAAAGAACAGAGGGAGAGAGAGGGAGAAAAAACAGTCAGGAAGAAAATGAGTGATATCATCTGAGCAAGCATTCCCTTTTTTCTTTCCCTGTTCCATTCTCCCTGTTTTCCAGTTTACTGATTCCCTTCTTATCCACTTTATCCCTCTCAGTTTATATTTGTGGGTTTCATTTTTTTGTTGCAAATGTGCGCAGTTTATTAAAATGGAAAAATGTTTAAAAATGTGGACATGGGTTTACTAAGGCATTGATTTTAGCACATACTCACACATATCTCTGTGTTACAGGTTTGCAGCCATACACAGAGTATAGTTTTGTGCTTGTGGCCTGTACGTCTGTGGGATGTGGAGCCAGCTTACCATCCACAGGACGCACCCTGCAAGCCAAGCCTGCTGGTATATGCACACGCGTGCGCACACACACACACACACACACACACACACAAATCCTCTAGTATTTCAAATATATTTTTTTAAGTGTATGTCTAATTTACAACCCAATGGTTGGATATTTTTTGTTGTTTGACACAGAAAAATATCACAGCTTGTTATAATTTTAATAAATACTGAAATGAAGTATCTCTGACTTTTAGTATTTTTGTTTTTACAGTGTACCTTGTCTCTTTTTGATTTCTTCTTTACATCTATAGTCTTTTTTCTGCTCTGATTTCTGCATCTAATTAGTTGTCCCCTGTGCTTCCTCACTGTGCAGTATTTCGTAAACCCTTTAGCTTTTGGCTTTTTCATTGTATCAAGTGTGGACACTTTATATCGTTGAAGTTTATTGTTGTTTATTTGATTTTTTTGATTTGATTCTTGATTCTTCTTGAAATCCATTGCACATCTCTTCTCTTAGATTTCCTGCTATTTCTTTTCTGTTTAAATATGGGTTTTTTTCTCTTTTCTGCACTTTTTAAGTGATTGTTTGTTGTACATTTGTCCAATCTCCTTATTTCTTTTATTTGGAGCTACTATTTCTTGTTTTTTGGGCTCACATTTCCTTGCACTTATGCTTGTGTCTCATCCTTACATAATCTTTCATCATCTTAAATATACGAATCTTGGTAGTTGGACTGAATATATGTACAAAATATTTAATTTAAAAAACTAGATTTTGAACCATCGATGTTGCTTTTCATTTTAAGTCATGAAATTATAAGACTTAAATTTTCATTGTCATCCTGTATTAATGTTCTCTGTCATTTCTTCTCATGGTTTGGGTTTTCTTTTTTCCAGTATTAATAATTTGATCATATATATTGTGCATAGCATTTCAGTGCTTTACTTGTTAAACAAACAGTGCCCTTAGTTAATGAACAATAAGCTTTAATAAACAGCCTGATTTCTCTACACAAAGTGATGCTATTTACTTTTTTGGAACAGAAGTAGGACTGCTGACTAATTATAGATGCAAATTAATTACTTAAGCAGGCTCTCATTTGTTCTTCTTTTCTTTTTTTATACTCCAGGTGTGTGGTCAAAGCCCAGACACCTAGTAATAAACACATCTGCAGTGGAGCTGTACTGGGATGAGCCATCCCAAACTAATGGACACATCTCCCAGTACAGGCTGAACAGAGACAGTCAAACTATTTTTACCGGAGACCACCGTGACCGGAATTTTACGGACACTGGACTCTTGCCAAACCGCAGGTAAAGAGGATGAACTCGCGCTCATTTATACATGCAGGAATATAAAAACGTGCGTCCATGTAGACATCACACATACAAAAACACTTGACATGCAGCTTCACAATTAATCATCACTGCGTTTGTGTCTTTATACTTGGATCACCCTAATTTAAAAGCATTCCTATCGCCCAATCCACACCTCTCTCAGGACTGCACTCTGCACATGTCTGTTTGTGTCATTTAATGAGCAAATATTTGACATGCGAATGACTGATGCAAACATTGCCACGCACACAAATTAAAATCACGAATCAGATCTGGCTTTTGCTTGCAGACAGCAGTGAAGCGTTGATTTTATTTATCTGTTTATTTTCATTTAACCTTTATTAATCCATGTCTTTTTTCCAGTGCGGATGTTCTGTTTTAAATATGGGAACGATACCTTCCACTCCCTCCTATTTTGACTCTCCTGTTTCTCCTCGAGCTTCTCTCTCCCAAGACAATTTCTCCTTACCCCAAATAGAATTCCTGGGATAACACCCTGCAGTACTCCAATCTCCTCTATGTGTGAGTGAAAGAGAAAGAAGGGAGAAAGAAGATAGCACTGTATGTGTGTGTGACGTTTAATTTTCCTTAATTCCAGATAGTCTGCCAGGAGGCATTCCTGCTCCGACCCTTCGCTTCTCATCGCTTGTCTCGCTTCTGATTCCTTTCTCTTCCTTCTCACCCTCCCTCCCCTCCTATCCTTTCCTTCTTACCTCATTCCTTTCCTCTTCCCCTTCTTTTCCCAATTTAGCCCTGCGCCAAGAATTACACAGGGAGCACCGGCCCCATTATCCAGACAGACTTGTGTGTGCATGTGCGAGTGCACACGCTCACATGACTTTGTGTGTGTGCGTGTGTACGTGCGTGAGACTGCTCAAAGTGGCCATTGATTATTTATGACAATGTTGATTAGCTGTCACTTTGCTTCAGCAGCCCAGGAAGTGTCTAAGATGACGAGAGAATTAACCTATTCCCTCTGGCTGGCCCCGCAGGACACACTCTCACACACACACACACACACAGTACCAGATTCACAGCCAAACAGATGCAAATGCCTCACTCACCGATTACCTTCTCCACACACACACAATTTTACTTTTGATATCCCAAGGCGCTGTTTACATTTAAGTAAATATCTTCCAGTGATGAAGTGTTTAACTTCATTCTCCCACTGAAACCTTATGCCATCATAAAATTCTCCCTCTCCATCACTCTCAGTCTCTTCTTCACTCTCTTCCTCTCAGGATTTCTGTCCCTCTGTCTTTCTATCTCTCCTTGACATAGTCGGTGTGTCTCAGTGAGCCACATTTATTTATGTTTTGTGTGTGTGTGTGTGTGTGTGTGTGCGTCTGTGAGAGTAACATATGAGTAGTTTTAATACCTTTTCCTGAGTGCGTTCTAACCCAGTGCAGAGGCACTAATGGCCTCCTGTTTAAAACGCTCTGTACAGGAACAATAACCCAACACCCGCTGCCTATTAACACATGTGTGCTAGAGTTTATAGCAAATTAAAGGCTTTTAATGTTAAATGGTGGCCCACTTACACAGCTAATGTAGGCTTTAGCACCAACCAGCCACACGCTCTTAAAAGGGAAATCTATCTTATGATGTCATTGTCAAAAGAAGTAGAGAGTGGGTCGCGAGCGGCAGCAAGACAAATGAAATCGAGAGAGCAAAGGTGTATAGCAAATGTGAAGAACAGCACAATGATAGTTATTACAGATAAATAGAAAATGGTACAGTGTTGAAAACTAAACTTTGCTAGCCTTTCTTCTTTATAGAGTTTGTTGTTCATGTAGTTTAATCATTACATTTATTACAACTTTTAACCTTTATGTTTGTATTTTTTAGTTTTTTATTGATATTTATAATTTATTTATTATTTTTTATCTTCCATTTCTGAATTGGCTTCATAGTGGTTTACCCAGTCACCCAAAACATCCCCTTGCGTATCAAATCGAAATCGAGGCATCGAATGTAAAAAGCTGTGGTGACCTGTCGCAAATAAGGAATCAGCTAAAATAAGCTACTTCCTTCAAATATCTCTACTGTAACCAAACAAAAACTTGTGGATTTTATAAAAAATATTTGCACATTTGCCTTACTTGATGAAGATGAAGAAAACAATGCATGTGATGACAAATTTCCTGTTGGTCTGAACATACAGAGCACAGATTTTCTTATGAAGTTCATAATCTAGTAAGATGAAACTCAATAGGCTCAACTCAAAAAAATTAATGAGATGATATTATTAAGATAATTAAGATATTACTTTAGGGGGCTGGTCATATTGCATTAGTAGAGGTTTTCCATTTGTGACTGGAAACATTGGGGAGAAGAGTACTGAAACAAACTGCGATTCACTGTGATTTTCAGGATTTGGTATCCAGTAGTCCTTCTGGTTTTTCAACTTTCTTCTTCCTTCAGCCCGAAAGTATATTTTAACTTGTCTTGTGCTCCATATGGGCGTGGTAGTTCTTGCTAGAAAGAGGTATGACTCTGAGAAGAGAGAAGGCGTGGTAAAAGAGAGACTTTGCACTACTTGTGCAAATTTTTTTCTATTTTTGATGTGTCCGAGAAGCACATTATCAGATATCAGTCATCTCATCAATTGCCCAAGCCTTCATTTGTTTTACCAAAACTGATTTCAAGCTTTAATATCTCTGGTCTCTGCTTTAAACCAAGGTGTCAAGGAGGCCTTTATTACATGTAATAAGGCTTATAAGTCCTCTTAGCAAGCAGTGTTTTAGTAAAATTGTTACATTCTTCTGCTAATGCCTCCAGTTCTACCACATAAAAATGCCTCTCCTTAGACTGCACTTGCATGCTGTTTCCCGAGAATAAAACCTACACTTACGTTTGTCATATTACAAGTAACAAATTGCCCCTGTGGTGTTAGGAGATTAGTGGTATGCTCGGTTCATGAGTTGTGTTTGTTCGTGGCTCTTTGTTAATTTGTGCTGCTCTTAGTAGATTGCTCTGGTCATTATTGAAATGAACAGGTTGCATTTGCTTTAATGTTAACAGATTTGTACTGTTAGTAGATCATCCACAGAATTTTCCACTTCAATTGTGGCTTCACACTGATTTACTATGAACAGAAATTTTGTTGTACATCAGGGAGACCATTGCGTTTGCACAGCTGGGCTGATTTTCATTATAAAAATGCAGGGCAGCTGAACTACCCAAAGTTTGTTCTGGCTGTAATTTTCTTCTATTGCACAACATGCACCGCATCGCTAAGTAGATGCAAATGAACAACCATGTAGTATGTTTTGTAGCATGTGAGTAAGACTTGAGTTGATTGGATGCTTATGAAGGACAAAAGATCACTGCCACAGATGGAAGAAAAGTACAAATAGAAATGTTGCAAAGTGGAAGTTGCTTAGTAGATAAATACACTTGAATACTTGATGTATGGGAATACATGAAGCCTGTAAATAAAGTAAACAAATTTCAGGTCATATACTGACCAATGCTAAGAAATGTTATGGTATATCAGCCTTACACTGTAATGTCTTTGTTGCTTTCTCCACACCCCTCTTTGCCCCACTATCTATTTAGGTACTTGTATGAGCTGGAGGCTAGTACAGGGGGTGGGACTGGTGTGAGTGACAAATATGTTATACAAACACCAGTCTCATGCCCCTCTGGGATCCCACCTCCGCACAATGTGACAGTGTC
This sequence comes from Pelmatolapia mariae, assembly GCF_036321145.2. Classification (NCBI taxonomy): domain Eukaryota; kingdom Metazoa; phylum Chordata; class Actinopteri; order Cichliformes; family Cichlidae; genus Pelmatolapia; species Pelmatolapia mariae. Next base: position 27,267,995 of record NC_086227.1, on the reverse strand, counting down.
AGGCCCCTACTCCATATCTCTTGCCTGGTCCCCTCCTGGTGAGTAGCAATCTGAATGAAAGGACACATGGATGGATGAAAGGCTGGATGGCCCTAAGTGATTTTCTGTAGAGTGTATTAAGTTATTTCAGTCAGAATGGTGTCAAAGATTAGACGTTTATTTTAAGTTCTAGTTGTTCTCTATCATTTGTATGTTTAAATTTGCTCCTTGGAAATTCTGTTTATATTTTTTAGACATTCCAACTCAGAAACCAAGCTTAGCTTGTTACAACTGGTGATTCTTTAGTGCTGTGAATTTATGTGCTAGCTTTCTTTACAAGGGACATTAAAGGTATTGTTTCATGAAATCAGAAAAAGGGTGGCTCACACCCACAAAAAAGCTCTGAGTACTCACCTTCTGGCCTCTCAAGACCTGGGCACATACACAGGCATACATGAGCATACACATAGGGCTGAGTTTCATGCTTATGGGGCAGTGATTGTCTGCCCTAACCCATCTATCATTGACTATTACTCTCTCATTAGGCTGATTTCCTATCTCAGAAACCGCTTAAAGGGCCAACTAGCAAAGACACTTCACTTAGTAGTGTGTGTGGGTTTGTGTGTCTTTTGTTTTTGTATATTTTTGTCTGTGTTTATTTATGCATCTTTATACGTATTTCATTGTGTATGTGCACGCGTGAATGTGTGTGTGTGTGTGTTTGTGTGCACCATTGCAAGATATTTCCATAGGCAGGCCTATTCTATCGTCATTATGGGTTGATTTTAAAGGTGAGGAAATATCGGCTGGGTTCTCACGCTTGGTTAACTCCCTGAGCCCAGAGTCTGGAGTGTTTCCGTCTTGTGTGTGCATGGGTGTGTGTACATACCTGACTCTCTTGACAGTGTGTGTGTGTGTATGTGTCTGTGTACATGCACCTGTGTTCATGTCTTCAAATGCATACACTGACTGCCAAAGCACTGACTTATGGCTATTAAAAAGGCATTTACTCGAGGATCAATTCCTCCATCGCGGTGTTGGCGCCTGTATGTGCGTGCATGTGTGTGAGAAAATGTATTGAATGCAGGCTTTTAGCTGTATGGAAGAGAACATGCATGAATTGTGTGTGTGTGTACACCGTGTGTGTTAAATACAAGATGATAATGCAAGTGATAGGTTTTGAATTAAACCTTTACGGCATTATCACGCCATTATCGCTCACACATAAACACCTCCACGCACGTGTGTGTGTGTATTATGTGAAGGTGTCTTAACTCAAAGTGTGTCCATTTAAAAACCTGAATGTGCTGAAGTCAGAGATGTGTGTGCAAAGGTTTGTGTGTGCATATGTGAGTTGGGGGGTGAATAATTGAAGTCTTTCATTTGTCTGGTAATCAGTTCGTTCTCGAGATATCCAGAGTTCATGAATGTTGAATAACCCATCACAATACAGTTGGCCTGAATTATGGAAAAACCTCCTGTGAGAATATTAACAAAGTCCAGGGGCATGTGTGTATGGGCGTGTGAGTGTTATCTGTATGTATACATTTGTGTGTTTTTGTCTGGTTCTAAGGTCCACAGTGCTGGAATTGTAAAGCCAAAACTTCAGAAAAAATTGGGGAAAAAACAGCGAAAAAAGCACTCAGAATATTTTTTTTCTTTTTTTGTTATAAATCTATCCCAGTAAATGACATAACCACCTAAACGTTATCATATTGTTTCTCTTTGCACAGGTCAACTAAATAACAGCCAGCCTGTGAACTACAACATCCTGTTAAATCCAGGGAGTGAAGGTGCAATAGTACAGCATGCTGGACAAGACCTGCACCTCACTGTGACAGATCTAAAGCCTTTCACCATTTACTACATAAGAGTGCAAGCCTGTCAGATAGGTATATATTTTTTAAGTGCATGAAGTACCGATCAGGTAGATTGATAAAAACTTTATGGCCATTTTACTTAGTTAAGGTGTTGCTGTTGTGTCTCTAACCATGTACCAGAATTACTTCTGATTGTTTTGTTTCATGCAGAAGGCTGTGGAGTAGGAGATGGTGTCTTTGTGCGGACTTTAGAGGCCACCCCAGAAAATCTGCTGCCCCCCACAGTAAAGGCAAGTGAAGCCAATGTTCTGGAGATTCACTGGTCAGCCCCCAAGAAACCAAATGGACTCATCACCTCCTACCATATATACAGGTAACAGATAAACAAATATAGTACACCGAGACATATGGCCTGGCTTTGCCTTCTTATAAATACCTGTTCTTTTCTCCTTAGGAATTAGGATGTAGTTGTGCTATGAGACTGTGCTTTGTCCAAAGATAGTCTTGTAGGTTGAAAAAGTGTACAGTGCATTTTTGAGGCATGTCATTGTTCTATATATCGACTGTTTGCCAGTATCATCAGTACTTACACCTAGAAGTGATTTTATCAAGTTATAGTGTTAAAGTGGTATTCGAGTTTTTTAAACCCTTCTGAATTTTCTATATGTTCCCATAAATGTATCACATAAAATAGAATCAGATTTCAAGTCCTGCTGGTGGATCTATGATTAAAACACAAGAACATACAGAAGCCACATGCAAGGTTTTTTTTCCCTCATTGTCATACCTATACTGTGTTCATGTGCTCAGAGTACCAATTCAGACTGTCATAAAACTGTTGAACCAGAAGTAGCACACATGCATCACATACGATTATTACATATAAGATACATAACAATATACATATTTGCCTTTCTATGCAGTAATGGATAAAAGTTTTAGTGATTATACTTTCAGATAAATGTCTACTTAAAACTCTATTTATTGTAACCGTGTGTGTGTGTAGGTGTGTGTGAATGTGCATCATTAATACATGCTGAAGGTCGTGGTCTGCTTGTTGACCAAAGAGTTTGTGATCTGTATGCAGGGTCAGACCAGACTAAGCCCTTTAAGTCCTCAGGAAACACACATTAGCATAGCACTACACACACACACTCAGTGACACATCTGGCATGATCAGACTCAGGCAGACAGGGACTTGGATAAAACAGGAAAATCTCTCTCTTTCCGTCTCTCATGCACACACCTGAAACCCTACGTAATCAGACAAATGGGCTTACCAAAGACATCAGGGTGCTTGCATCAGCTCATGGCTTATACAGAGTGTTTAAGATGTGATGATCCATTTTTTATTTGAATTCCACACAAACTTAGTGTCTTTATCTTTAGAAAACTGATGTAAATATGTGCAAAATTAAAATAGATTTGATATAGTTGATGTTTAATGAAAACAAAAAGAAACATCACCAAAAAATTGAATATTTAAATTTTTAATGAGGTGTATATAGTATGAAAGTATTTAAAGGAAACTGATGAAAAGCTAATACAAGTGTTTATTTTCTCTTAGGCGTCCATTAGGAACAGAGGAGGAGCTGCTGGTTTTCATCTGGTCTAGTGGGCCTCTTGAATTTTTTGACGCGAGTCCTGCTCTTCAGCCCTTCAGCTACTATCAGTACAGAGTTCGTGCCCACAACTCTAGAGGCTCAGTTTTGAGTCACTGGGCTTTGGGCCAGACATTAGAGGAAAAACCACAAGATATGCCCATTCCCATTGTCACTCCTTCGGGTAGGTTCACCAAGTCACATGAAAACCGGTATTTATTAGAGATGACCTCATTACGATTTTCTTTTGCCAGTTTCAATTTACAATTATTTTCTGTTTTCTTTTTAATAAGTATAACTGAGATCATAGTATAGCATCAAGTCAGTTAAATATCTGAGATATTGATCTTGTTGGTAGTAGTGGAGGGGTTTGTTTATCACTTTTAACTGCTTTAGTGTTGATGAACTTAACAACAAGCAAATTAGAGGGGAAACAATGAGACAACCATCAAACAGGAATGATTTTACAAGTGGAGGTCAGTGGCATTTTTCCCTCCTGATCTTTTCTGGGGGGTTTTCTCTAGTTTTGGATTTAGCTAAATTCATTGTCAGTACTGGTATCACAAGGTGAGACCCCTACAAAACCCTACAGCATCTTGCAGCCCACTGGTGTGAATGTCTCTGACAAAGTAGTCAGACTTCATTTGGGTTGTCTGACATCCGCTAGTGGGCCCTTTGCTCTCTGCCTAGCACCGTGGAGTCCAGTTGACATTTTCCATGGAATACAAGAATTGGCAGGTTCACCGCTGGTACCCTGGGCTTGTCAAGAATAACAGCAGGTTCACAGTGAGCACATATGACATATCTGAAAGGATCAGTAGAAGGCATGGAGAACATTATGCTGCCTGTATCATCGTTCATCATGGCCGGTTTGGTGGTGGGTCAGCGATGGTCTGTGGAGGCATATCCATGAAGGGACATACAAACCTCTACAGTCTAGGCAACAGCACCATGACTATGATTAGGCTGAAATCCTCTGACCCACTGTCAGACCCTATGCTGGTGCAGTGGTGCCTGTGGTCCTCCTAGTTCATGATAATGCCCAGCCTCATGTGGTGAGAGTATGTAGACAGTTTTTGGAGGATGAAGAACTTGATACCTTTGACTAGGCCCACCCTCGCCTGACCTAAATCCAATACAGGGTGGCCAACTCCAGGCCTCAAGAGCCGCTGTCCTGCAGGTTTTAGATCTCACCCTGGGTCAACACACCTGAATCAAATGATTAGTTCATTACCAGGCCTCTGGAGAACTTCAAGACATGTTGAGGAGGTAATTTAACCATTATATCAGCTGTGATGGATCAAGGACACATGGAAAACCTGCAGGACACCGGCTCTCGAGGCCTGGAGTTGGCCACCCCTGATCCAATAGAACCCCTCTGGGCCATTGTGTTTTGGTCCATCTGATGCCAGCAGGTTAAAACTCAGATTGTCCAGGAGCTCAGTGATGCCCTGATCCAGTTCTGGGAGGAGGAGGACCCCATCCATCATCTCAAGCCATGTAAACAAACAAACTACTGAGTATTTTCAGGGTCTTTGAATTCACCCTCTGTAGGTTGATAATTTTCACTTCTATCAAACGATATGGGGTCCTTTCATTCTTAACACATAACCCAGTCCATATCAGTGCTGATATCTAGTATCATTTGTTTTGTGTTCATTTAATTTTTTTATTCAGTGTATTTCACCTTACCAAACAAAAGCAAGTGCAACAGATTTGTATAACAAAACAAATTTCTGGTGCCTACATAGTATCTTTATGACTTCACCAGGTAACAGGACGTGAACGCTTTTCTCTTTTTCGCTCTTCTCCAAAATTTTCTTTAACTGTGTTCATCCTCCGCTCATACTGAGGCTGCTGGCTTGTAGCTGGCTCTAAGCTCTGGATAGTTTCATCCAGTTTTCCTTTGTTACCTTCTTTAAAATGTCCATGTTCAGTTAGATGACGGTCATTTAAGTGTCTCATTAGGTTTGTTGTCACATATTTTTTGGTGGCGCTCTGTCCCTATGATGTACTTTAGCAAACTTTGTGTCTTGACTCACATTTGCATGACTAACACGTATAAAATTATCTTGTATTGATTTATTGTAACAGTTCACCATGCTACTTTGACAGGTGCGTATTCAGTCCACCTAAAATGGAGTGAACCAGGACAGCCCAATGGTCTCATTTCCCATTATAGGCTGGTTTACAGGAAGCACCAAAAGGACCCAACGCTCAACTCAACTATTGTTACTGCTCTCACTGTAGAGGTAATCTCACACACACACACACACACACGCACACACACACACACATGTGCATGTCAGATGTCATTCATACAATAAATGTAAAGAAATTTGGACTGTACCTGTGGTGCTTGTGCCATCTGTTTGCCAGTGAGGGGCCTGAAAAGACATAAACACACGCTGCCCATGTTCTGCTATTCCCAAGACCACTTCCATAATTCTGTATCATGCTGGATGCTCTAACATATCAGAAATACCAGTATGAGCATGTTTCCTGATACCAAACACACACACATATACAAGCAGCTTCATTCCCATATATATACATATTATACATTAACAGCTGCCATCTACTCTCAATGTGAACTGGCAGCTCAGCCTGCAGCCTGAGTTCACCCAAAAGCTGCAATGAGATATTTGCCAGTACTTGCTGGCATCCCCTATCCACCATACATCTATACGTGTGTGTGTGTGTGTGTGTGTGTGTGTGTGTGTGTGTGTGTGTGTGTGTGTGTGTGAGTCTGTCTATAATATAATAATCTGTCTGTGAAAAATTTCAGTTAGTTATCCATTTAAAAATAAAACTTAATTCAAGAGCAACCTGGTTTTAGATAGCTGGGTTACTTACCACACATAGGAGTGAGTTGTGGTTTAATTCCCAGCTGCCCAGACCTGCATGTCATTCTCCATCTTCCTGTTTTTATGCACTTCCCAGTCTATAGACACAAATACCACAAAATAATCTTTAAGAAGAAGCTAAAATATAAACAACTTGAAAACATTTTAACATAAAATTTTGTATAAAAGGAACAACAGAAAGAAGGAGAAAAAAAACCACATTAACCACAGACTGAAAGAATATGGTCAACATTAAAGCAACAAGAGATCAAAGAGGTAGATAGCTGCTAAAGAAGTTAAGAATGAAAAGAGCTAGAATGAGTGAGATGAAAAAGAGAAGGGGAAGGGATAAAAAGACAAGTAAATGAACAAGCAGGGAATGAGACAGAGTGATAGATAGGAAGGTAAGGAGGAGAGCAAAAGAGAGACAAGGTAGAAGTATAGATCTATATTCTGTCCATATGTGTGGCCTCTTCTCCCTCTGTGACCTTTGGCTTGTCACTCATAATTAATACAAGATGTAAATGGAGACCTTTCACCTTCTCATTGATATGGAACACTCTGTGTTTGTGTGTGCCTGTGTGAGATTGTGTGTGTGTGTGTGTGCAGGAGGCTCATTGACATGGCATAGACTTATTTTGGTGGCGGTCATTTGTCACGCAGTTGTCTTCACCACATGCACTGCGTTGTTTAGGAATACACAAAGAGTGTGAAAATTAGAAAGCCTTTAGCTGATTCAGGAAGAGCAGACTTTATCTGAAGGATTAAAATTTGGGTTTTGACTTTGTTCGCTTTAGCATCATTAATCAAGGATTCGATGGCAAAAAAAGTGCCTAAGTCAGGGGTGTCCTGTGGGACAGAACCAGCCTGTTAAAAGGTAGAGTCCAGCCCACTGGATGGCTTTGCAAACTTTGTTTCTGTCTGAAATGTTAATTTTATCCAACCCAGATGTCTGAATCTTTATTAGTTTTAGAGCCTTCTGACTGACAAAATCATTCCCTGACATAATACACCAAAAATACGTGGTTGGGTCAAAGATCTGTGTTGAGGTGTGTCTTCAATTTGCAACAATTTGTGTAGTGTTTTTGTATTATGTAACAATGGTTTCATCTTTGCGAACAGCTGCAGCATCTATTTGTACTTCTAACATTAAAAGAAATGTAGGTTCCTCTGTCTTTATTTTACTATTTAATTTTCACCCCTCAGCTGTAAAAGACTGTTGGGTATTGGAATCTTACTGACCTTGCTCTCAAGGTCAAAGGTCAAGTTTTCTGAAAGTCTTGTGAATGCAATATCTCGAGAAGAAAATCACGTAGCTGGATCTTCTAGGAGGCTGAGTGGTAGCACTGGCAATATTTTTTTCACAACATTGAGATTTAATTTAGATTAAATCGGGTTGATCTAAAATAAGTTTGACAGCCCTGCTAGATTAATTGTAAAATATGGGTCATAACATTAATGTGAAGCACATGAACAGCTTATATTTTGTTTTCATATTAAACAGTCACAAACCAGTCTAGCACTTCTCCCTGTAATATTTTGTTTCAACCCTTAATTAAGTTTTTTCCACTAAAAAAGGGATCCAGTCTTTCACACTCTTCATCCACTTCAATTTCTTTTGTGCATGTAGTAATTGTGCATGTGTGTGTGTGTGTGTATCCATTTGGTATGTGTCTATTTGTGTGTGTATTGATCTCAGGCTGGGCTGGGAACCCTGCTCTGTGCCAGCTTGGCTGATTAATGGGGTCGTCATGGCAATCGGACGGAATGAGGGTACGAAGCGCAGGCGGCCTGCCTCGCTAGACACCTACACGCCGCCTGGCACACACACTGTCTCGCGCGCACACAGAAATTCACTCTCCATGCTTTACACCTTTCTGACAAACATGCTTGTCACTCATTCTACCCTGTCAGGTTGTTTTTATTGCACGGTGCTTCATGTTTTGGTTTTGGTCGGGTTTTTTTGTTCTCCTTCTTTTCTCTCAAGTTTCTCCTTCTTTGTGTTCACATGCTATTGCTACTGCATCATTTTTTGACAATATCACTTGAGATTCTGGCCACCGGTAATCATTTTGCTCTCAATAGCTCTGGACAAATCGAGCAGATAAAACTCTATTTTCGCTTCGTGTTCAAGCTTTCCACCTCAACCTCCCCACAGCTTACTTCTTTTTCTTCTTCTGATCACATCTGTCACTATTTTAATCTCTTTTGCTTTTTTCTGTCTGTTCCTGTGTGTTTTCTTCTTCAAAACTTTCAGTCTCTTCTGTGGCTGATTTTCTTGTTTCTCTTTAGTGTCTCAGCATCGTCGTTCACCTTACTCTTATATCTTCATTTCCCCAGCTCGTCTCTCCACTCTGCCCTCGTCTCTTTCCAGTTTTACTACCTCTTTTATGCCTTTCACCCTTTAACCTTTCTGTATTGCACTCTTTCTTTAGCTACTTACTCCATACTCCCTTTGCCCCTCCTTTTCCTCCTTTTCCTGTATTTCTCTCGTGTTTCCCTGCCTACCAACTCCCTCTTTCTCCTCCTTTACTCTGCTGTCCTTTCCTCCCTCCCTTGGCTATTCCAGATGTTACACTGTGGCCCTTGGGATCGCTGGTGAAGAGAGACCACAGGCATATGTGTATTCAAATGTGTGTGTGCGCATTACTTTGTGTGCATACATATGTTTGAATATGGTTGTGTGCGCACGCACAACATTTCTGTTTGTGTGTGTATAATGCAACAGTGTATGTGAGTGTGTGCGCGTGTGTGCTGTATTAATACATCCCATTGATCAGAGCAGGACCCCTGACAGTCATCATCCCTGAGAACCATCTGGCCGACGCCTGACGCTCCCTCACCCAAACAGAAGCTGACACCCTATTAATCTGCTACCGCCATGCATACATACGTGTGCGCGCGTGTTTCTGTGTGTGTGAATGAATGAATCTGTGACAGTATGTGGAAGAGACTGTGTAAAAGGTTATGTGTTGCGTACACGTGAACATTTTTTCCATGTCTGTGTTTCTGCGTACATGCTTGTGCGTGTCTGTGCTCCACAACTCCACACCGTGCACACACATACGGAGGTATACACGCACCACTCTGCCATCCGCCAACAACAGCCGGCGCTGAAGGGAGCTGAAGGGTGCTTGGAAATTAAGGTTATTACACAAATTGAGCCATATGGTCTAAATATTTCAGAGCTGAAATTTACTAGGCAATAAAAATGGCCCCTACCTCGGTAATGGTGTAAATTACAGCTTAACCACCAGCGCTAATGATGTCCTTCTGTACGCCCCGTAACCAACCGTACATGAAGGACACATTGTTTAAAAAATACCCCAGGAAAAGCGAGGGAGAGAGAGGAAAAGGGAAGAAGGGATGGGGATAGATGGGGAAGGATGAAGTGAAGGGGGGTAAGGAGGAAGTAAAAGAACTGAAGGAAGACAAGACTGAGGGAAAGAGAAATAAAGAGAGGAGTGTAAGAAAGTAAGAAAGTGATTAATATAGAGAGTGGAGAAACAGAGAGAGAGAGAGAGCTAGCAGCATGTTTACAATCTGTTAGTTTACCATTAAGAACCCGTCAGAGAGTGTGGGACAGCGAGGGCCAGCCGGCGAACTGTGTCTTAAAGCCGATATGAGGTTTCACAGGGTGTGTGTGTGTGGGTGGGTGTGTTTGTGTGTGTGTGTTAGGTATGCCATCAGCATGTGTGTATTTAGGTATGTGTAGTCAAAAGATGTAGAAGGATGGACGTTATCACAACATGCGGTGTGTTTGTCTCCAAACATGTTGAATAATATGTTACAGGTCGAAAAAGAAACAGCCCTAAACTCCTGATGTGAGTATGTTCAGTGAATTCAATAATTTAGAAATATTTAAGCATTTCAGTACGTTGGCACTGAGTTTGAGATGAACATATCAGTTTGCAAGGGAGTTCTTAGGTCAGTGGTTCCCAGCATAATCTAAAAGGTCTCCCCTTGATCAACATGACCACCCGTTTGTCCAGTACTTGGAGAGTACTCTAGTTATTTCATTGATTATGTTTAATGAACATTTTCAACGGTATATTTGTTATTTTTAGCTTATAATTTCAGCTGTCAATCCGTACATTTAAAAATTTCCTGTACTAATTATTGGCTACTTTCAACTAAAAAATGACAGCTTACTTTTTAAAAATGTTAGCTACCTGTTTATCTAGTATGTTTAGCTAACAGTTTCTTTTTGTTTATCTCATTAAACTAACAATGCCTGCTTTTGGCAAGATATTTTAGCAGTTTTTTCACTTCTGGACTTTTATTTATATATTTGAATCATATTCATTAAGTTTCTCTGCCTATTACAAATAGGCTTTCTTTTAGTTAACTGTTAACGTTTCTGCTCCAATATGTTTAGGTCAACTCAGCTCCTCAGGTGAAATGAAAAAGTTTTTGGGCTAAAGCTCCACAGGATCCCTGGACTATCTTGCCCCCATAAGGATTTATGTGTTGTGCTTTTGCCAGCTAATACTTAGCAAACATTTGAATGCAATAGGTTTAGCGTCACCAAATGGAGGCTTACTTCCTGATTGTCATGTAGAAGATATAATCAGAAGCACAGGATTCACCTCTGTTTACACTTTATAAATATATAGGAAGTTCAGAGATTATTAAGTAAGCTTAACATAAAGACCAAGCAGAAGAATCAAGCTGATTTGGCTCCTAGTAACAAAATTAGCCTACCAGCAGTTGTAACACTCACAAATTAAACCTTTCTACTTCCTTTGTATATTTATTTCTAAATCCAAGTTAAAAACGATTAACATTCTCTCTCACAAAGTGGCTTTGAGACAGTAGTGACTTTTAGGTCTCCAGTGTGACCTTAAATTTGCAACAAGAGAAGCAAATAAACTCTTTAAGATTCGTTCTCAGTCCATGTATCAGGGAAACAAAAAAAAAACAGTTACGTGAAAGGCTAACAGTACCTTACGTGCCTGACCTCTTATGATATGGGGCTGTTCTTTAATGTGTATGTGTTACACGTTTTCTAAAGTAAAGTAAAAGTAACTGTCCAGTTAAGTTTTTCAGCCACCGTCATGAAAAGAAAAGATTCTCCATCTTACTGCAGTTTTATCCTTGAAAGGGTATACTTTTATTCAATTAATGTAGAAAATATACAGATGTTCATACATGATGGTAAATCTAAAAACAAATAAGTTACATATAAACGGGCAAAAAGCTTTACTTGTTGCATTTAACCCTCTCTTAACTTGCTGCTCAGCAGTCTTTTTTGCATCACTTTAACCATAAACCAGCAAAAGAATGTGGCAGAATAGGGATAACAAGGCTTTGCCCTTCCTCTCAGTGACACCCTTTAACAAATGAGGAAGAGAAAAGAGAGGAGGGAAGAGAGAAATGCAGAGCTGAGTGTGCAGAGAGTGAGGAGAGAGGCATGAGGAGGTTAAGAGAGGAGGAGGAGACAGGTGAAGTGAGGAACAAAGGATTAGAGGAGAGAATAAGGAGACTCATATGCAGAGTTTGTTGGGCCCTCGGCCTATCAGACCTCTTAGTTAGAGGTCTCCATCCTGATTGGAGGGCTCTCAGCATTCTGCATAAACAGCCAAATAATCAGGCTGCAACACTCCCTCCTCTCCTTTCTGCAATCTTTGTTTCTACTCGTGTTTTTTTTTTTTTTTTTTTTTTTTGCAGCTCCTCCCTCTATCATTCCATACTGCCCATTCCTTCATCGCTGCATGCCCATCTGGAGTTTCTCTGCTTCTGTGTAAAATTACAGTTTTTATCTTATGCTCATCCACAATGCTTGCCCCTTCATTCCCTCTTCTTCTAGCTTCCTCAAGTGATTTTTTTTTCAAGTGAGTTTACGTTCTTACTTCCCTATCTCTTCCTGCTCCGTCGCTCCTACACACACACCCTCTTTCGCTGGGTAATGATAGGTTGGTGTTATTGTGTGTCTGTCTGTGAAGAGGCCACACCACCCAGTGTAGTACTCTCCACTTTGAGTCGGTGTTTAGTGCTGCAACCACAATATGATGGTCATCACTTTAAAGGAATGCTGAGAGGGTGCGAATGCGTGAGAAAAAGAGAAAAGGACTTGCTATATTTGTGATTACTGAGTCCATTCAAATCTGGTGAGGAGCATGTGGGAGTGTGACGAGTAACTGAATATTTGTGTTTGCTTTGGAAGTGGGGACTATTTAGTTGTGAGGAGTCCTTCCTACCTCTCTGATGCTGTCTCACACCATGGGCATATATATATTTGACACTTAGCATAATGTCTATCGATTGGTAGGGAAAAGATGGCGAGGTTGCCAAAAAGCCTGTAGGATTTTTGTGATTCTGGTCAGTCTGCTGTCTCCATCAAGTGGATTTTTAAAATGCTTCCATTCACCTCGCAACAAACAATCATTTCATTACTTATGATGTTTTTTGTAAATTTGCGATAAAGAAATATTATTTCCTGAAACATCCTCCAATTTAATTATTATTATGTTTGCCATCAACAACGATCCCCTCATTTAAAATTGTGTGTATAAAAAAATATTTTTTTAACTAGCTTTAAAACATAAAACAAGAGACGTTTTGCTATTGCCTTGTTTTATGGAATAAAGCTTAGCTGAAAAATATCTCATTAACATGCTCTCTTATTGTAATTTCACAAGAAATCTGTGGATTTTTAGCATGCTGACCATTACTCATTATAATTTGTCCACTGGTCTTTGGCTGCATCACACACACAAATATAAACACGAGCACACACAAGAATATATATACACACTAAATATGCTGTTCCTGGGGTCCAGAGATGCCAGAGCCAATCATGAATGTCTGTGTGAAGTGGGCATGCCTGTTCCAGACCCCTGCAGTCCCTCTCTACATCTGTGCTGGCCACAGACATAACACATGCCTAATGGCCACTCCGTGTGTCTGTGTGGTGTGTTTGTGTATGCGTGTGTTTGTGTACGTGTCGCACAAAGGTCTCTATGTGTCAGGGTTTGTCTAACGCACCCTGACTAGCAGGGACACCCATGCAGGGCATTTTGCAAACAGACACAGGGCAATTGTTCCAGCAGCATTGAATTAGGCATGCACGCATAAATATGCACACACACACACACACACACAAACTTGGCTTGAGAGCTTGGCATGGGGTGCAAGAGATCAGTGTGTGGTGTACTGGCTCACCTCAGAAACCTCTGAAAACAATTACTGCTCTCACAGGGCTGGTCAGGGCACAGCTTGTACTAATAGGCTGGACAATTGAATTGAATTGAATGGAACTGAACTGAATGAGATGAAGTGATTTGAGCTGAATTAAGATCATTTAAGTCAAATCTGATGTTAACATGTTTTATCACATACATGAAAGAAGTAAGACACACAATAAAAAAGCTGAAACAGCGTGGTGCTTTATTATCTCTGCAGGAATTAATATGACTGAGCAGAGAGGCCAGAGAAGGCCTGTGGAGACAAACATCCTAAAGGCAGACCAGTTGGACCCCATTCATCTGTCACTAGGCATTGTTCTTTGATGTATTTTCTTGGGCGCTCATCTTACGTTTACCTATTCTTTTATCATGCGTGGGTTCGATACAAGGAGTGAAATGGAGTGTTTGTGTATGTGCATGCATGTGTGTAGCCATATGCTAATGCTGGTCTGTCTCTCTGTCTCTCTGTCTCTCTGCGGGGCCTAGAACTGTGGCCTTTGTGAGATAATCAGCATAATTCTTTTGACAAATACACATGGTTATTCTTAATTAGTATCACATACTGTCCCCCTGGCTGCAGCATGCCTCTCTACCTGAATATCACGCATACCCACAGATGTGCAGTCTCTCTCACACACACACACACACACACACACACGTGCGTGAACAGTTCTCGGGACACATTGGTACATACAAAACAAGATGCTCCATATGTGGCCTTACTTGAGTAAATAAAAACAGATACCAATACATGTGCACATGGTTTAAGGAACACACATGCAGGCTGGCACTTTAATTTAGGCACTCAGTCCACAGGGCCTCTTCTTTAGCTCACACACACACAGGAGAAGTCAGAAGAAAGATACGGAAGATTGAATAGATTGCTTCTTTGCAGTCAATGTTAAGTTGTGTTGAACCATGTAAGATCCAAGAGCTCTTTAATGTATAAATTAGCAAGACCTCTTCCTTTCTTTTCTCTTCTTTCCTGATCATTGTCTCCATTTCTGTACTTCTGTCTTGTTTACGCTGCCTCCCTGTCTCTCTTTCTTTCTCTTGACCTCCCTTTCCCCCTCTCTGTTCTTTTGCATTTTGTATGATTAACTGGTGACTTTGATCATCCGCACACATATGCACCAGCCCATGCAGACTGAATTTAGCTTGACAAGAACCTTTTCCTTTCATATCTTAGATTGCAGCTTTCCCCATGGTCCTTGATAGGTTGGCTGTGGGTTTGGGTGGTTTTTGTTGGCAGTTTTACTTCTACAGTATGTAGAAGTTCAGGTGTAATATTTCAGTGTTTCACAAAGTGGAATACTTTTATATTTTGTAAAGCACTTGATACATGCAGATTACTCACCATTTGGAAGCTGGCCCCAACATTGAAGTGAGGTCATAAATACCTATTGCTGAACTGGAAGAAGCAGGTTGGGAACTACAATCCCAGCTGTATGGTTTTCAGTATTTTCATATATGTGCTCCCACTGATTTATCTAGTGGATTAAATTAAATTTACCTGATAACTTTCAGTTCATGTCATGATTTATTTTGTAGTTTTTCATGTATGCCATTACCTACGCGTTGTCAGATACCTTAAAAGTGTTTGCTTGGTGTGGCTGTGTTTGTCTTTGTGTGTCTTTGCACGCTGTGTGTGTATGTGAAAGTGCATGTATGAGAGAGGAATAGTTATTGAGGGAGCTGTTAATGTAATGTAATAGTTGTGTGTTTCAGAGCTACACTGTTTGATTACAGCCTGTCTGCGTGCCTGTGTGTGTGAATTTCACAGTGCTTGATTGTTGAGTGTGTGCGTGTGATGTAGCGAGCAGGCCGTTAATGTGGTGTGTTTCAGTGATAAAGTGTTTGAATGTATTGCCATCTAGAGGCATGTAGCAGAGTCTCCACGCTCCTATAAAATCTGCCAGCGCCAGATGCTGCTATTGACAATGTGCATATGTTAACCGCTTTATAGGCCACATGCCTCACATATTTCACTGGCTTTTAAGGTAGAGAGATCTCTCATTCCTGCTCACTTAATCTGTCTCTCCCTTTTGCCACATCTATCTTTTTTTTCTCACCCGCTTTAGCTTTCTCCCCTCTTTTTCTACTTCACTCAATCTCTCCATGTCTTACTCTTTCTCTCACCCCCCCCCCCCCCTTCCTCTGTCTCACCTTCTTTTATTTGCTTCATCAGTTATTAACTTACTCACCTCTTACTTTTTCTCTTTTAACTCTCTGCCCTACATTACTCTACTGACACATACTTTTTTTTATTCCACTGTCTTTTTTCCTTTGTCTCCATTTCTCTCTCCCACCACCCGTTTCTCTTTCTATCTCTTCCCATCCTTTCCCCACCCTTTCTCGCTCTGTCCCTCCCTCCCTCTGTCTACTGAGAAGTGCTGTGATTTGCAGGAGGATTTAGCTTGTGTCTAGGTGTCTAGGGGCTTATTAATCCTATTTTACTGTGGATGAAAAATATGTTGGCTTCCAGACATGAAAACAGTGAATACATGCATTCTGGTTGTTGTTCAGACAGTTCATCCTTGGTGCCAAGCTACGGTGATTTGTCTGGGTTTTCATTTGACTCAGTTTGAATCTGAGTCTTTTTGATCCCTTTGACGCTGCATTGAAGTGGGTTACCAGTTAATCTCTTTACATATGCTCGGTTATGTGAAAGCATACAGTCCTGAACAGACAATTTTAACTGCAGACTCAACTCTTGAAAGAAATGTAATCTCCTGTGTTGTATATCCACACAAATATGTTCACACGCACACTGAAAAACATCACTCTCATACCTGCTTCAAAGCGCACAGTCATAAACAAACACAAAATCAAATAGGCAATGCTACATCCTGGAGCCTGGTGCTCCCAGACTACCATGTCATCGCACGCTAGGGCCTTTTGAAACAACAGTGTGTCTCTTATCAATTAGTAAATGGTGTTCCCTCTGTATCACACACACGCATACACACTGCCCCTGTGTCTGCCAGGGTGTTGGGCTAGGTCCCACTGCCTAAAGCTACTGGCAGACATCCTGTGCCTGTGTCTGTTTGTGTATGTGATATGAAAGGGTGCATGTGTGACATAAACACACAATCTGGAAGCTTTGAATTCACCCATAAGGGACAGCTGTCTGCCTGCCAGTCTCTCTCTCTCTCTCAGTCTCTGCCACTTTTCTGGTGTCTGCTTACCACTGCAGAGGATGTATGTTGAAATGTTGATATGGCAAATCCCAAGTTATGTCATCTTAGCTTGCCATTGTTTCAATGCTCCTTTTCATTCCATGTTTTAATGAGTAATGCTCTGGTTTTTATTCATGCAGGATTTGTTTGTGTAACTAATTTTGTCTCTCCCGTCTCTTGCTTTGGCTCTCTACCCGCTTTCATGTTAGCCTTTATGTATCTGCCATTTTTTTCCTTCTTAACGCCTGACCAATTATTCTGTTGTCTTCACCCAACCATGTCTTGACCCCACTATTCTTCTTCCCTGTTATCTCTTTCTCCAACCTTTTTTCTCATGATGTTACCTTTTTATCTCCTATCTTTTTATATCACACACTGGTCTTTTTGTCTCTCTCAGGATTCACAGCTAGAGACAATAGTCTATGGTCTTGAACCATACAGTCAGTACAGTCTACGAGTAGAAGCTTTGAATCAGGCAGGTAGGTTGAATTTGTTGAGAAACTAATTTAAAAGATTATTTAGACCAGCTGCTGAACATCCCCAATGAATCTGTCCTGTATCTTTTCAGGCAGCGTGTCCAGTCCGTGGGTGGACATTAGGACCCTGGAGGCTTCTCCAGCCGGCCTGCCTAACTTCACAGTGGAGCAGAGAGAGCAGGGCAGGGCGTTACTGCTCAGCTGGGATCCACCACAGTCTCCAAATGGAGTCATCACGGTACATCGATACACATAAGAAAATCACTGAGCATATACCAAATGGTGTGGTCCACCTAAGATAAGATGCAATAGTAACAAGGTAGTTACGGCAATATAGCATACATAGACCCACATGTGAAAGTCCACAAGACCCCCAGAAACATGAAGCACAATATCCCAATGTAGTTTATATGTGCACAACTTCACATATTTTTTTGGTGTATGCTACATGTGCAACCTGCATCTGAAGTCAGTGCTGTTCGCATGTCCTACTTAAACCCATATGTTTCATATTTGTCTTTAAATTTCTCTTCTTTCTCTCGTCTCCTTTTGCAGATGTATAACTTGTACAGTGAGGGGAACCTAGAGTTCAGTGGTTTGTCACGTAGTTTCCTTTTTCGGCGTTTGGAGCCATGGACCGTTTATACGCTGACTCTTGAAGCTTGTACCTCAGCAGGCTGCACAGGCACCCCTCCTCAGCACATTGCCACAGCAGCAGCACCACCTGCTTCCCAGTCTCCCCCTAGGCCTCTCTTTGTTGGCTCAGACCAGGTGTCACTTACCTGGGGCCCTCCTTCTCAACCCAACGGGCCAATTAAAGAATATTTCTTACTTGGGAGGCATTTGGAAGAAGAAGGGAGTGGGAGAAGTAAAGAAGAGGATATTGAAAGGGGGAAAGTAGGTGAAACTCTTAAAATGTCTAAATTTAGAGTCAATCTGACCAGTTGTAGGAGGGCTTGATAGAATATACTAGTGGTCCCAGTTTATAAAATCTTGTTTTATGTCCTGTTTTTTACTTATATATATTTTAAAAAATATCACAGTTTACGAGGTTAACAATTAAAATTGCATTAATATTGTGCTACCAACAGATCCTCTTCAGAGAAGCATCCCCACCACAGGCTGAAACCTACTCCTATACAGTATCTGGTTTGCGTCCATGGACACAGTATGAGTTCAGTGTCTGTACTTATAACCCAGCTGGGCACACTTGCAGCCCTTGGGTAACTGTAATGACCAGACAAGCCCCCCCTCGTGGCTTAGCGCCCCCAACAGTGAGTCATCTCCAGGGCCGGCCCAGTGAGGTAGTGGTGTCCTGGACTCCTCCTTTGGAGCCTAATGGAGTACTTCAGTCTTACAGGATTAAGAGAAACAACGTTAGTTTCTCTTTCAGTTTTGACCCCACTGTTCTCAGCTACACAGATGAAGACCTCCTGCCTTTTTCAGCATACAGGTATTGCTTTTTTTGTTTGTTTTTTGTAGCCATACTATTTTGTAGTTTCTGGTTAACGACTTTATAAATGTGAGGCCCAAACTTCATTTTATTTTGTTTTTGTCCACAGCTACTCAGTCATAGCCTGCACGTCTGAGGGATGTATCACAAGTCCTCATACAAACATCACAACTCTAGAGGCTCCTCCTGCCATAGTGGAAGCTCCCAGAGTGGACAAAATCACATTCAATAGTATGCATGTTTCCTGGAGTAAACCACTAACACAGAATGGAGAGGTGACTCAATATGTGCTGAAACTTAACAACGAACAGGTTTATCGTGGAAGAGACCTAAATACAGTGTTATCAGGCCTGCAGCCACATACATCATATACACTGGTTCTGCTGGCTTGTACTAGTGGTGGATGTACTGCCAGTCTCACAATGTCCACTTCAACAGAGGAAGCTCCTCCCACTGGCCTGTCTGCCCCGACACTTAAGGTTGTGTGTTTATCTTTGACTTGTATTTAAAACCTTTATTGCCAGCGTTTATTTTCTGCTAGCGTTGGTTATTTTCTATTTTATAAATTGAGTTATTTACCAAATATTAAACACAACTGGGGAATCTGCTTGATGTGCTTTTATGTTTCATTTGAAGGTTACTGGCCCAGAGTCAGTGGAGATTAGCTGGAGACCACCAGAGCACCCTAATGGCATCATCACAGGGTACGAACTCCGCCGAGATGGAGAAGTTATCTATGTTGGCACGGAGACGCATTACCACGACTTCATACTTTTGCCAAGCGTGGAATACAACTATGTTGTCAGGGCCAACAACAGCAGAGGCGCTGTGAGCAGCACAGTAGCCACTGCAAAGACACATCCATCAGCTCCGTCTGGTGTGGGTCTCCCAACATTAACACCTGTAGGACCAAACCGGGCAAGTCATCATTTATTTAGTCATTGTGAGTGAGAGCTGAATCAAAATCTTGTTGATGAACGTTTTTTATGCTGTTCTTTATCTTACTAGGTGAGAGTAGAGTGGCAACCTCCAGCCCGTCCTAATGGAGACCTAGTGAGTTACACTGTTTATCAAAGAGATCCAGTCCAGCTCAGGATCATCAGCAGTGATTTCACTCCACAAGATAGTGCCTTCTCAGAAAGACACACTATTCTTCATGGGCTGGCTCCTTACCACAGGTCAGTCAGTCTCCACGACTCTCCAACCTTTAGGCAGTAAAACATATTTATTTATTATTATAACTGTGTGTTTTTAGATAAAGTTTGACAGGTAGCTATATATGCTCAGTGTAGCTTTTGCTGGTGTTATATTTCTTTGTTTCCCAAACTGGTTGCAGAAATGTTTTGCAACTCAGTTTGACATTTCAATGGACAATGCTAACAGTAAAACTTCAAAAATTTCCACAACTGAGGGAATCATGTACAACCGATTAGTCGCTACAAGGAACAGTTTCACTTGGTTTTACTTTAAAAAAAAAAAAAAAAGAAGAATTTAAAATTCTAATAATCTATTATGTTTATTTAAGTCTCTATATTATTATTTACGTTCGCATGGACAATTAAGCGTACAAACCACAAAACAAAAAACTTGTACGGTGTAATGTGAAATGGACAGAATCAGTGATGGTGGCTTTTCAAAGCAGGAAATCAAAAAAGAAAAAGAAAGACAACTTTTAGCATTTTGACAACAGTGTGGACCTACCATTGTACTATGTATTCCTGAGTAAGGCTGCATGTGCAGTTGGCTGGCTATTTCTGTGTACACATAATGTGTGTGAACCCACAGGATTCAAAAAATGTGAGCTCATCAGCCTTTTCTATATGACGTCTCCATGTTAATGTTCTGTTTGTCCCCTGTTTCTGTTTTCTATTTGTGGGCAGGTATGAGGTGAGGGTGGAAGCTTGCACAGAACTAGGTTGTTCCTCCAGTGACTGGTCATCTATACTCACGCTGGAGGCTCCCCCTACTGGACAGACAGCACCACTGTTAGACCTCCAACCTGACAAAGACACCAAACTACAGACCAGCTTTCTACTCACCTGGTCCCCTCCAGCTCAGCCAAATGGTAGAATCCTGTATTATGAGGTGCACCGCAGACTGGATAGCCCCACGGCCACCCACAACAGTGATGCAGCAACAGCTGTTTACAGGAATTCCTCTACTACGTGGAAAGATAATGGACTCCACCCATACACTGTATACCAGTACCAGGTATATTATTTGTTTTGGGTAGAAAAGAAGGTTTGAAAGTGTTGACAGTAGACATTAGTAGTCACTAGAATCACAGACATAAAGTATCTGAGAGGTTTTTAACATTTTCAAATGATTTTTTTTTTTAAATATAGAGGTTGAAGGCTTGATTCTGCAGAGCATGAGTACCCTGCTTTTTGTCTTCTGCACAAGTCAGATCACACACACGCATACATAAAGCAAAAAGACCACTCTCATGCATCAACTGGTATGACATCCATATACTCGAACAATCGCAGACACACAAACACACGAGTAATCAGACAGGTGTTAAATGGAGTGGTCCATATTCATGCTGTTGTGCTCGTGCATTGGTACACTAATTGACAGGTTAGCCCTTTGGAAGCAACAATAACATTAGCATTCCTGCCTGTCAGACATATGAGCTGAGGCCAGAGAACCGGTGTAATTGATTGAGTTTGCCTGATTGTAGCACCGTCTTTATTTACGAGGGTCCTAATTTATGACATGAGGAGGGAGGGAAGGAGGAGCTTTGGGAGATGACGAGCGGGCAACAGAGCCATTAATCACTGGGCCCTCTGAGCACCCCACTTCCTGATTACCAGCCAGCCAATCGAATTAACTGTTAGCCTCCTTGGTAACAGAGCTTGTACTGGAAAGACCTTTTAATGGTGACCGCTACACGTCCCCTGAGGATTTTCCTCTGGGGAATTGGGGTGCATAAACAATGCGGCGTTGAGTATTGGTGAAGTCATGTGTTTTTTGTTTGGGGTTTTTTTTGTCCACGTAAACATAAGTGAGTGTCTCAGAGTGCATAGAAACTGTAAACATTTATAGATATTTCATCTCACCATGCATTTCTCTGTGTTTCTAAGCATTAAGTGATGTTTTCTTAGTCAGTGTATTGATCTGTCTTTCTGTACACACTGTACCACTTACCTGCCTGTTTGTTTTACTCTCTGTCTGCCCGACTTTATTTTTATTTAGCTGTTATGTTATGTCTGTTACCGGGACCTCATCCTTTCTCTCTCTGTGTTTCAGGCGTACACAAGGACAAGTCAGTTCAGTTTAGCACACCACAGCACAGAGAGAGAAATCATATTAGGCTAATTACACTGGGTCATAAGCTTCTATTGACAGCTTTATGCTTGGTTTTAATTACTGCCCACTTTCACACAACTTAGCCCCTTCACCTCAACTAGATGCACCCGCCAAGTAGTACCGTCAGCCTATCAGAGCACAAAGTTTGATTCCGCAGTCCAGCCGTCCAATAAAAAGGCTGGAATACTATCTGGAAGTTTCCTGAAGTCGTTTGTTGCCATGGTGGCTCATTTGCTGCCACAGAAGCTAACAGGGTATATTTTTATTTTTTGTCTAATAAACCAAATCATGGCCCAATGGAAGAGGGGAGGACAAGAGAGGAGAGAAAGCAGTAAAAAGTCTGTAGATGATATAGGGACAAGGAGATTAGTTCTATCTTTTAGCAGTGGATCAAGGGCAAGGTGATCTGGGCTGACTTTAGCTGTGAACTTTTTCTTCCATTCTGTCTATGTGGCACAAACTTTTTAATCAAACCACAAAAACCATGCATCTCATTGAAGCTTACACTGTGTTGCTACCAGGGTAGGGAAAAGATGGTTGTTGCTGGGTAGAAGTATTTTATTGCTGCAGTTCATAATTTCTTATGGCAGCAGTAGCAAATTTGATTTATACCATCTCAAGCAACAAGTCATGTGACAGTTCCTGCGCAGGATCTAAAAATGCTGCTAAGAAAATTCATTTAGCTGATGCTATTGCTCTTTTTTTCAGCCTGTTTAAGTGTGCTTTCTTTGTTCCAAATCCAAATTTTTATAACAGTAAGAGTAAATGTGACTGGCCACAGGTAACACCGTTGCAGGAGAACATGCAATCAAGGCCATAATTAATGTACAGTAGAGAACTAATTACCTCTCAGTTCCCCTCTGTACGCTACTAAAATTTTACAACAGTACATACATTTGTTCATTTACAGTAATAATACTTAGGAACCATTCATATTTACATATATACATACATACATATATGCTTTAGGATTCGTATATGCAACATTTATCCAATTAAAGTTTCTTTTTCTTTCAGTTCTCCAGCAGTTTCTCTTTTTTCATCAGTATCAAAGGATTTGTAACACATAAACACATAAAGTATCAGTATGATGTCAATAACCTAAATAAACATCATCTACTATTGTGTTTCTATCTTTTTAAAAGATATTTGGACTTTCATTGCATTTTTCTACATATTTAGTGTATTGTTTTCAAATTCGGAGAACATATATCTAAATATGTTTTTTGAAAATGAAGTTTACATATGGCTGCATTTTCTAATGAGTTTGTTGATTCAAAAATATAACCACTGAGCTACAACTTTTGTGTCACTTATAATAACCATGTTTTATCTAAAAACATGCAGTTTAATTGCAAGAGGAGAGCAGCTGCCAGTCTGAAAACACTATCAGTAAAGTGTTAATTTCACATGAAAAGTTTTGATATTCTTGAGAAATCTGTTAGCAGAGCAGGTGATGAAAGCCCAGAAGTTTGCTCTAACATATGTTGTGTGTCGTGGGAAATAAGTACAATCTAAACATAATCTTATCTGTAGAACTAAACTTATCTGTATCTATATACAAAAGAACACCAAGTTTAAATTTCTCCTGATTCCTCTGTTTGCTACCCTGCATCTTGCCCACCTTTCATCCTATCTTCCTTCCCCCCCGATCCCCAGTCGCTCCATCCTCCATTCTTCCTTCCTCTCTCCATCTTGGTCCATCTGTGCTGTCACTTAGATCAATCAGTCTGATTGATCACGGCCTAATTGACTATTATTGAGGTTAATTCAACTCGTAACACCCCTGCATGCACATGCATGCACGCACAAATCTTGCAATCATACCCACAAACAAAAAACCCACACGCACAGACACACACTTTCAACACTAAAGCTCAGACCCATCCATCTGCCTTCTGCACTACTTCTGACAGGCTACAGATGACTTACACATGCAAATCTCCACCCTGCCTGACCCTGTGCTGTGTACACCTTCTAATTATACCCAAAACAACCACACAAATAAGATTGCTCTATGGCGTGTGTGTGTGTGTGTGTGTGTGTGTGTGTGTGTGTGTGTGTGTGTGTGTGTGTGTGTGTGTGTGTGTGTGTGTGTGACTCCTTGATGAAGGTGAAAAGTAATTGTCATGCAGATATGTTAGTGGTGAGTTGCATGGTGAAAAGGTTTTGCTCTGACTGCTGATGGTAGTTTTGATGGATGGTCCAGTGAATTGATGTATAACTTTCTGTTGGTCTGGCGAATACTGGGTAATTAAGAGAAGCCGTCTTCATCATGAAGAGTTCATAAAATGCATCTGAAATCCTAATGTTTGGGGTAAATAGTCTGTATCACATGTTCTCATTTGCTTTTATACATCAGTTATTGACTTGTGCTTGCATAATGTGCAAACTGAAAAGTTACCACATAACTGATAAATGTGTGGTCTTATCGGACAGGTGTGGGCAGTCAATTCAGCTGGTCATTCAGCCAGTCCATGGGTGAGTGGAAGAACAGGGCCTGCCCCACCTCAGGGTGTAGGACCCCCTATTTTTCTGCATGTTTCAGCAACGTCAGCTGTAGTGGACATCCATGCTCCTGCGCAACCCAATGGGATTATTAGTCTTTACAGAGTGTTCTCACTGGACCACAACAACCACACTCTGGTAAAGAGTCTTCTACTATATTCAGTAATACACTTAATAATAACTTGTCCTTGTTATGTTAACTTAAACACATTTTACCCCTCTCTGTCCTTTCCCTGTAGCTCTCAGAGGGTACATCGCATCCGCAGACACTCCACGATTTACGTCCATATACCCAGTACTGGGTAGGAGTGGAGGCCTGTACTTGCTATCAGGTAATAATACTAAATGTAGGGTAGGCATTATACTCAGGGTCTATACAACTATACTCGGTCATTAAAGTTGAATACTATCTGGTAATATGTGGTATCTTTGTTGATAGTCTGTGCAGAGTTTGGATGTTCTCTCTCTGTCTGTGTGGGTTATCTTCAGGTCCTTCAGCTTCAGCTGCAGACCAAAGACATGCTTGGGGTTTGGTTAATAAGGGATTCTAAATTGGCTGTAGGCTTGAGTGTTTGTCTGTCTCATTGTGTTAGCCCTGCAACAGATTGGCGACCTGTCCAGGGTGTACCCTGCCTCTTGCCCTGTGACAGCTAGGATAGGTACAAGTCCCTGTTGCCAACCTGATTTAGATAACTGGAAGAAAATGGATGGGAAATATTTATGATTACCTCACCTATTGGTCAAATTTCAAATGCCGATTCAAATACTTACATCTATTTTGCTGATTGCAAGTCATTCCCGAGTATTGTAGTTGCAAGTGAGGCCATATTTTTTAACACTTTTAAAATCTCTTCTTTGTGAACCATCATCAGTGCTGTAGCCGTGGTCCGCTGAGTGAGCTCCACACTCTTGCTGCTTCCCCAGCCCACCAGCCTCCTCCTCGCCTTGTCACCGTGACCTCCCGCTCTGTTCAGATGGAATGGGATGAGCCTTTGTCGCCCAATGGACTCATCGAAAGGTAGGACAAAATCTTGAATTACATTTTGTTCTTGAAAAGTGCCTTGAGGCAACTGAAGTTGTGATGTAGCACTATATAAATAAAAATTAACCAAATGGATTTGACTTAAATAAACCTGTACTTCCTTCCTTACTTATTTGAAAAGTGCACATACAAACTAAAAGAAAGAAACCCTATCATCTTGCTTTCACTTATACTCCTTTACTCTTTGTACCCAGCTGTGAGCTTCACCTCAGATCGCCTTGCCCTCAGCCCTCCCAGCCTATACCCCTACCTTGTATTGAAGGACCAACAGAAATCTGTTTTTTTGGTAAAAAGCGGAGCTACAATGTTACAGGTGAATATAAAGAAATATCAAGCACCAGTGCCACTGAAAAGTAACACATACAGTAAGAAAGAATAGTAAAATCAATGTTAGGTGATTTAAAATAGTTTTTATTCTGTAAGTCTTGATTATGATGGGATAACTGTTTTAAAACGTTTTTCTGCTTTATGAGTTTTCTGTGACAAACACAATTAAACTGCGCAGGTCTCGAGCCGTACTCCACATATGAGCTCAGAGCTGCCTGCTTTAATAACATGGGCAGCACTGCCTCCAACTGGACTACTGTCCACACTCTCAGTGAAGGTAACACATTTATTACTG
Source organism: Pelmatolapia mariae (assembly GCF_036321145.2). NCBI lineage: Eukaryota > Metazoa > Chordata > Actinopteri > Cichliformes > Cichlidae > Pelmatolapia > Pelmatolapia mariae. The sequence goes on along the minus strand of NC_086227.1, from coordinate 27,241,970 downwards.
CCTCAGCAGTCAGTAATATCTAGTTTTAAGAATGATAAAAAACACATTCAAATTTTCTCTTACCATCATTCTTTCTCCCTTCAGCCCCCCAGTATGTATCCCCCTTCTCAGTAGACAGCAACCTGACTGTTATTTGGCTAGACTGGACTGGGTCTTTCTCCCTGAACGGATACCTGAAGGAGTACAGTGTGACTGAGAGCCAGCTGAGGATCTATACTGGCTTCTACAGCTATCTCCATGTTCCACGCACCTCACAGAAAAGTAAGAGCAACATACAGCATTCATAATACAACATGTGCACTTAGAGAAAAAATAACTAAGGCAAGCAGTAAACTCTATAAATCTTGTAAAAAATTTGAATACAGAATAAACAGCTTTAAAAAAAAACTTACTAGTGCATTTTGGTTGAAACTAAAAAGCTCTCATGTTTTCATATTTTTAAGCTCACTTACAAATTTTAGTTGTCGGGCCTTTGATTAGAGTAGGTATGCTGAAAAAGCTTTGAGAACTGAATAAGCTTCAATTTTAAATGTCTTTCTGTTTCAGTTTGGTCCTTTGTATGAATGTTTCTCACCCACTCTGATTTTATTTGAGTTGCATATTGTAATTAGCCCTGCAGGGGACAGAGAGCCTGGTTACCATCATCTATACATGCTTATTTTCCCACCTCATTGTAACCCAGAGTTGTTTTCTTTTTTGTCTTTCTCTCTCTGTTCCTCTAAGCTCTGTCATTTCAGGTGACTTGTACCACAAACAGTGGCAGCGCCAGCACTCCCACCATCAGATATAGCCCAGCCACAGGCCTTGGTAACACACACGCGCGCGCGCACACACACACACACACACACACACACACACACACACACACACACATTCTTCAATGATTCAGAATCTTGTTGTCTCTCAGGTTCTGGTGTTGTGAAGAAAATATATATATTAAAAATACAGATAAATCTAGAAAGCTAATTTAATAATAACTTATTCATGTTGTTTTCTTTGTGCAGCTCCTCTTGACCCTGTAGACAGTGGTAAACAGGGTGTGAGCATGTCAGCCACGCCAGTCTACTCTGAACTGTGGTTCATCCTGCTGTTAGCCCTACTGGGTCTATTTTTGCTAGCCATACTGCTGGGCTTAGTGCTACAAAGGTAAATGTGATTCTTGTAAAAGGTTTAGGGCAGCCATAGCACAGAATTTATTCTTCTCTCTTGTGAAATTCAAAGTGCACTAAAATGTACAACACAGCACGCTTCCTGCAAACAGAATGTATTTTCTGAAACTCCCTTACAGAGCCTTGAGGAAGAATCCATCAGCCAGAGAGCGCCCTCCGCTGGTTATGCTTCAGAAGACAAGAAAAGCTGGGGGAGAGACTTACATGGTGAGAAAAGGACAGGAGATGCAGCACAAAAACATAAAATGCCACTGAGAAAGAAAAAAATGACAAAGTTTGGAATACGTAAGAGGAAAAAGCAAAGAAGTAAATGAAAGATTAAAAAAAAAATTAGGTTAAAAGGGTTAAAAACCCAGGAACTATAAATTCAATTTCTTAACAGGTTATCCAATTTATGGTTATCTGGGTCTGGAGTGTATCCCAGTTGTCATAGGGCAAGAGGCGGGGTCCTCACCTGAACAGGTCACCAGTGCATCACAGGGCCAGCAGAGAAATAGAACCACAGACTCTCACAGCTAATTTTGAATGACTAACAAACATGCCTGTAGACCGGTAAATTTGGTCCACAGTAGGTGATTCATCCATCAACATGCACATTTTGTAAAGAAATACAGACAACAAAGAACAGATAAGCACAATACTGTATTATAAACAAATAAATTAGTTACACCGCATCATGCAGGATATCAACAGATAAAACTTCACTTTTGCTTTTTTCTGGGCTAAAAGTGCTGACCACTCTGAAAATGGTTTTGGGGTTTTTTTTACATACATGCAACTCACGTTTCATTGGTTGTGACTTTAGCACTAGATCCAAACAACATCTGTTTCATAAAGACGACTAACCATTTTTATCCACTGCTCTGTTATTTTGGTTATTCGCTATAATTATTTTTTACACCTTAATGTTTTCCATCATAATACTTTAATTTCTGTGTGTTTTTTTTTCTTTCTCCATTCTCTGTCAACCTTTCTTCCTTTATTTTTTGCTATTTATCTTCTCTGCTTCCACTTCTTTCTGTACTTCTCTGCGTATACGCTCTGTTTCCCTCCCTCCCTCTGTCTCTCTATGTATCTCTCTCTCAGAGACCCTGTCCTGAGCTGTGCTCTAAGCATCACTCCGGCTCTGTGCTCCTCCCTGATCTTCCCACAGTAAGATTATTTTCTGTTCTTGCTCTCAAAGCCTTAAATGTTTATCTTACTGTCCCCCTGCAGTTTGACACTGTAGCAGACTGTGTTGAGATCAGCAGCGTTATACTTAAAAGCTACACTGTGTACACTGAGGTATGGGATGCTTGATTTAAAAGGGATGCCTGTTTGCGTATGTCCGCCTTGCTTGTGTAAGCATGCTTTGTGTGTGTGTGTGTGTGTGTGTGTGTGTGTGTGTGTGTGTGTGTGTGTGTGTGTGTGTGTGTGTGTGTGTGTGTGTGTGTGTGTGTGTGCGCGTGCATGTTACACACTGTCATATGACAGTGGTTGGCTTGTTGTGGTGTGAAGGTCTCTTCGTCTGTCCTTAGTACAATGTTGACTTTCTTACATGTAATGAATACAATGATCATTGAAAAAAAATTTTCAGCAAAGAAGGTAAAATCAGCAACTGAATATTGTGTCATAGTGTCTCTTAATGGTTTTATGGCTCCAGCAAAATTACACCTACAGCAACTACTCAGCCGTGGAAACCCATGCCATGAAGCTTATGCCAATTCTTTCTGCTGATGTTAATGCCAGAGGAGGTGGGGAACTTTGCGTACTCTATCACTGAGTTGCTTCAGTTCTTTAACACTTCCACTGCAATAATACCACTGACAGCTTCTAATGTCTAAGAGGGAAGAAATTTCACAAACTGACTTGTTGCAATGGTGGCATCCTGTTACAATAAGATGCTGAAATTGAGAAAACTCTTAGAATAACAAATTATCTCAAAAATCTTTATAAAGGCAGACTGCAAGGTTAGGTGCCTGATTTTATACACCTCTGAAAATGGGATTGAAAGCAACCTAATTCAAAAATTAAGAGGTCTGGCACAATATTTTTGGCTATATGGTGTAATACCAACAAACTCCCATGTGTTTATTCCTCCCACAATAAACATATTCAGCTGACTTAATTTCACTCCTTGTTTTTCCTTTGTTATCCACAGGAGCTGCTGTGGCTCCTAATCAAAAAGAAATCCATACCATTGAATATTAGATCTAGAAGTATTCTCTAAGTATGTGATTTGTATAAAAGGCTTTAAACCCCCAAATCAGCCTCTGAATAAAACTCTACTCCTCAGGGTCTGACAGACACGAAGATAGTGAGCAGCAACTCACAGTTCAGCCCCATCTCTGTCCTGCGGGTTCCCAGCCAAGCAGACCTCAGCCAGGCCTACTCCCAGCATTCCTTGCACCGCAGTGTAAGTCAGCTAATTGACAGGAAGTCGATGATGATGGAGGAAGGAAGCTGGGACAACCCACTGGCACACGATTCTGGACTGGTGAGTATGGAGTTATGTTTATTATGAATTTCATTTGTTAACTGTTGGGTCTAACTCAGACCCCACTAATTCTAGAGACTTATTCCCGTGAAAGAAATACAAGTCAACAGCAATCGATCGTTTTCACTTGCAAGGGAAGTATCGTCTTGTGTCTCACACGAAAATGACCCCCGACGATGACCTCCTCCTGCTGCCTTTTATTGAGACACACAAGAAGTAACGCCCACATAGTTCTAAGACAAAGCTTTGTATGCCATGTGTGAATTTCTATATGTAAGTAGGAATGTGTGTGTGTGTGTGTGTGTGTGTGTGTGTGTGTGTGTGTGTGTGTGTGTGTGTCCTCCTGCTGACCAAAGGGTCGTAACCGCAGGAAGCTTACATCAAAAGACCTGTGATAACACACTTCAACCTCGCACCCAGAACCTCGAGAATCTGGGGAGGGGGAGAGTGGAATTGTTTTCATCCCACAGTTAAACTATATAGAGATGGATGGTCAAGCATAAAAATGACAAACATTTATCAATTCACTCTAACATTAACTACAAGTACAGAAGAGAGTAGTGATGACAATACAAACATTTTATGCTAATTATTCACCAGCCTCCTCCTCTTTTATTATAAAGTCATAAGAATTTACAATATTATGTGTTTAAAGTTTTCATTAGTATCATTGCCTAGAAAATATATGATAAGACTTTAATAAAGTTGCTTTGGGATTGTGGGTTTGACTTGCTCAATTCCTAGATGGATGCAGAATCAGTGAAATTGTACCGGAAAACAGAAATATAGACAGCTGAAAATCGCTGTTTTCATGCTTACTTTGTTTCTCTGATTGTTTTCCCCTCTTCTTTGATTCAGAACTAAATTTTGCGATCTTGTGTGGTTTCTTTCAGTATGTGGAGGAAGATGAGCTTGTGGATGCCATCAAGGCCTTAAGTTCTGTGAAAAAGGAGCACACCATGTTCACTGACACTCATCTTTAAGACCTGTCAGGTTTCACAGTTGCCATTCAGACCTAGTTGTAAAACAAACTAGCAAAACACTGTTACATGCTATTTGCACAGGCGGTGCTAAATACGATCTACTCAATTTAAACTATAAGTTAAACAACACACGTGTTATGAGGTATTAATTAAAGCATCATCATAAACTTTCTGTCACTTCATTAGGTATACCTTTTCAACTTCTCATTAACTCACTAAATATTTAATCAGGCAATCATATGGCAACAGCTCAATGCATTTAGACACGCAGACGCAGACAAGATGAGCTGCTGAAGTTCAATCTAAGCATCAGAATGTGTAAGAAAGGGGATTTAGGTGAGAATGAATGTGGCATGGTTGTTAGTGCAAGACCGGCTGGTCTGAGTGTTGCAAAAACTGCGATTTACTTGGATTTTTTTCACAAAATCATCTTTAGGGTTTCCAGAGAATGGTCTAAAAAAAGAGTGAAAAACTGTGAAAAATTTATATTTTCTGTTTTTCAGACCAGTGTCAGTTGTCTGGGCAAAAATCCCTTGTTGATCGTAGAGGTCAGAGGAGAATGGTCAGGCTGTTATGAGCTGATAGGAAGACGAGAGATACTCAAATAACGTCTCATTACAGTCAGTGTATGTAGAAGAACATCTCTGATCATCTCTGAACATCTCTGGTGCCTCTCCTGTCAGCTAGGAATAGGAAACTGAGGCTACTCATCACAGTTGGTTAATTGAAGATTGGCAAGTGTTGCCTGATCTGATGAGTCTGGATTTCTGTTGCAATGGTAGGGTGAGAATTAACCCTTTATTGACCGGCCCTTCAAATTTACCTGTAAAATGGGCCCGCCGGTGGGCCCATGGTCAATAAAGGGTTAAAGCATAGATCCATCCTGCATTGTAACAGTGGTTCAGACTGCAGGTGGTGCTGGTGTAATAATGTGGGGGGAATTTTCTTGACACATATTTTCTTGGGATATTTTCTGGGCCCGTTTACCAATTTAGCATAATTTAAATGACAGCCTACCTGAGTATTGTTGCTGACTCAGCAAGTCACAAAGCTCAAATCATTTCAAACTGTTTTCTTGAACATCAGAGGGAGTTCACTGTACTCAAATGGCCTCCACAGTCACTGATCTCAGTCCAGTAGATCATCTTTGGGATGTGGTAAAAAAATAAGAGTCACATCATGGCTGTGCAGCAGACAAATCTGCAACAACATTGTGTTTTGCTATCAATATGGACCAAAATCTCTGAGGAATGATTCCAGCACCTTGTTGAATCTATGCCACGAAGAGTTAATGTAGTTCTAAAAGCAAAAGAGGGTTCCACTCATTACTCGTAAGGTGTACCTAATGAAGCAGCCAGTGAGTGTATATAAGTAATATATATTAATATTTTGACAAATTTCAGGTTCAGAGTTGTAAACAGATAACCAAACATAATGTGGGAAAGAGAATATAATAGAAGTATAATAGAAGTATAATAAGTATAATTTTAGCCCACTTTGTGTATGACTTGAATACAGTTCACATGTGGACACAGTCAGCAGTGACATAAAATCGGTCATTATTCCAAGTCTGTTCCTTAAATGTATCCATTCGTGATTGTTATCCAGTATGTAGTATCAGACCGTGCTTATATTACGGTCCAGAAGAGCCCTTAAAGGACTCTGAGCAAATGTTCTGATTGTATTATGATACACTGTTTGCCAACTGTTAGAGGTTTAGTCGTTTTTGAAAAGTGCAGATTTACTTTAGCAGGTTTACCACCTGAGACCACCATAGAAATGAATGTTAATTAATCTGAGTCTATTCTTCGTCAACCAGTAATTATGCCTAGTAAGCTTTCACAGTATAGGAGCTGTAGTTGTAATGAGAAACATGGGCTTGATGTAGTTGATGTAGAAAAAATGCCAACTGTTTTTTTTAATGTGTTAAATGTGGCTGGGAATCACAGATGTGCCGTCTGATTGTTGCGATTATGTGAACTTGAAAGCTCAGTCTGAAATTCGGTCAGTTGTGTGTGTGCCGTTCAGTGCAATTTCAGTTTTGAGGAAGTGGCAGTAATGTAGTCAAATCTTTCTTAGCTGTAAGTCAAGATACACTTTTGGGTTTCAAAGTGCATTCGTCTGGATTCTGTGTTATTTGTGGCTTTTGGTAATTTTCATCCTGCTATTAAGAAGATCAAAGTAAAAGTGGCAATTTAATTGTTTAGTTGTTTTTTTTTAATGCAGAAATGAAACATCGCTTATATTAGATTGAACATAGAGACAGTATTTATTAATAAGAGGTGTTGGCTTTCTGTGTAATATTGATGAGTTTGATGTTTTGTGTACAATATTGAAGCCTATTGTATTATTACAAAATTATTTTTCTTTTTTTACATGATGACAGTATTATTTATGATTGTTGTATTTACAAAAGTCTTATTTATAGATGATTAATTTGTCTGTGGTTGTGTTTTTATCTGGAAAATGATAAATTTGACTATCAAAAAAATATTCTTGTGTTATTGCCTCTCATTTTCTTTAAGGTTTTTTTTTTTTACCATAAATATATGCAGTATTCTTGTGTCAAGCAAATTATGAACCAAATTTTTAAAGAGTCAGACCTCTTGTAGCATTTAAAAGATCCACAAATGTACCAGATTAATCTTCAAGCTAATGAGGTTTAAATATTAATAAAATAATGTAGAAATACAGTTCCAAAAAACAAAATAGCTTGCTTAGAAATAATCCTTAAAATATATGTAGCACTTTAAATGTGCCTCAGTTGCTGTTTACACACAGTAATAACGATGGTTAAATACTACTGGATGTTACATAATGAATGAAGTCACTCTATTAAAAGGGGCTCCATGGTGATCTAGCTGAAATGTAGATTTAGGAATCCTCTTTTCTGCTGAGTTAGTATAACACAGAATTGTGCCACCAGCTGCACAGGGACTCAGTTACCACACACACAGAGTCAAAAAACACAAGCACAAATACACACAGGGCCGGTGTCTCCATCAAAACTATGCAGCAGTAATTTAGTTTTGCTCCTGCATCCCTTGAGGGGACATCAAGGCAAGTTTGAAATTAACAAAGTGGCAGTAACAAGCATGCCCTCGCTCAAGGACACCAATCTGACAAGGGCACTTCTAAAACATTCACAGCCACATTCACAGCTATTGTCAGCCACAGAGTAGGGGGGAGAGGCTGTGAAAAGAGAGCTTGTGGAGTGATTGTAAGGGACAGTATGGCCCTGAGCTACACACACACACACAGACACACTCAGGGTTTTATTAAACTCATAAATCACAATGACGACAGACGCCATCGCAGAGAGGAGACTGTCTGAACGGGAAGGTTAGTGAAATGAGCGCGCTGGGGAGACACACATACACACCTTTGTGACACTCAGACAAAACAACAATTGCGCACTCTTAGTTATCCATGCAAACCTTACCCAGACGTGACTGACTTACGATGTATAGTATTAAAAAAAAATAGTGTCAAACTTTTAAGTGGTAAAACTATCATAAAATCACTTTCCTTTCAAGGATCTCATCATTTTTGTACATTTAGGAATATCAAATCCTAAAAAAAACACCCAAACAGCATTTGTTATAAGATTAATCCTGATATCGCTTTGATGATATCTGCCCAGAAATCTCGAGTGAAATGGTTCAAGACCGATGAAACATGATTCTTATGCACTGATAAATAAAGTAAATTGGAATAAAAAGGTATGTTTCTATCTAAATATAAATGTAAATTATGTAAATAGTTGAATATTTTTTAAGAATAACAATGTGAACTTATAAAAATGAAAAAACAAATCTGTAATTTTAAGAAAGAAGCAAAACATACTGAGTATAATCAGACGTTTTAGTGAACACAGTGGTAGTTTCAATTGCATGAACAATGTGACTCTATAGCAACTTAATATTCGATCATTACTCAATGCAGTGGTAAATAATATCGCGTAATGCATACACAATGTAGAAAACAAGAATGCACAGGCCTTTTTAAATAAACAGATATGTATTTCTTTGAGCTCATTAGCATCTGGCTGCCATATAATGTAAACATAGCCAGGGGAGGTTAAGGAGCAACAGATAAGAGACACTGCAGAAGATAAATAACTATGTGCAGAAATACTCATTTAACTCCATGTTTCTATAGAAAATAAACATTAGCAGGTTACTGTAACATTAGTCTTCATAGCGCAAATGCGAATGATGTTAGGTCCGATAGCATGATTATATTAATATAGGCCTTATGTTTGTATGAACAGTGTATACATCAACACACCATTAGACAAATCAATGCATCCGCATCAGGATTTTGTTCTGATTACACGTCCACATTTCACACACTTAATGTATCAAAATGTTACATCTTTGTACAAGCTGTTAGCACGCGGTCAGTTCTGTTGTCATTCAGAAATGATCACCAATGAAACATGTTACATTACTGCTGCTTTTGGAAAAGTGTGATTAATATTTCAGGGCATGGCTATGCTAATTAAGGTTGTCACTCACAGATATTTTTTGTTTCCAACCCTATATGGTATGCTTAAAACTAAAAGTACAAGTTACATTTAAAAAAAATAAAATAAAATCCCCCATCTCCGCTATCTCGGGAGGAAGTTTCGACTTTCCAATCTTAATGCATGTGAGGATTATGTGCAATGTAGTCTGCTAATGTAATGTTAAGTGCCCATGTATCAGCCACAACATCCGTATCAGACATTTACTGTTCTCAGTGTTGTAATGTTTATTTGTTGCCAGTGCTGGCTAAAGACAGTGTGATGAAGAGCTGAAAGACTTTAAAACAGTTCACCTACTTTTTTCATATTCAAGATCTCTTTGTGTCCCTGGAACAAATTGGGGAATTTTTTTTTTTTAAAAAAGCAACTAAAACATAATAAACATCAGTATCACTGTCGATCCAGAATTTCACAGTACACTCATCGGTAAATCCCTAATTACTTAATATTTAATGCCACTCTTTACATCTATTTTATCCCGCTGTAAAATCACAACATAACGTGGGCAGGTCTGTAATGTGCCTCCACAATGAGCTCCGTCTTCACAAGCATTTGGTCACAATTTTTTTTCAATTAAAACACATTAACGGACTGATAACCGCCAAACAAGTTACATAAGGCACTGCAACAGTCATTCAACACAACACGCATTTTATACCTGTTTCAAAGGGAGTAAAGTGATGTAGTGTAGGTCCTTGTTTTAGCATGAGTGTAGTGTGAAAATAAAAAAATAAATAATTAGAGTGATCTTGCACAGGCACCACTGTGAAAATAATAATAATAATGATAAAGCAGGAACACAAACGGTTCCTCTTACTTGTGAACTATAACAACAAGCTGACAATAAAATGTGTTCTTTCTCTCTGTTGAGACAAGAAGAACTTGACTATCTATACGACAAAATACTAAAAAGACATTTGCTTTTACTATTTTGTGTAAATATAATTTTTATTTCGCTTCGAGCACTGAATTATCTTCTTTGAATTCCACATATAGATCGTCTAATAAAATACCTCACATTTTTTAACATTGCAGTCCAATGCTTCACACAACTGTTTCAATTTTTGTCTTGTTTGAGGATCAAAGAGCCTGTTGAACTGCAATTAGTATAAAAGGAGATTAACAGTGTAACTTGACTGGAACTAACGGGTAAAACTGTGCCAGCTGAAGTGAAAAGCAGGCACTCATCCACACGGGGGTTCGACGTTTTTGCAGGCCGTTATCCACGTAGATTTCAGTTTGAATCGCCCGCATGTGGGAACCAGAGTTATTCATTTCTGGTGTGCATGATAAATCCACTGTTGCATAGTACTGAGCTGTCATATCGCAAACTCTGTAAAGTTGTATCGCCTGCTTGAACTGCTCGCTCTCTATTGGCTTTTTAGTGTTGTTGCTTTAACAACAATAACTACTGTGTCCCGAAGTATTCTAGGATCCACGTATCTGCCTAGAATTCTAGTGAAGGTAACACATTTAAGGTAAGTAAAAATCAATTGCACGACAAATTGCACATAGTGTCAGAGATGCTTGATATAATCGTGGCCTCTGGTTCGGGGTCTGATCAATTCCACTGCTCTAGTGCTGAACGGATCAGTCAGCCAATCAGGTGATCAATCACCAAATGGGGTCTAGTTTTACTGATTTGTTCCCTTTTTATACCATTATAAGTGAAATCGTTTGTGATAGGTAACATGTTATGACACTGTTTTAGACTAAAACATCTAAAATGACTTATATGATAATAGAAGTAACTGTTAGTTACAGATATGAAGACAGATCAGTTTAGATTAGGTTCTGAACAAAGTAATGCATACCTGATATAGGTTATTAGAAACACTTTGAAATATCTTGGTAAATGGTTAGTTACTGTTAGTGCTGTGGTATGTTATTAATGTTAATTAGTTCATGTTTTCACATTTAGAAGTGACCAACCACTCCTTTAACCGTACCTTGTCAAACAGACTTTTGTCCTGTTCTTGTAGTGGCTTTGTGTTCCTTAAGATGTTGAGTGAGCAACATCATAAAAGGAATAAAAAACACATTTTTCTTTCCAGGACTGAGCCAGCAAATGATCTGATTCATGCCTAAAACTTAAAGTGCTAACAAGATTATCAGCAATCTGTTAAGACAGCCTAAAATAAACACAAACTGAGACAGGAGGAGCATCACTGGCACCTGGCAGATTTTTACGAGTGTGAGTAATCTAAGAAAAAAAAGAAAAGCATTCCTGCCCTGACAGTGATGTTAGCGTTGGGATGTTGTATATTTATGTTGCGCTCATTACAACATGGCAGCACTCCTGTTGTGTGGGATTTGAAGAGAAACAAACATCCTGAACCATACTTTAACAAGGCTGTTGTGGAGGCGGAAAGGGCCGTCACTGCTTTTTTGCTTCGTGTTCCTCTTTTGCTCTTGAATTCTGTTATCATGATCACCTAGAGGGTGTACATCTACGAGATAACTTCCACTGAGAGCAACAGAAAAGGCGCCCTCACAGGCTGCTGTCCTGGCTGGATGGCTCAGGTACCAGCTTCCTGTGTCGTGGTGAGGTGGACAGTTTGGTGGGGGAAGGAGAGGCATTTGAAGAAGAGTCGCTCCCACCGCCTTCTGATCCAGAGGGGACAGAGGCAAGGTGTGGAACTGGAGGAGCCCTCTTTCTCCCAAGAAAGCTTCCTTCCAGTACTCCCCTTTTCCTCACACCTCCATCAACCTTCACCGCGTCTCCTCCCGATGCAGGAGCCTCTCCTTCTTCTGACTGAGCATGTACCTTTCGCCTGACGTCACCTCCTGGAATTGGGCTGTCTGGAGGCTGCCGTGCAGATTCCTGACTGGATTCAGCTTTTGTGGCAGATACTCCAGACGCTCCAGCTGTTGTGTTACAGCTTGCACTTGTGGTACGGGAAGCCCACAGCTCCAAGACTGAGGCTCTCCTCTCGCTGTCTTCAGGCCCAAAGTCACAAAGAGAGCGGCGGGAATCAGGGGTCTGCCCTGTGCTGTCCAGGACACCTCGAGTCAGGCTGAAGTTCTGGAAGTCTCTATGAAAGCATGATAATATTGACAGTCACTGCTAGATAGATAATGGAACATAATGCAAACAGGGACAACTCAGCATTTCCTGAACTTAAATTAGTAGAGCATAATCAAATTACTATGTTATTGAAAAGCCAAGCAATGAGACTATAAAGCCAAGTGCTTCTGTTATGGTAAGGCGCCACAAAGTTTCCATCTCTTCCCTGCTCTGTCGTCAGCCAACTAGCTCTTCTTTGGCGAAACACAGCATTGTGGGTGAAGAACAACTGATTTAGAAAGTGGTTAAATCGCACAAGAAAAACACTCAATCTTGCTTACTAGTCTCAATATTTGGGTTTTGTTTTTTGGGGGGGGGGGGTTAAGTTTTGAAATCCTAAAGATTTCTGTTATCACCTTAGTATACTCTTATTTGAACCCTTCTAGTATAAGTGTTTGACAAATGATATTTCACCGGTAGCTGTGGAAGGACTCAGTTCGACGAGCACGGGCCAGCAGGGGGCTCTCTCTGTAGGGTCGCACAGCTCCATATGTAGCCTGGGTCTCGGGAATGGGCTCTGGTGCCTGTAACTGCAGACTGAGGTTGATGACAAAAAAAGAAGAAGTCTTTTATGTTCATTCAAGCACATCTTCTGATAATTCAGACGGCATATATAGGTTTGTAACCTCAATAAATGAATGCTGTCTTTCTAACCTCGAACAGGACTCTCGGAGGCGTGTGTGGTGTAGCAGAGAGGGGGCGGGGCTAATGTTAGGTGTCGCACAGCGGGAGGTGCTCAGGTCACACTGGTCCAACAGTTGTAGCAGCTCCTCCTCTGTAGGCCCACCTATATCTATCAGAAATAAGAGGAGCCTCATATTAAAAACTTACTGTTTCATTAAAACAAACACAACATTCGCCTTCACATTTCTAGCTTTTCACTAATCTCTCTCCTTCCTCACCCTCTTTCTTCCTCTCTTCTCCTTTATTGGCGGTGTCCATCGCAGTGGTCAGGTCCCACATTTGGATGCTGCCATTGCCGTGACCTGTGAACAGATAACGGCGAGGTCGGGACCCCATTCGACTGGAGCCCTCACACTCCCGTACCATGAAGCAAGTGATGGTGGTCCCATCCACTGACTGCACTTCGCAGATCCTAAGACACAAATAAAAATGTTAAATGAAATTAAGTCACGCGACCACAAAGACAAAAACTCAGTCATTTACCGGTAGTAAATTTTAAAAAGAAGTGCCAAGATCCTACAGGGACATTTAATGAAAGAAAAGAAGTATCATGTATGTCAGATGATAGGAAACAAAGTCAGATAAAGGTCAGGGGAGCAGAGAGGCAGGGCATTGTACCTTTTCCCAGTTGATGAGAGCCTCACAAACAGTTTGTTGGTGATGGGGATCACCTTCTGGATAAAAACTTGCTGATCATCTCTCTCTCCAAAAGGACCTGAGAATAAAAAGCCACCTCAGTGATGTTAACATACTGCACAAATACTGCAAAAGCCACTACGTAAACTTTAATCATAATTAAAGTTTAGTTTATTTTAGTGTCACTCCATGGAGCTTCACCAACGTATAGATACATTTTCAGTTAAGGTTAATAATGATGATGATGATGACTGGTAACTCTAACCCTAACCCTATTTTGCACAGGGGGGGATTTCTTGTTTATCTTATCAGTGGTGGATTAAAGAAGTTTATGTGTATTACAGTGCAAACACACTTTTTAACTCTCTCACCTATATCATTCCCGGAGCCGTAGCTCCCGTGACTCTCTGCTTCCTCCAGAGACAGAATCTTGAAGGAAGCTAGAGGGGTGGAGCCTGGCTGTGTGGAGATCATCCCTCTGAAACGGGTTACTGTCCACGTCCGAACGTGGTTGTTATCTGCACACACTGACAGACACAAATACACAACCACATAAGATGCAGGCAGCTGTTATCCTATAAAATCCTCTATAGCCCACACATAGACAGGGATACTGCCTGCAACACCTTCCTCACCTGATACCAAATGTTTCTCAGACAGCATGATCTTTGTCACTGGGCTCCTGTGCACAGTGAAGGTCTGAAAGAGCTGGGGTCCTGATCCTACTGTCTCTGGGTGTTGCACGATCACTCTCACTGCTCCACTACTAGTCCCATAGGCTATCTCGATCCAGTTCCCACTCACACCTGAGAGTAGGAGCAGAGAAGTGGAAAAACAAAAAGCACAATATAAATATGTACAACTAAGTAACGGTCATTTTTCTTACATTCAAATCTGTGGGAAGAAAAAAACTTGCCCACTCACTGGTTTTAGGTGTGAGGTAGACAGACAGTGCAGTGATGGCGTCATTGGATGGGTCGTGATAAAGCTCGGTCACCAAAAGATCGTTGTCTTTCATCCTCAGAGGAAATTTTTGCATGTCTGAAAAGAAGAAGGTTACATGTTAGCATGTCTTTGTTGCGGCTTTATAAGCCCTTCACTGACTAATATCCTGACTCAGATCCTGGAATGAATCCTCTTAATAAATTTCAGTCTTTTAGATGGGGGGGGAGGCCATGGTAGTTTTATAAGCATTTCATAGAGAATGATGAATGCATGAAGGAAAAAGACACCTGTGTTTACTAGAATCGTTCCAGAATATTTTACTATTTGTAGGTTTTTTGGGGGTTTTTTTTATCTTACAGGTATTCATTTTTAATCTGCTTCAGTGCCTGAAATTTGTGATAGGCACAACAGTGATCATCATAGATCAAAGTTACCAATTTGCTCCTGGTTTGAAGAGAAAAAAGCAAGGGCAGTACTGCTTGGCTCACATAGAGAGGAACACCTCTGTCTGTGGCATTTGACAAGACGTAAGAGTGATCACTTTACTCATGCACTTAATTTTAAGTCATGTAAACAGTCATTATGTTAAACCAGGTTTGGTTACCCTCCGTTAATTATCACAAAAAAAATTAAATGTATCATTGTTTTGCAGCAGGGGCGTCCACTGGAATAAAAAAAATCCATAAACTCCGTGTCAGACAGAAAAAACATAAACCTGTGTGTGTGTACCTATGTAGTAGATAGAGCCATTGTTACAGCCCAGTAGCAGGAAGGATCCTGCAGTGTCACAACTGGTGATGGGAACCACATCTTGAACCTAACAAGAAAAAAAAAAGGGAACTCAAAATCAGTTCAGTATTGGTGCCTCTCACTAGGAAGCAAATCTAAGTTAAACAAATGCACAATTCAATTATTCAGTATATCATTTATAATAAACACAAACAAGGAAAATCACAAGCACTCAGCCTTCTCTGTGTTTTACTCACATACGCTCTCCTACCTGCCAGTGTTGTGTGACAGCATTCCACACTCCAACCTTTCCTGTATGACTGGTAGCCACCAGCTGGTTCCCGATAAAGAATAGATCGTCAACAGGTACACCAAGACTGAAAATCCCTGGGGCAGCAGAGAGAATGAACTTTAACAAACTTGTAGAAAGCTGGAAAACGTGAATGTAGACTAAAGGTGGAGTCAGAGATTGAAGGACGTTACGGGTGATACAAAATGGTATGTATGTATACCTATTAAAAAAATCTAGGCTAAAGCATTAAAATGGGGGGGGGGGAGGGGGGGGGGGGTGTTTCTGTTTATTTGTTTTTTGTTAGCCTACCTATCTCATTACCGCTGCCTCCATCTTGGATACTCCAGAGGATGATACTGCTTTCAGAGGCGGCAGCCACCATCTTGTCTTTATCTCCGTGTGGGCCACCCACCACCTTTGCATTGAGTGCAATACGTTCAATGGTCCAGTCAAGGTAGGGAGAGGAAAACACCTGCTGCCATCCAGAGGATTCCTTTATCCTGCAGAGAAAAGAGCACAGAAATACTTTTTACCCTCTGATTATTTTTATGCCTTTCTCGTTAAGTTTTTAAATCAAGAGTGACAAACATGCACCTCTGCACTGGAACAGTTGGATTTGGTTAAGATTAAAGAAGTCTGATATATGAGCTTTCATAAATGTGAGAGTACATACCCACTCTTATTACACCTAATAAAACTTTTACTAGGTTGTCCGTGTTGTAAAAAATTGATATTTGCAAAAAGAAATAATATTTTACTCTCAGTGTGGACTGTTTGCTTCAGCTATAATTAATATTTGAATCAAGTTAACTTGAATAAAACCAAAGATGACAGCTTGAATGCTGGCACTCAGAAACATGAGACATAAAAGACAATGAATGCATGTGTGCATTATAAATTATTTAATGTGTCCCACTTTTGAGCTAGAGCTGTATGAGAAATGTTGTAATATTACCTGTAGCAGATTACAAAGTGCGCATAGGCTGCTACAATCCAGTTGTGGTGTCCTGCTATAATCAGCACCTTCCTAGGGTCAACCATGGGACCTGCACACACAAACAAAACACCATTAACCTCATGTCTTTCACAGCATGCTTAGCAAGCCTTTTTTTTCTGCCTAATTACTCATTTATTGGTTTCTAAATTACCTAAAATGGGATTCAGATCTCTAAAAGCAGCCAGATACTCTACTCTCTGTTTATTACCTCTAATATGTACATCACATGATACCATCATTAGCAAGGAGCAGACCAATTTGAAACTGGGCTACTTCAGTGAGTGCTACTAACGCGCTAAAAGGATGTCAGGTCATATTAGCTCCAGCAGTGATGCACACACACACAAACACACTGTACATGAACTGAACTCTCTTACTGGCATATAGATACTGATGTGGCACACATACGACTGCATCATAACTGTCCTTGCTCCTTTACATGCAGTAGATGCACAGTTGTTGGGGAAGGCAGAAGGCAGACCCCTGTTTCTACTGACAAGTCACTTACTACATTTCCTGCTTGTTTTTTATTCTGAGATTACACCTACAGTATATTCCACAACTGAGTTTTCACGATTTGCTACAATAGATGTAAGCACATGCAAAATCTTCAGATTATGACTATTATTTATCTTGTGTATTCAGAGAGATGTCGCAGGCTACTTGCCCAGTTTGTGGCCATCATCTGTTCCAGGCGAGGCAGAGAAGGATGGGTGAGAAAGGGGGCCAACGCGGGTGAAGCCCTCTGCTCCACTAGGGCCTGGCCGTTCATCTGAAGCAGAGCCAATGGCTGCTGATGCGGGGCTTGATTTCCGGGCAGGGATGGCTGTCAAGATTAACAGAAATTTATAAATAAAAATTCCTGCTGACTTTCCTGTGCTGTTCTAGAACTTAAAAGCAGGTTATTTCCATCCTGGAACTTTTTTTTTAGATATTTATATATATGTATATATGTATATAAAACCTCAGAAGGATGATCTTTCAGTTCAGTTTCAGTGTCGCTCAGTTTCACGTCTTTACCTGGGGGTGGCAGGTAACCATGGAAGAGAACACTACCACATGATGAGCGGTCCAGTTCCTCACACAACAGCAGGCGACGCACTGCACATGTATGCACGCACACAAAGACAGGGGGGCAGACAAAAAAACAAAGCAAAAAGCAACAATATGCAAATTAGTATTAGGTCATTATCTTAATAACATTAATATGGGTTACTTAATATAGTTACTGATGCTGATTTTCTTTTTCTTTACTGATGGAAATTTTCCTCAGGATCTTGTTCTTTAGTTTGTTTTGCCAAAGTTCATGTCCACTTTGATTCAAATTAGATCCAAGTACTTTGTTCTGTATATAATGAGTTTAAGAAGGTGATCAGCTTTCACTGAGGTAAGCTTCCCATTTGAGTACAGAGACAATGCAGGGAAGTTACAAACACTGAAACAGGATGTAAAACAACATTAGAGTACGTGGAACTAACACTATTACAGCTGCGAGCTTGGTTAAATTGAGCCTCAAAAAAACATTCAAACTAAAGAGCAACATTTCACATTAATGACAGCAGCTCTTTGTACTATACTCGTTCCAAAAAAAAACCCCAACCTACTCAACTATTATGCAATACCTGCTGATATTGGAGACATGGAGTGAACGCTGGCAAAATGTATTGGCTGCAAAACAGGTTTATTATAAGCTTTCCACAATGTTTGTACTCATACTTGGCTGACTCTGTTTCCTGTTAAAACTTTGTTCCACAACATACCCAGAGGAGTAATCCCATAAAACTCTGCTTCATGTCTCAGGACGCTGATGTTGACACCCCTGCAGAGAGAAACAAACAGTATATTTGTTCTGTAAGTTACGAGGAACAAACCGACAGAATTACACCAAAAAATAAACAGATATTTTCTGAATATCATTAAGACTGCTCACCGCAGGTCCAGTTCTTTGGTTCGGAGGAAATTCAGTATTGGTGCAAAAGCTGTCGGGTCTCTGTCAATAAATATCTGAAAGACAGAAAATCAGTTGGTGAGGACTGAAAATCCAGCAGTTTGTCGCAATGGACACAAAAGCTGACTAACTATTAAGTCACTTGATTGAAGAGTTAATGAAAATGTCACAGCTCTGGAGAGTTACAGTGAACATTTCTGTTTATTTTCTAACACTTTTCAGAATCCACAACAAATTATGGAACTAAAGTTATGAAGTCAGAAGTGGCCTTGCAAAAACAGCGCGTCATCCAACAGCAGAGAAGTGGATGTCAGCTCATCTGCTCATCTCAGCATCATGTATCGTACTTCAGAACAGTAATGTGTAACAGACAAAATGTCATGTCCTTTTTTATTTCCCTGATGTTGGATGGTGCCTGCAGATGCTGCCCCAGTTTGGTAGCAACAGCTACTCACAGCTCCAGTTTCATCCCGAAGAGTGGAGATCCTTCCACTCAGTAAACTGGAAAAGAGACACACACACAGAGTTCTCCAGTTAGCTAAAGCACATCTCTATTTCCACTTACCACCAGTGTCACCACTACAAGCAATTATTTTACAATAACAAACACTTGGCTAGCCTGTTGACACTGAAATACAAATTATTACCATATCAGTGTCTGCTGCTATTAACTATGACAATTAAGCTGAAAGAGTCTGCATGAAAAAAAAAACTTCAGACAGCTGGCAGCAGAGCAGATAGACTGACAGACGGGCAGACAGACAGGTGCCTTGGCAGGCATTTACACTACTTGGTCAGCTGTTGTCAAACTGTGAGCCAGTCCAGTGTTTTGAGTTTGTTACGACTCTGGTATCTGCCTAGCCCCAATCAGCTGTTTAGCCTTAGAGGGTAGGATTCCCTCTAAGGCTAAAATCTGATTTTAAAAAAGCCACACATTCCAATACCTTTATTATAACATTTACATTGAACACTTTTTCACAGAGGACTAATTTATCATGAACCTTTTTCCGGTAATAGTGAATAGTAATTCTAATCCCCTGATATTTACCATCACTGGGATTGTAGCAGGATTAAGTAGGGCAGAAATGACATAATGTAACATCCATACTTAACATTAATTATGTAATATGAATGAGTGCATAGTTATATGCTCACTGAGTCTGACTGCTATATGCATTTAGATCATTTTTTACACAGCAACTGTAGACAATACAGAGAAGTCACACAATTTACAACTAAAGTGGAGCTTCTCATTTGGTAGCAGCAGTAAGGGAAGAGCAGTAACGCAATCAGCTCCGTGTATTAACCAAATATATCCCATGTGCTTTACAAGAGTCTGGCAGCATTTACAGACCTTGAAAAGAAAGAGTCTGGGATCCACATCAGAGTCTGTCTGGAGGTGCTGAACCTGCAGTATGAAGGCGTAATGGCACAATTATAACAAAACACAGTATTGTGAAAAAATAGAAAGTTGCATCATTAAAATCATGACTGGGCAATCTGTCGACCAAGAGGTATAATTAGTCGTCACAACAATGACTGGTGTGGCTAAAAGAAGAAAAAAACTGCCTTTATTATGAAACTGATATATTGTGTATTTTCAGTGTGTACATTATCCCTCGTGTGTAAGAAAGTAGGAGTAACGATCAAGTAAACAAGCTTGTGTGGTGTGTCTACTCGGGCTACATCCGTGGCTGTTTGTCAATGTAAACACACATCATTACCCACAGGAGCTCAAATTTCACAAATAATTGCCATCATCTTTTGAGGTGTCCCACTGACGAAGCTTACCTCGTCCCACCGACGTTTAACTGAATGATCTCTCCCATCGCAGGCGTTAAACTGTTACCATTTGTGGCCATGATGAAGTGAACCAGCGAAAAGTCGCTGCTCCGTTATGAACGTTTCTGTCACGAAGGCTAGCTTGCTAACGCTCCAGTCCCCAGCTCAGCTGATGCCCCGACTCCTCAGCCTCACAGCCTCTCCTGCTTCCACCTTCCATAAAATATCCGTTATACACGACCTATGTGAACCGCGTTGCTATCATGAAGCCTCCGCATAGTGAGCGAAGACGGGCTGGGAGTGTTTTTTAATCAAAAAGGCAGCCACACAATAATTCCTTTATTTTCCTGCGCGCTTGTTTGCATCACTGCATAGATGTAAATCGTGGATACTAGCTTGCGCAGGATTTTAGCAACGTGAAACAGCTGTACGAGCCTGCTAAAAAAAAAAAAAAAAAAAAAAAAAAAGCCAAGAGAGTTCCCCTCTACCAACTTCCGCTTTCGATGAAACAACGTAGTGCCAATCGCTAAAACAATGTTTTAAGGGGAAAATTATTTTTAATTAATAATTAATTTAGTATTGCTAACCGGCACGAGATACGTACGTTTAATTAATTACTAAAATAGTTATGTGACATACAAGCACATATTTATGAAATTACAATGCCCAGTGAGAACTTCTGAACTTGAATCTCATATTAAGGGATCTATCTTGATTGTTGTTCAACACAAGTCGCCAGAGCAAAATGCATTTTACTTTGGACGGTTAAAAAAAAAGAAAAAAAGTGCAGCATAAAAATAAATACAAAACTAAATACTTGGTAGGTTGAAATTTTGAGATACCTAACTCGGAATTTTCCGATTACTCGATTTTTTTTTCCAGTTGCGGAAATATGAATATGAAATAGCTCAAATGATTACACAGTTTTCATTGCGTTTAAGGTCAACGATCGTGTGATGGGTTAAAAACAAAATCACAGTATGTATCCATCTATATGTAACCATCCATCATATATATATATATATATATATATATATATATATATATATATATATATATATATATATATATATATTTATATATATATATATATAGATGTATATATATATATATATATATATATATATATATATATATATATATATATATATATATATATATATATATAACAAAAATAATGTAGCCTTTTTATGTAACATTTTTAAATAGCGCTATTCGACGTACTCACTGCTCTGCGTTTTCTGTGCGCAAGCAAGCTCTCCTCAAGTGTTGCCCCGCCCCTCCCACTTATGCTGTGCGAAAGGGACTTGAAACCCTGCAACATTTTTTTTTATGGCGAACTAACATTTTTTATATTGCCGTCTCTTTGCAGCTTTTTCATCAGTATGTAACCCAGGGCTGTTTGTTAACTTTGCGGTGCTGTCGTGATCCACGGTAAGACGTTAGTATGTTGCTGTTCAACTTTTTATGTTGGCAATCTGTTTATTTACCTTTCATTAGCTTGTTAGCCTGGGGAAAGTTAGCCAAGGAGTGGGTGGTTGAACTTTAAGCTAACATTGAACACTAGCAGGAACCTAACCAAATAAGTTCACTTACACGAGTTATTTAGTCTCCTGTAACAGTAATGTCATTTTGCGTCTAAGCTATCAGTAAACCACGGGGCTTCCTCTCTCAGTAACTTAATCACACAATTATAGGTAAAGAAACTAGAGTCGGAGAGTAAACGTGAATTACAAATTTTGCTAATGCATCCTAAATGCATCTTAACTTCTTACTACTTGGAAAGAATTGTAGCTAATTTATTAGCACTAACGACTCATCCATTCTTCGTGAAAACACCTTTGGATGTTGAACAGCCATTTTTAATCAATACGGATGTTATTAAAACACGATATGGACATAAATGTGAATGATTCTCAACTCTTCTATCTCTTAGAACACGTTGTACTTGTTATAAAAAAAGCTTATAGAAGCCCTCTCACGTTCTATACATATGTGTTATTGTTTACAGTCCTCCCTTCTGAGCGCTACGTTGTTGAAAAGCCTGCCTGAGAAGAAGATGGATGTGTGACTCGTTCAAACAGAGATAGGAGAAACAAGAAAGAGACATTGTGTCACTTGTTTCAACTCAGAACCTGTGTGTTATGATGTCTGAGTCAGAGGGGAGGGGAACTCCCTGTACTGAGGGAAAGCCAGAGCTCACATCAGGAAACATGTCCAGTACTACCCACCAGGTACAAAGTGGACCCTCTGTGTCTCCGTCTGTGTCCTCTGTCCAGCCTAGTACTATCTCAGCGACAGAGGATGAGGACGAAAGTGAAGATGAATCATATATTCTGGAAGAGAGCCCTTGTGGCCGCTGGCAGAAACGTAAAGAAGAGGTAAGGGTGGATCATTGAGCTAAACTATAAAATGAGGCATAGAAGAAAACAAAATGCTGGAGAGAATAAAAATAGATGATGAAAACACCAAACTTGAGGAAGGTGTTTTTGACGTCTGCTTCATTTTTGGTTGTAAAATATCTGATCTCATGAGCCGCTCTTCCCTTTAAATGTAGGTGAATCAGCGCAACGTCCCAGGGATTGATGCTGCATACTTGGCTATGGACACAGAAGAAGGAGTGGAAGTAGTTTGGAATGAAGTTAAGATCTCAGAGAGGAAAAATTTCAAAATGCTGGAGGTGAGGCACATTGTTACAGAGTGATCAGGCACATTGTTACAAAGTTCATAGTGACGCTGTGGCATTTTTTGAATTTATGAGTGATGTCATCGGGAGCTACTTTACAGGAACTCTCTATGAGCAAGTGGAAAAGCAACATTTTGTACTATTTTATTATAACTGCTATGCTTTCTGCCCTTTTTTCTTGGATTTAGGAGAAGGTAGAGGCTGTATTTGATAACCTGATCCATTTGGAGCATGCCAACATTGTCAAGTTTCACAAATACTGGGCTGACAAAAAGGACAACGGGGCCAGGGTGAGTCTCAGGCTTTTGGAGACATTGTTTCATATTCTGTCAACTCCATAAGAATTATTACTATTGCCCTGTAATAGTAATAATTCTCAGGCTTTTGGAGACATTGTTTCATATTCTGTCAACTCCATAAGAATCATTACTATTGCCCTGTAATAATCACAGTTTACATTTGAACAATGTCTCTCTTTGTGTTTGCTACACACTTCTTTATCTCCCTAAGGTGATTTTTATTACTGAATATATGTCATCTGGAAGCTTGAAGCAGTTTCTGAAAAAGACAAAGAAGAATCACAAGACCATGAATGAAAAGGTAAAAAAACCCAAAACTTTATAATACTGCATATGTACTAGAATATATGAAAAGTCTTCTCTAAAGGTAAAAAGTAACTGTGTTTAAAGCCAGAATGTGGGACTGTCTTTCTGGAGCAAAGCGTAGTTTTCATATTATAGTAAAAAATATGTGCTTCTTATTATTTGGTTAAATGTCAAGCCATTTTGGAAACCAACTAGAAATTGCTCTGATAAATTGTGTGATCCTACAGGCTTGGAAGAGATGGTGCACGCAGATTCTTTCAGCTCTAAGGTCATTTTTAAAAAATGTTCTTTTATTTTAATATACACTCACATTGATAGAAATCCAGTACATTGTATGTATTTGTAATTTCTTTTTCTTTTTTTCCTGATATGCAGTTATCTTCACTCCTGTGATCCTCCCATCATCCATGGCAACCTGACCTGTGACACTGTCTTCATTCAGCACAACGGCCTCATCAAGATTGGATCAGGTATAAAATTACACAGGTTTCATCCCCTGCGTTTTAGGTAGTGAAGGCAAAGCAACAGTAAAGGAGTCAAATTATAATAAATTATGGATTAAGAACCAAAGTTTTCGTAGAATTAAACAGGAAATTTATGTGATTTTATGTACAAAAGAACAAGAAACAGTGTTCAAGTGTTCAAGTCTTGCCAGTGTTAAATATATATTTAATACACAGCCCATATTTTTGCTTTTACTTTGCAAGCTGAGCAGGAAATAGACTTTGAGGAGTTCAGACTTCTTATATAATGGTCAAATCTTTGCCTTGTTCTTGTACAAACCAGTCCTGCACATCATATGAGGGAACAAAAGTTGTGCATAATGTGGTTTAGAAAACCAATTTTCTGAGTGTAAATATGGCTACAGTGACTCAAGTGTAACCACAAAGCCTCCAGACAATCCCACACTAAAGTTTAAACAACAGAAGGTAATATTTACATCGCTAGTTTCTGAATTTGGTTCATCTTTTCATCGCCTATCTTTCTTGTTTTGGGTTTTTTTTTTTCATTTCTTTTTCAGTTTGCAGTCATGCTTCTTCCTATCCTATGCTTACTTTTCAGACTTTTCTTACTTTTTCTCTCATCCTTCTGTGTATTCTGAAAATAATTATCCTTATCTCATTTGCAGTTGCTCCAGACACCATTAACAACCACGTAAAGACTTGTACCGAGGAACAGAAAAACTTGCACTTCTTTGCTCCGGAATATGGAGGTAGATTTAATCAAAATAAGACCTTATATTATTTTTCTCTTATTACTGATATTAGCAATTTATGCCTATGATACAGCTCTGTTGGAAAACATGTTTAAACACATGAACTTCAGCTTTCTCACAAAAATACTTTTATTATATTAACATGATTGAAAAGTCAGGGTGTTCCATATTTCATTTTCTTTCCTTTAGTTTAAGAGAGTACACGTTTTTCTCTTCAAAACCCTTTCTGTTAAATAAAATATGGCAAGCTTGTATTTTTATACAAACAGAGTATTTTATGTAAATGTATATAACATCAAAGTAATAGAACAATATAAAATGTAAGGAAGAGGTCCTTGGAGACATACTAAATTCTTATGCCCTATTCTAATATTTTTGCTTATTGCGCAGTTATTTTTCCATTGAAATTGCAGGCACTAAGTACTTCATGCAACAGGATCATGTATGCTCTTATTAATATCTCTTTTTGGGTTGGGTTTTTTTGGTTTTTGGGGGGTTTTTTGGTCAGCTGGTGTGCTGTCAAAGACGCACTTTTGATTATTGGATCATAGGTCTTAGTCTAGATTACGATGTAATATATGTACATACTGTCTTTTCCCATTGTAGATGTTGATGTTACTACAGCTGCAGACATCTACTCCTTTGGCATGTGTGCCTTAGAGGTGAGATGGGATCCGTAGTATATGATATATAAGAGCTTAAACTGTTTCCCAGAGCTGTCTGTTAATGAGTGCTGATGTGTTGCAGATGGCACTGTTGGAGATTCAGGGGAATGGAGACTCTTCTTATGTTTCTCAGGAGGCCATCAACAGTGCCATACAGTTACTGGAGGACCCACTGCAGAGGGTGAGATTCAGTATATCGTGTGTTTGTAGGCGTCAGCATCTTTATTCAGTCCTGATCAAAAGTTTAACACCACTTTAAAAAATGGCAAAAAATCATATTTTGCATGGTTGGATCTTAACAAGGTTCCAAGTAGAGCTTCAACATACTACAACAAGAAATGGGAGTAAGACAAAAAATTTTCTGGACATAGCCAGCAGCTGTTTGATGCCCCTGCACCTCTTGAAGCTCCATTGTTCCACTGAAGGAAAAAGCACCTCACACCATTTTTTTGAAGCCCTTCAGTCTCAGATGCCGTCTGATGTTTATGGGGCTGCAGTCTGCACCAGTAACAGCCTTAATTTGGGTTGAGGACCATCCAGTGTCTTGTACAACAGCCAATTAGATCCTCCGGCTCAGTGCTTGTGAAATATTTTTGGTTCTTCCAATTAAACATAACCCTCAGGATCATTTAAGAAATTCCAAATGACTGTCTTACTGCGTCCCACCTCAGCAGCGATGGCATGCTGCGAGAGGCCCTGTTTATGCAGTTCAACAACCTGACCGCGTTCAAAAAGGGAACGTTGTTTTTTTTTGCCTTTGCCATCAGAACGTCATGACAGTGTGAGTATCTGACAGAAAATGACATTGAATCCACATTTTTGCACAGATTTGGCCTTGTGGTCCTAAACATGTGGTCCTAAACTTTTGATGAGGTGTTTCAGTTTAAGCATTACTTTCATTAAATTGCATGCTCAAAAAATGTTTTGTCTCATTCCCATTTCTTCTGTATATTATAGTTTTTGTTTCCTTTGTCCTGCCTCCCTCCCTCACCCTCAACCGGTTGCGGCAGATGTATGCCCCTCCCTCTCCTGGTTCTGCCAGATGTTTTCTACCTGTCAAAAGGGAGTTTTTCCTTCCCACTGTTGCCACGTGCTTGCACACAGGAGATCACCTAATTGTTGGGTTTTTTCTTATGTTATATAGGAATTAATCCAGAAGTGCCTGGAATGTGACCCTCTTGCCAGACCTACAGCCCGGGAGCTTCTTTTTAACCAGGCTCTCTTTGAAGTACCGCTCTTAAAACTGCTGGCTGCACACTGTATTGTCAGCCATCAACGTAAGTCCCTTCCTGCCAGCAAAAGCAAAGTTTTATCAGGCTTAAAACTTGCAAACCTCTCATGAAGAAGACATTTCTTTAAAACTGAACAAGCAAATTTAGAAACATAACTTTAAACTGCATTGTTAACAGTGTGATAAACATATTGCACTGCAAGTTTCATAAGCTTTTTTTCTGCTAATTCATTATCATCTTTTTGTGGTGTGGTACTGAGCAAAACAGGTCGCAGGCTAGTGTGACTAATGGTGTCATTTCCTGCCTCTTGAACAGATGCAGCAACAAGCATGTATGCAAGTGTAAATTTAAAGATATTTACTTTTATGTTAATTTAATTGCCCAGACATGATTCCTGAGAATGCCCTCGAGGAGATCACTAAGAAACTGGACCCAAACCTGGTTGTTGCCGAGACCAAAGAGGATGTTCAGCTCAAGTAAGTGCCAAAGGCTGATATTCGTGTTGTAGTTTAAATGAACATTTAAAATTATGTTTTTATTTTGCACCTTATTTAAATAGCAGTAACATCAGTGATATAAAGTATTCTCTAGGTTGTTTAGTAGCAGAACATACTGTTTATTCAGCAATATAATAGCTGAAGGGTTGTCAAATAACCCCCCAAAATATATATATATTTAGTTTTTTGTATTTTTCATTAATCATTATATTATATTAAATATTGTCTCAAATGGTTTAAAAAAGTACTATTCCCTTTTTTCTGTAGGCTTTCACAGTTTCCTGCTTTGGAGCTGGACAAGTTTCTGGAGGATGTGAGGTAAATGCACATCTGCTGTATTAACCCTGTGTATGCTCAAAAATGGGTCTGGCCACAAGGAGGCAGTAGTGGGCCATCTGACTGTTTTTTGTACTGCCTACACTTATCTTTTAAAGTACTATATGATGTGATACTATTTTGGATATTTTCAGTATCTTAGATTTTGTGGCTATTATTTGTTAAAAAATAAAATGTTGTGTTTTGGGCCTTTGTCTTCAACTATTAACCATATTTATTACACTGATTTATCCAATTCCCATTCTTATTCCATTGTCTTATCAGTTCACTTTGTTTCTTTTTTATGTTTTCTCCACATTTTCCTTTCTTTTTTCTCTCTTTTCATCAGGAATGGTATTTATCCAATGACGGCATTTGGGCTACCCTGTCCACATCAGGCTCAGAAGGAGACTATTAAATCTCCTGTAGTCGTCCCTCCAGTCAAATCCCCAACGCCTGAACCTTCAGAGCTTGAGACACGGAAGGTGTGTAAAACAACTTATACCAGCATAATGGACATTGAACTGGCCACTGAATGAAGACACAGTGCATCATATGTAGTTCTATTGTGACTGCTTTTCTTTTTCTGCAGATTATTCAGATGCAGTGCAGCTTTGAGCCTGTCGAAGAGGGAGCAAAGTATCATGTAAGAGTTATAACATTAGCAGTTTTCTCTTTTTATTTTTAAAATAATTCAAAATACAACAACCCTGCTGCAACAACTTGAAATGAAGATAACCTTTTCTCAATCTGTTTCTGTCCTTTTAGCTTACATTACTGCTGAAAATGGAGGATAAACTGAATAGACATCTAAGCTGTGACATGTTACCTCGTAAGATCAACATATTTCATATCTTATCATCAGTTCATATGACACGCTGACACGTGTAGTGAGCTTGAAAAAGCTAAACGCTGTTGTCAGTCAAGTATATAAAATTTGGAAGACTTGCTTTATAAACACACAAAAAAGCAATATTTAAAATTTCCATCAGCTAAACCTTAATGGCCTCTGGTAGAGGTTCACATGTAAACATGTCAGACTTCAGAGTGAGGTTTTTATAAAGAATAACTATTTTGTCGATGGGTTTGGATTTAAGGTTAATGATAGAATTTCATTTGCATGTATTGGTAAACAAGGTTGACGAGGTTGTAAATATCTGAGTGTGATTTTTATTACTTTTAACATGGAGTATCCCTCCCTGTCTCCACGTGTTTGTACTGAGGCATGTAGGAAAGTGAGAGTGAAGTTCCAGAGAGAGCTTGAATGGCGTCACAATGTGTATGTCACAGTGTGCATGACTATTTTAGGCTGGAAGACTAGCTGTCGCTTGTGTGTCATGAAAATCTTGTGCTTATTTTAAAAATTTATTTGACATGCTTTTATTAGTTTGTTGCCTTACTGGCTTTACAAATGCTGAAATCTGATCAGTCTTCATCATGGAAAAAGAAATTATTTTTTTTTTAATTTTGCTAGTTTTTGAAAGACAAGTAGAAGCTTGAAGGGAGGCAAATGAGAATATAACATACAACTGGCAGTGTGATCTGATCTAATGCACATGCACAAACAGGTATGGTAGGCATGTGTAATGTTGCAGGCGTGTGGAGAATGTCAGGCCTGTGAAAGGCTGCAGCTGACAGCTGTCACCTCCTGTGTCAAGATCTGCTCATCTCTTCCCGGGCTTTCATCCCCCTGTCTCTCATTTGCAGACTCAGTTTGTCACATACTCGCATGCATTCACTTTACTCTATATCTTTAGCATTTTCTGTTTCTCACACCATATGTCTTCTTTTGGACACTTGCACCCAAATGCCACTGAAATACTTGATGAAACTTTACCTCCACGCGCACCCACACTTACTAATCATGCCTTGTTCTTCTTGCAACTGTCTTGGATATTTTTTAAAGACAGAAAAGCCCTAACTCACATTGAGCCACCTTAGCATTTTGCATGGTTAAGCTAAATCCTGCTACAACATATATACAAGTTAAGCATGTTTAAATTAAAGGTAAATGGGTGCTAATTTTGTTAAATGACTTAATACCAGACCACAAGGAGCAAACAAGTGAGGAAGCCTCACCCTGAACTTGAATATCAAGCCCCTCTTCACATAGCTGGGGCCCACGGGTGTGTTTGTTAATGTCAAAGTTATTGGATCCTCTGTCTCCTCCTGCAGCTTGTGTTGTCCCAGCGACATTCCTGGTATAGTTATAAATTGACAGCTGTGTTATTAAAAATTGACAGACCATGACAAACCACACAAAGCACAGAATAGTGCAGCCACTATAGCGATAATGGAAAAAGTTTCAAAACATTAGGTTATAACCAAACAGGTGGTCTTGGAAGGAAGTAGGCAACAAAATTTGTGATAATACTTTGTTCTGAACATTTTACCAATGTCTTAATGTATTCTGAGCAACCTAGCAATTATGTAACCACCTTTATCTGACATTTTCTGCCAGTTTTTAGGTAAACAGTGTGTACAGTCACATATTGCTGTGAAAAAGAAAGAACGGGATTAGATGTTGACAAACTAGATAAAACTAGATTAGATTTGTTTGTTTTTTTAATGGCTGTAGAAAGAAGAGTTGGGAGATACTAAGGCTTCAAAAAGAGACAAACATGGTTTAACAGTTTTTGACCTGGCAGAACCACTTTTGTCCTTTTCTTCTAATTTGATAAATCTCTTCCGGCCCCCTCAATACTAGATGCTTGTTGCCTTATAACATTTAAAATTTGCACAGCCATACCACAAAAATGTTTAGTGGTGCAAAGAGCAACCAGAGTAGTTGTTTTTTTTTATTGGTCTTATGTGGTGTGTGTGTGTGTGTGTGTGTGTGGGGGGGGGGGCATTACTTACCAGTACTTAACACTTTTATTAGCTTTAGCTTCATGGGTGTGTGTGCTGAAGTTGTGACTGTGAATTACTGTTACAAACTACATTGGTATGTGTTTCAGATGAGAACTTTCAAGATTTGTCCGCAGAGTTGGTGCAGCTGGGCTTAATCAGTGAGGTGGGTTTTTTCCTGTATTTAAAAAAAATCATATTCTGTGTGTGTGTGTGTGTGTGTGTGTGTGTGTGTGTTATTTCCAGTGTTTGAAAGTGGCAGCTGATCATTATTAATATACTCTCCCAAACAGAGACATTTTTTTTACTTTTTTGCCAACATTTCTTACTTCCTGACACAGTTTCTGTTATATATTTATTTATTTGTATGTATGTGTGATTATAACATCCTGGGTTGTTGTCATTGTCTTTATGTTCTTTGCAGGTGGACCAAAACACAGTAGCCATTCAACTAGAAGAATCATTCAACCAAGTTCCTCACTAGCAATGGCTTACCAGACCATCGCTCTCAGCCTTGTTACATGTTCTGTTTTGTTACTCAACACAGTGACTACCTGGTTTGCTTGTTTCTTTTTTCTTTTTTTTTTTTAACGAAGCCTTAAGCGATGATGTGACCAAAGGAGAAGCGCTTTCTTACTTCAGGGAATAACATTTCCTAAAAGCTCCCAAATATTAAAAGTAAAGCCAGATGACTCCACGCAAACCTCCAGTAGTAATTTGAAGTTTTTATTGTAAAAGTCAAATGCATACACGCCTACAATATGTTCATGTCAGATCCTTTTGAATGATTTGGCTATTAAGTTAGGTATGTCGAATTGCAAGCTAAACTTAATCAGTGCTGGAACATTGATCAAGTTTAACACACTTAGTTGCAGTTTTATATTGAAAGCTACACTTTCCTCACAGTTGTATTTCAGGGCAGGGTGTTTACATAATGATTTGCCTGGCCTGTTTGTGTTCTGGGAGGAGATGGTGTAAAACTTCATCAGACCTCATTCTGGCCTTTAAGAGTCACACGGTTTTCTTGCTCCTGTTTTACAGTAGAATCGAACACCTGTTGACAGTCAGCAAAATTGTGACTTCACTGGAGGTGGAGGGATGCGTTTCCACACCAAGGAAATCTAGAAAACAACTTACATCAGTTTCTTCTCGTTTGGCCCCTCGTTACATGATAGAGCATTCCCACCTCTTTGAATTTCAGTGTTTGTTAGACCAACCAAGTGCCTGTTGGGTTAAATACGTGGAATAGTTTGAAACTGGATAACAGACACTTGCTTTATTTCACTTGATAGTTTAAAAAAATCTATGTAATTTAAAAGGCCTTTGGTACACAACAAAATGTGTGTGCATTTCACATTTTGAGAAGCCATCTTACCCTCTTTCTCTGAAAGATGATCTCTTGGTTACTTTAAGATACTGTGAACTCAGTGTTACTGAATTTCTCTTTTATTTTTTTATGGTTTTGCTTTACTGTAGGCGCTCTTGCCTGTAATTCCTCCTTTCATATTGTTTTTATGTTGTTAGGTTTTACCATTTGCTGCTTGTTGGGTTCGCACACGGTACTCTTCCCTTAAGTCGTTCAGAGAGACTTGTGTACTAAACTCATTTGCCATATCTTGTAGAGAGATGACCCAGGCTTTTCTTTGTGTGTTTTATACATGTTAATCCGATATAGCATGTGTTTTTCTTTACTTGTTTACAGCAACAGCACAGGCACCACGCTGATAGTCTCAGCCAATACACAACCCGTTGTGTTTCCGTTGTTTTCTTTGCTAAACAGTGACTTTTGCTAAAACTCGGACCTGTTGCATTGAGCACAGACACTTGAGTAAACACCTTTTACATCATACAGGTCTTGTTTAGACCTGTGTTGTGACCAGGGAGTTAATTGTGGCCTTTTTGTGACATTGTGGCACAAAACTATTTTTGAACTACTGGTACTGCTGTCTGAAAGCTCAAACAATTTAGGAACTTAAACAGGTAGTACAATTGCTAGAAAAACAACTGTTGCGTACCATAACTTCTGCTGTGCTGGTATTTTATTAAAAATATACTTCTAAGTGTATTGTAACTAGTCTAGCAATCCGATGAAAAGTTGTTTGCGCTTTCAGACTGATATTTAATCCAATGCTGGTTATTGAGCTATAATATTTAAGCTGTACACCTCTCTGTTGAGATAATAATCCAGTGATTTCAGTGGTCTTTTTCACCAAGTTCAGGTCACTATTTTTCTCCCACCTTCTTTTGTACATAAGTGTTCTGTCCTATTCCATTATTTTCCACTGTCTGCATGTGTGTTTGTGAACTGGCAAGGTTGTATTTTCCAAAGAGTTGTTCTCATGCCAGCAAGGGGAATGTAAATGCACCACATGTAGAAGTGGTTAAAAAACAAAAAACAAAAAAACAACCAATGTGATGCACCTAAGTTTTATACTGACTCTCTCTCCCCTGCACCTCTGTTCTCTCTTACTTTTGTACCTTTCCAGCCAGTTTGTGATGAAACTGGTTAATAAGTTATTGTACAGGGTGTGCAGCTTTAGCCAGTTACTCCATGATACCAGCTTTTGGTTATATTTTGAAATTCCTACATTTTGTATTTCAAGAATACTGGTTCTTACGAATAAATGTGTGAACTGCATCATGACTTTGTGTTTTTGGAGTCATTTGCGAATCAGAGTTTCACAGTTTTGTGCCGGATACACTATTAGTGAGAATTACACACAACAAAGATGCAATGATGAATCTGAAATGACTGCTGCGCCCTTCCGCGTCCACAGAGGTGCAGGCAGTACACAGGTGAGATCGGTGACGTCATACAGGAAGTAATATAGGGGCGTACGTGTGGTTTGGAGTTTCTGCTATCGTGCTGTTGAACTGTAGCCTGAAAACTCTGGACATTATTCACAGAAAAACGTCGTTCCCTGTAGAGAGATGTGCACTTTTGGTGAGTTTGCCTGCGATCGTATTCAGGTGCTGTAAAAACCACCGTAGACTGCATAGTAACGACTACCTCCCGATGTTATTTTCCATCTTACCTGCGGGTATATACCTGACCACCACCAGGCCTACAGCTGCTGTGTGGATTCATTTGTAAAAGTTTGCCTAATCTATATATTAGCCACCAGTTTCTCTATTGCTTTATTTTAACTTATTAATAGTGGAAATTGGCTTTTTAAACAATCAGAGAAGTGATGGCAACTCGAATAAGTAATCGAGAATCGAGTAAAAGGAAGCACGTTTGTCCGCGCTAACTCCAATCTCTGACCCAGTGGTCACTCACAGTTGTTGTTTCACCCGTGTTTGCTGTTACTCGTTATGACGTACAGAATGTATAATAATAATAATAATAATAAATGTTTTAGTTGGGGGGGGGGGGGGGGGGCAGTTTTCACCACATGTGTATAAAGCACACGAAGAGGTAAATGGGTCGATAAAAGGGTTAAAAAAAATGGGTGAGACTTTACAGATATTACATTGTGAAGAGAGACGCAAAGAGCTGGACAGCCACACCAGTGTTAGCTGTTTTAGCTTTCTGCTCAGATTGTATAGTCAAAAGAAACCGCATTAACATTAAAGTACTTAGTTTGTCCACCAGAGAGAGCTGACAGGTTGATTAACTGATTTATCGGCTTTGTATACATATTATCCAAGTCATTTATTTATAAATATTTTTTTAATTGTGAAGCTGTAAAAAAATACATAAATAATTTATATACTACAGTTAAAAGCAGGTTCTCTGACATAACTGTGGACGAGTAATACTCAAAGGGTAGGTTTAATCTGAATGCCACGCATTGAGGACACGCATACAACAAAAAGAATATATACATGAAGTAATGAATTTGCTAGCTAGAAAATAAAATAGTTCACATGTAATAGAATCATGTAAAATTAGGTCTGTTAGAATGAGTTTTAAGAAGCAATTTAAAGGAAGTCACTGATTCTGCAAGCCTGATATCGTCAGGTAGTCTAAAGACAACAGGCCCTGATGACAAAAGTACGGTCATCTGCAAGTATGCTAATCTGGGGTCAGCGGAAGTAACCGGGGGCCAAACTGAGACAAGCTTTAAAATAACCGTAAAAATCAATTCTAAAACGTATAGGAAGCCAGGATGGAGGCCTTTCTCCAGGCCTGAGTGTCACAGTAGGTTTCATTCTAGAAATGGTTGTAATTTTAGCAAAACCAAGACTGGACAGCATTTCTATGTGATATAACAAGTCTATTGTTTTTGTATGGAATAGATAGATTCATCTCCCATAAGTTATATTGACAATCAAACCACCCACTGTTACGTTTCTGTACGTGCCAGTAGGTAATCGAAAGTTTTACTTTCAGATAAGGACAAAGGGCCAAGGAGGCTGATGAGAAAGGGGTTGGCCCTTATAATCATCGGCCATATAAACTTCATCTTTGGCGCCATTGTCCATGGCAGCATTCTCCGCCACATTTCCAAACCCAGCCAGCAAATTTCTACTGAATACACCGTGACCAACATCATCTCCGTCACCTCGGGCTTGCTGGTGAGTCAGTGGTTTTCTTTTTGTGTTTTAAAGTCAATTTGGCAGTTCAAATGAGCATGTTGTGAACCAAGCGACATTAAACCTCTAGGAATTTCTGCCTTCATCGAAACATTTTACTTTAAAGTTTTTATCACACAGAGCTATCTGCAATCACATTTATCAGCAGTTCCGTTTGTTTGATGCATGAGAACATCAAAAGCTCACTCGGGTGATTTTTTTTTTTTAAACTTTACCTCAGTGATAGTGTTGTGTATGTTTCTAAGCAATCAAGACTGAACTTGCTGATTACAGGAGAGCCGGTTCTTCAAAACAGCTACTTGTCCCTCCGGGGCAGACCTCATTACAATTACAGTCATGTACCACATAAACTTGTTGGGGATAAGAAGATATTAACTTTGTTTTCTTTCATATTTTAAGAGTGTACAAGTAAGACAGAAAGTAGAAGTTACCAGATATTTTTTACTTTTCAATAATGGGCCCAACTTCTGTTAAAGAGCCTGTTTGTTTTAAATTTTAAGTTCTTCTTCTATAGGACTTAATGCATTCATTTAATTGCTGGTAACTTAATAAACCCTGTACTGTGCAAAGCTTAAAGACTGATCTCAACTTATCTCATGATTTGAATGTTACAGAGTATTGCAACTGGGATTATTGCCATTGTGGTGTCAAGGAACCTTAATGTGCTCAAAGTGGTAAGAATTTAATTTGACTTCAGCTACCAATATGATCACTTCAGTCACTGACACTGTACACATCCCCTCATATATGTAATTTCTTTGTACTATCTATTTTCAGCAAATAGGCCTCCTGACTGCATCAATCCTGAATGCTTTGCTCTCAGCAGCATGTTGTGTCGGACTTCTCTTTGCCATTGGTGTCACAATTGCCCACGATGGGAAGGGTTTGATGGTCGGTTGCAGTGACACACAGGTGCCCATCAATGCTCGGTCACCTGTTGGTGTCCGATGTCCATTTGATACTACAAGGATCTATGTGAGTTTGAAGTCCCCCTCCCCTTCCCTCAGCGTAAAACATGATTTTTTTTTATTTTATTTTTTTTTAAAGCATGACATGAGAAAGGATCAACATTTATCTCACATTTTCTCCTTTCCACCACCTCCCATCTCTCAGGACACCACCCTGGCTCTGTGGATCCCCTGTGCAGTGTTTTCGGCAGTTGAAGCGGGACTGTCAGTGTGGTGCTTCATGGTGGGACTGGCTCTCAGGGGGCTGCCACCCTGCAAGAACAACTACATCAAAGAGCAGGTGTGTATCTTTGTGTGGGCCAGATGAATATGCTTGAGGGGTATAACTTTGGTGTGTGACTCAAACATACACACACATACTTGGTCTAATTCAGACGCAGAAGTTATTCATTGTTACTCCTTCTCACACAGCCATCCTTTAAATAAAGGCTACCTGTACACATCCGTGCTCACTCTGTCATGTTACAAAAACCAAAACCGCTCATACTCGTCTCATCATGCCTCGTCTTTTGTGTCATTCTCTGTTCTAGTTGGAGGAAGAGGCCGAGTGCTCTCCTCACAGCCGACACCTGATTGGAGAGCGTGCGAATCCC
This sequence comes from Pelmatolapia mariae, assembly GCF_036321145.2. Lineage (NCBI taxonomy): Eukaryota > Metazoa > Chordata > Actinopteri > Cichliformes > Cichlidae > Pelmatolapia > Pelmatolapia mariae. Next base: position 27,205,571 of record NC_086227.1, on the reverse strand, counting down.
GAACTGTAACTAAACAACAAGCACCAAGCACATCTAAGAAGGCTAAATCCCAAAAAGCATGACTGCATCTCTGCACAGACTGAACTATTTCTTCTACAATCATTTAGGGTAGTGTTACTCCAGTAATGTAGTGCAGGAATGGAATGAGTTTACTACAGCTGGCTGCTCACAGCTTCACTCTGTGTGCCTAATTAATGTTAATTTAGTGAACAATCACAAAAAACAAACAAAAAAAAAACCTATTGACTGATGGGATTCAGCGTTCATGCCAATGTAAGAGACAATATATACAGGTACAAAGTAAGATATAAAGAATGATTTCAGTCCTGTACCCCTACTTGACTGTTTGGGTTTTAAGTGTGCCAATACGAAGAAACCTTTGTTCATGAAGGAAAAACCAGCAACAATGTTTTTAGATTAACTCAAGTATGTTTTAGCATGTATGCTTATTTCAGCGACATATAGCTTTTCGCAGTATGTTTAGTGTTTTACTGTTTGTAGAGATTAATTAATCCACTGTGCTGCATTTAAGATGCCTTCAGCGGACCACAGAAAATGAAGTCTTGCTGTTTATGCAAATTGGAAACCTATGATGAAGATGTTATGTAAATTGGAAATGGAAATTTGTTGTATTGAAAGATAATTGTAAAGGTAACTGAAATGAGTGTCTTGGGATGGAGAACCCTATTTGCTTGCTGAACATGCCATTGATGTGGTTGTACTGTATTTAATATGCATTATAAAGTGTTTTTATATATTCTTTTTCTAATTACATTATTATTTGTCAGCTTTTTGCTTAAATTCTGAGAAAACATATTTCAGAGAGATTTTAATCTAAAACTGTAGTGAGATTAAATTGAGTATGCTTTTTTTTTTTAAAAGTAAACTTTTTATTGGTGGTCATACATTTGTAGTAAGCAGTAATCATTTTAAGTAGTGTCCAGAATTTTTGTAAGCCCATGCATTTCACACACATATACTTTACTCTATCAATTAAACATGATGTGGACTTAAAGCTGTGTGCTTGGACTGTCTTTGTGCAGTACAGTACTCTGGTTATATGTTAAGTAGTGTTATATTAGGAGGTGAAAGCCAGAATGTGGGCCAGCAGTCTAAGCTGCACACACTGACTCAACGACAGAGGGGATCAGATCAGATCAACCATGAAACGGTTAATCTAGTGGCATGTTCAATCGTGTGGAAGGGAATCATAGCTCACTAATCCCGAGGCCGTCAGGGATAAATATTGACACTGTGTTGACTGATACAATCAAAACAAATCTGCGTGTGTCACACCGGACACATAGGCTTATATGAAACCACGAGATTAATACGAAGAGTAATCATCTTTGTTGTTTGTTAGCTTCATGTTTGAATTGTGGCTAATACAATAGTTTAAAAAACTCATTACAATTCAGATTTTTAAAAAATGTCAATGCATTTTGTTTCTAAACTTAGCATTCTGTCTTCATGCGGTGTTTTGTACCATTTAGTTCTACATCTGCAGAAAGCCCACACGCACAGACTCCTGTGGGGCCAATTTAGTCGAGTCTTTGCGCGGTCACGTCGAATCCGCGGTCCCGACATGTCGACTGCGCGCCGCAGTCAAACCAGCTGCAAACAGGGAAACAAACGAGCTGCTGCAGTGAACGGAGCCGGTGAAGCAGAGGACCGCTCGGTGTTTTACACACAAGGTAAATCATTTATTACTGTGATGTTAGACCGTAACTGTGCTGCCGACTCATAATTCAGTGCTCACGAGCAAGGCAGGCAGACTTCAAGGAAAATGCTTTAATTAGAGGAACCGTGCTCTAGAAGCGCCCTACTGCTGCTGCTGGGCTGAAGACACTGCGGTGACAAACGGATTGATAGGCTGTGATCCTGGCGTGTCACCACCGTGCGAGTGCTTTGCCTTAACGCGGCGAAGATGCCGCACTGAAGCCAACCTTTAAAGGTTTGTGCCCCCTTTAAAAACAGCCAGCTTTTCCACCCGGCGTGGAGGAGAAGGAAGGTAACGTTAAGGGCAGTGCCCCACGGTTACACAGGTGTTCGCTTGAAGTAGTTACCAATTTAATAGCGATAACGCTAGCTAGCTATGAGCGTTGAAGCAAGTTAGCTCGTGCCTAACGACCGACTGGGAGCAATTCACGCACGTGCGAATTAAAAAGCGCGGTGCCGGGTTCTGCTTTATTTGAATGATGCGTGTCTGAAGTTTACTGTGTGCGCGTGTGAAACATCGCAGGTGTGCGTTACTGTTGCCCTGCCAACCTCTCACAAACACGGCAGTGGGGGCGGGGGGAGTGTCAGATCTTCCGCAGGTGTAACGTTCGCATTAGCGGCTTTGAACGAGAGTAACTGCCGAGGTTTGCTTTGAACGTGTTTTCAGTTGTCTGCAGCGTACACACACACTGACAAAACACTCATAGACGAAAAGCACTAAAAACACAGAGACAAGCCAAGACACTATCTCTAAATTATGCTATCACTCATTGTGTCAGGAAAACACAACTATCCTGCACATATTAGTGGATTTTATGAGATATTTAAACCTCGATGCTTGTATAGAGTAGGGTGTGGCTGGTGAGGGACAATACCAGATTTTAATTAAACCTTTCTTTGTGTTTTTATTCTGCAGGACCTGCTTGATGGATCTAAACCAGTGTGGCAATTTATTTTTGAAATAACAAAATTTTCTCTGGCTAATGAATTAAAATAAAACCCCAACAATTTCCATGTTATTTGTCATAGAAAGGGTTGGTTTGTTCTTTGAAATGTGTCTGGAAATGAATTAAGAAGCTGAACATTTTCAAGGGAGAAAGAAGTATAAAAGTTGACCTCCAGTAGAAGGCTGACAGTGGGACATACTCTCTGTTTGGAGGTGGGATTTGTTTTTGACAATGGAACCATCAGGAGGTGGAGGGAAATCATATGATGATTTTTAAGTGACAGTTCAGACCCAGAAGAGCACATACAACAGTTGCCGGCGAATGTGAAGACTGTGAGAAAGAGCAGCACCATTCCTGACTGCATATGCAGTCAGGGTGTACGGGAGCGTACCCATTTTGTGGATTTTTCGTTCTCTAATGTGGATCTATTGCTTTAGCACCACCACTGGAACTAAAAATGGACCTAATTCCTTCACAGGTTGCCTATGTAATGGTTTACTGCATTATAATATCATTGCTCTGAGATGCTGTGGAGAAATGTCTAAATTTAAGATGCAAACACCTCTTGGAAGAGGATATGTAAGAGACACTTTTCCAAAAACTGCAACGACTGATTGCATACTAAGGTTTCCGATCCATTATTTCTTCATGCCTGTCTTCCTGCTGGTCTTCTCCCTGGTTACACCTGCCTATGCCATTCATGTGGAGTCCATCGAGAGCCACAGTGAGTTTACCTGTGAGCCCATCAGACTGAGAATGTGCCAGGATCTGCCTTACAACACAACATTCATGCCCAATCTTCTGAATCACTATGACCAGCAGACTGCTGCACTAGCAATGGAGGTATGCTTATATATGTGTGTGTGTCTGTGTGTGAGTGTCCTTCATTTGTGTCACAATACACAGGGAAATTGTTTAGCTGATGCAGTAAATTAGAGATTTGAGATTACATGTTTTTTTTGTTTGTTTGCGTTTTTTTGGTATAGATTGTCTTAACATGTAGCACAGGTCTTGTTTACAAGGTGTAAAATGCTAAATGGCTACAAAGCAACAGCTGGTAGTTTCACATTGTGGTGTGATGTCAGGCTCAGGACAAAAGGATTTCACACACAGCATAAAGAGCATCATTGTCAAGGAAAGGTATTTTTCTATGGTCAGTGAAATAAACCACCTTGGACAGTTTATTTATTCATCCATCTATCTTCCATGTTTCACTGTTTATCTGGAGTCAGATGGCTGCAGGCTAAATGATCTGTGCAGATGTTCCTGTCACAATCAATGTTTCCAGCTCCTCTTGGGGAACCCCGAGGTGTTCCCAGGCAATTTGGTGATTTTTATTTCCTTAATCAAAGTATAAAGGCAAATTGTGCATTATTTGCAAACACAGCTCTACCCAAATTGTGAACCAAAAACAGTTGTGCAATTTACCTATTTCCTTTATCATCCAGCTACAGTAACACACAGGTACTCTGGACAGTACTGAAAGCTGTTCCACATAGAGACAGATGATAAATGCATATTGCATTGTTACACAGGCACTCTGAGTAGTAGCTGAGAGACAAAAGGTGCTATCTGATTCGCTGTACTGCTAACCAATACATCTTATTTTCATTGTCTTGTCAGTATAAACATTCTCAATAAACACCTTGCAAAATGCGGTCTAAAATGCAGTGAATAAGAGCAGTAATTTTCATTCACACGCTCCACACACACACACACACGTGTATATGTGTGTGTGTATATATATATATATATATATATATATATATATATATATATATATATATATATATATATATATATTATTTTAATTCAGCTGTTATAGGCTTTTCAATGTTTGGGATCAGTTAGACATACAAACTGGTCAGCTAATATGCACACTATATATAATGAGAATCATGTCACCATTGCAAAGTTTTCCTTACATCATACAGGCATAATTAGCAGCAATAAAATATATTTCAATATGGTGGTTATGGAATTTATTTCCATAGAAATACTTCTTTGTTTAAGGGCATCGGTTTTAAGCAATAGAGTGGCAAAGAGTACTGTGTTACACACCGTCTGAGAGCAATAGTAGACTCACACTATCCATCTGTATCATGTTACCTCCCTTTCCTACTCTTTTGTTACTCCCGAAGAGCAAGAAAGGTGTTGCTCGGTGACTACACAATTACTTGCTTGTAGCAAGTATTTCTTAGTACCACAGGCAACATATACCACTGTACTTGGGATGTGGACTTGTTTGGGTATATTAAATTACTTTAGTGCTGCTTAGTAATTCCCTATGAAAAAGAGGAATGATGAAAAGGATCATTTACTGCAAACAAAAAGATAAAATCCTTATAGCCATGTTCAAGTCTCTTTTAGGGGAAAATTCAGGCCGAGTCGTTATACTCTGCAGTCCTTTGCTTGGTCTGTTTGTGTTTTCACAAATTTCCAGGGCTGTAGAATGAAATCCCATTACACGTGCTGTTTGGCATACTTTTACCCATGTTTTGGCTGCCTTGCAACTGGTGGTCTGTGGTTTAAAAACATGGAACAGTAATGCACACAATCAGTTGAATTAAATCTGCCTCCAGCTGTTCATAGTTGGTGTATTAAATTACCCCTGTTGAAAAGCAGATGAATTTGAAGAAGGCCTATGCTGGCTGTGCTTTTTGCATGTTTAATCTTTGGGGATTTTTATTTTTAGTTCATGTTTAGTTAATATTTTGCCATGTCAAAACAAGATGAATGTTAGGCAAAAGCTCAAGCCCAAATTCTCTGTTTTGCCCTCTTAATATTAGATCAAAGAAAGGGATTTCTAGTTTATTTTATGTCAGGATATGTTGTGCAGGAGACTGTCAGACACACTGCTGTCATACGCTTGTTATTTCTCTTTAAAAAAAATAAGGGGATTAGGAAAAACAGCTTTATTCTGGATTGACAGAAATGTGTTTTGAATGGATTCTAATACTCCTACAGTCATAGGATTCATTCAGCACATTAAGGAGCATGCAACTGTTTATATCAAGTCAACTCCCAAGCATCATGTCAAAACATGCTGTGTTAAAGATTGTGAGAAGCGTCTGTTGTTGAACTTGATTTGACCCAGATGAAGGAGCCAAGTAACTGACACCCTCAGTCTCCCTGCAGTCATGGAAGAGACAGCTTTCTGAAGATGGTTGAGTAGCAACATGAGCCCTGTTAGCTTCCCTTCTCTGGTCTGCTGTGACCAGGCATGGTAGTCCTGGTGGGATCCCTGGAGGTAATTTAATAATATCTCGTTGGACACTGGCTGCATAATACAAATGTGTGTGCTCACAGGGATATATATGCATGTGCCGGTGTTTATGGGCATGTGTGTTAGTGCTCAGTTTGTGAGCCATCTTGAAATTGCATTTGTACTTTATTTGGTAGTGATTACAATTTTTGATTGTGTGCTTTGGTTAGTCTAGTATCGTGATATATAAAACTGGTAGAGTACCAGAACTTGATGGTGAATTTTGTGTTGCGTTTCCACCCCTCAAATGTTTCTATTGTTCCAGTGCTGTTATCCCAAGCATCCTTATTTGGAAACTATAGCATGTTGGCACATTAAGTCATTTTACAGACTCTATGAAATTCTTAAAATTTGAAGTAATGAACACAATTTCTGCAGATTCTTGAGTGCCCACATACCTTACAGCCACTACAGCTTTTCTCTTTTCCGAGAAAACCCTTACTGGGATGATCAAATTACCCTGCCATTTGTGTTATAGCATTATTAGTTGAACTTTCTGCTCTCAAGCAGCTGTTCACCAGCAGCAACACAGTTGGGTAAACACGTGAACGTTCTTTGTCTGCATAATTATATTTATACTAAAAGGATGCTTAACGAGAGAATCCCTGGGCCAGTTTACCGATTTCCAGCTTTACACCAAATTTATTGGGTTTCCTCTTTCTTTTGCCTATGCTTCACCACTCCAAGTAGTTTTGTGAAATGTAACTTTGTAGCTTTCGTGTAATCTTTCTGGCAAACAAACTGCAAAGACCAAAGAGAAAACTGGGGGTCTTTTTTGGCACTTGAAGAGGTTTTAAGGCTCAAGTATCTGCCTAATTTGGCATTTTCCTTCCTGAGTAGCATCAGTACATTTTAACAGACATTAGACAACCAGAACTAGTTCTGGTTTCAGGCTTTTGTAAGAGTTCAGAAGTTATTTAATAACTGGACAAGTAGAAGTGATTCATTAAGAAGCATCATCAGGTGTGTGTCCATTTGGGATTTTTTTTTCTTGTAACAAAATGTAAAATAAACAACTGCTGCCAAAGCTGTGTGAAGCACTTCAGATGCCTTAATGAAACTGGAGCCATTCTAAGCAGCTGTTGTAGTCATTTTTTCGGGTCAAATCACATGATGAATGTTTTCTCTGCCTCAGTGGCAAAGCTTTCGTGTCTTGGCTTTCTTGCAAAGCAGACAAGCAGTGAGCTGTCATGTTATGATCCTGTCTGTTGTCAGTCAAGCTTCTCTGAGTCACAGAGCTGGATTTTAGAGACATTTTTGTATTTGAAATGGTCCTCTGTTGTACATTCGGAGAGTCTGGAGATTTGATTGATGCTGAAAATATAACCTTTTCCTTCCTTTTTAAGTTAAAAGCAAAGCCGTAAAAGGATCTTCCCAGAGTGTGTTCATGATAAATCCAGGACACGTTTATTTAGCGCTTCATTGACAAGCTCTAAGTACTGATCAGTATGTTTCATGTGTATAATTGCTGAGCCTGTCTAAGGGCTGATTCGACTCCAGCATTTCCTGTTTGAGTGTGAGTGTGTGTGAGAGAGGGAGAGAGAGAGGCAGAAAGAGGGGAGGTTAACAGCGCCAGCTGTCATCGCTCACTAGTGCTAACTAACTGCTAATCTCTCGCTCAGTTCCACAATGATGACATTGAGTCCCACAGACCGTCGGCCATCCCATCTGCCACAATAGTCAATTAAACATGATCAAACTTGGTGGGAAAGTCAGAAATATAAGGAGGGGGTTTTTTTAAGAGTAAGGAGATGAATTTTAAAATGGGAAAAGGGTGCTTGGGTAACAAATGAAAATATTTCTTTGGGAGTGTTGTTGCATGCGCTCACATGTTTCCATGCTTTTGTGTCTGCATTGTCACTTAGGAATCCAATCTATACTGTCCATCTGCCGCAGCATGATAGGGCTCCCAGAGGACGTGGTACTTGAGGTCTGTGCATGTTAGACACAGTTCAGACATATGACATCACAGGGATTGAGTATCATCACTAAGAGATGGAAACTGATAACATGGCTCTAACTTAATCTGGGGTTTTCCTTAAAAGTGGAGATTTATTTCCTGAAAAAGTCTCCCTAAAATTACAGACAGGTTATAAATTACAGGAAAAAACAACATCTGCGATCTTAGTAAGGTGTTGGGTTACCATTTGCTGCCTGAGCTGCTTCATTGCACCAGTGATGAAGTCACTACCCGACCTTCCTAAGGTTTTTAACTGAGTTGAGCTGTAGTGACTATGAAGGGCAGTTCAAATTCTGGCTTTTGCATATTAAGGCTTTTTTGACACTCTGTCTCTATGTAGGGGGCACTGATAACCTGCAAGAGACTACTTCCACCACTGTAGAAATGTTTCATTATTAAATGAAAGTGATCAGTTAGAAAAACATTTTGCTTTCCAGCGAACCTTCATATCGAGGGGACAAGTGGAACCACCGCATAACAGACCCACCAGATCCCCTTACTGAAGCGGTCAAGGCTAGGATTATATTTGCTTGTGGACATACGGGGGGACAGCTGTGGACACCACAGATGAATAGTTGTTTTCATAACTTTTTTTATGCACACTTGGAGGAGACATGAATTGTTGGGGCATTGTAGTGCATTTTCTGCGTTGACAAGTCTGCGTGGTCATAACAGATTGGACGGCCCATGGATGTCTTCTCGTTTACCCAAGCACATCCTCCTTACTTTCAGACATGGAAACTATGACACTGCAAAGTGGGCTAAAACTGTATTATCTCTACAGACTTTATGTTGATTTGTATATAGTATATCTTCTGTGGATGTAAAGAAATGTGGCAGGATAGAGAGGATGTTTGGTTTCAGCTAAAGAAAACTGAGCTGGCCATGAAACAGATCCTTTGTTATATATAGTTATATATATATAGTTATATATACATATATATATATAATATATATAAATAACTATGCCTCATAATAGAATTGCTGTGCCTGAGGCCGTCAGAGCTCAGATGTCTCTCTGATGCTTGATCAGAGAGTTACCCTTCAAGTTATTAGTTTTGCATTTAATTTTGATGGAATTTAGGTTAGAGGTCATTCACTTCTATCAGCAGTTTTCAATATCAAAATGATTCTTTTTTACTAAATTAGGTTAAAGTTAAAACAAGAAATGTCAAAACACTAGGTCGGGCATTTTTGTTATTTCATAACGTGGTCAGTAATTGCATGGTGAGGAGAAGGAGCAGAGTGCGTGCAGCTGAATGTGCTTCATGTTGCCACACTCACAGACCAGAGTGTGACCGTACCTGGCTTCAGGATTTTTAGGGTGACATAGAACATTATTCTGAGTGGTAAAAATAAATGTGGAGTGATTGCACTAGTTTCCACTGAAATTCAGTGTAATCACAGAGATGTTACTAAGAATTAGCGTTTCTGAGGTCTGAGTATTGAATTACTAGCTGTTGGAAAACATCCATGTTAACTCACTGAGGGAACTTGTCATTGCTGATGCTGCATGAATCAACACACTGTCTGACACAGAGGTCATCAAATGGCCGTGGCTGTGGTGAATGACTATGGATAATTAATGGATAATGTAGACCTTCTGCACACTGAACACTTAATCTAACATCAGTTTCAGCTCCAGTGCCACAAGAATAGAAAATCTTTAAGGCCTCATACCTACTATACCTATTTAACTTTTAATTCTATCCTATTATTGTAGGGTCTTTACCTTTTCAAAATAAAGCACCTTGAGGCGACTGCTATTGTAATTTGTTGCTATATCAATAAAATTGATATTGATTGCTAATTAATTTATTATAACTGGCCCCTGTCTGCCCTGTTTTATTCTGTGATATTGCATTTGTTTTATTGAGCTTTATTGAGTTTTTAGTTATTGACGTTAAAGTCATTTCAAGCTTTTGGGATAAATTATTTCTTATCCTCCTACTTACATCATCTAATTTTCTTTTTTGTTCCTGTTGTATAGAATCACTTTTAAGTAAGCAAAGCTCATGCAATATCATTCAATATATTCAATTTTAAGAGAGATTTAAAGAAGGCCTAATTTTACTCTACAGTATAGCATAGTGCATCTAAAGCAAAATTATATTGGTCGTTTAGTAGGTTTACACCACAAAATTGTGCATTTTGGAGAAATCACTTTTAGGCAGAGAACTTGTTTTTATTTACTTCAGTTTTATTAGACTCTTCTTAGTATGCAACTGACCAGTAGTCACTTTTCTTTGCTACAGCAAATGACATTTATGAACTAGTGCTGACATCTTAAATGTATTGCCGATAAAAGCCGGTGGAGCATTTTTGGGTTTTTCTTTTTTCACTCCTCAGGGTAATGCAGCATTCAGACTGAGAAGAGAGAGAGGCTGAATAGTTTTCCTAAACTCGTTGCTGAGCGCTGAATTCCTTTTAATCCACTGCTGAATCCAGCTTATTTAGACAGGTATTTAAAAAATGTCCAACAATGTTAAGAACTACTATTTGACTGGAGTTTGGGTTGTTAATATATTCTGTGTAACCTGTAAAACATATATTCAAGCATGAGGTCAGTTGTAAGCTCAAAGGCAACAATAGTGTGAATATGATGAAGTGACAAGCAGGTCTTTGCATACTTAATTATTACGAAAAGATGCTTAAGAGCTTTTTCTATACCACAACAACACCTTTGTTTTATAACCTAGTTCAGGAGGGCAGCCAGTTTGAAATGATCTAATGCTTATATACATGCATCCATGTGGGGTTAAATTCCTATTTTACACCTTTATCATAATGCCCTAAACTCAGATGTGGTGAGCAAACATTTGGGCGCATGCGTGCTGCAGAGGTAGTTTAATCCGTAGAGGTCACCAAAAGAACTGGAGGTAGAAGAAAGGGATAAAGGGTTAAAAGAAGAAAATATGTGGGGCAGTAGAGCAGAAAGAGAATGTCAGAAACTAAATGGAGGGAAATTCTGACAGAGTGACGGGTTGTGTAAAGACTTTAGACTCTACTGTCTCCGCTGTTTGTGTTTCTCTCACCATGGGGTCCTGTCGTTCAAAATAAGACTGCTCTGTTTAAGAACGACCACACTGGGGCTACCAGGTCCCTGCAACAGAAAGTGTGTGTGTGCATGCCAAATCTAGTGAGTTGGAGGCTTGTTGTGCTTAAGTGCGAGCTGTTTTTTTGTGTTTTTTGTTTTTTTAAAACTTTGTGCATATGTGAATACGAAAGAGGGAATTAGTTGTTATAGAAGTGCGTTTGTGAGCGTGTGATGGGTTGGTTGAGTTTGTGCTATGCCGTGTGTGTTAGTGTGTGCATGTTCAGAGCATCTGAAGAGGCTTATTACCCTATTCACTCCCCAAGAGACAGACAGGTCCTCATTCAGTTTAAAAGTTCCTGTTTGTTTCAATTGAACACTTGATTATGTTGCTTGTTCTGACAGTCTATTGAAGCCACCAGCCCAAATGAAGCAATCATTTATTTATGCGCAGAACAAAGGCACTGCCTGGCCCTGTTTTTTGGCACAATGTTCCCATCTACATAGCTTCCACTATGCTTATCCACCCTCACAATGCCTCACAATGCTTTGTAAAGAAAGATTTAAGGAGAGATTGGAGAGATTTTCCCGTTTCTCAAACGCTGCTCTGTACCCTGCTGTAAATATAGTAAAACAGATTTTTGCAATGAAAATAAGAACCATAATGGTTTGAATTCCCTAATCTAATAACATTGTCTGTGTGTTACACCAATAATGCTGTTTTAAAATGAAGCTGAAAAAGTTTAAGGCAAGAAAAAAAAGAAAACTGTATTGCCTGACAATTATCATTCTCTTTTTAAAGGACTTCTATCACCTTTACCATAAGGTTTTACATTTTTATAATGATTTTGTCCTTTTAATAAAAATAAAAAAGGCAATAGTGTAATCTCTAATAAGCTAAAACACATAAAATCCTTTTTTCCCCTTAAATCCATCTTTCTCTCCCTTTCTTTCCATGTTTATGACAACCATCTGTTGTTTCTTCCAAACCTTCCAGATGATTATGTAATATCAGCTTTGGGGTACTTGCATGGTTTGTTAATCCATCACCTCCACTGCATGTATGCCTCAGTGCACATCTTCCTATTTCTGTGTGTGGGTTCTGTACTGAGGTCTATCAGTTCAGTTGACATGTTTCCCTTGGAAACACATTAATATAGGTTATCCATGTCTTATGGACTTAATCTGAATGCATGACCCAGCTACAGAACTGTGTGTGGAAATGTATGTGTGCAACTAGCGAGAGATATTTAACCCAGCTTCACACTAACATACACACATACACAAACACACCAGCATTGATCCCCTTCTCACGCAAAGCCACTCAACACGAGGCAGCTCTAGTGTTTTCAGCTCACTGCAGGTCAGCATTAAAAGCTCTAGCGCTACTAATTGTGCACTTATGTGAGCCACATTCAGCTCTCAATCCTCCAAAAATAGCTCTCTTGTACATAAAATGTATACAGGATTATTGAATAGTTTTGTAACTATAAAGAACAACTGAACTGCTTTTTAGACATTCTACCATGTTTTGTCATAAAAAGTACGCTTGCGTGTATTGCTGCCTACAGAACTACCAACCTACAAAAAACTGTAGCCTTTTTTTTTAATGCGCACTTTTTAAAAACTGAATGGTACAAAATAATTTTTAAAAAAGCATGTTCTGAGATCACATACTAATGCTAACAATCAATAACTTGCACTGCACTTCTGTTTGCTGTATTTTCAACCACAAAATTCCACTCAATCTGATACCCAGTTACGCTCCTTCTTTTCATTTTTTCCAGGATCTTTTAGAGGTCCGCCTCTTTTACATTGCTGTATCACTTCTAATCAATATACCTGTTCTGTGATCGTTATTGTTTTTTCTGCTTCTATGTGGTGTTCTCATGTAATTTTTTTAATTAATAAAAACAAAATGCACTGACAACAATACAACTAGGAAACAGAACAAATGAAGGCAGTGAACAAAGAAACAATGGTTTTTCCTCTGGCGTGGTAGTTTAAAATAAACACAAGCCGTTCACGAAACAGGATATTAACAGAAGTTATTATGTAGTTATGTGATTTAATTGCACTCTGAGGAATGCTCATACAGATGCCTCATAATGAAAATAATTTATTACACTAAACATGAACTTCAAAATGTATTGTTTTAAATATATACACGTATATAAATATATTATTCAAATGTATATGTTCTGCAAAATATCAAAGATTATCCAGATGCTAGAAATTTTGTTTTTTCTCATACTCTAATAAAACATAGATGCAAGTTGTAGCAGATGGATGCACAGGCGGCTTAGATGGTGTTAGGACATGTGTGGGTGATCTGCTTCAGCTCCATTGTCACACTCTTGGCTCCCCACCTACATCTCTATCATTTCATTTGACCCTCTCTCCTACGCTTCTCAGTTTCTTTTGTTCTCACTTTCACACTTTCTCCGTGTCGCTCCTCGTGTGAGCGTTGCTATACTTTCTGGATGGTTCATCGATCGAAAGAGTCCTGCCACAATGTGCGTGTGGGTGAATGTGTGTTTGCATTATCTGCAATGAGACATGGTCCTGTGAGAGTCTCTACATCACCTGTTGCCATGGTAGTTAAATAGACAGAGAAGGAAAGGCAGGAATGGAGGGAGACAGGCAGGCAGAGGAAGGGAGCAGAGGGAAATTAGATGAGTGCATGCTCTAAAATAAACTGAGGAGGGGAAGGACTGCAAATAACAGGGAAAAGGGAGGAAATTGGAGATTCATACTTTGATTCATACAGTCATTTGGTTGAACAATACAAATTGCCCTGGAGTGCTATTTGTCTTTGAAGATTGGACGAGTCATCGGAAGTCTTAAAAATCTGTGATGTTTGCAGTCAGAGCAGTGTAATCACTGAGAAACATGGTGTAGCTGCGTCTCTCCACCCACACTAATGAAACAGCAGTTGCTGGTAATATAAAGCATAAGGCAAAGACAACCCATAATTTTCTCTTTCTCCAGTCAGCCATGTCTGCCTTTGCTAGACATCACTGAAGAAAGATGTAATTTCGGACTGTGTCATAGATAATTTAACGGATCTCTTCTTAGCATAGGTAATACCAGTAACCCTTTCCAACAGCTGATTATATGAAAGATGTGTCTACCCCTTTTTCTTCTTCTCAGTTTGTCTTACAAGAAATTTGTTCATCATGTTCAGAAAGAGACAGTGTTGTGTTTTGTCTCATCTAATTTGTTGTAAGTGAGATGGGAATTTGTTATAAGTTTACAGCAGGAAAAGCTGTGGATAAAGAAATTGAGCAAAACATGGCTGTTTCTGTTAATATAAATATACAGAAACAGCCATATATATATTTTATATATATGGCTATAATATAAATATGAATGTAACATTTAAAGATTGTGGAGGTTTTAAGTGGATAGAAAATGCTTAAATCCATGTTCATTGATTGCGCCGACATATCTTGTGCAAGGGATAAATAATTTAGCACCTTTTCTTGCACATTACAATAAAATGTTAGCAGGTTGATTGAAAAGAAATCAAAGAATGTGCACCACTGGATTATTCACACAGAGGAGATATTGGATGTTTATAGTTTGGTTAAATAGTTTTTGTTGAACATAAAATGAAGGGGGGTGGGGGAGTCGATGAATGCTGATGTTGGAAGAGTAAAAAAGAAAAAGGAGAGGTAGAGGTGGACAAGTGCGTGCCAGCATAATTGCAGGGAGTAAATGGGAGGCAAGAAAAATAAGAGATGAATACGGGAGAAAGAAGATAGGAGGAGAGGAGGAGGGGAAGTGAACGTGAAGGGGAATGCCATTTGCGGCTTTGTCTGGTCCTCCCGAGCGAACGACGGATAGACATGGATAAACGAACAACTGAATGAAAAGGGGAGAGGGTGTGAGAGAACGCTGCCCCTTCTTTAACTGTCTTTTCAGAGATTAGGGAGGAGAGCATCACAGTGTGTGCAGTTCATCTATTCATGGCCAACGCCTGCGTCTCTCACAAACATGTGAAAGAAGAGAGGGAGCAGGGACTTAGCCACAGAGAGACTGTGTGTGTGGATTTCTTTATGAACGCATTAATCACGTGTACATTTTTATCAAATAGCTATGGGATTAATTCTGTCTAGTAAAAGTGGAGAAAAACTAGGCGTCAGTAAGAAAACAGAAATAGAAAACAGGAGGTGAGCTGATACAAGGAGAGGGAGTATGTAGTCTACGTGACTGTGAGCTGCAATAATGCACTTCTCTTGCACAATAGAGCAGGAGAGACAGTGTGATTGGCTTTAATGTATGGGAGCATTAAAGGAGGATGCTGTTAACAGTCTTGAGTGTGTGGAGGGATCAAGTGGCAGGAAGAGAGGCTGACGCAAACAGGAGCTTTTTAGTTCCCGCAGTAAGCAGTAGAGAAATGCACGATTTAGTTCTCATAGCTTAGTGAAGTGGGGATGTTGCAGGGATGTTATGTTTAAGATGGCTAATGGAAGTAGAGCCGATGTGGTCTGACAGCATTTGTGCTGCAGGGCCTGCCTGGCTCATTTGAGAGTGAGTTGTGTGTGAGACAGAGATTGGAAGAGAGGAAGGAAAAGAAATCCAGAGCGTGTGATGGTGATGTGTCCAGATGGGCTTTGCTAAGGTTTAGTAGGCAAAAGCTTGATTTGTCTTCTGTAAATTCCCTCTCGTGCATCAGAGGTGAAAGAAGTGATATCTTCTAGCAGTGCATCAAAAGATCAGCATTTTAGTACTGTTAATTTACAGGCAGATTGAGGTGGCTTTATAGAGAAAGTGCGTATAAAAATGACACATTAGTAAAACATATAATCTACAAGTTTCTTAGAGAATTTATTACTAAATGTAAAAATGCATTAATATTAGATATTTCTGGGTTTAACAGCTGTGTAACCAATTTTTTGGCATCACGATTAATATCTAAAAGCTTGTTATTGACCAATATGTATCCCAATATAACTATTCTGTGGCGAGGGCGGGGGGGGGGGGGGAACAAAACTATTTGTGTAAGCTAAGAACTAAATTAATTATTGTGCATTTGTTAGTCACGCATGTCAGAAGGTTAAATTAGACACGTTGATTTAAAAGTATAGGGTATTTGGGGGGAGGGGTTAGAAAAAAGCATTACTTGCCAGTTCAGAAGCCATTTCATTGGAGGCTTTTGCTCACCAGCCTGTCACCTTGATTTGACCACAACACAAAGCTGGTGACAGTTTCAGGAAGTGTGCGTGTGTTCTTCTGGGCTTCTCACACTCTAAACACTCTTTCCAATCCATTTGACTCCCTAATCCACCGAGAAACCGCCGCTCTTTTTCCCATTCCACTCCAGTTTTTTTTTTCTTTTCTTTTCCCTCTACCCCTCCCTCAACAGTTGACGAAGTGTCTGAGTTTCTGCAAAGTTGGCTAACTGGATTTTCTACAAAATCCACATACGCACACACACATAGACTGGCTAAACTGACTACTCAAAGATATTAGAGATCCAAAAACCAAATGTTCATATTTGGATATGAATCCTGTTTCCAGTTAACTGTTCTTGGCTGCTTTGGAGGGGGAGAGGAAAAGTAAGGGGAAAAAAAGGGAGTTGGGCAACGAAAACAAATTTAATTCGTTGTATAGCCAGTTGGGAATATTGGACGGCAAGGGTGTTAACTCGTTTGTAATGAGTTGTGGTAAGGCCAGCTTTATTGACATTGTGGTAGAACAATGTTAAGATATTTGAAAAATGTAAGGGCACAAAGCAGCTCACCATCTGATTGTGTATCATTCACAAAAGACATGTTAGTGTGTCATAAGGAAAATAAATGAGAAAACCGGAAATATGTAATGGCTCTAAATTTTTGACCATGGAGCATGAGCTTCATATTTCAGTAGCCTAAGGCAGAAGTTTATATAATGTATATATAACACATTGTCACTATTTTATTGAGCTTTCTTGCCGTGCATTCACCAGGTAAGCCCCTTTTCCTTCCCAAGGGGCATCATTGGTTGGTGAGTGTGAGGAAGGAAGTGCTTTGATCAGCTATAAAGATTCCAGTTTCCTTTCAATCCTATATTTTTTCCTACTTTTTGATTTTGCACTTTGGTCTTTTTTTTTTCTTTCACTTCCATCTTTAAATCAGTTTTTGCTGTCAATCTCCTGTTTACCAAAAGTATTGCCTGCATTAGGTGAATGTTTATCACATGCCTCTTTCTTTCTCTCAGTTTTTCCTTTTTCTTTCTTTCTTTTTTTCTTTCTGAAGCTTTTTTAGTCTCCTTCCATTTCTTTCCCTCTCCCTCCCCCGGCTTTCTTTTGAGAGAGGGAGTAAAGAGAAAGAAACTTAATCCCTCTATTGAAAAAGAGGTGGACCAGTCAGGGGCCTTTTTTCTTATTTTGCTCAAAAACCCACTCTGGTTCTCATTCTTTTCTTTGTGAATACTCAAAGTTGCCTGTCCCAAGCACTTGCTCACACACATACAGTCAACATGTGAATTTTTTTTTAATTGATTTTCCTCACCATTGTCTGTGTTTGATGGATGGCTAAATTCTGCATGTTGTTCTTACTATTAAGACTGTAATGTACAGTTTAAATTAAAAATATTGTTATATTTGATTTAAGGGACTTTAAACTATACCAGTGGGGGTGCCACAAATTCAGAAAGCATAAGTTTCCCATGCACAGCCATTGGTTCAGCGGCACTCATGCTGCACTAAGGGCTATGATGAAAGCCAAATTTGTGAATGTTAAAATCTTTCTCAAAAATACAGATACTCTGTGACTGAGGTCAAACCAGCATTCATACCATTTTTAAAGCTATGTGGGGGAGATGTCAAATTGAAGTATTGCATGATGGATGGGGTTTTGGAAGTATGTTTGGTGACCATTTGATAACTAGACTTTTTTTAAGCTATACATTTTGTGCAACTATGTTCTTGACTGGACACAGTAATTTTTTATAACCTACTTTAGCCTTGATTATTCATTACAATATTTTAAATTCATCTAGTGACTACTGTGTCAGTTTTTTTTGTTTTTTTTTAACCTTTAGGGACTGAGCATAAAAAGTTTTTTCACATCTCCAATTATAATTCACAAGTGTTCAAGTGTAATCTGAGCTTCATGTAAGTCACAAATATAGAAGACAGTCTGATTAACTGAAGTAATAAAACAATTTCAAAGTTAATTGAAAATCAAGTACATAAACATTAATTTCCTGTTTTGTTTTTTGTTTTGTTTTGGGGGTTTTTTCCTCACATCGAAGGCTGGAAAGAAAGTCAATACTTACTTAAATGTATCTGCTCTGTTCATAAAAAGGGTGTCTTGATCAAAGCGTTTAAAGAAGCTGCATTGCTTTAAAAAAGAAAATATCAGGAAAATATTTTTAAAGACTTGGATGTTAATAAACCCTAGCAAAGGACAAACTGCAAATAGTAGAGCTGCAGGACTGTTGCTTCCAAATGAGGTTACCCTAGGGTGGCAGAAAAACACCTGCAGTGACATCTACTGAAACCTTTGTTCCTGTTGTCTATAAGAAAAGACACTGAATAATAGGATTGATTTTAATGGAAAGACAGCATAAAGGAAATCACTGCTATCCCACAAAGCAAACCAAAGAAGTAGAACTGAAATGCACAGTGCTGTGCTTGGAGGAAAAAATCCAATGCACACTATGAACAACACCTCCTGCTGACAGTGAAGCATTATGAAAGGAGTGTCAAGGTCAGAGTCTAAAGGAACAGCAATTTAAAATTGTATCCAGACGTTTTACAGGGGAGAGTCAGGGCGCCAGTGTATGATGTGTATGACAGTGTATGAAGCTTAGGAGAGATTGTGTGATGCAAAAAAAACCCCCCAAAAAACAATTACTCAAAGTACACAACTAAATCGACACAATGATTGAGAAAGATAATTAATATTTTGGAGTACCCAAGCTAAAGCAATGACCTAAAACCAATTACAATGCTGCTGGATGACCTAAATAGTGCAGCTTAATTGAGACATGATGAACTAAAACAGTTTTGTGGGGGAGGAATGATTCAAAATTCCTCTTGCTTGTTGTCTGTGAAGCAGCTACAGGGAACATTTTGTTTTTGTATCTTGCACTGTGTGTGTCTTTGTCCCTGTGTGAGTGGCTGTTAAATAAGTTTGTCAGATTATGTTTTCTGTAATTGTGGCTCAGTTATCTAAGGTCGGACTGCATTTTAGAATCCATTCGGAAATGGTGGTAATGCCAGAGTTTTCACAAATTTGTTTTCCAGTAGGTGTGCTACTAAGGATTGACATATAGCTGCCATTTAAGGATATAAAAACAAAATGAAAGGAAAGATATAAAATATATATATAAAAAAATTAAAAATAGATTAAAAAAGGACACCACAAACTCTGTCTGTTGCACAGTGTGCTTGCTCACTCGTGGATGGTATGTTTGTATGCATTAAATTGCATATTTCCCAGCAAATTTACTTGGGCAGAAACATGGCAGTAGTTTAAATAATCTGCTTTTCTGAAGTATTGGACTGCAACTGTTAGTTTATTTGTGATATCTCAATAACTTAGCTAAATGGGATATGTAATGGATAAGACTATGTGCTGGTATACTGCAGATTTTAATGGAGGTGCATTGTACATTTAGTTTGTTTTTCATGTTTTTTTAAAGGTAGGTACCCATGTTCTTTATAGTGTGACTTTATTCTTGCTTCATCATCTGTCCACTATAGACTAAAATAAATAAAACAATGCAGGAAGCAGATCCACTGCAATGGTTGTATCCTCTTCTCCCCACCCTACTCATTCTTCCATATCTTTCCATGTCTTAATAGGCTGTCCTCTCCCCCAAGGCAGATTTGTGGGCTATTCTGCTTTCCTTTCCCTGTTCCTCCATCACAACTGACACACAAAATGCCAAGCAATTCACTCAAGTTGCCCACCATGGAAGGCTGATTGCCATCCCCCTTCTCTCTTGCTGGGTGGCACAGTTAGACCACTTAATATCAATATTCTCTTTGTGGTAGGAGATGTGGGGGCAATTGCCCTGACTGCCAAAATAGTTGTGCACACACACACACAAGCTGACTTTTTCAGGCACGCAAGCCTAGCATAAGCACACACACTGGAAACGCAATAAGTGGGACATTGGCTAAATACAAAAACACTGACGCATACACACAAGTGCACATGTAAACCTACACGCACTGGCAAAATGGGCAGAATGGGGACATGTAGAAAAGGAGTTGCACACACATTTGCTGTAGAGTTAGTATGAGGAGAAGAAAGCCTCCAGTCGCCCATGCAGGCAGGCACACACTCATGCAGAAAGCAGATACTCGTCGTCTAAGTGTGGCCTTAGGCTCGCTGAGTGAGGTGGGAGTACATCAGATAAACATAGCTGTTGAAACTGAGGACCAGAACACTTTCAGATTTTATTTGATTTTTTTTTTTAATGGCTTGGAAAGAATTATACTGCACTTAACTGAAAGACTGCACCAGTACGGAAACGGAGAACACAAATGGTGAAGTGATACATTCAAGTAAATGTAAAAATAAATTTGAGGACTTTACAACGTACCTGGAGTCACATCACAGAACACTTATCATAAACATTTCAACATAAACATTCAAATTAGCAGTGATATTTGTGGCAGTGAGCCACAGTACCATATGAGCCAAATCAAATCCTAAACTGTTTTTTGCAGTCGCTACATCTCCAACTGCAGAAGAGAGGGAGAGGTTTTAAGCTGCTGACAGCTGCAGCTTGTCTTGTTTGTCTGTCTTCGATATTAAGCATGAATGCATGTTTTGCTACATTAATAAGGATACATGATAACACTGTCATTATCATCAGTTAACATCAGAGATAGCACTAGATGGCGTTAAAGAATTTTAGAAGAGTGTCAATCCGTTCTCCGTTCACTATCTCACATAACATCTTATTTCTGAGTAAAATCCTTGCAGTGAACATGACTCATGTCAGACACCTTGAACTCTTCAGTTTCAGCTGGCACCACCTGAACATATGTACTGTGTTTTTGGGTTTTTTTGGGGGTTTTTTTTTGGGGGGGGGGGGGGGGGGGGGGGGGGAGAGAGGTTGTTTGTTTGTTTGTTTGTTTGTTTTTTAAACACAGTACAAAAAAGAAATTGAACGCTCTCACAAAGTCATTAAACTTCACATCCTCATTTTAAGGCCCAGAAATTTTTGCAGGCAAAGTTACCACTGCAAATACAGGTGTGTGTGTGTGTGTGTGTGTGTGTGTGTGTGTGTGTGTGTGTGTGTGTGTGTGTGTGTGTGTGTGTGTGTGTGTGTGTGTGTGTGTGTGTCTTTTTACGACATCTCAATGTAGGGGATGCAAGTGTGTGTCATAATTATTTTTGTAAATTGTATATTAATCCGTTTGATTGCTGTAAACACAAAACTGCTGAAGTGATACTCATGCGCTGTCTAATATCACACAGCTGAGGCATGGTACCCCTCCCAGGCAGGTGAAATTGGTGCAGTCTCCCTCTGGCTGAATGTGCATGCACTTTGACTCCAACAATTTCAAGAGATGCCTGCTGATCCTGTGATCATGTTTTTGGCTTTCTTGGAGATTTTTCTTTTTACACAAAGAATTACTGTATTTCAAATCATTTGAAGTACACATCTTAAATTGTATGCCAGGTTCTAATTATTTGCACCTGAACCTTTTATTCCAGTTTGAGTTTATAATACAAACTAGTTTTTCATGTTAGAATAAGGACATCTCCTAATAGTTCTGCCTTCAGTCCTGATGTGTCGTTTGGTAGATGCAATTTGTATACAAATCTGTCTATAATTTATTGATTAATCCTGGTAACATCATACAATGTCCTTAGCAGAGGTAATAAACAGCACAACTAAAATCCAGTTCCTAGATTTCCACTGATTGGTAAATCTCCAGCACAGCATACATACTTGGATATATTTGATTGGTTAGATATTTAGCCGAGCCTTCACTCTGGACTTCCCCATCATGTCTTGAGGTTTACACGTTATTCAAAGAGAAGTGTGTGCTCCTGTGTGGCTCCTGAAGCGTCTCAGAAAACACTGAAGAGGCAAGATTATGTGAGACTTTCTTAAATATTATTACAGCCAAATAAAAGGATCATTTTTCTAGATCAGTTTTCATACCATTGGGCACAATGCATGCTGCTCATTAAATAGATTTTTTTTTTTAAAAAGAAAAAGAAAAGCATGGGTTGCAAAATTCATGAAGTTGAGTGGTGGCGTGTGCACACACTCGCATGTGTCTCTGTGCAATACGCAAAACTGTGTCACACATCTCATGCACCACTGCATCCATTTACTGGTGGAACATCTCCAGTGTGCAGATCTGGAACACGGCAATTGAGAACGATCAAAACATACTCGCAAGGCCTGACCTCACACAGAAATGAGCATAAAACACACAGTCGCATTCACTGGTGCATGGATATTTTCACAAATGCTCTCTATATGAGGATGCACTGTAGTTTTTATGAGAAGCAATCAATGCAAGTTTACTGTTTTGTGTCACACAAACACATTTTTTCCTTTACACATATGCACAATGCAGTGTTATGTGCAGTCAAGCAAGTGTATTGTTTCACCGCTGTAGTCTTCGCTCATTACTGCCATGGTTCTGCTCTGATTTCTTTCGTCTCTAGTAAAAGATGCACTGAAAGCTCCGTTTTAGTGCTTTCAAATGATATGAACTGACTGAATGCAGGTCACTTCCCATAGACGCGCTGCTCACAGTGCACACAATGTTATTAAAACTTATGAGTGCATCTGTGAAATAGTATTATGTGCACAAGTTATATGTTTGTTTTAATATGCAAGTAATAAGTAAGTTATGAGTTACATTTTCCTGGTAATTTGTTTTGAGATCTTCTAACAAGCACCATGAAGGTCAAAAGTCATCCTTAAACCGTTAAGTCTGGCCCTACAGGGAACAGGGTATATAATCTCCCATGTGTGAAAAGCCCTGCTGTTTGTTTGCTCATTTTACTGACAAATGGCTGTAGCTCCAGCCTTCAGTAGTCTGCCTTTGCTGTCCCCAACTTCAAAGAGATCTGTGGTAATATGATTGCAGCTGTACATATTTCATAAGCCTCTAACTGCTGATGAAATACTGAGTAGTAGTGTAAGTTGCAACTGAAAGATTATTTGCTATCCTTCTCGCTTTCCCTCCATCCCCTTTGATGTCTATTTCTGGCTAAATATGAGCCTTCTCGTGTGTGCTGCTGATAGCATTTAACGTCCTGAGCCTGTGTGTAAATATATATTTATAAGACACTGCATGTGTGTTAGGATCATCCACATACATGTCATGTTTAATAACAAGCTTTTCATGCTGATTAACACTGACTTTAGTGTTGAATACCAGCAGCACGAAGTGTCAGTGTTTAGAGGTATTGCTCTGAGAGTAGGATATCACTTATCATTTACTTTGCACAGTTGGTATTTTTATGTCATAGAGCTTTGCATAGATGAAAATACTGGTGTCAACATTTTATTTATGTATTTTTTGTTCTTTTTCTCCTCCAAAGCCTTTTCATCCAATGGTAAACCTGGTGTGCAGTGCTGACCTGAGGATGTTCCTGTGTGCACTGTACGCTCCAGTCTGCACTGTGTACGGCCACGTTTCCATGCCATGCCGATCCCTTTGCCAGCGGGCCAAGGATGAGTGCCACAAACTCATGGAAATTTTTGGCGTAGCCTGGCCAGATGATATGGAGTGCAGCAGGTATGAATCTGCTATATTTTAAATCAACTTTAATACTTAAAGTCTAAAATCTTTCATTAGTCTCCTTCCTTGTTGCACATTTGTAAAGTTTTTTTTTTTTAAATTTAGCTTTATTGTCATTTTAGACTTGCTGAGATGAGGTACATCTGACTGAAACTTATGCTTGATTTATAGTCCTGCATTAAGTCTACAGCATATAGGCTACAGGGTACAGGTTTAGAGCAATGTCATAACCGAGATAACTCTATGTAGTGATTTCTTACCTTGATGTAGATTATAATATTTTTCCTGAAACTGCTGTGTTGATGTAGCCGTAAGGTCATTGTGGAGGCTGTTGTCTTTATATAATTTCTTTTACTTTTTTGGGGGCAGGTTCCCAGATTGTGACGAGCCCTATCCTCGTCTAGAGGACCTGCTAACAGGCTCTGAACCCACTGACCAATCATCAATGACCGTCCAAAGAGATTATGGTTTCTGGTGCCCCAGAGAGCTCAAGGTCGACCCAGACCTGGGTTACACTTTTATGGGCAGGAAGGACTGTTCTGCCCCATGCCCCTCAATGTTCTTCAACCAGCAGGAGCTCACCTTCATCCGATACTTCATTGGAGTTGTTTCCATTGTTTGTCTGTCTGCAACGCTCTTCACCTTCCTGACATTCCTGATTGATGTTACAAGGTTTGAAAAGCTGAATGTAGTGAAATAATATCTCCAGTCTCTTTTAAAATAAACATTTCTTTGAAAGTATTAGTATCGTTGCGGTGGAGAAAGACACCAAGTCATTTTCTTTTCTCGATAGGTTCCGGTACCCTGAGCGACCAATCATCTTCTATGCTGTGTGTTACGTCATGGTGTCGCTGGTGTTTTTCCTGGGTTTCCTGCTGGAAGGCAGGGTCGCGTGCAACCCTGTCAGCCCTTCCCAGTTCAGAGCATCCACCATAACACAGGGCTCACACAACAAGGTTTTTGCTAATTTTTATGGAATCTGGGGGGGAAAAAACTGCCCGATTTAAAATTGTCGGCACATCAGTGATGATTTACTGGGTTAAAAACTTCTAAACTAGATTTTAAATTATTTCTTTTGTGGTTGAATAATGAGGTTGACGGATGTTTATTTAGCAATTAATAAAAATAACTATGCTACACTTTAAAAATGCTGTCTTATTAACTTCATTACTTTATCTTTATTACACAGTGCAATCATCTATTTACTGACTTAGAGCGCACACGTGTCATGAACTTACTTTTTACTACTATATAGTTGCAGATTTACAGTTTTGATGACCTTTCCCAAATGATTAATTGATCAGAGGTTTTTCCTCCTGTGTTTCTCTCTCAGGCATGCACCCTGTTCTTCATGGTTTTGTATTTCTTCACTATGGCCGGCAGTGTGTGGTGGGTCATACTGACAATCACTTGGTTCTTGGCCGCCGTGCCTAAATGGGGCAGCGAGGCCATTGAGAAGAAAGCCCTCCTCTTCCATGCGATTGCCTGGGGCCTCCCAGGGGCCCTGACCGTCACCCTGTTGGCCCTGAATAAAATCGAGGGAGATGGGATCAGTGGAGTGTGTTTCATAGGGCTGTATGACATAGACGCCCTGAGGTGGTTTGTTCTGGCACCGCTCTGTGTCAATGTGGCGGTGAGTACAGTTCAGGAGATAAATGAGTGAGTGGGTGGATGAAAGAAGTGGTGAGTAGGATGGATGTGGTGTGAACCGATTAATGACTGCATGAAATAATACAAGTGTGGACATTGGGAGAGATGGATTGGTTAGTAATGATGGGTGGGTCATTAAATGTCTTTTAGACCTGTCTGTCAGTCACCCAACCTTTAAAAGAGTATTTTAAAGGTTCACTGAGCCTTAAATTCTCGTCTGTCTTCTGTCAGGTTGGCGTCTCCCTGCTTTTAGTGGGCATTGTCGCTCTGAACAGGGTGCGCATGGAAATTCCTCTGGAGAAGGAGAACCAGACCAAACTAGTCAAGTTCATGATCCGGATGGGAGTGTTCTCTGTGCTGTACCTGGCTCCCTTGTTCACTGTGATTGGCTGCTACATATACGAGCACACATACCGGAAGATCTGGGAGAAAACATGGATGGAGAACAACTGCAGGCGTTATCACATCCCATGCCCATACAAGGTAAAAGGATGAAAATAAGAAAGTGCACGATGTGATGGTGTTAACCTCACTAGACAAACTATGTTTCATGTCTTACTAGATGATGTAATAATAGTGTCTTCTCTAAAGTTTCACTATATCTGTGCTTGTTAAGACGGTGCATGTGTAAATCATTTTTACAGCTGCCAGCTGTTGTGCTGCAACTTTATACTTGGATAGCCTGTCTTAAGAAAAAAAAGTGTCGGAGTAGCTAATCAAATCTGGTAGTCTACAGTCTGAAAGCACATGCTGCCTGTTTTCTCAGCTGCAAACAAATATCAGAGCTCTGTCACTCACAGTTTGTCTGTGCTGTCACACTGCCAAAGTTGAATGGTGAAAATCCGCAGGTGCTCTGTTTTGAGGAATCTGTGTTTTTCTTTCCTTATTGGGGAGGGAGCTTGTCTGTGTCTCAGGAACGAAAAGTGTAAGACTACTAAACATATCATAAATAATGAGTGAACAAGATACTTCTCCAGTGGAAGGAGTTAACATCAATATAGCTTCCATTCATATACTCCTCAAATGGTCAGGATTCCCAAGTTGTGAAGTCATCCCACCAACTTAAGTGCGTTCATGTGCTTTTTTTTAAGTCAGACTGAGGGGACAACATGGACCGGGAAAAGGCAAAGTACTGCAAAATAAACAATAAAGTGTTCATAGCTGATTTTGATTTATAGTTACTTAACCTGTCTGACAAAGATTATCTCTAGAATTATCATTTTTTAACTAGTATAAGTTGGTGTATTTGAACAGCACCCATGCATTGTCTCACAACCTGGCTCGCAGGTAGTAACTAGTAAAGGATCATTTTTTATGGAACATATTTAAAAAGAACGTGTTTGTCAGCTAGTCAGTAGTGGGTGTGTGGCAGAGTCTGTAGAAGGCAAAATAACCCAAGACCACGTGCTGTAGCTAAGTTGATCTAGTTCAGGAAGCTGGTATTCAAATCAGGGCAGTGAGCAAAAGAGACCTGAAAGGATGGAGCTTTTATAACCAAGCTCACTGAGCCCAGGTTTAGCTCATACAGCCAGTTACTTCGATCAGCACCTGTAGAACAAATCACAGCACAAGCCACAAAACACAGACACATTCACCACCTAGGGGTCATCACAGTTACTGTTAGAAAAGAACTAATATGCAATAAAGGAATGAATCAAACTTTTCTTACAACTATTTTCAGCCAGTTATTTACTTTTATCTGCCGGATTTTAAGAAAATGCAACTCACTTAGCCAAAAAAAAAAGGAAAATCATGTCTGTTTTCCCGGTCTGAAACTCAGTTTTTCCGATTATCTGACCTCACATGAATACACAATTACTCAAGAATGGAGCTCAACGGGTTTTTGGTTTTTTAGCTTTTTTAGCTTTTTTACAAGTTAAGCCTTGCCATTGTTCTGTAGGCCAGAAATGTATGAAAACACGAGGGAAAAACAAAGTCTCATTTAAAAAAAAAAAAAGTCCAATCACATAATTTTTCTGGTTAGCCAACATTTTAGCTAGTTTATGTTAGCCACTCGGTTCTGAGAAATAAATACAAAAATGTACAATTACTAGTTTAACGTGGAGATGATTTTTAATTGGTATCTGGAATTTAACCCGGTTTTATTCAGATGGGCTCTTGCCTTTGTTGTAGCCAGTGACGTCAGAATTGATTACAGTAGTGGGAAGACATTTAGGAACTACAACGAGAACGCCCATGCTTACTTAATGAAAGAAAGCATTGTGGTGAAGTGGTAAGCACTTTCTCTGCACATGTCCTGATTGGCTGGTGCCTTTCACTGTACAGTTGGCATGTTCTCCCTGCTTAGGCTTCTTCCCACATTCCAAAGAGACACACGTCACATTAACTGGTGATCCTAAACTGGCCATAGGTGTGGATGTGGATGTGAGACCGTGTTGTCACCTGTCTCTCTGTGTTAGCGACCTGTCCAAAATGCACCCTGCCTCTTGTCCGATGACTGCTGGGATAGGCTCCAGCCCCCCGCATCCCTAAGTTAAGCCGTTAAGAAAATGAATGGATAGATGGATTATTTCATGATCAAAGGCCCAATCTCAATTCTCCCCTTCCATTTTTCACTGCGGCTTAGGGCGAGGTGGTCCTCCACGCTCTGTTTGGGGGGCTAGATGACCACTATCCTTCAATTTCCCAAAGAAATGGGATACCTAAGGGCCAAGGGTGGGAGCTGGGATTTGGCCAAAGATGCTGAGTGCTTGGTTGAGAGTGGGTAAGAGCTGGCACTTAGTTGTGTGTGCGGCTGAGTGAGTAGGTATTTGTGAAGGAGGGGAGCAGAGTGCGGCATGCATCATTAGCTCAGCTAATATAGCTCTCAAGACCAATTCCACAAAAAAAACCCCAACCTCTCCCATCTTTGTTTTGCTCCGTTTCCTTTTCTCTTTGTATTTCAGTTGATTTTCTCATGCTTGCATCTTTCAGCCCCTCTGCTTCCTGGGCTGCTTAGTCACGGTCTGCTGCCAGTCCTCCATAAGGGCTTTGTCGTGTTTATGAAGATGGGTGGGAATGCAGTGTTTCATATAGTCCGGTGCTAAATTATTAACCAGATAATTGTGCACAGTGCAGACGCAAACATACTCCATCCCTCCCTGTGTGTCAGTCAGTTGGATGCGTGCAAACACACATACACCTTTACTTCATAAGGCTTTGTCATTGTTTCCATCACTTTTCACTATGTGTGAGTGTGTCTGTGTGTTTGTGAAGAGCATGAAGATCCCCTTTACGTCCTATTACAGCTCTGGAATTTCAATATTGCTGTGTGTTATGTGATCTTTGCCCGGGGGTTTTCTGTGTGTTCTGGGAGAGGGCGCAGTTGCTTGTTCTTGGATAATTGAAGATTCTTTTGTGGTGTCAAAGTTCATTTGAGTTTCTTTCTTTGTGTGTGTTCACGGGTGGTAATTGACTGAAGACCCAGGGCTTCTCGTTTTATCTGATGATCTAAATAAGACACATTTCATCTCAGCATGGGTAACAGAGACTTAAGCTAATTAATAAATGCAAATTCTTCTGGGCCCGGATTTCAAAAACAAGAAACCTCTTATCTCACTAAAAGGCTCAGCTGCTCATGGATACTGTAGTGAGGGTAAATTGCTTGAATAGCATCTTTAGGAAGATTTTTATCTTAATTTAAAAAGAAAATTTAAAGAATTTGATATCTTAAAGGCCACCTAAAGTACAAAATAATGGTTTTCCACAAAAACCTTTTAACACAGTACTCAGTGTGTTTGATGGTTTCCCAGAGTGAAATTTTATCGGACAGATGAAACCATGATTTGGGAGTGAACGACACAGAAATAAAACGTGAACTTCTTGAACCTGCGTTCTGTTTGTTGTATTTCTTAAAAATCTGGGATTTATATTCAATAAAAAGAGGACCAAGAACTGCTGTAAATCTCTGCCCTCTGCTGGGAGATCCATCAAACAGCTGGGTTTGTCTAGATTATGTTTGAGGATTTTAGTTTGTTAAATGTTGGTGGATCCAAAGCTTTTAGCATATCTTTCATGTTTAGTTGTCGAGGAAATATTCTACTGCACAATTAGTCTGCCTACATTATAATCAAAGCCTTTGTTCTCTTCCTCTCTCTCCTCTGCTTCACTTCACTCTGTGTTTTTAAAACTCCATGCTGTGCTGATTAGATGATTGCGTCATTAGCGTGTGCATTTTATTTTATTTTCAGGTTGAGGAGACCAGCAGGCCGGCCATGGTTTTGTTCCTAATTAAATATCTGATGATGCTCGTGGTGGGGATCCCCTCTGTTTTCTGGGTGGGCAGTAAGAAGACCTGTTTTGAGTGGGCCAGTTTCCTACATGGACGCAGGCGCAAAGAGTAAGAAGAGACTGTGTGTCTTTTAATGTTCGAGAGAACTAAATTGAGTTTATCACAACTAATTATGCACTTAGAAGTATCTTGTACTTTTTTTCACGTGCAATTTTCCTTCCCTCTCAGTTGTTCAGGGGTTTAGTATCTCTACTGTATTTCCTTTTGTGGTGACACGTTGCTATACAACAGCACATTAATCATTAATCTTCCCTATGCTGTCCTTATCAACTGTTTTCTTGTCTCTTTCCCGTATTACTTCTTGAATCCTAAATGTCTTCCTACTCCTTCCCCCCCAATCTGTCTCTTGGTTCCAATTTTATCTGCGACTTGTCCCTTCTGTAAAAACTTCCCACCTCTGATCTCCTTCATCTTTTTCTTTCTGCAGCAGTGGGGTGAATGAGTCTCGCCAGGTGCTGCAAGAGCAGCCGGACTTTGCTCAGTCTCTGCTGCGTGAGCCCAACACCCCCATCGTTAGGAAGTCCAGAGGGACATCCACTCAGGTAGGACTGCAAAGACAACAGTGATTTTTAAAAAGAAAAAAAGGGAAAAAAAAGCAGGAAGGAATTATTTATAAGTGCCGTGGGAGTAAAGTTCAAACATGAATGTCCACAGGTTACAGCTCTAAGCTCATTTGAAACTGATGAAAGGAAGAGAAGACTGAAATGAAAGATCGTATCTTGTATGCCTGTTGCAGTCTCTTTTGTCAGCATCTAGAAGCTTTGATAAAGGTTTAATCAGACTGGTGTTTTGATGTACATATTTCTTCATTGATGATATTTAGCAGCATCATCAATGAAGCTTTTCAACCCCTGTGAACCTGGCTAGGTGTCTATCATAATAATAAAAGTAATAACCTGAGGCATAATCTTGTCATTAGATTTGAGTCAAGATCCAAAAGATATGAATTACTTATGCTGGAGTAATGTACACAGAGCCTTGAGAAAGATGTAGCCTTTTGGAACTGAATATTTACACGTTGTGCAAAGGTGTCAGGTGTTAAAATAAATCTTTAATCTCAGCGGTTTCAGCTCTACATGTGTTTGATCTCTCCTCCTTTAGGGTACTTCCACACATGCCTCCTCCACCCACTTAGCTGTTCTAGACGACCTTGATGAACCAGTTAGAACTCACCACGGGCACCCCTCCTCCACCAGGAGTAAGGCCAGCAGCGTCCACAGCAAGGCCAGCTACCACGGCAGCCTGCGGCGCACTCGAGATGACAGGTAGACCAGGAAATCCACGATGCTCTCGCTTTCTCTCAGATGATGTGAATCAGTCGAAGCTCAGCTTTTCTTTCATTGCTTCTCCTCTTAGGAGCGATACCGTGGTTTACCGAGGTACAGAGGACCGCAGTTTCCATGGCAGCAATCCACGTCTCGACCATCCGCTCTCCACTCACAGCAGCCTCCATCAGATAGACAGCCACTCGAGGCACAGCAGCCAGCGAGACGTGTCTGAGGCGCCACCTACCCTCATCACACATGGAACGACGGCGAGTGACAGCCGAGCAGCTGAGAACGAAGGCACCAGCGCCTGAGACACTGGATCAGTGAAAGGATGGAGACGTGAAGCAGATACACAGCAGTCTGTTTGTGTGTTTTCTTTTTTGAGGATGGGGAATGTGTCTCTGAGTGCTGTGTTGGTAATCTGTGGTTGTTTGTGAGCAGTAACCATGACTCCTCTAAATTTTGATGGAGTTTGGCTGTAAGGTGGACCAGTTTGCTCACTGAATTATTTTAAGTTTACTCCTGGTCTGCTTGATTCAACAGGCTGAGCCAACAGGAATAAATCCCCGTCCTCTTTTGGTGACACTCGAGACATTATTCAGGGAAAGCTAGCAATGGAAACAAACAGACACTGACAAAGGTGTATTTCAGTCTGGTTGATAGTGGCATCATCCATATATTGGTGATCATCTTTCAGGACCTATATGAATATAATGTTAAATACCCGAACACTGCCGACTCCACTGCTCTGGATTGCAGCTCTTAATGAGTGATGTTTGTGGCTTCAGAAAATGGAAAAAAAATGGGCCTAATGTGAAATTATGGACCTCTATGTGGTTTATTGAGTTATTTTTATACTGTGAAGTTTGTCTTCTGCTGCTGGAAGCTTCAGTGTGTGTGTGTGTGTGTGTGTGTGTGTGTGTGCGCGCGCGCGCGTGTGTGTGTGTGTGTGTGAGAGAGTGTGAGTGAGTGAGTGAGTGAAAGTGGGAAATGGAGACATCACTAGTAATGTGTTTTTAAATTTTAATTCTCCCCTTGAGCTTGAAGGAGGGAGCTGAAAGACTAAACGTTTTCCAACCATGAATGTAAAAGGGTTGTTTCAGAGAGGGATAAAATATGGCCATGGCTGTAATGGATGATCTGTGCTCTTATTTACATGCACACAGATATTTATTTCAAGTCAGCCAAAAAAGTATTTTAGTACTGACATATACAATATAAAAGATGGACATAGCTACCATGTAATCACCCACTAGTTTGTGAAGTCCCACCTTGAAGCTTCGATGAGCCATCTTGCTGTTGAAACTGGATGTGATGGAAGAAAGCCGGTTTGACTGTGAAACTACACTCATTGGCTAACATCCTGTCAATCACAAGTTATCATTATTATTATATCACAAGTTATTTTTATTCAGCGTGATCTCAAATGAGTGGCTGAAACCATAAACCCAGCAGAAAAGTGTTTCCAGAGGTCAACTTAGCAAGCCCCAAGTTTTTTTGGCAACCACAGCTATCGCCCCCTGGTGACCATAAAACAGAATGCCGGTTTAAGGAGTTCACAACTGGAAGCCACGTCCATCTTTTATACTGTCTTCTGAACTGTCTGCACTGAGGCTTGAACCTGGCAAAGAAGCGATAAGGCAACTTTTTAAACAAGCGAGATAATTTACACAACAAATGCATGCTCAGTGTTTTATAAGAATAAACAAAATAGCAGGTAAAAATCTAAAATATGCCTCCTGTGGCTTTACAATCTGATTAACGTACAACCCCGTGTTTTTACCCTCTGAAAAAGAAAGCTGATTGACGTTAGGTAAGAACAAAATCTGTGCATTCAAACCCCATGGCTGCACAGATACGGCTGTAATTTAAAATGGAAACAGATAGCAGTGTTTCACATGGGCTTCCTTTAGGAAGGAAGTGGATTTTTTTTAAATGCAATAATCACCAATGTACTATATAAACACCAAAACTGCTCCTGTACATGATCATCTGTAGTCCTGTTCCTCAGGCTCAAACTTGCCCAAAGAGGTGCAGACAACTGACAGTCCAACATTAGAAAAAGAAATGTTTGGTTATTGTGCTTCATGTTCTCTGACATTTATTTTCTACTCTGAGCAAAAGGAAATGAATATTGTTTCATGTTCATGCATCTCCGTTTGGTCCCTAATCCTAGAAACCTGATTGACCTACCTCACCTGGACCCTCAGCTTTCTCTGTACCTGTACATTCATGTTACTGGGTGCTGTTTTTGGAAAGGAAGATATTGATCCTAAACCTAACATGATCAGTTCTGATAAAAAATAACATGTGGTGCTTATTTGTGAAGAATCTCATCTCTCCTCGCAGTAGAATATCTGTAACTGTCTCTCTATCCCACAGTCTACCTCTTCAGTTGAAGCCAGGCTTATCCTCTGCCTTTCGCCGTTGCCTCGCTCCTCTCATCTCTGTCTGTCTTGTTTTAAATTTCTCATGAGCAGCTACGTGCTGTCAGCTTGTCTGCCTGCATATTTCTTGTACATAGATTTTTTTTTTTTTTTTAAATTCTGTACTGTGTGATGACTAATCTGCCTCACATCTGCCTCTCCTCTTGTAAATGTGCCCACGCTAATCTTTTTTTGGACCTACAGCAACTGTCTGTACTCTTACAAGTCGTGACTGCTTACAAACATCAACCGTTGTGCTTTTTACCTCCAAATTAGACGTTGCAGTGAGAGACGCTGTCGTAAATATGTCATAAACTCAACATAAGGAGAGACGATCTCGCTCAGCTGTTTGACATCTTTTTCTTGTTCACTTACGTTAACATTAATCCCCCACAGTGAGACACGAGGAAGATTTCTGATGTCCTCCTGTGATACAGCTTCAAAGTGAACTACATTAGCTTGAAAACACAATGGATTTTTAATGATGCTTAAAAAAATGTGTAAGAATTTTGTGAATTTTGAAACTTGAGCTGTCTTTGCCTTTTAATTTATTTGCAGTTTGGAACTGTAACGATGTCTTATACATGCAGTCTAATAAACTTTTTTTTTTTAAACAGACTTCACTTGTAGTTACTCTCTTAATAGTAGACTTGCATATACATTGTTGTTAACCAAGCGTACTAAAATAATAATCCACCAGAATAAACTTAATTTTACAGACAAAAAGTAAGAAGGAAATATTACAGAAAATATAGTGAATACTTTTATGTATAAACTGTGTTGAACATGGTCCACTGTGCATGTACTATTCATTAATGTGAACTAATTCTAATCTGTTAGGCCTCCTTTCTAACCCCATGCTCTTATTCTTAAACTCCATTAGAGTAGCTTTGCATGATTTATATTTCAAAACAGCCCCTTTTGATTTCACTGAGCGTTTGCAGCCCCTCAGTTAATTTGACTGTTAAAACAAGTGAGTGGAGCTGCTGTGCCTCAGATATTAGATATTAGGGATATCTGCTCTCGGTGACATCCTTCAGAGCTAAGAGTAGAAAAAACTGAATTCTGAGGTTTTGGCTCTCAGGTACCTCATTATCTCAATGGTTTTTCCAGCTTTAACACAAGCATGTACCATTTGAAAAGTGTATATGACAGAAAATGAGGAACATCATAACAGATCCCCGTCATGTTTATTTACCCAAACAAAGAATTTAGTTTGTAAGAACCTGGTTCTGCTCATTTCATACCCTCCTCAACTGGAATATCTGAAGAGTTGCGAAATTAAAGTGTCAACATAAATGTATACTTTCCTAAAAAATAAAAACCCTGGTCAAGACCAGATTCCTGATCGTTCTCGTTTCCGGCGGACGATGGCGGCCACATCTTGTTTGAGTGTAGAGACGCTCTGTTCTAGCTGCTCCGAGAAGTCTCTCAGCAAATGACTCTGCTCATCCACAAACAGTCTGAGCCCCAGCAGGTCTGACTCCTCCTGGAAAGCACGCACATTAACATCCTGCATGATGTGCAAACAGGAGTGTTATATCCATGGGCAGGATTCAATCTGTTCAAGTGCAATTTATCAAACGTTTTGGTAAATTGCTATAAGATCAGCTCCCGTTCTCGGAAACATATTCCTAATGTTTAAAGTCAATAATTATTTTGGCCAGACCTTAAACAGTTTTCACAACAATAACACTTGCAGATCCTTCACAGTGCTTCAGTTATCATGCATCTATTGGAGGCATGAGCTAAATAACTACAGCGCAGATGTAATTTTCTAAACGCAGCAGCTCAAAACTGTTCACTCTTGGAGCTAATAATGTGATAAAACAGCAGCATGGAAACAGGTCAATATTTCATTCTGTGCTGATTCACTATTTTAAGGATTTTAAGCATGTCCACATTGTAGTAACACTAACTCATGCTAAGACAGACGATAACACGTGAATACGTACGCTGGGCCTGTGTCTGCGCAGGCGCTGCAGCTGACCTCTTACTGAAGTCATGCTGTGATAGAAAACCTTCAGAGCGCGGGCAAACTCTGCATCACAGCTGGGACGCACCGAGCGACTACGCGCACCCTCGCCACCTAAAACCAGAAGAGAGAAATGTGTGTGTGTGTTTCTGAAAGAGCAAGTCAAAAGCTTCCAACATGATATGTGTGGTAGTTTTTTCAGTTCTTTGGAATAGAAACCACAAACCTTTATGTTTTAGTTACCATTTCTGGCTGTGTTGAGTTGTTCCCTCAGACTGTGATTCTCTTTCCTCAGTGATTCATTAACACTCTTTAGTTCATCTAAGTCCTGCTGAAGAGCTCTTACTGAACACCTGAGGTCTGAGGAGTCTACAGGCTGTAATAAAACACACACACTGAATAAATAAGACAATAAATAACTCATGTCAAAGTAAACAATTACTCCTAAACGTCTAACTCACTGTGTTTTCTGTTGGACTCGACTCATCGATGATGAAGATGCCATCTGTAGTCATCCGCACAACTTCCAGTGAAGACTTCAAGTGAGTGCAGCCCTCTGGGATAGAAAACAAGCACTGAGCAGCAATTTTTAAAGAAACTTTCTATTTCAGCTGTGGCTTTTCTTAAATCTGCATGAGAAATTTAATAATGTGATGTATAATGTACACACGATGAAATTAAAATCCAGTTTAAATGTTTAAATCCCACTCGGTTCATTAAAAAAAATTAAGCATGTCTTGTTGTTATAATAGCTATCGCTGAGTTCACTTACTTCAGGCAAAATAAATAAAATAAAATAATAAAAAAAATGTTCATCCTCACCTTGAAGGCCCCAGAGCTCCAGCACCACAGCGCTGCTTTGCAAGTAGTCTAGCAGACGCTGGGAGGTGTGGAGGGACGCGAAGTGGACTCTGTGATCCAGCAGAGGATTCACATTGTGCCAAACAGCTGGAGTGTACAGAGGCTGGCTGCAGTCAAATAACCTGAAACTAACAGAGTAGGGAGATTAAGTAATGTCGGAGAGAAGAAAGCATCTCACCACTCTCTTCTTTTAGAAGACGACATGACCGGAGACTTCACGCTTGAGTCCACAGTACCTTTTCAAAAGCTAAAATTATTAACAGCTTCCTCTATGTGCCAATAAATATATACCAGGTTTCCATCTCCAAGTTCAATAGGATTTAATGCAGTGTACTCTACACCGAGCCACATGTGCCTTACCCAATTTGAACCCCTCGATTGCGGGCCTCTCTGATCCAGCGTAAGCCACAACACTGATCCAGGACCAGCTGGAAGTCTAGTCGTCTACCCAGTATCTCTGATGGGTCAATCAGGATGTCATCCTCACCCAGAGGGCTGGAAAGTGCGAACATCTAGTTACTGATATACCTGCGCCCTGAAGGTTTGTGTGTCTGTGCATGTGTGACATACAGTCCAGTTGAAGAGCAGGGGACCAGCTGTGTTTGTAGAATGCCTTCCTCTGTGCCCTCTGACCCCAACACCTGCAGACCGGGATCATCACCCACTGATTTTATTTAACTGTCATCTGAAAATACTTTTAGATGAAGGTGCCAGTGTGTATGCAGTATATCAGTTTGTACCTCTAGCTGCTCTTCCAGAGGGATGCGGAAGGCCAACGATTGGAGCCAAAGGTGGCCAGTGCCCAGGAGAAGAGGCTCAATTGGATCCCAGAATGGGTCTTTATCTCTGGGTAATGTTACTGTTGACAGCCCGGCTACTTCCTAAAAAAATAAAAGTCTTAATAATAGAGTTACTGGTCCGGAAAGGTTTATGCTTTAGGAAGTGCTGACCATCCTAACAATATGTGATGTCAATATAGGTTATATATCCAAACATTAGCATTGTTCTTTCAGCTAACATACATTGTCTCCACTCTGCTCTGCCAAATGCTGCTGGTAAACCTCTTCCATCAGAAACTTGCGGTTAATAAACTTGGCTTTGGACCACATCCAGACCTGCAGAGTGCATGCAAAGATTGTAATCTTTCAAAGTGACGCTCCAGTTTACACAAGTGACAAAACACCCCATACAGGGACAGACCAACCTGCTTGGTTCCCTTGGAGGTGACTCTGACAATGATGTCTTTCTCTAGATCGTGGCCTTTTGAATCTGACAGTGCCAGATTTTTAATCTCCAGCTTGAACTCCACACCCTGCAAACACAATGCAACACATGGCTAGAATCTGATGACGCACAGGAAACCAAAGATATTTGCTTTCTAGGAACACGTTAAATACAGAATATTTCACCCTGAGGCAGTGCGTTACCTTGCTCAATTCCTGGCTCATCTGGTTGGCCTCAGCCACCATGGGCATCAATTTGATGTAATCATAGAAGACAGCTAGCAGACTGGGGTCTGTCTGACTTGATCCAGCACTGGACTCACCTAAAAACATGCAGATGAATAATATAATGAGTTCAGTGAGTTTCCTTCAAAAAATAAGAGCCCTTCATGTGGAGTTATTCACGCTCCCGCTCACCCAGGTGGATGCCCTCAGCTGCAGCCAGTTCAGACTGGAAGTAATCGTAGTCATAGCGACTCCAGTCATCCCCGCATCTCTCTGATGGATAACCAATGAACAGGTAGGTACAGCTGGAACCCAGAATGAGCCGATCCTGATAAAAAAAAAAAAATATATATATATAGTGTATACTTTAACAGCATGTCACACAACCACATCATATAATTGAGGTTTGAGTCAAGACCCACCAGGTGCTGCAGCTCTGTTGTCTGGGAAACAGGATTGCCATTTACAATAACCTTTGTTCCTGTCATCGGGGTCAGCGTTACCCTGCGCTGTTCATTCCTGAATACAGCATGACGTTCCTGGATCCTAACGCACATAAAAACAAAAAACGGGACTGATCCGACTCCTTCCCAGCTCCGTATATTTTTAGTATTGGACTCTGCTGCAGTCGGTTTGCATTATTCACACATCAAGATAATCCTTACTTATGTTATTACTGGATCTCCTCTCATTTTATGGATACCCAGTCTTTAACAGCTTTTGATTGGCTGCCCCTCACAAACAATTTTATGTAAGACAGAAAACTGATGTAAAGAATATTTAGACCCCATCAGTGTATATGCATGCAGAAGAAAAGACAATTTTCTTATTCTTTGCAATGATGGCAAACTCACCCTAGACCCTTGATACAAATGGACCGTGGGGAGGAGTCACACAGTCCGATGTCCCATTCCCCTAAAGATAACAAGATTAACATTTCACCAAACATGTTAAAATCTGCAGAACATGTTTGTTACATTAGGCTGTTTAAGCTATTTAACTATCTGGTATTGTCCACCTTTAGTAGCTTCTTCTATCAGGGAGAGAACCATACATCTCGTGGCACAGAGACAGAGAGATTCAGATGGACTAACCCTCCTGGATGAAAAGCTTCACCACCCCTGACAGCTGAGCATCCTCGTTGATGTTCAGGATGTAGGGATGCATCTGCATCATCCTCCTCTCCTGCCAGTGAGGATGAGGGAAACGAGAAACATCCATTTAAAGACACTACATACAAAACCTCCATCAAATGCATTTGCAGCCTTTGCTTGTGTGTTTTGCGTGTCTGCATCTACGTATGCATCTATGCATGCACCTGTGTGATGTTAGCATACTGTTGCTCCCAGTCTTTCAGGGCCTCCTGCACATGCTGCTCCCATAGAGTCTGAATAGCTCTGATCTGAAGCTCATTGTGGGTCAGCAGCTGACGGAGCTCCTCTGAACACACAAAGATACGAGATGACCTGTCAACAGCTCTTGCTGGCTGAATCCCATTCTGCTGCATTCAAACGCTGATTCTTACTGGTCTCGTCATTCGCCCTGCGTCCCTCCTGGCCCAGACGGCTCAGACGCTGCAACAGTCTGGCGTTCTCTGCCTTTAGTTCTTTAACAAGACGCTCGGTGGGGCTCTCGTTCACCACTGCACGGTTCTGGATACGCTTTGCCCTGAAGAAGTGGAAAAGGTGGAGGGACAAGAAGTTAGGTGTAGAACGACATAAAGGAGAGGCCAAAAAGAACTAAAGTATAAAACGTATATTAAATATGTTACTTATAGAGCAGAAGGGAAATACCCAGAAGACTTTACAGTGCTTATTGTACCTCTCAGCGTAGCGCAGCGTGGAGAGAGACTCCTCATAGCAGATATCAGCAGGGCTCAATGTGGCAATCTTAAAAACAAATATACTCAACTTACTTTAAAAGCATCTTCCAAAGACTCAACCTCGTATCAAATGAGTGTCCGATACCATAACAGTGCGACTGTTGCCTCCCAGTGCAGACTGCAGCAACTTTGTGAGGGCCGAGTCTCTGTAAGGAATATGGACAACCTTCTTCCCCACTGCAACATCAGCCAGGGAGCTGGAGGAGAGATGAGGGAAGAGTGTCAAAAATACTAAAGTAAATGCAAAGTAAATCAAGTCAAACAGCAGATCACCTGATGACATTGCCCAGGGTGGTGAGGCTCAGGTTGATGGCCGTGCCCTCTTTGAGCCTATCAGCTTCTGACCCCGATGAACGCTGACGCTCACTGCCAGCCAGGTCCACCAGGTTTATGTTGGACTGCTTCGTGATGCTCTCTTTAGAGAAGATCTGACAGGAAGTTACAGCCACTTACATAAATGTAGATTTATACAACATATGTTTGTTCTTGTATTAATTATGTTAACAAATTGGAAAAGTGTGCACAGAACCTCTTTACCTGTTTGAGCTGGAGGATAATGAGCATGTGAGATCGGCTGCTGTTGGCGTTCATGTGGGTGGCGGCAGTGGTTCGAGTCCTCGTCCCCTGCTCCATCAACTGCTCCACCTGCAAACACATTTTTTTAAACAAAAATATATTTTTTGGTTTTTAGATTAAACAGCAGCATGTCCCTTTGTATGCTTCGACACCGCCCAGTGTGGTGGGGCTCTGACTGATGGCCGTATCCTCTTTAACTCTGTTAGTTTCTGACTCTGATGAATGCTGATGCTCACTGCCAGACGAGTCCAACAGATTCATGCTGGACTGCTTTGTGAGGCTCTCTTTGAAGAAGATCACAAAGCATTTAATTCCCAAAAGATTCCAATATTAACTGCACGTGACTGCAACCTTAGCCTTTGGCTAGTGCAGTTGTTTGGTTTGGTTTGTATCCTTTTTCCATTCATCTCTCTACCTGAGCTGCAGACTCGCAGGGGACTGTGCGGAGACCCTCCACATAGAATCCTCGTTGCTGCTCCTCTCTGACTCTGAGCCCGCCCGGAGTCCGAGACGCCCGAGACAGCAAGTCAACCACCTGGACAGAGAGGGGAGGAAAAGCAAGAGTCAGGAAACATAATGGCATCGTAGCATGTTTCATATCCAGGGAAACGAATTTGCTCCAAATACCACCTGCTCGTTATAGATTTCCAACATACTGAAAAAGACCTGCAGGGACATGAAGAAAAAACACATTTTAGATCATTTACACGCTTAATCATTCACAGCATTCTGCATCGTCTTGTGTTTTTCCTTCACCTGACATTGTCTGTTCTCCTGGTTTTCTCTGATGGCTTGAAACAACCGGTCGCAGAGTTTAGGAATCAGGCCTTTGTTAGGCCCATAACCCATCATGGAGTAACTCTTCCCTGAGCCAGTCTGACCGTAGGCTAACAATGTGGCATTATAACCCTGCGCATGTAATTTTAGAAGATTTATTATTAAGAGTTGATAACATGAGATAGAGAGTATCAGATAAAGACTGTGAGTGCTACCTGCAGCGCATTTTCCAATATTCCTTCTCCCAAATCCTGGAACACGCTGTCCTGGGAATGGATGAT
Organism: Pelmatolapia mariae; assembly: GCF_036321145.2. Lineage (NCBI taxonomy): Eukaryota > Metazoa > Chordata > Actinopteri > Cichliformes > Cichlidae > Pelmatolapia > Pelmatolapia mariae. The sequence continues at coordinate 27,164,487 of NC_086227.1, read as the reverse complement.
ATCTCGTTAGCTGTAAATGCATTCTTATAAATCTTATAACTCCCTTCATATCCATTCAGATTTATTCTGCCCAAACCAGCTAGATTTTATCTTGCACAACATCCCAGCTCATTTATGACCTGACCTGGTCAGCGTATCTCCCTCCTGGCTCTTCAGGCACATAGATACCCCTGTGGTCTCTTGTGAAACCGCTGTGCGACCAATAGGCATAATCGAAACAGAAAGACCGTCGGTTCTGGGAATCCCGTGGATCCTGGATGGTGATGGAGCTCGAAACCATGGAGATGATACAGCGACTGCCCGCATCCCTCTCTCTCTGAGTGAAGGAAGAAAACGAAAGAAGATGAAATGATAGAGAGAGACTAAAAAGAGCTGGGAGAGCAAATGGTTTATAAAAGCATTTATTTTAGATTTCAAGGAAAATATGAGGGTAAGTGGAAGGGAAGGTAGGAGACACAATAACACACAATTTGAATTTTATGAAACAGTTTTCACCAGACTCAGTACAGTCCTACTGGGGGACAAGGGTCAGTGCATATATAGATAAGGAAGAGACATCTTATGAAAACTGATCACTTTGTTACATTCTCCAAATCCACAGAGCATTTTTTTTCTTTTTGATTTTATTTATTAAATTGCGCTGCATCTGTCTGCTCAGACTGAAATCACTAGCCCTGTGGATTTAATCTACTATTTACTGTTGTACATGTTAAAAGAAGCAACAGGATTTATCAGGGTACATAAAGTACGCAGTTTATCAGTGTGCGTCACACCTTAAGAATACAAAATATGAGTATTTAACAAGCAGACAGCAGACAAAGGCTTACAAAAGAAAAATAAGTAGTGGTTATTATAGAAAACATCAGCACACTGACCTTGTTGAACGGTCGGACTCTGACAGCCACTTTGACACAGTCCTTACTGTGCATGTCTGAGACTTTAGCCCTCATGGTGCAGCAGGCAAGTATCGGCACAGGACACGGGCAGACCGACTGATCAGCTCCCTCACTCAGAACAACACAGTGCTGTGTCGAGTTACACGGTGTCATGAGTGCAGTCGGGGTTGTGTGACAGGAACGCTGGTGTACACTTTAACCTGTTTAACTGAAAACATGGACCAGTTTGCTAAAAGATGGAGGCAATTTTAAGAATGGAAATGAAAACAGAATGGCATTTAAACAGATCCTTGTTTAATGTTATTGATTACTAAATAACATTAGTTATAATGTTATAACTAATGTTATACAGCTCTAAAAACATAACAGATGTGTAGAAAATACTGCTACACATTTTATGATCTCTGACTATTCACTAAAGTAATGATCATGAGAGTTGTTATGGGTAGAAATATGCTTTTCTTTCATTCTTTCTTTCTTTTTTACCCTCTCCTAGCCTCTCTCAGCAAGATGGACCAGAGGAGAAAAAGCTGGTTTCACTTTCACCTCATCTACACTATAAATTATAAAATAGACACAAAAGCCCTGGGGGAGTACACAAGACACTTACACATGCTTTTATACCAACATCTAAGCCTTCTGTGAGATCCGATTTCACAGCACCAGCTGGTGGCAAGTGCCGGTGTAAAGATGCCAAAATCATCCCTTTTTTGTTGGGGTGTTGTGGTGGTGAGGGTGTAAAGCTCGACTGACTTCCAACCTCTGAGGGACCACAGGATGTCGCCTGTGTTATTTATGTTTTTATTTTTTGCTTTCAGCTCCTGTCAGTGGCTGTCAGCAGTGTAAACTGACATAAACAGGATTTCTGTTTGTGGTTATTTCAATCATGCATTCAAAGACACTTTTCGCAAATTGTCTTTCAAAATAAATTAAATCCAAAATGAGCTGAAGCTATCAGGAGAATGTGAAAAAACCCTTCTGTTACTTTATCCAAAATGTATATGTGTGTGTTACACTGATACAGACTGAAACTGAAGGGCTGTATCGTAGTGTGTAGTACCCATTTCTGCCACAAGGTGGTGGAGCAAGCCAGGCAAGACATTTAAAACATTCTTATGTAAAAATTTGGGGTTGTGGAAGAAAATGGGGCTAGGTCTAAAAATCAGTATCAAAACCTAAAAGCACAGTAATGCTGCAGTCACGCCCAGGAAGACTGTGGTTGGACACTGGCGCGAACACGTGCAACGAACATATGAACTTCTCGGCTTTGAAATGGTTGATTTGAAAATGGGGGCCAGGTTAGCAACAGCTTTCGGTCATTTGCTGTGTTCAAAGTGATTTTAGTGCAACCAAACAGAAATCAAAGTAAGCCTACTATCAGTTTACAAATGCACGGCTGGTAAACAGCCTCACACCTTTAATGGCTTACATTCAGAAATCAGCCAGAACCTCGTAGACCGAAACAAAAATGGAAAAATTCCTCCATAAACAGTGTGGTAGTTGTTCCAGGATGACAATTTAACTGCAAAATTACAAAGGTACTTGGCAACCATCTTACAACAAAACCAGTATACAACAAATTGAGTCAAATCCTCCGTTTGAAAGAGACCCGTTGCAGACAAGTTGCACTGACTGGTGCGGACTGACTGATTGCAAAATGCATTTATAGATTAGACAGCAGTCATTTGCAAACTTTTACAAACTTTCTGAGAGTTTGGTTGGTTCCCATGCACCTTGCAAACAAAAGTGGTTCCCAGTGGTTGTGGGTGTTGCATTCCAATCAAGACACTCAAAGAGGAACCACCGAGCCAGCCTCCTTTTCCTGGTCACAAGGAGGCTGACATTCAATTCTTACTCCGTCACTGAGATGCAGCATATCTAAAAAAAAAACTCTCTGGTAATTCCAAATAGTACCTTTATGTTGGTGAATTGCGCTGAATTGAAAGACGCAACACAAACATTCAAGCTTTGCCATATTTATCAAAGAGCAGTCATCAAAAATAAGACATTCTACGTACATTCATCAGAAAATAGCCTATGTGTCAGATGTTGATTACGATGAATTTAATCAAACCTATTAACATGTCCCAAATCAAGTTTTACATAAGCAAACCGTTGTGCAAGTTTGTTTTGTTTTTTAGACAATATACAACACCCCCATAACATTTAACAGTCCAAACGTGCTAACAGTGCTGTCTTTCACAGAATCTCTCTTAAATCAAGTTTAATTTAAGACTAGGGCATAGGCAGTATGATTAGACGACCAAATGCATTCAAGAGACACTTAAAAATTCAGAATCAACATAACTGTTTATTATTTATTTATTAACTTTATTTGGAACATAGCAAAAAAAAAAGGAAAAAAAAGAAAAGACTATATACAAATTTAGCAGTAGAAATGTATCTCCACTGGGTTGGTTGCTTTTCTTCTTAAATAGAAAAAACAGCAGGCCTTGAACTTTTAAAAGCAAAACGACAACAAATTTTAAAATAATGTAAATAAAACCTCTTTAAATCAGAGGCAAGTTCGTTTCAGTCTCTGGTTTTATTAATGGGAGCCTTTAAAAATCCACAATGATTGCTTTCCTTTGAGTCATTCTGCGTGGAGAGAATCAGGCCGAGGGCTGCAGCAGAACATCTAGCACAAAATGGCCACAGACGTAAAAGCGAATGAAATCAAGTTAGTCAGAGAAGTACATGTAAACTCCAAAAATATAGTCTCTCACACGCTGCTAACCACCAGCGTGCCTTGTCCCAAAAATAGATTTTTCTGCCTGCATTGCTTTTTTGATTTCCTCCCAACAGGGAAGTCAATCTTGAATCTGCAGCGCTGTGAGGCTTTTGAGGAAATGCGACCATCTCGAGTTCAGGCATACATTTTTATTTGACAGCTCACAGTCTGAGGTTCACTGGTTAAAAACAGCCGCAAACCTTCCTACAGTTTCTTTCTCCGCGTGACAGGTTTTGTAAAAACTGTGTCCAAGACACGTTTACGTCGAAGGTTCCTGCTGGTGGTCGGTTCCTCTCCCTCTTTAATCCTCCTCAGCGCTCGTGGCATCGAATCGACTGGACTGGGCAGAGGCGAGATCAGTTCGACTTCTGCTATGGGAAGCGGCGTTGCGACAGCTTTGGATCTGGGGGGGATGGAAATTTCAGTTAAAATAAAACCTGCCAATATGATGTATAATCCCTATTAATGCCAACCACATATAGATGTTAAATAAACAAAATAGAAAAATACACAGCTACAACTGACATACGCATGAATATAAATTAAATAATTTATAATAATAATAATAATTTATCTTCCTTCTTGATGACCTGTGTACGCAAGTATTTTTACTTGTTTTGCTAACTCGGTCATTAACACCACCACAGTACAGACCTGTAACAGGAAACCTCAGCCTCTATTTACTATTTATGAACATTACTTTGTATATATGCAGCATTTCCTGCACCTATCTAGATCTATCTCTCTATATCTATAGCCATCACTCTATATCTATATATCTCTCTGTCTCTATCTATGATAGATATCTAGATATAGCCATCTATATCTATCTATAGTTTACTTTCATTTTAGGAGGCTGTATTTTTGCCCGTGTTTCAGTGTAGGATGTAGTTTCTTACTTGGCAGTCCGCTTGTTTGTTTTTCTGCTTTTAGTAGTGCCTGCGTCTTTCTCGACTTCTACATTATCTTCTGAAGACATTTCATCCTGGAAAAAAAGAGAAAAATGGCATCTTCAAAAGATCTTTCATTTCATTCATCATTACTTCTGTTACAACCCTTAGTTATCTAGCTTCTGTAGAGCAGTGGTTTAAACTCTTGTGTGTGCTGCGTCCAACATCCTGGTTCAAAGGCTCATAACTGATAGAATAACTATGACAGGACAGATATATAACAACAAAATAAAGAAATGCAAAGAGGAAAAAAAGAGATTTGTTATCTTTAGGATAGAAAAACAAATCAAGTGTGAACAAAGTTGAAGTTCCTACCTGCACTTTGACTCTGCTGCGAGTGACGGGTGCCTCACGTTGTTCAGAGGAATCTGCTCTTTGGGCTGACACAGACACAACAAAGGGTTACAACCATTTACAGAAAAATAAATAAATATGAACAAACTGATACTCGGCTCACCTCTTGTTCGTCTTCGTGAGGGGGAATAGATGAATGAATTCTCGCCTGGACTGGATTCATCATCCTCAGGTTGTGGGACCAGCCCGTCTTTCCCCGGGGAGTGAACCTGCTCCACTGATGACTTTTTACTCCTCTTGCTCGTTCTCAGTGCCTTCTTAACCATGGCATCATCTGTTTAAGAGGTTACACTTTTAGATCAATACATTTTGAATTCTGCATGCACGTCATACAAGTTAAACCAGCATGTAGCAGAATAAATTCAGTCCCTTTGTAATCTTCACTAATTTGAACTCGTTGGCATGTACAGCTTCACACCGACTGTTCTTTTCTTCTCCCACACAGTCATAGTTTAAGTTAAATTCATACCTTCCTGCTTCTCTTCCTCATCTTTAAGTCTCTTGATAAGGGCATCAGCAACAGGAGTCTTAGAGTCCACCTCCAACGGTGAGTCCAAAAGGGGAAGGTCTTCCTCTGGGTGGTCCCAAAGTTTGCTTCTAGTGGGGCGACGGGAGTTGGTTCGACTCGGATTTCTGGGCGGTTCGGGCTCGTGTAAATCTCCTGTCTCTGTTGCGTTTTCAGAAGTCGTCTCTCCTTGTGTCTTTTCTGGACTCTTAGAAAGCGACACAGGAACCAGTTTCACCTGGAAATGTTAAATGTAAAAAATGAACGATGGATGGATTGGGCTTGCAACATGTAATATGAAAAAAAAAATATAAAAAGGCATGCATGATAACTAGAGGTGAAAATCAAAAATGAAAATAAAAGCATTTCATGAAATACGCTTCAAATATTAAGATCATACATGAGTAGCCTATCTGCAAACATCAGATGACGAACATAATCTGTGCAGTTTTGTAGTCCTGGTGTTAAATAAATATAATCTACAAGGTTCAGCATATCAGTTTTACAGATTATAGATAGCTTTCTGAATTCTTACCTGTGGATATACAGTTAGGCTAATCTGGCTTGAGTGTCGAGTTGTCCGGCCCGGGCTAGGAAGTTGCTCTTTGTCTTCTACTTTCTCCAGCACAGTGGACAAAGTCGCTGATGTTTCCGTCTTTGTCCTTCTGGAGCTCCGTCTTACAGGAGAGGCAAACACCTCATCCTGTTCGTATTCTTCTTTCACGATCTCAAGCGGTGTCGCCACCACTTCAGTGCTACTCGTAATCCTCCGGCTGGACCTCCTCGGAGTCTTTACCTCAGATGTTGTGTGTTTGGATGGGGTTGGAGTCTTTGAGCTTGTTCGTCGACTTGGTTTTATTACGTTAACTTCCTCCTCGTGTTTGACTTCATCATCTGTGGCTGTAGACACCTCACTGCCACTTTGAGTCCTTTGACTGGTCCTTGTTGCAGCCACCCTCTGCGAACGTCTGGATGGAGACGATGCCTTGGAGGTTGACGCAACTGAAGTATTGTTATCCATGACCTCAACCTCTTCGTCCTCTTCTTTCGGAAGCTCTGGCTGTGTTTTGCGGGTACTTCTTCGAGGTGTGCTGGCTGGGACTTTGGTTTCTTTGGCCTGTTTACCTTTCCTAGGTGTACGACTCGGTGACGTAGGGACCAGAGTGCTTGTTTTTGTGTCCTCCATTTCCCTGTCGTCCTCTGGCTCATTTGCTTCCTCTGACAGAGGAGAGATAAAAGTTACCATCCTCCCCCTCGTCATCCTCCGTGTTGGAGTGGAAGGAGTCTTCTTCCTCTGAGAGGTAGTAGGCTCTTGTACAGGCTCTTCATCCAGCTCATTGTTTAAGCTCAAAGCCTGCTTTACAGGTTTCTCTTCAACACTTTCATCTGTTCTCGTACTTCCCTCACCTATTTGTTGTGTTTCCTTCTCTGTTTTAATTTCTTCATCTTTCTCCTCATCTGCCTCCATTGATGATTTGCGGTCCTGCAGCTCCTCTTCTTCCGTGACAGGCTCCGTTTCTGCACTAGGGCCATTCTCCTCAGGCTCTTTCCGCTCCTCAGCAGGATTGTGTTTGTCCTTTGCTTCCACTGCTACATCAGCAGCTTCTACCTGTGCCAGAGATTCCACGGCTGCAAGACATTCTTCCAATGTAGCTGGGACAGAGACTGAAACAACAGCAGACTCATGGTCTTCAGTCAACATTACCAACTCTGCAGCCTTCTGCTTTTTAGCATCATCTGACTCTTGGTTTGCTTCAGTAGATTCAGTTTGAAAGTCAGCTTGGAGTTGAACAATTTCTGTGCCATCTATATAGTTCCCATCAACCATTACAATCTCTTCTCTTTTATCTTCTTGTGAGGCTTCTTCATACTGGGTAGTATCCTGGTCCTCTGTGCTCAAAAGAATAACCTCAGGTTTGGCCAAAATTTCATTAGCATCCATAACCTGATACTGAATCGAAGGGTCACACGATTGCAAATTATTCTCCATAGGTAGTATGCCTGTCCCTTTATCTCCATCCTCATCCACATCCAGCATCAAGGAGAAACTGCCGTGACTTTCATCTGCCACAACAGTTGGACGAAGCTCAGGAAGATCCATCTGAGCTCCATCAACCAGGCCGTGCTGTCCCTCCACGAGCTCCACAGGTACCAAAAGGGTGGTAGAAGGTTTGAGCTCCATGTATGACGATCCTTGCTCTACTGCTTCATCTGGATCCATCATTCCATCATCTGCCCCAAGTCTCACCATAACCACTTCACCCTCTATGTCCTCATCTACCATCTATAAATAAGCAAACACAGAAAGTGAGTTTTCATGAAAGATTTCAAGAACAAAATTAAAAAACAAACAAGACGTATTCAAACATTTTGTTCTGTCTGACCAAAATGAAAAAAATCCTCAAATGAAAAGTAGCAAATGTGTCTAAATATTTACACATGGCTACATTTTTAAAATAATCAAATGAATTTCCACTTGTTCAGATTGTATACTATCTACTACTCGACACACAAAATCCTTCAGGCCTACATTTGTTACCTTCATCTCTGCACCCGGGGTGATCAGAGACAACACAGCAGCCTCCTGCTCCGCTTGTGTTTGCAAGAAGTGTGTGTGGCTCTGCTGTACAAAGGATGGACTGGGTTGGAGGGATGGCAGCTTCTCAGTACCCGGGACCTCTTCAATGATCTCCACCTCACTACCAGAATCTTCTTCTTCCTCTTCCTCCTCCTCATCTTCTTGGTCTGACACTTCCTCCTCATCTTCATCCTCCTCGTCTTCAGACCCAGAGCTAGAAAGGTCTTCGCTGTCGTTGACGCTCACAACAGCTATGAGATATTAAACAGAAGCAGAGAAGAAATTTGTAAAACAGCACTGTAATATTAATAGCACCACTGTTTGTGTGAAAGGCGTGTACAGTTTTCCTCACAGTGGGAATCGGTGCCAGTTGGCTCTGAGGAGGTTACAGAAGCAGCAGACTTTTGGGTGGTAAACATCGGGGGAGCTTCAGCATCGGCCTGCGTCTCCTCTTCATCTTTACCTAAAGGCTCACTGAGAGAGAGTGAGAACAACAGCCATTTTTAACTTCTTGAAAACAACAAGACAGAGTTACATAACATCGCACTGTGAAACAAACTCATGCTAGCAGTACACCGACTGGTAAACAAATTGTGATAATTCTTGTTCCTTTAGAGCATTCAAGATTTAATTCTCAAAACCTGGATAAACTACAGCTTTGGTCCTGGCACCAAAACAACAATTCAGTACTTAAACAAATGAAACAAATTATGTTCCTAAAAACATTTCCTTCTCCTCTTGTAAAAAACCCCCAAAAAACACAGAACTGAATGTTTGAACCAGCAACTAAAAATCTAGTATGATCGGTTTTACAGTTAATCTTTATTGTATCGTATCCTTATGGGTTATGTACGGAGGGGTTTAAGGGCCACATCAAGAAAAAAAAATTATTGATTATTATTCATTTTGAGAATAAAGTTGAAATGTGCAAACTGCCACGTTTGCTACAACCGCTACAAAATTGTTTGTTTAGAGCATTTAGTGAAACAAATTGATCAGCCGTCTTGTGATACAACATAAATCCTCTTTATTGCACGAGGGTGTAACTGTCGCTAACCTCACGCCTGTCCACTACCAACCCACTCTTGCAAGTTTGTGTTTTTCCGTCTGCACCATTTTTTCAGGGTCCTTATACCGATCACCACACTGTGTTAATGTGCTAAAAGAGACATCATTTCCTTCCTTGTCACTAAAACCGATTCTGAAGTACGATTTCACTAACTCAGAGCAATTTTAATTATAATCTCAGAATTTTGACTTTACTCTCAAAATGATCGATAATATTTCTTTTCTTAATGTGACCCTAAATACTCCTTGGTAGCTATGAATAAAAACGAATCATAAAATCAAAATGTGATGTTATAGCAAAGAGTTTCTCTTGTTTTTGGTGTTTACCTGTTGAAGGAAGGCTGGTTCTGTGATGTATTGTGGATTGCTGAGCGGGTGAGCGGAGGAGACAGATCGCTACCAAACAGATGCCTCTGAACAAACTCTGTCAGATCTGATGGAAGGAAAAACAGCAACTTTATTAAACTTAAAAAAACAACAACACAAAAAGACAGTAATCACCATCATTACCATGTAGTTGCCCAAGAAAAAAAATATTATTCAATATAATAAAAATCTGGAATCTGAAGTACTTTTAATTTGAATACATTTGGTTGAAACCAACAGATAATAGTAATTAGTATGTCTTTAACAATTTTTAGAAGACTTTCTTCACACCTTTTACCACCTCGAGTATCATGAATCCTTACAGTCTAATCTAATGTGGTAAAATCGTTTAACTTTATCAGTTACAATATAGATTAATAAGTTGAAAGGTGGACCTGTTGATTGTTCCAGATCTGCCTCTTCACTTGTCGTTTCAGTTACTCCAGGAGGTTCAGCATGCTCGCTGAACTCTGTGGCCTCTGATTGGACATCCTGGCCCTCGTCTCTAACTGAGAGATCTTGAGATTCAGCGTCAGTGCTAGAGTCTGCGCTGTCAGTTCCCTGGTTACGATCTAGTAGAATACATGTTTTGTCAAGCAATGTTTGAGAGAAGTATTGCCAAACGTATTTTCAAAATCATGAGCACAGCAAATGATTTTGGATTTCGGCGCAGTGCAACCTGCTCCAAAAATCAGTTCTGAAAAAACAAACTATAAAAATAAATAAGAATAAATTACCTTGAAGATGAAGAGATGTCTCATTTTGGTCAACAATGGCAGCATCGTGCTTGGTGCTTGACTCAACGTCTAGATCATCTTCTTTTTTAGACTGAATTTCTTCCTCAGTTTTAGCCTCCTGGTCAAGATCAATTTCCATCACATCCTCTGGTGTATTTTCTTCCCTTACGTCATCTTCTTCCTTTTCTGAATCCTCTGACGTCAGAGGAAGGGTTTGCTCAGTTGCTGGTGAGGCCATTACCTCGGCTGTTGCCACGGGTTCTTTTTCAGCCAAAAATTTAACATTCACCGTAACTACATCATCGTCATCATCTTTCTCTGTACTGACATGTCCATCCTTTTCTTCATTGTCTATTGAAAGAGGAGCATCAAAATACTCTAAAGTGGTGTCTGTTGACCGAACAGATGTTGTGCTGGTGTCAAGGTTAAAACTAAGATGTGTTTGTGTTGCATCCGATTGTTTTTGTTCTGCAGCGCCTTCAAGGGCGGAGGATAACTCGCTCTCGGAGCGTTTCAGCTGTGGAGAGGAAATTCCACCTTCTGGAGGCAAGAACTTTACACGTGGTTGTTCCCCTTCCTCATCTCCATCTTCTTCCTCTTCAGCAGGCTGTAATGACCAGGTCTTACGTGTGGCCTTGGACAGTGCCGAGCTTCTGGTCAGCCGACTAATCTCACTGTCTGCTGCCACCTACAGAAAAAACATAGATGATTGGAAGACGCAGTTTATTTATTAGACCATCATAATCCACAATTAGCTTTTTTTTTTTCTTGTTCAAGATAATTTAAGTAAAAAAAAAAGGAAAAAAAAAAGAGCCAGGTGGTTCCCCTATTAACATGCTCAGCTAAAATGAGCTGCAACCTCACAAATGGAAAAAAGAGGTTCTGTGTGTTCCACGTGTGCTTTTTTTTCTTACCCCATTAGTCCATCGGATGCCCTTCTCAACTTCCGGGGATTCTGACTCTTCAATAAAGGTGATACGGTTCTCTTTGCTGCGGATAGGAGGTGTAATGGAGCGACCTGGTGAAGCAGAAGGCGTGGCAACGGGTGTGGGCCTCAGGCTGCTGCGCAGGATGGACTGGGGAGTGAAGGCTGAGAAGACTGGGCCAGAAGCAGCCAAGGCTCGGGCCCGCTGACGGGGAAAACACATGAAAAGTGTGAGTAACAAAATACTAAAGGTACTCCACAGCATTATCATAAACTATTAAATATCACAAAAAGCATAGAAAATATGAATACTGTAATCCTGGACTACATAACAACAAGTAATTCTAAATTCATCTACTGACCTTGACAACCTGAGGTGTTTGCAGCAAACAGAGTTCAGGTGCTTTGCTAACACTCTTGGGTGAAACCCAGGCACTGGGAGGTCTGGGAGGGCTGAGAAGAGGCCGAGGTGTTTGACAGGAAGGATGAACCACCAAATCGATCAGCCTGGGCCACAATGGAGGAGGAACACAAACATGAATTTAGGATACTGTCTTACCAAAATTTAACATTCAGTACAATAACCAGATATTTTAATATGTATACAACATATTATAATATTAACATCTTTATAAAATAAGAAATGAAAAAATAAATTAGAAAGTCAGCTTTGTGCCAGATGGACAAACACGTCAAGTTAATATCAACGTTTCCCCCTCATGATCGGTAAAATCCGTATTATACGATTCAGTTTCACTTAAGCTCTCACTGATGTACCTTGACTTTCGTTTGGAGGTCATGGTGATTGGAGTTCCAAGGAATGGTTCAGGAAGGCCAATGCAGGATGGCTTAGGGCTAGAGCTAGGAACCTTAGCTGCCCTGGGGCTGGAAAATATGACCAGGCAACAATTTGCAATAAGCAAATTAAATAAATCAAAATGCAAAAGAAAAGTTAATTTCAAGATGCAATTTTGGTATTTTATGTTCACCTGTTGGCAGGAGAGCACTGTGGTGTAGCTCCTTTGCCTAACCACACTTCTTCAATCTTGGTCAGGACATTGTTGATAAAACCAGCCCTGGACATTACCTTCTCACTAGCAGTGCGCTTGGTGATGGTTGACAGTGGCTGTGGCCGGGACACTGGGACAGAGAAAGAAAAAACATTGTGCATTTGCTGAATAACCCTCTTCAGGATTATTAGGATACTCTGTAAATGCTTCAACACACTCCTGTGAAAACCGGTTTCCACTGAGGTGAACTGCTACAAACATGAAGCGTCTCATTACCTTCTCTGTGGATGGTGTTGGGATGTTGGTAGGGTTTGGCTCTCTCCATTGCCAGTTTCCTCTGAACTCTCGGCAGAACTTTGCCATACAGATCCAGGATGGTGTTCCTGGTGTTGGATCGTTCTTTAAGCTTTGGGTCTCGTTCGTTCTATGATTAAAAAACAAAAGCACAAACAAGAGAACATGGTTAGAAAAAGCTTATTTCTATATAAACCATTAGAATTTCTACCATTTCCGTTTTATTAGCTTCTATATGTCAAACATACCACTAAGTTCATTCTCAGGGTGTGGTTGAGCTGCAGAGCAGGAATGTAGTTTGCATGCTGAAGGTAGTGAACCATCAGTAGTTCTCTGTTCTGGAGACCGCCTGTACCCTGGAGAAACCTCTCCAAACATTCCTAAAACACAAACCAATAACCAGGGATTTAAGCAATAATTTTATAATACAAAGGTGAAACAATTACAATGTAATTAAAAAAAGAAAAAAAGAAAACAAATCAGAAATCTTACAGCCAACTTTTTATCAGTGCTTTCACCATCTCTCTACCTGTTCATTGAGGCCCAGGGGCAGCTTGAGCAGCTCCTTGATGAGGCCCAACTCCTGGCAGCTTTCATACAGGAAACCGAGCAGCTCAGTCATGTTGAGGCGATTAGAGTGCTGCCGGAGGAGGTACCATGCTTCTATGAGACACCTGGAGGGAGGGCAAACAGATTGGTTAATGAAGATCACGCAGCTGCTGTATACTTGTAAAGAGATTAAATGAATGAATAAATACTTTAATGCATGAAACGTACCTGTTGTGCAACAGCACAGACAGGCAAAGCTTGGCCTGTGAAGTGTTGGAAACCGCAGGTTTTGTGACATGGAAGTATCGTAGAGCCACTGACTGTTGGCCCTGGCACATCAGCGCTTGCAGAACGCGCTCATGCTGCCACTCAAAGTGAAACTGAGAAGCAGCTGGGTGCAAAAGAAGCTCAAACGAACTCTGATGAGGAAAAAAGAAGGAATTAACATTACACTTACTGAAGGATAAACATAATTTTTTTTTTTTTTAAAAATCATGAGGTCTGATTACACATGCACATGTCTCTGAGTTAGTAAAGGCCTTTTCACATAGGACGCAGCACGCAAACCCATTCTTTTCTATTGCTTACAATGCATAATAGTTTCCAATCAATGCTTTTACCTGATGGTCATGATGGTCCAGGAGCCAGAGGCCTTGTACTAGTTTAATGAGTCCAATAGGGATGGCAAAAGCTGTGGGGAAAGACTCCACTGATGCGCCGTCCTTATTGGGGAAGGAGTACATGACATCTAACAAGAGGTAAATCACCTGGAACAACAGGTCAAGGCTCATACAAGCAAAAGGAATCAAGTTAAAATCTTACTATAATGATCACAGCGTGTGTCCGTTCCCCCAATTTCTAGATGTGCTGATAAAATATACCATATAAACTACCTGGGATAGCAGGATTATCAACATCAAAATAGCCACTGGGAACAATTTTTTATAAATCGCTCAAATCCTTAGAAACTATATATATTATTTGGAATGGCTGGTCTCAAAATTAACTGGAACATTAGGTCTACGTTATGCGTATGTTGTTGTTTGTAAATACATTTTTAGTGCATTGGCACTTTAGGGTCACTGGAATGTATTGTCTGACTGTAAATAAGTGTTTAAACAGCAGCATAACAGTGCCTATAATTTATTACTTTGTCATATCCTCCTGAGACCCGACCAATTCATTATGTCCTCTGTAATGGACAACAAAAGTTAAACTGAAAGATACTTTTTTCCCTCTCAGTTCTCAGGAGGATATACAATGAATGTGTAGCATACAAAACATAAGAATAAAGATATGAAATTATAATTTCTTTGTTTAATGTTTATGAACAGCGTTTTCACCATCTCACTCTAGAAAGTGAAAATGTTTGAATACATGAGTGAATTAAACAAATGATGATAGCCTGTTTTGCTAGTTCAAATTAGTGCTTAAGATGGTCATCTGTGCTAATATTTATATCACGCTTACAGCTGATTGACTAAATGACTGAAGTTAATGGATTAAAAATAATCACTAACAATCTAACAGTTGTGTATACAGTGTTAAAATGCATACATGCTGAAGATATATGATTCTGTAAACAGACAGTATGAGTTGAAGGATACAATCGCATGTTTTGCAGCCTCATCAATGTTGTCCAGCAGATATATGTCAAGCAAGGCCTGCAAATCACACAATTGAAAATCTTTAAAAAAAAACATTATTTAATATCCTTGTATAATAAGTACTGTTTGTTTAAAAATATAATAAATGAAGTAAAATATAGATTTAAATTCTCACATGCAGCGTAGGTGGTGGGTATTGCCCCGTTCCACCTTCATCCCTTTTCCACAGGTTCATCAAGCGTTCGCCACACTGGCCAACTAAACCGTCAATCATCAGGCAGTCTGCGCACCACTTGCCCCTGAGAAAACAACAGGTGGTCAGCATAATCAAAGGAAAAAAGGAGACAACTCGTAAACCTGGAACGGGCACATCTCATAGATGTTTGCGTTTGTTATAAAGGAGGCCTAGATTTTAATGCATGTACACCCAAACTCCTTTTGTTACTCACTTGGCCAGCCTGGTCAGCTCCTCCCTGCGTATGGTGTAATAGTTGCTGATGACCGAGTGAGTATAGAAAGGCCTGGAAATCTGAAGAGCATCATCATCTAGTAGAGTAAGGAGAAACATTTTTTAAATAAATACAGCAATAATTTTCTAGTCGTTGCAAATAATTTGGAAATAAAGTTCAAATAAACAAACTAATGAAGACATGTGGACTAGTTACTCCAAGGACCTAGTCCTCCTTGTTTGCTTAAATAACCAGGGGTTAGTTATAACTGACATGAATGTTTCTTTGCAGAAATAAACAAAAACAGTTGTTTTTTAAGTGCTCTCACATTTATTATATTCACTTCTTTAGTGACACATTGTTAATTGGTCTTAAATATGTTTCTCTTGAAAAATATATGCTTTTCCATTTTTTCTTAGGGGTTTCATTTGATACATTTTCAGATTACGTATGACAGCATCACTTTACCTGAACCCTCAGGGAGCAAGCCAGTACGACAGAACCAAAGGACCACCTGAGCATACTTGGAGATGAGACTTGACACCATATTCTTGTTCATTAAACCCACCAGACCTGAAACAAGAACATAAATGAATGTCAGTGACAAAGGAGCTCACGATCCATGACAAATCATAGTTTATTACAAGTGTAAAGTATGAAAAGAAAGTGTTGTTTATGTTGTTGTCGTCACTGGTTGGCTCTATTTCACAATCTAATGAAAATCAAAATCCCATCCATCCATTCTCTTCCTTGGATCACAAATGCAGGTCACATTCCGGACAAAATAATCTCGCTACACCAAAACCACAACTGTGTGTCAAAAGGCTTTGACAAATCAATAAAAAGAACCGCAGGCATTTTTTGGAGTCCATTAAATAATGTTGTTGATCACTTTAACGGCAACAGTTATTCTACCTTTAGTTATTCTACTCTAGATATGGACCTGTAGTCATGGACAAAGTCAAAGATTCACTAAAATCTGATCAACTCCAGGAGGGGTAGCAATTCTTGTGGATGGATGGAGACTTTTAAGGTACAGTGCTCATTGGACCTTCGGCCAGATGAGCTAACCAATCAAAATACACAAATAGCTAAACTTCATAAAAGCTTTCTAAACAAAACTAATCAAAGGATATCGCATTACAACTTAAAAGTACCAATAAGCACTATGCGTTGACGTGTCAGTTAAAGCAGTTTCAACAACACGACAGCAAAATATAAAAGTTGTACATGCAACTGTGTGGACAGAGCACCTTTTTGTGTGAGCTCCTGAGCTTCACTGAGCAGACAGTGGAAAATGGCACTGAGGTTACTCAGCAGTCTTTGAGTGTGCTGCAGCAGCTGCATGGTCTGAGGGTCTGTGAAGTTAGATGAGCTGTCAAACAGAGGTGAACCTGCAGAGGATCACATAAATGGATCAATTAAAAATACATTTGCAAACACAAGCACAGGAATGTAAAATAATTTATATATATATCTCCGTTCATTCACAAATAATGTAAAGTTCTGACAAGGAATAGAGCAAACATGTATCTAATGAAAGGTGCTGCACAGATGGGTTATGCAAACATGAAATCAAATCTATTCAAATGTATTAAAGAGAATGGAGAAGATTTATACACATGTAGTTTTAGTTTATCACTAGTACACATTGAAGGTTGAGAAACTTTTTGAAATGTAGTTAAACATCCGGTTTGTAAAAGTAACTTTCTAATTTAATAGAACATGTTTTAAAAAAACAAAAAACAAAAAACAAACAAACATACAGATGCCATCCAGTTCCTCCTTGGTCTGAACTACTTTGTTCCAGGCCCAATCCAGGATGTAGCGCAGATTCAATGCAGAGCCTGGTTGTTCTGTTGAAGGAGAAGAGAATTTTGAGGCGTTAACATCAATATAGGTGGTTACAATTTGTACAGAGAAGAGTTTAGCACAGATTTAATAGAACATACAGGTATGCAACATGTAAATGTATCTTTGTGAATAACTATCATGTATGCAGTGAAACTGGGTGACATGAGCAGTTTAAATAAATCTTTTTTTTAGCTGTACCTTCTGCAGTCCACTGCTTAATGCAACCAGTTATCAGTCCCAAGGAACTAGTCTCCACCGCTGTTGACAAGATGGCATCAAGCTGCTCTTCCTGAAGAACAAAGATGAGAATACAAATGAATAAAAAAATAATGAATATTTCACTTATAAATTTTTAAGAAAATCTTTTTTCAAATAATCTATACAAAAAGAGGAATTAAAAAGTGGGGTGCACGTGACTCTCACAAGTCTGCATGTACCTGAGACAGGCTGGATGGCTGGGTGTCAGCCAGACGGGATGAAAGTAGGCCGGACATAAGGCAGTGAGAGTAGCTAGTGGAGATGATGTCACTGGAACAAGGAGCAGCTTTCTTCAAAAAACCCAGGGTCTGGTTTTAATGACAAAAATGAAATGATTGTGGGTTTAAGATAAGTTTAAACTTCAATGTATGCCTACATATTTAAGAGGGAGAGAGAGAGAGAAAACAAACAACACCAACAAAAAAACAACGAGGTGAAACAACAAGAAACTTGCCTCTTTCTGATACCCAGAGCATGTTAAGTGCACAATTCCAGAGTTGAGCAAACAAGTAGCATCTGAAATGGAAGAAAGGAAGAAGAGAGAGGGAGAAAAGCAAACCAAACTTATTTGTCATATTATAATTCAAAAAGAAGCATTTTAGAGGCTAATACAAGCTTACATTTTTGTATGCTTCCAAGTCAAGGCTGTGGTGCATGTGTTGTGTTAAACCTACCAAAGTTATAAGTGGTGGGGTTAAAGTACTGTTCTGGTGGAGGGCAAGTGAAGGGAAGGCCCCTGCTCAGGCTGCGCTCATGTACCACCACATCTAGGAAGACATGTGGAGACACCATCTGCACCACTGAATCCAGAGACCAAGCAGCAAGGTATGGACACATCTGCAGAGACTCTCCCGTTCTGCCATGAAACAACGAGTACAAAAATATATTACATTAATATACTAAACTAAAACATGCATAAAATAAAAAACGAAAACACAACAACAAATGTTTTGAAATCACTTTCCATTGTACCTTAAAGAGTCTGGCATTTGTGCGTGGTACCAGCGGTTGATGTCAAAAACCCCGATGTAGGTAGACAGACTTCCTTGGCCGTAGGCCTTGACTTGCCAGGTAAAGATGGACACACTGGTGTCTGGAGAGGCAACTGGAAAGGGAAAGAACAGAGGATAGAAGAAAAGTGTGGTGTGAAGTGATTGAAGAAAGTAATAAAGACAATAAAGTTTAGATACGCAGTGTAAAGAAAGGTTCAGTGCTTTTAAATACCTTCATTCATGCTGTCGTCCCGGTCAGGATGAGGTCTGAATTTCTCAATAGTCTGGCAACTCAGCAGGCGGGTGTTTGTGGCCTGTGCCCGGAGAGGGAAAGCCGTGCCACTTAAATCCTGACTGTAACGTTCCTCACAGTACTCGAGACCCTGTGTGAGTGTAAGATAAAAAAATGTTTTAAAAAAGGATGTAACAGTCATTAATAGTTAGTATGAGAAATAGACTGTGCATTTGCTGGGATCTGCCCAGTATAGGATTCACCATTTGAAATCAATATACATTTATTTCTTATATGCAATACAGACCTCATAGAGGATCTTTCCAGAAGTTAAACACTTTCTTTCACTGAAGGCCAACTGAAGCAAGCGCAGGGTGACCACGTCTCCCTCACTGTGTGGGAGTAAAAGGATGCAGAGGAAAATAAGAACTTGAAATAAACACAAACAAACAAACGCACACACACAGTCTGGCTGGAAGCAGTTCTTGAAAATACTTGTTTGTAAACTAAACCAGAGTTAAAGGCAAAACTTACAGATCCTGCGAAGACTGGACCGCCCAGAGGTAGCAGCAGTTCCTGGGGTCGTTCTCTGGCTCCTGGAAAGTGAAGGCATATACAGGCACCCTGCCACCCTCTAACTGTGAGTGGTATCTGCAATAAACAATGGAAGAAAGGGAAAAATATATATATAGCTGCTATACATGCTATTCTTTTGACTCTAGTGGGAACTACAATTTGCAAAATAAACACATCTTTTACACAAAGTCTATGGATAGAAGTCGGAAGAAATACTAGCACTCACTCTTTCTTTAAAGTCTTCATGTTCCACAGCTGTAAGTATCCATCTGAAAATCCTACTGCCAGGTGGTTGGTCCTAGAGATGTACTGCAGAGCTGTGGCTCCAACTCCACTGGGTCCATTCAGCTGGAGGCAAAGATGTCTGCCCTCTCTTGTGCTGACTTCTCTTAGCTTGGGGATCTCTGCAGGAGATTTAGTCACTACCTGCAGGTCTGCAAACAGAATAAATATAAAGGGAGAGATTCTTTTAGAAAAAAAAGTACAATCTATAGGTACCAGAATATGTTTGCATACAATGAAAAGGTGAAATAGAATAAAAACGGCTTCCATTAAAGGAACAGAAAGCACAGACATCCACAAAAGTAAGAAAGCATACTACACATCACTTCCTCATTGAAACTTCTCACCTGAAGCGTCAAGTTCACTTTGGTTGCAGGAAAGATCATCGAGACAGAGGTCCACAAGGAGTACGTGACCGAGATCTGTTACTACGGCCGCAATTCCAAAGAACCAGCGCAAACCCTGGTGAAGGTGTTGTGTGGACGTGCTTGCTCCGCCGTAGCTCACTAATGGCTCAATAGCTGTGATCTAGATGCAAGAGAGTTTTAGAAAAGAAAAATAGAAAATGTTCACATTAACTAAAGTTCTAGAAACTTGAGTCTAAATGTTAAAATAGCAAAAACTATGGTCAACCCACTCTGCCTGGTATGACAACAGCCTTCACCACTCTTGACAGTCCCAAGTCATAAAGACACAGCACGCTGCCTTCTGTTTCCTCCAAGCCAACCAGCAAACCAGACCTGTTAAAATTAACCAGCAGAGGACTTAACATTTGCACTGTCATTATTTTTATTACGTACGCACTTCATAGTGAAATTTCACTGATTACATCCACATCCAAATGAGCCAAATAAATCATGAAATAAATCAATGAAATAAAGCCCGAACCGTTTGAGCCAGCTGAAGTCTCTGGCGGCAAGGACATTGGGTGGGTGCTCCCCTCCACCACTGAAGCAGTATGCAGACAGCCGTTCTCCTGTCACTGCATGGACAACCTCCAAATGGGGTCCACAGGCCAGCCAGGCCAACCCGCTGCGACCTTCATACACAGACAAGGACAGAAAAGTTAAAGTTAAAAGCTGCAGGTCATTGTGCAGTTTAAGCTGAAAGCTAGGCTTGTGATGATAAAGTAGGAAATTACTACAAAAAAATAACAAAAGCCTTTTTAAAAATGTTTGTTTGATTTTGAGGTGATTTTCTTCCTCCCTTTTAATTACCCAATGTTGCAACATCAGCAACTTATTTACACGGTAAAAGAATTATGTGAAGCAAAATAACTAACAAAAAATACTAAAAACAATAGAAGAAATGAAAACCTACGTGTGTATGAATGGATTTTTATATTTAAGAAACAATCAGCTTTAACATCTAGATTGCTGTCTGCCTTTATTTTATGGTTTTGGAAGTTCTTGAAATTCTTATTGTCCTCTAAAGCAGAAGTTTGGTTATTTTCATTTATTATTTATTGATTCTTTTCCCACCTGGGTGATATAGTTTCAATAGTTCATTAAATAACATATTTTCATATGACGATGATGGTATTGTATTTCATATCCTTTATTTGCTATTACAAATAAGAGAAGAAAAAAAAGCTGTTAAATGCTTAAAATAATAATGAAATATTCTTACCAACGGTAAACCTCCCATGAAGAACAGAATCTAGCGTAATCTCATCTTCCCCCAGAGCGTCTACAGTCACTCCTGAGAAAGGCAGCAAGCTGCTGGTGACTTGTGCAGTCAGGTCATGCATTGTTCACTGCATAAACATAAAAAGGAATTAATTAAATGTTAAAAAGATTATTTTATTTACATTTCACCTAATATTTTGGCCAAATATGATAAAACTATTATTAGATTTTTTTGGGGGGCAGCTTACAAAAAGAGCAGAGCCAAAAGGAAAATTATAAAACCAATTTTGTTAATTTGGGTTGCATTTACACAAAAATGACAGACATTTTATTTATCAAAGGGGTCAGAAATAAAATGCACATATTTATGTCAAATAAGGAAACAAACTCAGGCTTGATTTGTATGTATTCATTTCCCACAGGCGCATTCTGAGCCAGTAAAAACCCTGTCAAAAAACAAAAACATCTATTTCCCTCCTTCCATATTACCCTAGCCAAGCTATTCGCTCATTAAGTAAACACAAACAAATTAAAACAAATTAAAAGTCCTCCTGAACCCTTACTAATCCCTAAAACCACTTTGGGGTTTATGTGCTTGACCAGGTTTCTACACAAAAGAGGTCTTTCTTTCAAAACACTGCCTGCGCCCCCCCAGTTGTCAGGAAGCATGCTGTCAGCAAACTTTTGGACAGCTGGGGCTGAGAATGGGCTTGCTTTCCAATCCACAACACGTGGCATACAGCTGCACATCTGTTAGCACATTCTTCTCACAGTGAGATGAGAAGTAAAGCGCTATTACAATAATCGAGTAGCCAACCTGCTCAAGTGGCCTCCCCCCCCCCCCCCCCCCCCCTTCATAATAACTGACACTACCAAAACATGTAAATTCACAGGTCTACATCAACAGCACTGTAAACTAGAGATTTCAAGGTCATTTTATTTTGTGGTTCACAAGCTGTATACTCCAATTTTCCCTACACAGGGCAGACCACTCCTAAAACTTTACTCATGTAAGATTTTTTTTAATGTTTATTTCATTTTATTACCATGACTAACACAAGTACGCTCATGTTTATGCCGTCGACTGGCCTCGTCATTGCACTAGTGCTCCACTAAGATAGCATTATCTAGTCTGGTGTGTATACAGTGCTGACAAAAATTAGTCTGTCACGTTTAGTTTGCGCAATAGTACCCAATACCGCCCCCTGTGGCCACATAAGGAAACACATTGGATTCAAGTGAACTCCCGCGCAACAAGCCTGTAGTCCAGCAGCCACATGCCAGGGCATGAGTTTGAACACATAGATATAACATTTACAAAATAATAAATATATATTCTCTGTCGGAGGCAAATGTTTTTAGAACAACAAAACACTATTGAAAAGCACGTATGGGTTCAACAAACAAACATATAGCGATCACGTGTGTCAACATTTGTCAAGTCTGTGTGACACCTATATGCATTTCTAACATTTTCAACTTTCTACAAGACAGAACATGTACATATAGCGATGATGAAAAATGTGAGACAACATGAAAACATTACATAGCTCCATAAACCACAGTAACCGGCTCATGTTGTCTGGATCGTTAGCGTCTACATAGTACCAAAACATTTGTTTACATTGTTAAGTAACGCACAATGGTGATAAAAATTAAAAGATAAATGAAACAATGCAAGTGTTATCTAGTG
Source organism: Pelmatolapia mariae (assembly GCF_036321145.2). Lineage (NCBI taxonomy): Eukaryota > Metazoa > Chordata > Actinopteri > Cichliformes > Cichlidae > Pelmatolapia > Pelmatolapia mariae. Next base: position 27,141,953 of record NC_086227.1, on the reverse strand, counting down.
CTGGACAATAAGTAGTAGCCTTGATACACTCTTGCATTAGCAGGTTACCGAGTTAGCTTGCAAGGTCATGCAGGATTACAGTTTATTCAATTTCACCGTTAAAGTTAAGAAAGCTAACTCTAATGTTAGCCATCTACATAGCTAACTATTTGGAAGTTGTTGCCATTTCATGTAGACTATCAGGTTTGTGCTACAACAAGTCAACTACAACGGTGACTGAAACTAAAACCATCACGTTTTAACCACTAGTCGAAGGTAAAGTAAGGGTGGCTAGCTAAACTAGCCCGAGGTACAGCAATACTTTCGCTAACGCAGCTAACTTTGTGCTAGCAGTGTGCATCTAACTTGCGGTATGTTTGTTTTTTCCACCCCAGCTAATAACTATACCTGGCATTTATCATTGTTGACATCTTAGTAAAAACACAGCTCTGTCAGCGACGAGTCTTGTTTTACTTGAATCTGAGTATATAGGTGGACTGATGTCATTTTGGTGGTTTAGCTTCAGTTAAAACGTAACGCCAGACAGCGCAGTTAGCTTGTAGCTTCTGGCAGCACCGCAGCAGAGTTAGTTTCTGTTTAACACAAGTGACGCCCGCATTGTGAATCTGTGTGGGGATTTACTCGGCATAAACTCATTTAGTGAGCCGAGCTAGCCCGGTTACATCTTTCCAAGCTGACCTGGAAAACGTGAGGCAATGTGCCGCTAGCTTTTGCTACCAACGTTTACACTACCTGTGCGAGAATGTTGATGGCTATATCAGAGCCACAATTGGTTCGTTTTCCTTTATAATTATCTCGATTCCTTTCTTCCTCTGTCATAATCCGTTGCTTTTTAAAGTACTTCTCCTACCGATAGCCCTCTAGGAGATTCACCTGACAAACAAGCACGAAAGGATCCTCTGACTTCAGGCTCCAACAACGCAGAGCGCCATTTCCACAGTCGAAAAGTGCTCTGACGCATTTCTTCCTCGCTGTGGTTCCGACAGAATAGGCACACATCGAGGACGCACTGCTGCCCCCCTCAGTCTGGGCATTGCTTCTGTTTGAACAATAGAAACTAAAACTTCTTCTTTTTCTTTTTTTAGCTGCTGCCTTCAGGGGTCAACACACGGGTCATCTGCCGTGTGGTGAAAATGCTCCAATGCTGGGCAGAAAGGCAAAGCAACAGCTCCATAATAACGGTTAAGCTCCAAGGAAAGGTAGTGAAGATACATGATTTTAAATAGCTGGCATCAAGTCAGGGTGGATTGGGTGGAGACGAGTGTCAGTTGTGATTTGTGACGGAAGGATACCACCAAGAGTAAAAGGGGTGGTGTGATTTGAGACGGTGCCTCTGACAAAAAGACAGCAGGGACAAATACTTCGTTACTGTACATAGGTAGACTATTCGGGTATCTGTACTTTACTTGAGTATTTTTGTCCTGACAAATTTTTACTTTTACTCCCTACATTTTAAAGCAATTATCTGCGCTTTCTACTCCTTACATTTTCAAAACTTTTAGTTTCACAGATTTGCGGGAAGTTATTGACGTCACTGCGAGCATTCAAACATCAAACTGATTTGAGCCTAAACTGTAACACATGAAAGCCAGTCCTGTTCGTGTATTATTCACCAGGTAAAAAGAGATGAACGAGGCAAAGTGGTCCGGTGTCTTAATTTATCGATATTTAATGACTGCATGTGCCAATAAGTAGCTGTTGCGGCATCTAGGAGCAAGGGGCATAAAGGGAGTAATATTTTTACATGTCACTTAATTTCAAATGCAAAGTTTCTATCAGCTCAACATCAGCAAACACACAAACTGTATGTGTGCAGTTTGTCGCACAGTATGTTGCTAGCTAAAGGTCCAGCTGCTGCAGTTCACAGGGATAGAAAAGAAAGAGCTAACTTCACTAAGAGATGGAGAAATATAAGAAAGACAGAAGAGGAGAGGAAGAAGAGAGGTTAGATTTAAAGGTAGGGACTGCTCAGTGGTATTTGATAACTGTCGATTTAAAGCCTACATGAAGTCCTCATGTTTTTAAATCAGATATTGGGTCTGTACATTTTTATATTGTGAAACCTGCTGCATTTTTTCCCTGTTCCATTTTCCTGTTTAGAGGCAAATTCACCCTCTACAATGTAGGCAACAGAAAATAGAGCTATTTTTTTTTAAAAAAAGTTTCCTTCTTTTATCTCTGCTCATGTTCTACTTAACTGCTTAAAGCTGAGTACCTTTATTAGAATTAAAATTTAAACTGAAAAAAATGTTTATAGTCTCATGTACTAATATTATTTTATTATTACATTATTATAACACAAGGTCCAGTTGGCTTTGCACAACAATAGCTGGTAAAATGAAAAAAAAAAAAAAGAAGAGCATTTTAAATGTTTGCCCAGCACAGAAGCATTTTTATTCTAAGAAAATTTTATGTCCATCTCTGGCAAGTGCCGTCTGTGCTGTTTTCACTTTGGCAAATCATGTAATTTTCTTCCCAGACTTTTCACTGCTGTAAATACAATAATAATAGTATATAAAATTAGTTACAGAATTGTTTCTAATTAAATGTTTGGGTTGGAAAAAGGCCCACAAGAGCAAACTGTTTATTATTGCTGGTGTGACAAAGTCTGTTGGTATTTGGCCATTTATTGAGGCGTGTCCATAGAGCAACTGTCAATTACTGGCATGGACATAAACGCTACATTATACCGTCTATGGTCTGTAGCGGACACTCCAGGATCCGATTGCCTCCGATTCATTATCCACCCCATCATATGTGAATCAGGGGTATCCTCTCTCATTGGTGGTTGCTTCATTTGCTCACCTTGATGTGGGGGAATGTTTATCACCACTTTCTTCACCATTGCAGAGGTTTTTTTTTTGCCTGTCTATGACTTTGTATAGTCTCTGTGAATCGGTCTCTGTGTGACTGTCCCTTTAGTGTGTATGAGAACCTTCACAGTTCAACAAAAAGTTTTATAACACTTTATTTTATGTAAAACTCTGACAAAAGCACATGCAGACAGATCATTAATACTTGAGCTGCTTGAGAAGCTATTTGGCCATGCGTACATTTCCACTTATGGAATAAAGTTGGGTGATGAAACCGCCTTTCATGATTACATTTCATGGCCTTAATTTAGGTTTTATTATATGCTTGATATTCACTTTTTACAAGTATACAAAAAAAAAAAATCAGTGCAATGATTGATTGCAAGGCACACCGGTTATGGCTGCATCATCTATGAACAAAACTTAACACACTCAAAATGTCACAAATCTTGACACTCAGACCGACAGTCAGAGAATAATGGAAGTGTTTGGATGTGATTTCTTCCTCATTTGCTGCTCAATCTTTAAATCAAACTGCTGCCTTTCTCTGAAACAACAACAACAAAAAATTAGTATTTAGCCTTGAAGTCATTCTTTTTAAAAATGTAACATATAAAAGTCTTACCTGTTACTTATACACCGCCCTCTGAGGTATTTTTCTTCTGCTGTTTTTACTGAAACGTTGTCCACTCCAGCAATGGCATAAATAATGGCCTGCACAGAAACAAACTCATAACACCTGGACTACAGAAACTGAACTGCGTATCAGGAAACATTGCAAACAAAACCTGTGAGCACTCATGCAGGCTTTTAACTCACCTCAGGAAGAAGCACATCCAGAACAAAAGGGACACGATCCATGGATTTCACATCCGCTACGCAGGGTGCGTTGGCCACAGCTGCTGTATAGAGCTCATTTAGGTAGCAGTAGACTTGGTCAAGCTGATGGTCATCTTCAAGGTATATGTTCACCACTCGTCTACGATTGTCACTTAAGAAGGAGCGAAGCCACCTGGACTTCTCCTGTCCATGGATCACAGCCTGTAGGAAGTGTGATACAATGGGAAGGGATTTATTCAATCAATTATGGTTTCTTATGCCATCACATCTTAGTGTGGCACAGCTCAGATGTCAGATTTTAAAAAGAACTGCAACTGAAAAAAAAATGATAGCATTCATATGCAAATACTTTCAATATTCACCCATAGGTTTGTTTAATTTTTGCATGCTCTGGCACACTCTTTGCATAACTGGTTGAGCTCCTGAAAGTATTGGACATTACTGGGGTGAACTTAAATTTGTAAGTATACTAAAATCGAGGTCAGCTTACACTCGTTGTGGCCTCTACCACCCGTACTTTATTCAAACAAATCTCCACGTCTTAACAGAGACTGCTTTTGACCACTTTGCTCTGGTCTCATACTAACAGAGCGCGCAATTCAGAAACGTATAAAAGCATAGGATACCTGGTCTTGATAAATAGTTAGGACAAACAAAATATTGGTACTCACTTATAAGTACCTCTTTGCGTTTACCTAACGGCAAACTAGGGCATTTCAGCTATAAGCAGTTATTAGCATCAGCAAATAATAGCATATAATCATGAGTGGTATGTCATCAATCAAGGTAAAACATGAACCTTTATAACAGAAATAATATGATGATAACCTTAGTACTGTACTATATAAATGAAATAAAAAAGGTGTTAATAAAAATCTATCCCGATCCTTCTTTCAATTACTATAACAAGGAACTAAGAAGAACATAAATGATGGCAAGTTTAAATTTAAATGTCTAGTCTTTGACTATCTTTAATTTCCAGACCTATGTAACTTTGCCAAATGTGATGCTATGGCCAAAGGAGACGTGCATTTGTTTCCACACACTGGAAATAAGTTTAAAATAAAAAACAAAACAAAAAACAAATCTGTTGTTTATGATTTAGTTGTTGAAATCCACATTTGGGCTAGTATATGCTGTGAAAACCAATCAAGATTTATTAAAACAAAAACAAACAGACACAAAAAAGGATCTCTGCACATAAAAGCAACAAAAGGAATTCAGATGAAAGGTCACCAGTGGCTACATGTTTTAAGTCAGCTGGTCATCATGTGTTTTTTCTCAACTTCCAAGATGGTAACTAACGCCAGCTAAAAGAGGAAGTCATAGTCAAGGCATATTTTTGTTCCAAAGACAAGTATATTACATTCATAGTGAAAGGTTTCCATGAAGAATTACTGTTGAAAGGCTTTTGTTTGGATCTATTGTAACTTCATTAGTAGGGCAGAACAGGGCTATTCTCTTGCAGCACTTCAAAGTCCTTGTTGTTGATTGGTGTTTCAACCTCACCCAGCCTTTATATGTATTGTGATTCTGTATTGTAAAAACAGATGAAAACCGTGGCCTACAAACGTGCTTGTGCAGTGGGTGAACTGTGAAGCTGCGTGGGTTGGGGTAAACCCACACATTTCTCACGTGGGTCTCACAGTTGGGCGTTCCCACACACGGCTGGCAGCAGCTTTACCTTTTGGGGGCCCTTTATGGGCTTTTTAAGTGGGCAAACCCACTACCCCCAGTACTGGCGTACCCACACAGCCCACAATGGGCAGCCCACAGTGGGGTCAGGTTAGCAGTGCACTAAATCCAGCACTGTTGCAGTCAATAACTCAAAAGCTGAAAAGTTACATAATTTGAGCAGGAAAGTTTCAAGCCTAAGTCGAGCCACAGAAACCAAATATGAGTTTTCATCTCATAAAACTTTGGTGGCATAAAGGAATATTAAATTATTTTGAGCTGGTAAAAAACTCTACTTTCTGCTGTTTCAGTTTGGGCTGTCCTAAAAGATCAAAGCAGCACTCATTACTCAGCACTGCTGCAACATTTACATAATTTTAGTGAAGTGACACCAGAACTGTAGCTTTTTGAGGAACACAAACAATCACCCCCTAAAACTCTATCGGCCAAGTCACTGCTATGCACACTGAACAGTTTCTTGGTATACCTATATTGGATTAAATGATATGGAACAAGAATTACACCAGCAGAAAAGCAACAGAGTCATTCATACCAGGAGGTGTGCGTCGACCATGTGTTGCTTGACAATGAAATGTACGAGCTTCTCATTTGCGCGGTTGTGGGCAGCATGGGTCCGATCTGGCAGCAACCTCTTTGAACACCTTATATCCTTCTGCTGTTCACTAAAGCTGTCCTCCTTAACATCACATGGCTCCTCTATTGTCGAATCACTGATGATGGTTAGTCTCTCTGAAGCTGCCTTTGGATACCTCCTCCTCACAGGATAACCTAAACCAATTAAGACCAGCAGTCAAGAGCAGCATCAGGGCCTAGAGAATCTGTAGGTGTATTCAACTTTTTAATTCTGTGCTAGCCTCATTGAAATTTGTGATTCCAGGTCAAGGATGAAACTTACTCATATCGTGATCAAAGTACTGTATGAAGGAGCCAGAAAATGAGCCACATGCTACAAAGATAAAACATGATTAGTACTGCAGCTAATTCAGTGATATCATCCTAATATTGTTTAAACAACATATCACACACATCAGTGTTTCTGCTTGCTGAGGCATTACATAAGCAACTCACCAATCCGAAATCTGTAGTCGGTTATGAGATCCAGGGACCATGATATTGCAGCATCATAGCTTTCTTTGGCTTTACACTGTTTAAAACAAACAAAAAAAGCAAAAACAGTTTACCACTGTGTCAAGAGAACATTTTCAGAAATCAGAACATACTCTGTGAGCAGTTCTTACCATGAGTTCATTAGCTTCTTCACAGTCAAAAGGTTTCAAGCATTTTAGAGCCACAGCAAACCTTTAGAAACACAAACACCCAACTGAAACGTTTATTTAAATAACATAAATGTAACATAACACTAAGTAATGTGCATACACTAATCAGCCACTTCATTGGATACAGTTCAAATTCTTAATGCAAATATCTAATTAGCTAATCACATGGCAATAACCCGATGCATTTAGGCATGTAGACATGACCAAGACAACCTGCTGAAATTCAGACTGAGTATTAGAATGGGGAACAAAGGCGATTTAAATGACTTTAAATGGATGTTGCTGCCAGTTGGACTGCCATGAATAATTTATAAACTGGATTTTCCTACACAATGATTTCTAGGATTTACTAGACAGCAGTGAGTGCCACTACTGTCAGCTAAGAACAGGAAACTGAGGATACAAATCACAACAGCTCACCAAACATTGGACATTTCCAACTGGACAAATAGAAGATAGAAAAAATGGTGCCTGGTCTGTTGACCATTATTCAGATAGTAGAATCAAAATTTGGCATAAATGACATGAAAGCATGGATCCATCCTGCCTTGTCTCCATGGCTCAGGCTGCTAGTGGTGGTGCAATAGTGAGGATTGATATTTTCATGCCACATTTTAGGCCCCTTAGTACCACTCTAGCATTGTTTAAATGCCCCAGCCTACTTGAGCATTGTTACTGACCATGTCCAACACATGTATATCCCTTTATCCCTTCCAGCAGGATAAAGCACCATGTCGCAAAGCTCAAATAATCTCAAAGTACTTTCTTGAACATGACAGTGGGTTCACGGTTCTCAAATGACCTTTGGAGTACGGTGTAAAGGGAGATCCACATTGTGGACCTACATGTCCAACCAAGGTGTACTTGTAAAGTGGCTGGTGAGTGTATGTATCACCTAAAGACACAAGCAAGAACCAACAAAGCAAAAAGAGAAAACATCCTACCCTTTCTTTTTCTCAATGATTGAGTCATCAATGAAGATGATACTGGCTTTTTTGTGCTTTCTGTTCACACTTTTTACCTACAGCAAAAAAACAAACAAACAAAACAAAAGGTGAGTCAATGATTTTTCATGGGCAATTATTGTCATTTTAACAGTGAACGCTTTTTTTGATTCATCATGTAGTAAATTCAAGTTATACAATAGTAGACTGACTGACAGCTCTTATCAAAAAAGCATTTAAGGCATTGATTCAATAAAAGAAAAAAGACAAACATTAACAAGAATCTGCTAAATTGTGATTTTATCACGTCACCATTATGTACTCACCAATGCAGGCCAATATGGATAGTTTCTATATTTGTGCCACACAAATGCTCCTTCGGTAATGGATGGGGGCTCTGAAAGTCAAAACAAAAATAAACAAATCAACTCAAAGTGTCCTGTACCATCACAGACTCCAGTTATCCTTGTGGTCTCGCTTACTTTTGTCTGTCCGCATCAGGAAACTTGGGAGCTCTTCCTCATCCTCCTCATCACTTACGTCATCCTTCTGGTAGGACAAAGTAGACAGCTGTTCTTCATCCTGACTCAGTTCTATTGAAAGATCTGAAGACATCATAGAGTCATCTATTGTGGAGTTAAGAAGAGACAGAATTAGAGCACACCTGCAGCTCTCCATGCCAATTAAAAGCACAAGACATGCAAGATAGACTGAGCAAAATAAAAAAAATGTAAAAAATTTGGCTACACAGAACTGGCTGTGCTTGAGGACATCAGTGTTGAACAATACACTACCTTGACTTTCTGCTTCAGCCTTCTGGAGTTCAAATCTTGGCCTAGAGCGGGAGGATGATTTATCTTTATTTAAATTCACGGTCTCTCTTTTTGGCTTCCTACCACGCCGGCACTTGACTGGAGGATCATCGGTTTTACCATCGGTCTGCGTTTGTGTCTTTGTCTGTCTTTGTTTAACTGGTCTCTTACGCTTACGTTGAGGTTTTGACTGTGAATCTACCGCTGTTGTCTAAAACAGAACATAACAAAAGGAAACTGAATTCACTGAAGCTACATGGGATTATAAAAATATATAAATTTGACTTTTACACCATACCTTTATCTGAGTGATGAACTCAGTGTATTGTAGCTCCCCTTCAGGAGGGGAGCCTGAAATGGTTGACGGGACATCAAAGGTGGTGCTGTGGACTGGTGTGGAGGTCAAGCAGGCTTCTTGTGCAAGCCTCATTTTCTCCCTTTCATTTTTTGGTGTACTAGCCTCTATTGAAAAGACAAGGCCGCAGTCGCTGCAGTCGCCGCCGCCTGGCACAGCACTTGAACCATCTGTGCTGGGAGACGAAACTGCATCTGAGGTGTCTTTCTCTGGCGAATTCTTTTTAGGTTCCTTTTTTCTTGTTTTTCCAGGTGCACCTGGAAAAATCACGTGCAGTCATTTTTCTACAGTCATTTTGAGTAAATTTGTGTGTTCATATAAAAACATCTGGCTGTTTCAACGACTTTCTAAAATGTAACTCAGAGTTCTCGTTCATAAAAGTTTTGATTACCTTTCATTGCTGTAATATTTGGTGTATTCCTCCTTGTGGAAAGTTTTCCCTGGAGTTCATTGGGACACAGGAATGCCAGCGATCTGACATTAATCGGGGCTTATTTCCTTTATTTGGGGGACTTGAAGGTCCGTTGTAGGCGCCAGGGTGGATAAACTGGTAGCCGCAGTAGCTTTATGCCTGATTTAAAAAAAAAAAAAGTAAAGTAAGGCGATGTTGCTTAATCGGCATACGTAGTAGGCCGTACTTTCGCCTTGGACGAGTTTGGCACTAAACGCGATATTCGCAGGTTATTCTTGACATGCGTAGTGAATTCACAAACATGCGGAAAAGCTGTTGTCACGGAGACAACAGTGTCCTGGAACTGGGCGTCTGAGTACCTTTTTAACGGGAAACTCTAGCATTTATGAATTTGGGTTTTAAGAAAACCATACATGTGCAAACGGCACAGCAAACATTTGAAAAACAAAGTTTAACGGTGCAGTAACAGCCCAACGCCCAAGATGTGCTGCAGGTCAACCAGATAAGAGCGCTCGCTTGCTAACAAGACTTGCTCGCTAGTAAACAGGCATAAAAATCTAGTTTCTAACGAATCACAAACTTGTTCACGGGGGTTTACACAGTTCCGTATTGTAGTTATGCGCCACTTGTCACACTGAAACCATGTCACTATTCCGCCCTTTATATAATGCAATAACGTTGACGTACGGACAATTAAACAAGCAATGCAATAACTGAACTGCCGCCAAACTACGACGTAGACCCATAAAAAAATAGCGACTGACTGACCACCTCTGCCCGAGTCAAGCGAAGTAATGACAAGAGCTACAACTAGCCACTTACCTTAAGAACCCTAAACTCGGTATTTTTGTGCCACTCGCTAGCTTTTAGCTCCAGTTAAGACCCTTGACATAGTTGTTGCTTGTAAACATTCACCGTTACGCAAAGTTGCACGAAAAAAAGGAGTTCCTAACCTCGAAACAAAACCTGCAGTCAATAGTGAAAGCAATACGTCGTGCAGACAATTCCTGTTAACAAATGTTTGTTATTTCTCGTGGACTGTATACCACACTAAAAGATTTGCCGCCACCATCTGGACCGGAGGGCGTGGATTTATGTCTCAAAAAGCGAGCAGGACACGCTTGGCTGTTCACGGATTTAGTGTTGTGGTTGAGCACAGGATGTGTGCACAACTTGCAGCTATATACTGTTTAGAAGAGATTTTAATAGGCTTATGCATGGGAGGAGACCAGAATTAAATAATACCAAAAAAATGAAAAAAATGCCACCCAAACATACCCGGTTTAATTTTGAATTTTTTGAAACTGCCCCCATTTTTTTGCTGTATTAACTCTAAAGCGATCTTGTCTTCCAATCTCACAAAAAGCTACCAAATTCAATAAGTTATATATATATATATATATATATATATAAAGACAGTCACGTGACTTTTTTTTTTTACTGTAACTTGCTTCCAGATCCACAGAGCTTTACAGAAACACATAAAAAAAGCTTGTTTTGCTATTCGTGTAATCTTTTTTATTTGTATTTATTTCGTTTTATTTTATTTATTTATTTATTTATTCTTTACTGCTCTGCTCTTATTCAGCGTTGAAACTTATCTAATTTATAGGGGTAGCAGAGTACAACCTGCTTATCCAAATTCTCGCAGAGCGAAAACTTAGAGACAACCATACAAGTCCACTTTCACAATTATGGGCAGGGACAACATGCAGACTATACAAAGCAAGGCTACACAACCCCGGATTTGAGCCCAGGACCTTTGTCCTGTGAGACGATAGTGCTAACCATTTACAAAATAAAAAACAGCATGCATGTATGTTTTTTTTAAATTTTTATTTCTGTGTTAAAAGTGTAAGTCAAAGCGACACTACCCAACTGCAGAGCACTCATAATATCACTTCTTTCTCTAAAATCGACACTCACCTTTAGTGCAGTAAAATCTCTTCGGGTAAAAAAGTGTGAAAGACTAAGCAAGAAAGAAAAAAAAGCAAAATCTTCTCTGATTACGCAGTCATTAAAAAGGAAAAGGAGTGGGAAAGGATGGGAAACAGGTCTGTTCAACAGTCTACTTTCACTTACCTGTTGGTATCTGGTTTCAACAGCAATGCCCTCCTGGGAACAACAGAGGGCACTGTGTGACCACTCATCCTGTGTTCACATGGGTTCCTAAAACTTTCCATCACGTAGAAGTGTTGCTGCTGCTCCTGCTTGGATCTTAGTGCTACAGTCTTAGCTTTGCTTTCTACAGATATTCTCTTCAATTAGGGGCTCACCACCCTACAGCTTTACCTGCTGAAAAGTCACAGTTGACACTTTTTTATTTGTTTTTGTTTCTGTTTGAGTGACAGAGTTCAAAGGCCGGTGGTTAAGCTTACAGTAACAGCGCTGAGATGTCTTTGACACTGAGCACACAGTTATTTAACAGTATTTTGGTCTCGTTGTAATTTGATGATTTTCTTCATCCATTTTATTCTATCTGATACAATTGCCTGCTTGATTAAGAGGTTTTCGGGGCTGTAATCAGGAATTCAAATCCAAGTACTTCCAAGACACCAAGACACCAAACTAAAAAAAAAAAATACAAATAAATAAGTAAAGTCTTTGAAACGCCTCCATTTGTTGGATTTTCCTCATAAAAAATCGGTTTAATTGTTATTTATATGTAAGTATAATTTTTCTCAGTCCATACTGTCCAAAAATTAATCTTGCATAAATACAAAGTTTTTATAGCTTTGGTCAAATGACTCGAAAGTTTACAATTAAAAAAAAAAAAAAAAAAAACACCTTAAAGTTATGTTCCTAAACTCCACCACTTTCCACTTTAATCAGGCAGAAATCCACCTGTCACTCAACTGGCACCTTTGGACGTGCATTGGCCTGAGGCAGATGAGGGGTAAATTAGCCCCGCCTTCATCCAGATGTGCGTTCTTGCTCCTGTCTCTTCAGTCCACTGCTGGCTTCGGCAGAGTGCGGAGCCGCAGGAAGTCAAGAGGAGGGCGCAGATAGTAACACTCAAAGTACAAACAACGAGGAGATGACTTCTGTAGCAGTGGTCTGAACCAGCCGAATCTCACACGGTCTAATGAGACGTTAGAGAAGGAGACGTGCGTCGGAATTTCAGCTACCCCCTGAGGGGGGTGGGGGGTGTTTGCTTTACCTGGCCAGCCTGAGACGCAGAGCTGATGGAGAGATGCTGGGCTGAGTGCGGTTCCACTCTAGAGCGCTGTTGAACAGAGAGCTTCATTCAGCTCATAGACTCTGCTGAAGGGGAGCGGTCTCTTTCAGCGACCTGTGTGATTCCTGTCTGCTTTTAGGCGTAATTCGAGGGCTATTTTAGACGCAACAAACCGTGCGGTTTGTTAAGAAGAGAGACCGAAACCATCTGTGATTTTTCATTGTGAGTCTCTTGGACGCAGCATGGGGATGTAACTGGGTTCAACATGCATCTGGAAGTGGCGTGAGGTTACCACAGCCCGAGAAGAGCAAACTGCTGGGGCGTGTGGTTAATTGAAATCGATCCGGTGGTCTTTTTTTTTTTTTTTTGGATGTGAAGCTGTAGCAGAGGTTCTTTCTCCTCTCCTCTCCTCCTCCCCATTCCTCTCACCTCCAACATGACTTCACTGTCGGGGACTAAGGAGAGGTCTGTGAGCAGCCGGAGCAGAAAATATGGGGTAGGTTATTCATTCCAGCAGCCGAGGGGTGGACACACCTCTGTTCCCAATCAGCCTGGTAAACATTAAAACTTATCATCCGTTCACTGCTGCATGCACTTCATCTCACACTCCACCCATTTTTATAGGAGACTGCCGTTTGCTTCGTTTTCAGGGTGACATAAACATGAAACTTGAAGGTTCTTGTAGGATTTGTGTTCCTGCTGCTGATTGCTTTGTGAAGATCACACTTCACATATCAGTGCTTATGGTGTTATGGTGTCACAACGCTGGCATGCATTTTCACTGAATGATCCCCAGAAGTAGCACTTGCTGAGCACCAAAGTGCTAAACCAGTGAAGACTATTATAGTCACACCTGTGTTACTGCCTATCATCTACAAAGACTAATTAACAATAATTTATAACACACCGTTTGGCACAATATAACCACCTCTTCATTTGGAGATGATTGAGCGTTCCCATTTATCAGCCTCAACTCTTTGCTGCCTTATTATAGCCCTCGAGAGAAAGATCACAGGAGTGCCCAACCTTTACAGCCGCCACCACATCAATGGGTCTGTTCTCTGACTGGATTTACCCAGCCGCAAAAGATCAAATTCTCCACTCTTTGCTGCTTGTTTGATGTTCCCATGTGGTTGAGTAGAACAAAATAACAGGTCTATCCTGGCTTAATCCTATTTAGTGGTTTATGGAAGCACTCAGTAGGATGACTTGTCGTTCCATTGCAGGAAATGTTTAATGTCATTCTCTGTTTGTAGGTTTTTAACTGAATGTCTATCTAATTTAATGTCCTAATGTTAGGTAAGACTCCGTCTAATCTTGATCCCTGATCACACATTTCCTGTGTGGGTTATTCACAGGACACTCTGTGACTGTCTGCTTAGCCTTTTTTTTTTTTTTTTTTTTTGAGAAATCAACATTTTTAGTGTTGATTGTGGAATAACAATGGATGCTGGATCTGTGATTTGGGTATTCTTTTTTTTGTTAAAGCAGAACAATTAGTTGTTGAATTTTTAATTAAAGAAATGTTTACTTACTTTAACTTTATTTCAGAAACATATCTCTATATTAGTACACAAAGGCAGGTGCAGATTGATATACTGGCCATGTGCTGTCGGTGTAATGCACATAAACACTATGATTATATTATATACATATTTTGACTTTCCTGCAGTGACTGTAAAAATTTGCATCTTGGAAATACACCATCATTAATTTTTTCTCTTCTGAAAATTTTTTCTTAGGTCCCTGACACATCGCCGACCAAATCTTCCTCCTTCTTCCCGGACACATGGTACCGAAAGGCCTATGATGAGACCACCCGCTCCGGCACACGCCCCGCCCCAGAGGGTGCTGGCTCCATGCCCAGCTCCACGGGAACACCATCCCCAGGCTCAGGAATCTCCTCACCAGGATCCTTCTCTGGGTCACCTGGGACCATCTCCCCAGGCATTGGGACAGGATCACCCGGTTCCCTAGGTGGCTCCCCAGGTTTTGGGACAGGATCGCCGGCCTCAGGCAGTGGTAGTTCGCCCGGAAGTGAAAGAGGGATATGGTGTGAGAACTGCAATGCAAGGCTGACAGAGCTGAAACGACAGGCACTAAAACTGCTCATCCCTGGACCTTATTCCAGCAAGGTAAATTTCTTAGTTTTGTTTGTCCTTCTGTCTTACAGCATATCTGAAAAAGTGTGTAGGAAGTCACACACAAGTGGTTATGCTCAGTTTCATAGCGTCCAAAAATAACTTGCTCCTTCATTAACTGTGGCATTTGGTCACTGGCACTTATTAACTTTGTTGCTCATGAAAGAGGGGACTTGTAATCATGCTCTTGCTTACTGTGTTGCTGTGTCGTCAGCATTATTGTTGCCATAAATTATAAGGATGCTGTAATTTGTCCAACCCCCATTTGACCAGCTGCAAAGAAAAAGGAGCAGAAACCAAAGAGCCTTTGGGATTTGGGATCATAATTGTATGTGAAGCTGTTTATCCAATACTGTAGTAGGGCCAAAACAAAATGAAAAACATAGCTGAGATCATTTTGATTTCTATCTTGGAGTTTCCCATTTTGCCTGATTGAACATATTACCAAAATCAATGAGCTCACTTTAGTCTATATTGCTTTTCTCCTATTGAGGGAATTAATGTGATGGATTACTGTAAGACACTAACCTCAAAGACTAGTATTAATCCACTTGGACTCCTGCCTTTTCTCATTTTCTTTGACAGGTGTAGCATTTGTTTCTGTGGGTAGTCTATATAATCAGTTTTATTTTCATTAGTGCAGCATTTCTCAATAGCCAGGATATTTCCAGGAGTCCCAGAGTGTACATTCACCTGGGCATACAAATGCATCATGTATACAGATATGCAGCTCACATTTCTTACCTTTTCTAAACTGAATAGGTTTTCTTCTTATTGTTTGTTTTAAAAACTTGATTATGAATTAATGTGACATTACTTATCACTAAACAAACTTAACTTTTGACTGCTCTTTGCCTTTGGGTCTGATGTTCTTCTGCTACAGCTGACTGAATTTTAGTTATAAAACAATGGAACTCATATCAGACATTGAGTTAATTGGTAACAAATAGGCTTAAATTATATGCCACGGGGCTGAAAAGGCAAAGCTGTTGAGTCAGATGTAGACTTAGAGTGGCATAGTGGAATTTGCTATAAGACAACAAGTGGTGTGGAAATGCTGTATTTTTATTAGTTGGAGAGCATGACAGTTGGAAATTGTTAGGAACAGCGGGGGTTAGTTGGGAGTCTCAGTTTCCAGACCACTAATTAAAGCGTCATTTGTGAGGCTGGGTTCATTTCAGGCTGATTAAAGTTCCCAGTGTGGCTAACTTTATTGCAGCGTAGAAAAAACGCATCAGAATCAGAATCAGAAAGGGTTTTATTGCCAAATGTTGAGCAGGTTTACAACATTAGGAAATTGCTGCGGTACTTAGGCAAGACATACTGTCAGACAATGCTTAAATAAACATAAAAATAAAAATTAAATGCATGCACAACAATCAGCATTATAACTAGTTTAGGTACTGTGTATGTCTTCATTTAAAAGCTGTCTCAATATAGGCATAAAATAGTATGATCTTACTGGAAGAGGATATGGAAATGAGGATGGCATATAGTGTGTGGGCAATAGTTAGCAATAAGATTGTGGGTGTTCACCTTCCTACTTGGATGGGGACTTTCTACGTGGAGTTTGCCTGTGTGGATTTCCTCTCGGTGATCTAGTTTCCTCCCACAGTCCAAAGACATGCATGTTAGGTTATTTGGTGAATTTAAATCGGCCGTAGAGGTGAATTTGAGTGTGAATGGTGACATGTCCTGGGCGTACTACACCTCTTGCCCAATGTCAGCTGGAATTGTCTCCAGCCTGCCTGTGACCCTGAATTGGATAAGCAATTAAAATGGATTGATGAAGACATGGAAATGAGCTCAATAGTATCAATGAATCTAGTGCAGAAATCTTGGGGTCATCGAATTTCAAAATATCTCACGTGGCTCAAGGGTCTGTTAATAAAAAATAGATTTTATTGACTTGCCCCAATTTGCTTCACTGATTTAACCTTCAAAGTATGAACAGGAGTGGAATTTGACATTGGAAAAAATGTGTTGTATTACATTATTTTACACTGTGGATGCAACACCTTGAAGACTGTGATAGTAGTTTCACACTAAGAAGAGAAAACACGTGTCTCTGTACTTTTAAATCTGTTCTTTTGTATTTTTATTTTTAAGAAGTTTCTCATGTGTGAAGTGACTCAGTGGCTCCAGTGGTTCTTGCATAAATTAGTTATTTTGACTCTTTTTCCTTGGGGTTGGTTCTTTTTATAGTATTAGAGTGTTCGATCCTCAAGTTCAAACAGACACCTGACACTACTTCTTGAAAAGTGTTGATTCAACAGTACAATACCCACAGCTAATGAAGTGTATTAAATCAATATAATAATTTTTATAACACCTATTATCAGTAAAATAAATACGTTTCATGTAAGTAGAGAAATGGTTAAATCCTGAGAAACTTAAAACATGTAAGTCAAATCAGTTTATTATAAACACATTTAAAGACAGCAGGTTGACCATAGTGCTGAATAGCTAAAGTATTAAGATAATTTTTAATTAAACCAAAAAAAAGAAGAAAGAATTTGCACTGTCTTGCTGAATACCCAGCAGGAAAAATATCAAATTACAAATGTAACCTGCTCTCTTCCTTTCAGCTTGTTTTTACTCATGAGATGAAGTTATGCATTTTATAAAGACACTTGAATTGGAAGTTGCTAATTCAAGTGTCTTACCTATATTACATGTGTTTTCTGCTCTTGTCTGCGCAGAAACTCCGCTGCAAGAGCAGAGGTTAGTTTCATTGATGGAAAAAACCTTTGGGCTGTTACTGAAAAATTTAATGGTTCAGGTATTTTAGCCATCTAGAATTTCCTGACTGGTTTTCTTCTTTTTTTTTTTTTAAACCCAGACACTTTTTACAAGAATGGTTTAAACTACGCAGGTGTTCTGCATCAAGAAACGCTGAACTAAAGTCCTTGGTGAAGTAGTTTGACCTAATAAGCCTTCTCCTTCTCCAAATATGCCAGAGCAGCAATTTGGCTTGTGTATTTTGTGTGGGTGTATGGGTTCCTGATGCACTGTCAGCGTGAGACCCCGTGTTAGTCCCACAGGACACTGTGACATATGTGACCCACTGCACAGCTAAAACACAAACACACATTAACCATCTGATTAAACAGCTAGCACACACACACGCGCACACACACACACACACACACACACACACACACACACACACACACACACACACATTCACATGCCTTTGTCTGTGTCATGGATGTGACTACACAACGTTATGCAAGTTATGCTTGACCCACACACATAAAGAGTCGTATTACCATTTCTTTAGCCATTGCATACATTGCATTCAATTTCCATAGACTTACCCTTATTATAGCCTTCAAATCAAATTGCTCACTTTGAAATTTAATGATTTGTTTCACTCTTTGTCCCCATAAAACATAAAAAAGTCCTCACAGTGTGACTGTGTAAACACATTTGTCCCCACAATGTGAGTAATACAAGTGCTCAGACATTCACACACAGGGTTGTTAATACTATGCTAATGATGACCTTCGCCGTGCTTACCTTTTGAATATTTTGCTGTCTGGATGTCTGCAGTTCAATGTGTAGGTGTGTGCAAGTCTGCTCACAAACACGCATAAAAACAATCCATAATATAATTTGTCATTGTGCTTAAATGTCAAGATAATATATTGCTGAAGACAAACCACTGTTTGAATGCTCATCCACTTATAGACTGTGTACGCAGCTATCAGTTAATGTAAACAAGCTGCTTTGTTTGAGGTTTTTCCCCCCCTTCATCTTATTGAAAATGCCTCATTAATGCATTAAATAATTCAAGAGCAGCCTTATTGCTCTTGGCGCAAAGGAGACATGACGGTTTGCAGATGAGGAGAGGGAAGTGAAACTAAGATAAACGAGTATTTGAAAAGTAGGAAAATGGTTTTATTGTCTGATTGTCTTTGTCGTTTGACTTAAACGTCCTCATTTAAATCTAAATTCATTTCAGGTCAGCTCGAGAAATTAGAAAGAAAGGCAGGGGGCAGTACAAGCAATGTGTAGTAAAACAGTGCAGTGTAATACATGCACGCTTGTAACTAGGACTCTAAAGCACATCTGGCTACACAGCTGCACTCACTTAAGGCCTCTGTCCTTATTGCAGTGGTGTGTATATCTGCATGTCTGACTTGTGTTTGTGTATTCATCCTTTATATACACGCCCAAATCATAAATGGATGGAGGGTGATCTGTTTTTGCTTGTCCAGTTTAGCTCAGGAAAGTGGGTCACTATGTGTGTGTATGTTTAAGTCACTAGCAAAGTGACTGTTTTAGATCAGTGGAAAGTTAAAACCATCCATGTTTATAAAGTGAAACGTATACAGTTTCCCACGAGACATAAAAATAGAGCCAAAGAAGGATATGTTTGTGAATATATATGCCCTCCCCAAGGACCTCTTAATGTCAGTATGAGATTTATTGAGATTGCTTTTATCTGTACTTTTTTTTGTCAATTAGAACATGTTATGTCAAGTACAGTGCACTTAACCGTTGGAGTTTCTTCTGGATATAAATGCCTTATGCACTTAAAATGTTTGTATTAACAGATTCATTGATGTGTCTGCCTAGATGTGGTTGTAGATTAAACATCTGTCAGCAGCTACTAAGGCGGGGATCATTGCAGTTAGCGTGCAGTCAGATTGAAAAAGTAAAGCTTTCTATGGTCCTGACATGCAGTGGTTATTTTTTTACTTAGCCTATTCGCTTGTTCACGCTCAAGTTACCATAACTCAGCCAGAAAGTGCAAGCCCAGAGTTATTACCTAAAAATATCCCAGTTTCTCTGCTAACTGCACTTTATTTTCAAAAAATGTAAAAACCTGATAACCTAGCACGTGTTGTGCACATTTCAAGGTGCCTAGAATTCATGTATCCATCATTTCAGTGTTTACATATGTTTAATTTAGATGTCAAAGCTTTGAAAAATAAACAAGAAAATAAATCAGAAAAGGCATGAGGTTGTAGTGTAAGGAGATATAAAGATCACTTTAGGAGCACCTTTATGGTGCTTGAAAGGGTGTTTAAAATACACCAATTCACAATACATCCTATACATTATTATGTATGGTATGGTATTTGGAACATACATTGGTTCAGTCCTGACTCAACACACTGGATCATATGAATAAAAATGTGGGTTGTTCTGGATTTCTTTCACACCATGTTAACAATAGCTAACTTATAATGTTTGAGGCTAACAGCAAAACGGCGCATACGCATTTGCTGACCTCAATATTTGAAAGTCTGCTCCTGTTTTATATAAGCAGCCACCATTGTAAAAGTAAATACAGAAAATACAACCCCAGTTCCACAAAAGTTGGGACAGAATGTAGTTGTTTGCAAATTTTGTAATCCCCTCTCTTTTTAGGATCAGTTTTCTCTAAAATCAGTTTTGTGCTTTTTCCAGATGTGAAAACTGCCAGTTCCATAGGCACTAGTCCACTCCCAAACTGTGTGAACTGAGGGATTTGAACTGAGGAATGATAACAATCCAGATGAGATCAGCCTGTTTTAATTTTAGCACCAATGAAGATGGTGGTGTTTCTGCGTCTTGATCACTTATAGGTTAGCATGCTAGAAGCTAACAGCAAAGCATCACATACGCATTCACTGACCTCAGTATTTGAAAGGTCTATGATTCTTTGCATCATAGAGCTTTAAAGTGCATTTGTAGATGGCACAGTAAACTGTGTTTATGGGTAGTGGTTTGTGGAAGTGTCCCATGCTTAATGCAGTCCCGCCTAAGGGTCAAAGATCACAAGCATCAAAAACTTATTTTCAGCCTTTTCTTTAGTACACAGAGATTTCTTCAGATTCTCCTAATCCGTTGATTATATTATGTATGGTAGAACCCTCATTTTATGTTGAGGAACACTATTCTGAAGTTGTTCCTTAATTTGTAGATGCAGTTTTGGGCAGAGGTTCAGCAATCTGAACACATCTGACACAAAGGATGGAAATGCTAATGCTGTATCAGTAGAAGTGTAAAACGTGTAGATGATGAGAGGTTTATTTGACCATCAGGTGACCTGGAGATTTGAAGCTTATTGTTTTGTCTGCCATTGCCGCCTTTCCAATCCATAATCACAAGTGGTGTCGATACACTTGTGGATCTAATCAGCTTAACTAATCCCAGTCACCAAGTAATTGTCACCTACAACCAGTGATTAGTCTGTAATTAGTCCACTTATCAGATGAAATGGTGGAGTATCATTGCTCAGCAATCTGTCCTCAAAGGGATATTTTTCTGCACACAGGTAGCTAGCTATCCTATAATAACCAAATCCCATAACACTACAGAAGCAGGCCTCCGGTAACCACGGCAGCTGGTGTTGCCACGGCAGCGACATGTGACAGATGTGAGCGGCATACATATCTCCATCAGTGTTAATGGGTTCCTCGTAGTTGTTTGCGTGTGTGTGTGTGTGTGCGTGTGTGTGTGTGTGTGTGTTTGAGAGAGAGAGTGATGGGAGAGAGAGGGTGAAATTATATGGAGTTCACATGAATAATAGTGCGTTTTAGTGTGTGTGTTTTTGGCATATATGTATATATATATATATATATATAGTTTTGTGTGTGAGAGAGAGCGATCATGCCCTCCTGATGCCTTTCAGGTGTGAAAGACATTACCATATAAAGAGGGGGCTTTATCAATAACAGCAAGATGATGTGGATGGAGGGATATGTGTGTGAAGAGAGGGAGAGATGCTGATGCAGGCTGAATTGCAGAGGTTCTCACTGGGTTTATGTCAATTTGCCACCATACTCTCCCACCCGCACATTGCAGACATATACATACAGACAGACTCTCTATGGCAATTCAGTAACTTCACTCCTGTGTTTCTATGAAAGCACTTGTCCTGACATGACATGTATTTTTAATAATTAAGTATTTTGGTTGATTAAAATTTGGTTTATATTTATTACTATCATACATTTTGTTTATATGTTAAATGACCTGAAAAACTAATGCACTTATATCCTACACGGACTGTGCAGTGTTTAGAGTTTACAGACAAAGGCACACCAAAGAAAAGTCACCCACAGAGGTCAAGAAATCTCCCCATGTTCTTGTTTTCTATATTCTCTTTCTGTTCACCCCCAAAATAGTGAGGGCAGACAGCTGCTTCTCCTGGAGTCTGGTTCTTCCTTCCTACCCTCATCAAGTGCATGCTCATACGGCATTGTTTGATCATAATAGTTCTTTCTACTGTAGGACTTTGCCTAACAGTTTAAAGTGCCTTGAGGTAACATAAGTACAACTAAATCTTTTCAAGAGTTGGGTCATAAATAATCACTATAAACTGATAACAGCTTTGGATAATGGAAGTTTTCTTGTTTCCATTTGTAATCCAAGTTCGGTTCATCAATCACGTGGGTAGGCTT
The DNA here is from genome assembly GCF_036321145.2 of Pelmatolapia mariae. Lineage (NCBI taxonomy): Eukaryota > Metazoa > Chordata > Actinopteri > Cichliformes > Cichlidae > Pelmatolapia > Pelmatolapia mariae. Next base: position 27,120,086 of record NC_086227.1, on the reverse strand, counting down.
TGATTGTGTTCAGGTACATTGCATTTATCTGCATAAATAAACAAGGATGGGCAGATAAACAGGAAGTCATAAAACAAAAGTCTGTTTCTTAAGCAGGAAGCTGTAAAGTATTGACCATTGCCCCTAGAGGCTGAGTCAGCAGACAAGTCAGTAAGTCAGGAGACTGTAGAACTCCTTTCAGCTAACAGATTGAACATAAATATGTAAAATAATAAAAATGAGTGATGAGAAGGTGTCAGTAAACGTATTGGCAAGGTCTCTTCTAGGAAAATAAATCTATTAATTAAAGACAAAAAGTTGATATTTCGTGTGTGTTAAATTCAAATGGGTGTGAATAATGGTGAAGCACACTTGGAGGCTTGAAAAGGATTTCTGACCATGTGTATCTCATTAGGACAATTGCCAGCCCTTTTGAAATAGACCCGTCTGCTATGGGAAAAGCTGGAACCAGCATAAATGTGCTGATTAAGATCCAGCAGGGATAAAGGGTATGGAGACAAAGTGGTCCAACGCAGCACCCAGCAACCATTGTCTGTACTTGCTGTTTCCTTCTCTTATGCCTCCTATTGCTTGTACTCTGAATCCCCCCCCCCCCCCCCCCCCGTTCATCTCATTATGCCTATAAATGTTCCCTTGCAGAGATGAGATACCAGCAACATAGACACTCTAACATACAAGCTCTCTCTCTTTTTTTTCAGATGTCACCTACACTTAACAGAAAACATCCCCTAACCTTAGCTTAGCTACAACTAAAGGTCAAACCTCAGCTCTTGCCCTAACCCCAACCTAAACCTACATGTAACCTTAACGCTAAATCGGAGTCTTAACCCCAAAACAGTCCTTTTAAGTTCAAAGTGGCCGAAACACTGGCATACACACACTCACAGATGTGCTTTGTTTTTTCTGCAAAATGATGTTCTAGAGAAATGAAGATGAGAGAAACAAATATTTAAATTTAGGAAAGGAAGGAGAGGAAGAAACTGCTCTTGCTCTTGAAGACTGCTCTTGCTAATATTGCAATTATTGTCATTATTGTCACTGACCCAGAGCGGACACACTTAATTAGACTAACTACCCCTGCCAGTAGGCTGCTACATTCAGCAAACTGTGTCTGTGTGGTGACTCCATCCCCTGCAGCCAGAGAAGCTGCATAAAGCTCTGCCTGCTCCGAAAGAGGGCACACGATGAATCTGAGTTTGCCAATGTGAATTAAATAGGAAACTAGTAGGAAAATATGCACATTTTAAAATCCAGCAGATGGATGTGCAGAGTGTTAGTACAACAGATGCCACTTTGACTCTTGAACTGCAGCCACGGGCTAATTTAAAAAACAAGTTTGGGAAGTTTTTCCCTAGGGAATTTTTTTTTACTTGGCAAGGCTGTTTCCACGGTTTTGTAAAGCATTTGCATTACTTTGTACTAGCAATGGTTTAAAAAAAATAATTTCCAAATTAAGATTCAGTTATGCTTCCTGAAGTTTGGGTGTTTTTATTTGGGTTTCCCCTTATTCCATCTTTTTGTTCACTGTGATTTAAAACAATCTATTTTCTAATAAAGGCCGAAATGAGAAAACAAATGTTCAAATGCAAAAATCTGTTGTAGTTCGCCTATTACAGCAGAAATAGAACCAAATTTTACATTTCTAGCTCCTCAGTATTCCTCTCAGAACAAACATACTCACCATTTCTGCACACTGGCAAGATTGCAACAACAGGCAAATCATATGCATGAGTGCACATACCCAAACACACCCTGGCACACAACTGGACGGATACAAACTAATACTAACGTGCACACACCAAAGTACACTGAGATTCATATGAAAACACACACAAATGAACACAAACTGGCATGTGTGAGCGGGTTATTGAGGACAAGTGTGCATTGCTGGATGGTAGTGAAAGTGGCAACAGCACCTGCTGCCATGGGGCCCGCAGCTACCATGGCAACTGCCTCTCCGTCACCTAGTAGTTAAGCAGCCATCTTTTCTGTCTGTCTTGTCCTGATTCTATATATTGGGCATTTGTTGAAAGAAAATGTGACATTCTACCTGTGTGTTGTTTACAAACTGCGACCATGGACCTATGGAAAAATGGCATATATTGCAAAGTATAGCATCTATAATGTATGCATGTATCCATCTGTCTCTATCAGTCTGTTTGTCTGTGTAAAAAAACCCCAAAACATGCTGTACCTGTTCTGACACTGTTTATATCTAAGTTGAAAACTTTTTGATTCCATCATCGAGAGCCAAGATGAAAAGTGAAAATGTTCCAGTGTTCCAGCAGCAGCAGGTGCCAGCGCCAGCTCTCTCTGACGCTGTGAAGTCTTGCTCGCTGAGCGGTTTATTTGAAGACCTGCTAACCACACTTCTAACATTAGCCAACCTGCTGTCACAAGCTGATAAATCACACAGAAGCATACACATTCACTCATGCAAACACACACCCATACCAACAGTCACAGGCTATCACACAGTCACACATAGCACATCTATCTTCAGCATCTCGCACTAGGAAAATCTCATGACAGACTGAGGTGTGGGTGATAGGGATGGTTTGTGTGTGTGTGTGTGTGTGTGTGTGTGTGTGTGTGTGTGTGTGTGTGTGTGTGTGTGTGTGTGTGTGTGTGTGTGTGTGTGTGTGTGTGTGTGTTTCTGTGTGCATGTCTGTGTGTTTTAGTTCTGAACTTTTGAAGTAGGGGCAGTTAAGTTTGGCTATATCTCTTATACGGGCAAATTTACTGGCTAAATTAATACTATTAGATCAGTAAATAAAAAAAATATACATATAATTTTTTGTGAAAATATACATCTACCTAACTATGATTATGGTATTCAAATCCCATTGTTACATCATTTTAACTTCAATAAAATATGTAAGTGTAATTAAAGATATTCTGCCGCCCTCTTTTATGTAGTTTCTGCATAAGGAGTCATGTGGTTCAGACATGCATGTCTATGTATTTATTCCTGATGCCGACATTTCAATGATTAGAACTGTGGTATGGCTATAAAGTGAAGTCATTATAATTCACCTGAACAATACAGATGAAACTAGAGAAGCTTAAAGCAGTATTCAAAGGAAAAAGGATCAGCTTGTTTTCTGTCTCACACACACACACACACACACACACACACACACACACACACACACACACACACACACACACACACACACACACACACACACACGAAATACAGTAAACTATATTCATGTTTCACTACAGTGCTTGCACTGGCTTGCAGGTTTATATTTAGAATATGAGCTCACCAGTATCTGATATGTTAACAATCACACAGTGTCATTTCTGGCTTAAATATAACAAAACAGCTAAACTTGGCTTTCGGTTTTATTTATTTTTTTACTTTGGCAACAGATTTTCTTTCCCGAGGCCACAATTTTGAAACAGTACATTGACTTTAAACGAATTGACAAATTTGTTTGATCAAGAGTCTCACAAATTTACATTTGAAAATGGACCTTCTCAAGTATATTATGTTTCTCTTTTATTAGTTCTCTAATTATGCCCCAGGGAATATTTTCATTAACATAAACAGGGGAATAGTGTAGATTTTAATAGTGAATGTAATTTAACCTAAAAAAAAAGTCATCTCTCCCTCACTGTAAATGATCTGCACTCACATTAAATGCCTTACAACCTTAGCCAGAATCTACAAAGTGCTTTACAATATTGTTCTCCTTCACACACACCAGTGGAGCCTACTGTGCATGCTGCTCACAATGAAGCATATTGAAAGCTGAAAGTATAGATGTGGGAAACTGAAGAGGAGTGGGATGTAGAAAGAGGAGCAGAAAGGATAGAAGAAAAGATGAGTGTGTGGGAAGAGGCGACAGAGTTGCCTACAAAAAGCTGTGGTGGCCTTGTGTACTGTGTGACTGTGATTGTGAGTCCCTACAGTGCCAACATGCCTGCCTTTTAGGGTGAAAACTAGAAGCAGGGCTCTGAGGGTCAGCTGGTCGTCTTTTACAAGTACAGTAATGGCATTCCTGTTTTAAATACACTGCACTGTTGGCCTGCAAAATTAGCACCTATGAGTATTTACATACATTCCTAGCTGAGCTATACATTGTAAGTTAAGAGGCTGATGAATGCCAAAGACAGGATGACAGGAGAACTCAGTGTGTGTGTGTGTGTATTTTAAGCAGGACTGTGAGTGTATTGTGTCAGAGCATTGTAAAGGGCAGGAGGTGCAACCAGAACAAGGATGACATTTAAGCAGTAGACAGTTTTCATTCTGGCCCTCATGGTAGATTTCACTGAAATAGTGGTGTATCAGCTACTGTAGTATTTTTAAAGGCTTTTGATTAAGAACCTCTTTGAATAGGACTTCAGTATAACCTAGCAGATTCTTAAAACTAAGTCTTAAGTAGCAGATTTGTCCTCTGCTGTCCTTTTTTTGTCCTCTCGTTCTTTTCTGTTATCACCCTCTCGAGCCTACTGACCAACAGACATAAATATCATCCACTTCCTCCTAATACTTATCATCCATCTCATCATAACAGCACTCCCTCTGACCTCACATCACTCCTCTCCCATTCCTCCTCTTATCACATGATGGAGGGGGTGAAAGATTAAAAAAATAGATAGAAAAGGATGGGGATAAGAAAAGATTGAATAAAAACCTAGTCAAAACAGAGGTTTAAAGAAAGGGAGAGGCAATAATGCTTATAGACTGGACAAGGGTGAAAGAGGGAAAGTGTGTGTATGTGTGTTTGCTTTTTGGGAGAGAGAGAGAGAAGAGAGAGAGAGTGAGAAAGTAAATTGGCTGTTTGTTCCCAGTCTGCGCTTCAATCAGACACAGAGAATAGCCTCTAGCCGTTAAACTTTCCAATTACCTTGAGCAGATGGAGGCTGTGGGCTCGGTTTAGAGAGGTTGTTCTGGTTGTTGTTGTTGTTTACTGTTATCTGCTATTGACTGTACGTCTACCTACATACATTGTCAGAAAAAGGGACAGGGCTGCCATAGAAAAGCAGGGTTCTCCCTTTTTAATCTTTACCTTCACATATCTCTCCAGTTCTTATTTTACTCCTTGTTTCATCTCTGATTGATCATATCTGGTTGGGCAAGAGTAGTTTGGCTGTTCATATTACAGCCTTGTGACTGAATGGTCGTCATTACGAATTCAGGTTTGGTGACCTTGTGAAATGCGGATGAAGTCTCCCCACTCTCAGTAACAACTGTGCTCTTGAGCAAAGCTCTCCAGCCCCAGCTGTTCCCTTTGAGGACCTCGTTGGGCAACAGTGTAGCACTGTGCTTTGCTTTGCAGAGCTTCCGTGTATGAATGAGTGCTACTGTGCGAGCATGAAGCCTTAGAAGAGCAAGCACACTCAGTTGACTTTCGTGAATATTGGCATATTAAATAGCGTTTGCAGGCTGATTGAAGCTTCCTATAAAGCTGAGTAAACTTACAAACTACCTTAATCTTTCTGCATTATTTGTTGTTCAAAGGGCAGTTACCTTTTTCTACCAAAAACATTTCTAACATTTTTAGCTGTTTAAAATGTGTTCTTGTTTTTCTATATTGTGAAACAGAAACATTTTAACAAATGAGTTGGTTGGTCCTGAGTGAAATATATAATCACTAGTTAGATATATTTTCCACAATGAAATGTCTTCACCGGTATATAGAGGTATTGCCCGTGTCTGCAGAGGGTTGGTTTATGTGTTCTCAAAATCATTTGTAGTTTGTAGGATATATCCAGCTCAGAGAAAACAGATCTACAAAAACTGCCTCTCCAGGGAGATGTTCGCAGTGTTCGCAGTTGAAGAGTGCCAAAGATAGTTGTTTAATAGTTAATTAATACAAGAGAAACAGAGACAGTGAGACGTATTAATGTTGGATTATCAATTTCAGAAAATTATAGTACAGACACATGAACCTCCAGCTTAGGTGATCGTCAAACCTGCATATGTGTCAGTCCTTTGCAAATTGTATCAACATCCTTAGATGTGCTTTATATTCAGAGCTAATATATTGTGCTAAAGAAAGAAAGAAGCTGAAAATGGTTCTTAGAATCAGTCTGTTTTTATTCATCCTGATATTAGTGTTTCTCTTAATTCCTTGTGTCTAATAAGAACTTAAGAGAGCTACTTGCACAGCTGCAGACTATTAGTCATGTAGGCAATTTTCCATTTGGCCTTTTTTGTGCTGTTTTTGTAGAGGAGGAACACCAAAAATAGAGGGTAAAAGGGAGGGGTTGACATGAATGACATGAAACCAAAGACGTTGCAACTGGGCTAAATGGTACATATGAACTCACTATCAGGTCACCAGGACACCCTAGTTATCATCACTTTACTTTGTCTGAAATTAGGGGCAGCTGAGTGATAGTCTGGAGCTCTGTAACTAAAAATTGACAATACTGACTGAAGACCTGCTAACCACACTTCTAACATTCAACATGTATGATTTTTTTTTTAATTTAAAAAAGGGTAGTAATTAAAGTCTTGGTTGTTCATAATATATGACTATGATATACTGCCTTTCTGCCACACTATTAGAGAGGAAAACTCATGCCATCCACTGGTGATATGACTTTATATATTGTATCGTTTGCCTGTGAAACACATGTGCTTACCTGTTTTTCTTATGTGTGTGCACATACTGTGTAAAGGTATAAATGGAGGTTATCAGGCAGATCTTTACCTTCAGCTCCTCCAGTACTTAACTAACCTTGGAATGAAAGGATACTAGGGGGGAAAGAACGGATGGATAGGAAAAAGAGGAGGAAAACAGGGGAGCAGAGGAGGAGTGAGAGGGCGTCGGAGAGTGTGTATTCACGTGTGGGATACGGCAAGATGGATTACCCAACCCGACGGGCAATTTATCACTGTCACAGAGAGAGAGAGGGGGCAAAAGAAAGGGATTCAGAAGAGAGGGGAAAGGAAACAGAGAGGCAGCAAGAGGATGGGATGAAGAGCTTGGGGAAAGACAGTTAAAAACTAGGTGGAGGACAAAAAGAGGAGAATAAACAATTATGAGCGAATACTTTATTTTGTGCTCAGTCAGACACATTTTTACAACTAATCAAGACGAGGTGTAACCCCATGCCTGGAAAGGGCGAAAACAGAACAGAGAAAAGACAGAAAAGGATTTGCTGTGTGGCTCCTGAAGCATAAGCACATCCTTTAAATGTCCTATATTCTTAGTGACTGAAGCTGGAAAAAAGTATAGTTGTGCAGTCTCTATGTAGTGCACGTCATAAGGCTTGGATCCTTTTGATCTTAATATGGAGCATATTAGAAATATAATGTAAAATCAGAGATTTCTCACCAGGGATAGTGAAGACCTGGCATTTTATTGTCAAGCTCTGATGAGTTCCAATCAGTCACGACAATAAAACATCCTTCATGCTGCTGTACAGGTGTGTTGCCTAACAACATTGACCCATTGAAGTGGAAATTCTGTCGTCCCTGGCATCCTTTTGGGGCTGATGGTTGATGTCTTATTTTAGAGCATCCCATACATAGATGTTTGGAGACCAAAGCCATCACAGAGCACCATTGCTGTGGTAGATCTACTAGAGTTGTGCCACAATGTTTACACCTGTTCTTTGTTTGTTTAATCATTTTTTTCTTTCTGATGTGAACAGAGCGGGGTGTGAAATTTTGCCTTGCTTGCAGATATCCACTGTGAAACAGGCATTCACATAGAATACATTCTCACCTAAATTAACTAGCCATGTTCCCTCATCTATATTCAGGTGCAGACAACTAGCTAATTGGTAGCTAGCTAGCACAGAGAAGAAGATTATTTTTGCATATACCTCATTTACAGTGCAGATGGTGGACTAATTTAAAAAAACAGACTGCAGAGTTTATATGCAGTTCATTTACAGTCAGGAAGCACCATCGATAGCCAGATAATTTAAAAACAGCCACCAGCGAGTAACTTTCACATTAAAAAAAAGAGGCAGCAATTTAAACAACTATTTCATTTATAGCATTGGGCACTGTTGTGGATGGGCAGCTAATAAAAAAACCAGGCTGTCTTCCAGCCAGCTAGCTCATTTACACTAGCAGGGAGCCCGTCTGTAAACTTAACTCTGTACAGGCCGGGACGAGATCTGTAGCTCGGGCTGTTAATGAGAAGGCAGCATGCATAACAAACAGTGGATGTATAGATAGACGGGCTGAAATACTGATGAAGCAAAATTTTAAAAAGTCTTTTTTAATTCACATAAACACTTGTCACGTTTGCATGTGAGAAGGACACAGACAGAGAAAGAGATCTCATCTGTCTGCAGCATCTGTATTTTACATCCTCTTTGATTGACATTACACACACATACACACACACACACACACGCAGGTCAAGCAAGGCTATTTTGGGACATTATATGTTTGTGGGTGAAGAAAAAAACAACTTTGTGACTGATGAGCACTTAACCTAAGCTAATTCATGGCAGCATGCAGACAGCCAATTAATTATGGTTGTCAATCCCGAAGAGTGACTGCATGAATGGCTGGCTGCAGACACAAATGTGTCATCAACATGGTCTGTCTCATGAGAGTTGTTTGCCCACAACATTTCAAAGGAAAGTAAGATTTCAAAGAAACATCCATAAAGACAAACAGATAAAAGCATCAAAAGCTTGTCCTCTTTGAATGAACCCACCCTGCTTTCTTTCTCTCAGAGAAGGACTACTCACGGCAAGTCTGGCTAACTAAAGGGCTAATGATGGCGGTGATGCTGATATACACGTGCTCCACTGAAAAATGCAGAGTGCAGAAATTAAATTTCATGTTGTATCATCAACTTAATTTGATGTTTTATGCATTTGTTTTAAAATTTTGATTGGTTGGTTGATTGTTCTAGAAGCATGTCTTGGCACTCTACAGCCATCTTTAAATGCACCAGGGCATCTCTTTGGACTGTTATTTTGAAGTATCTTCTAAATTAATACATAATATTTTTTATGTCACCAAGACATAAAAAATGGATATGTAGGATTGCGAGGAAATTCTGTTAAGACCTGCTTAGAAAGTTTGGCATAAAATAAGGTTTTACAAAGTGTTTACTTCCTCTGAAACTTATGTTTCTACTGCAGTTTTTACTGTTCTGGAATATGTTTTATGACATTGGACACTGTATAAATTGTCAGTCATACAGTAAGAAGCCTTGAAGCCATAACATTATACAATCAAAAGTCGGGCAGCACAAACATCCACATAAAAAAATGAACAAGAATACCCCGAAAGTATCAAGGAAAGTAATGCAGCAAGTAATTTACACCAGCACTATGTAGGCACACGCTTATGCTAATTAATTTTCACACTGCTATGACAACACAAACTTTCTAATGCATTTCTCTTTGTTATTAACATGTGTCCACATCACAAGCGAGTGTGTAAATGTGTGCAGGCAAACTGTGTGTCTGTTCATTTAAATGAATGCTTCACAGGATTTATGCACATGTGCTCGTACGCATTTGTGTGTTAGTGTAATAGGTCACAGTTATGTCCTAACCAATCTAACTCCTACTACCATTATTGGATCATATGAGGGAATGACCAATTAAAAAGGTGATTAAAGGAGACATACTTCAGAGAGGGAAAGAGAGGAGGAAGAGGGGCTGGAGGTAATAAATGAGCGAGAAAGAGGAAACCTTCCGGGGTTCTTTAGTTATTTGTCACAGAGGGGAAAAAGTCTGTGCAGGCAGCGGTTGGTTTGCTTAATATTCTGGCACTTACGAACATGCTATTAAAGAACAGCTTCTGCTAAGGGTTATTTCTGATGTGTGCTACAAAAACACTAATCAACCACTTAGGCAGCTTTTAAACACAAGGAGTTAATGTAGCTTTTATTAAGTGTAGCGCATTTCAGCGTTTTTATCTATCTGCACTGAATTGTTGGTGTGGGTTTTTTTTTATGGATTCTTTACGCAGGCTCTATTTGTCATCATGAAGTATTCCCTGCACAAGTACCCTTATTACTTTACCCGTGTATTTTCTTCTCATATTTATAGTTAAGTCTTATTGGTGTCATAATCGTTTAAGCGGTATTTTTTTAGGATTAATACAATCCAATATCACATATAGTTAAATTAATTATTGACATTAATTATATTTTCTTTGTCTTGATTTAGAATTTCTGTTTCTATCACTTTCTATCTGTTACTTTTTCTTTTTTACTTTGCCTTGTGTTCCGTTATCTGTTTAAGTTCTGGTTTTTAGTCATTTCCAGTGATTTTTGCAGTGATTTTCTCAAATGGACTTCCACTCCTCTTTGTTTTTGTTTGTTGTTTTTTTTGGTTTTCACTTGTGTCTTGTTTGGTTTTCTTAAATTTGGATTTAATTTGCTTTTTGGAAGTTGTTGTTTTCTCCTGTCCCCACTTGATATTTCTGAAATTTGGGGATTTTCTTCCACTTGTATGTTTTGTATCTTGCGTTTTGGTCCATGATGATGATCCATACTGACATTTACATTGACCACTGATTGATTCTTTAATGTTTCTTGGTATAGTTTGGTAAAAACTACAGTTTCAGTAGCTTTGGTTCAGCTTCTTTGTTGTTTTTTTTATAAATGATTTTTTTTTCCTTACAGTGAAGCTATGAATTTGAACTACTATTCAACTGTATAATTTTGGAGTGTGACACCTTTGTGTATGTAACACAAACATACACAGTGCACACTTTTTTAAGGTATACTTTACCTTTTTTACCTTCTTTACCTTCAGGACTGCCTTAATTCTTCGTAGCATAGATTCAACAAGGTGCTGGAAACATTCCTCATAGACTGCCACTCGCTGGATATTGTCTCTTTATTGGACCGTTTTCTGTAAACCCCAGACATGGTTGTGCAGAAGCCCACTCGGAGGATCAGCAATTTCTGAAATACTCAGCCCAGCCCATCTAGCACATTCAAAGTCACTCAAATAACCTTTCTTCCCCATTAGGATGCTCAGTTTGAACTTCAGCAGTTCATATTTACCTAATCAGCCTAAATGCAGTAAGTTCCCACCATGTTACTGGCTGTTTACATACTTGCATTAATGAGTAGTTGAACAAATGTCCGGAGAGTGTCTGTATGTGTACAAGAGAGAAAAAAGATGGTATATGTTTTAGACGTAATGGTGTGAGAGACCTGTGCTTGACCTCGGTCAGTGCAACATTGGTTAAATATACCGTGTATGTGCCTATCCACGGGTTTGATGTGTGTGATGTCATTTATAGCCTGTGTGTTATTGACCTTCATCCTGCGAAGACGTCATACGTCATACTCAATCATTCACACACATGCACACAGTCTCCATCATGCGATCATGGGCTGCCAACAGAGTTGAAATTTATAATATTTTTATCAGTCTCTTATCTGCTCCATGTCTTTGCTAGTTTACATTATTTGTGTGTGTGCTTACATAGAAGTATATGAGCTTATATATAATATGTATGCTCGCGTGTTGTCAGAGCAGGTGCAAGAGACCGTCTGCATCTCTTCTGCATGAATTCACTGATTCCAGACCTGCTGAGAAGTGCCTGTGTGTCTGTGATAGGGTAAATACAGGAGCAAATAGTGGAGAAATGGATGAGCAGAGGGATGAGTGAAGGCATGGGAAGGAAAGATTTATTCTGCTTTGTCACTCATATGGAACTGATTACATACATTCTCCAGAATAAACTGGCAAACAACAATAAAGACTACACATATAATACACGTCAGTCAGTTTTCTTTCTGTCTTCTCTTCCCACCTTTTCTGTTTTCGTAGTTTTGAATGTGATATGATGCTATGAACTGATGCTAAATATAGGAGAAGTGGAATCAGTTACAGACAGAAAATAGGAATACAGTAAAGGAGGTGGGTCAAAGTGTTGTCTCATAGTCAGTGGTGGAAAGAGTATTTTTTCCATGTATTTGTGTGTGTGTGTGTGTGTGTGTGTGTCTGTGTGTGTGTGTGTGTGTGTGTGTGTGTGTGTGCTTATGAAAGGGATGTGTCTTGTTGAGCTTGACAGCCTATTTTCCTGAATCCTTTACCTCCTGCGCACTCACAGACACACACACACACAAACAGTGAGGGCGAGCTGTCTCTTTTCATCAAATCTCAGTAATAGCATCCTTCTGTGTCCAGTCTGCACCCATCCACCCACACACACACATACAAACGCACACAGTCAAACACACTGACTGTCAGCCACTAAGAGTTGCTGAGGTCACTTTTCAGTTACGTTGGACTCAATCGCCATCTCTCTCTGCTTTTCCCTTATTCTGTCACTCCATCTTTGCAGTGTAGAGCCGAGGATGCGTTTGTCTCCCATGTAGGAGGAAATGAATCACACTCGCACACACATATAGACTATCTGTGATGCTGCGAGTGATTGAGTCACTCACAGAATACTGATGAAGTCAGAGGTGAAGAGTTGGGTTGAAGAGATGAATAGGTGTGATGAAAGAAGGAGGGGAACTGAGGAGAGCAGAGAATATAACAGTTCACAGCAAGAAGTTATTATCAAACTGTGCAAAACACTAAAAATCTCTGTTAATCTGCAGAGTGTTTCATATTGGTGGAATTCAAAATTTCCTATGAATAGAGCCTACCTTGTCTGTAAGATACTTAACTCAGCTCAAAGTTATGCTGTTCTAATGAAAGATGAGCTGAATATAACAAAAAATGAAGTATTAGTAGGGGGAAAATGCAGAAATGGGGTCATCGAGCAGGCACAGAAAGTACATTTGCATTTTGTGTGTACAAGGTGTTGTGTTCATGGTCAGCGTTTGCAAAAGCTGTCTGTTTTTTCATCCCCCCTCCCCATCTTTCCCCTCAGAAACCACAGCTCTCCTTTTTTTTAGTCAGGCAGCTTGGCTGCTTCTCAAATCTTAGCTAATTGGGAACAACAAGACCCTCATCTCAAGGACCATACACCGTGTCCACTTTAATGCTGCTTTAGTCGCCTGTCTGCTGTGCTCTCACAGTTAAGTGTGTGCATGTGTGACAGGGTGATAGAGAAGGGTCAAAAGATGCCAAAAGAGATTAAATGTTCCCTTTTTGCCAATTTTTGGCAAAGATAGGACTTTTCCAACTCAGTACAAACAGGAAAAGCGGAAAGCGGGGTTATTGTTTTGGCACCGATGAGAAGAATGCTTCACAATTTGTTCACAGTGGTTTATTTTATCTGTCTCCCTCAATCATATTTTATAACTAACATGAACAGTCTGGTCTGGTCACAATAATTAGAATGTTTATGTAAAGGCTGTAATGGGAAGATATTACTTATAACATATATAAGAATTGAGAATTTCCATTCTAGAGCCATCCCTTTCCCATTTCACGCATGTTTTTACTTAAATGTGTTTAAATGCTCGATAATTCTCTCCTATTCATTTTGAGTTTGTCATTCTTTGTCTTCTTTTATTGCTTTGTGCTGACTAATTCAGTGGCCAACGCTATTTGACATTGACATGGCATTACACTTTTCTTGGACATCTACAATAAGTTTGAGAGTACAGCAGTTTTCTTCCATTTACCAAAAAGTCCTTTTGGTGATGATCTCAAGGATGAAGAGAAATAGACTCTGTCTAGTGAAAATTTGAGCTGCACAGGGAGAATTTAGGGTTCTTACATAAGCATTAATAAAAGTAATGTAATTTGAAACCATAAGCCACTACATTAAGAATACCTAATGTTATCATTTTTATGACTATTAATCATTATTAATGCTTTCCCCCTTCAGTCAAAGCACTTCCCATGCAAAGAAAAAGAAAATTAAAACTGTCAACTGTATTTATAAATCTCATTGATGATTTACATGTTTGATTTGGCGAATATATACCAGGCAAATGATGTTGAATATGGAGCTGCCAGGCAGGAGGAAAAGAGGAAGACCACAGAGAGGATTCATGGATGTAGTGAAGGAGGACATGCAGAGGGTTTATGTGATGGCAATCCCTATAGGAAGCAGCCAACAAGAAGAAGTTGTATTTACTATTAGGCTTCACCTCAACTTTCTCCTTACAGTCTCACTCCAGTAGTCTGTTTATTGCCGCCTGAAGTGTGCTATTATTGTCTCATGTCAGGCAGGAGTATGTTTGTATAATGCTATTACTGCATGTGTGTGTATGTGTGTGTATGTGTATGTTTAACAGCATGTTCTGTTCATTATGCTGCTTAGTTTTCACAAGAACAAGTTACCCTTTATCCATAAACACACATGCACACGTTCACATACTCAGCAGGATTTGAACTCATGCCGTGTGTGTGTGTGTGTGTGTGTGTGTGTGTGTGTGTGTGTGTGTGTGTGTGTGTGTGTGTGTGTGTGTGTGTGTGTGTGTGTGTGTGTGTGTGTGTGTGTATCTTGTGGTCTAGTGGTTTGTTGACATAGTCAAGCAGGCAGTTCTCACATTGAGAGAGTACATTTTACTTTAAAATGAAATGTTACTTTGTGTACACACACACACACACACACACACACACACACACACACACACATACAGTGTATTGATTGTAAAGCTACAAGCTTGTCATTGAGAGAGGTTTATTAGGTGTGGCAGACAGGATGTTACATTTACTGTTTTTTTCCTTTTTCTAATAGGCTCCTATTATGTTATTAGCATAATAAGAGCCACCAAAGAAGCTGACCACACACCCAGATATACAGTTGGGAGCAGTATTATTTGTCAGTAATGTGATAAACAGCCCATTAACTGTTAATAACACGAGTATGATGTATTGAGCGGCTTGATAGATCCAGAAGGGTTGTTCTGCGTGTTTTTATATCTTCTCTGTCAATCATCTGTCTCAATCTTAATGTCTAAATCTGCTAAGAGATATCCATCGCATGAATATTGATTGGATGCACATATACATATGGACATAGAAATTCTGCATCTCCACAACTCGTGTATTGATTAAACTTCAGTAAACAAAGAGTGCCCCCTCATCTCTTTGGTAAATACTGTGCATACACATCTTCTTGGCATGATGTGCTGTGATGTTCAGACAAAGGTCCCAACTGTTGAGACTGAAGTGTTTGCTCATACATTACTGTGTCTTGGGTTATTTAAACAGCTGTACGAATCTTTACCAAAAACGAGATTTGAAAGCAATGGCTCTGAGATGCTGCAGTGCTTGGTAATAGCATCCTTTAGAAAAGATTCATGTTAGGGTGCATGGTAGAGTACATCCAGAGGCACATAAAATAGCAGAGAAGTGATGCTCTCAGTTCTTATTCAATCTTTTCTAAGTTAAAATGCCATGAGATGGTTTTTACATTTAACCATGCACTCAGTCTGTAACTATCACTTAGGCAGAAAAGGGAACGAGGATGCGCATCCTGTTACACAAGAGGTGGGCTAGTGGAAAGCAGGAAGGTTGCACTTTGTAGCACCATCTACCACAGGTGTTTAATTGAATTACAGAGCTCTGAAGCAGACATGCACACCACACCTGCATTTGGGTGAATAATAAGCTCACAAAATCACAGTCATTTGAAGCCTACCATCAGTCTCAAGGGTCCTAAGCAAAGCTAAATTTTATGAGGAAAAGCCATTTCTATTTAATGACCTTTGCAAGATAAAGACCTTAATGCTTTATGGAAAACCTAAAAAAAAATTTTCACCAGGGTCAAATGAGGTTTAGATGCAGATCTGTATCAGGGTGTGCGTGTGCTTGTTAACTTTGATATTGAGTCCAGAGAGTCATGGCAGGAGATTTAAAGTGGCTTTGCTCTATCCAAGTGGTTCCAATTAGTCTGGAAAAACATATACAGGCTCAACACGCACCTTTTAATATACAAATGTCTATGCACAAAGGCACAGATAAGTCCACACAGAAATTGGATGAATATCGTGATTCTACACACAATAATTGTTCTCACACACGCATCCACAAAGATTAACTGGAAAAAAGTTTAAAAAGAGAGATATAAAGGATATAAAAGAGAAAAATAAACAAACTGACCCGTGTTACTTTGGTTTTTTTCTTCCATTGCTCATGTTTAACCGTTGGTTTACATTATGTGCAATATAAATATGTAAGTATTGACTCAACCTAAAGTATGAGTCTCTTTTTCTTTACATTTTTTTCTAACCAAAAAAGGCATAACACACTGTTTTTACACCTCAATGCCTTTAATGCTGACATTTTTCATATGTGGTGTTTGTGTCAGGTTAACTTACCTAAAGAGCTGATTTATCTATTTATCTGTATACTTATTACAGAATCATATCAATCACGATGTTAAAAGTAAAGCTTTTTGTTTGGGTGAACAGGTTGAACAAAGTATAGAGAAAAAGAGCACTGTTTTTCTATAGAAGCTACTTTAGTATAGAGGTGTTAAGAGGACTATCTTTGGAGAAGCACACTTAAAGGGTACCCCAACAGGAAGTGATTTGTAGTAATGTGGCAACCAGATACACTATATAGTGAATGACATCCAGTGACTTAAAAGTTTCATGCCAATGGGCTTAAGTGTGACAAGTGAATCTCTTCCTGTGTGGACACCCCTACACCCCAACTGTGTGGTGTTAAGCTTTATGCATGTATGTTTTTGCCTACAGAATCTACTAACATCTAGTGTGCCTTCTTAATGAAATAAAGTTACTTAATGAAAAGGTTATGTAAGAAGTGTAGTGTAAAAAGTGAAGATGCTTTGCATACATATACAGTATAGTTTGCCTTTTTCAACAGCATGTTTACTGATTGGCGTTTTGAGTATTTGATTCAGGAAATATAGTTATTTTCTGCCGGTCTGCTGCTAAATGACCAAAGATTGATGTGTTGATCTTCCCATGGTGTGCTTACTTTTTTAATGTATATGATGTATAGATACAATCTGTATACAAGTCTTCCATATATCTCTAGACAATTACCATTTAATGTTATGGTTTATCCATTATATGGCATAAAACAGATAAAATATGTCTAAAAAAAGAAGGTAACGAGCTGGTGGCAGTGAAAAAAACCCTCCAAATGTCAAGTGAGTTTTATTTGTTTGAAGTTGTATTCATTTAAATGCTATTCCAATTAGTGTGCAAATAAATACATTCATTCAGATACTTTTAAACTCTATTATGAGACATAAATATAAAAGAAACAGTCACAATTTTATTTTTTATTGCTTTTTATGGAAAATTTCTTATTGCTAAAACTGATGGTTAACTAAACCTTAATGAATAGAAAAGTGGTTGTTTTTATAATTTAGCAATAAATTAAGTTATTCCTAATTGATAGAAATTAATAATCAAACACCTAACCTTATGTAATAATAAGTGGCTGCTTGTATATTAAGCAAATATGCTAGCAGATGATTCAAAGGTGCAAAGTCACATTATGCATTTCACTTACAACATACACATCAGACTGAACTGGCAAAATTCAGTAAAAGAAAGAAAAAGGGGGGGAAAATCGTATAAGGTCAGTTGCTTTCATTCCTGTATGAACAACTTTTTGCTGCTAGCTTCTGTCATACTTTTATCCTTTAGACCCCGAGGACATAGTGTGTGTCTGTCTGTGTTTTTGTGTGTGTACTTGTTTTTTCACTTGGTGTGTCTGTCTTACTACACTCCTTCCCTGAGGCTGAATAACATGCTTCTTGGTTTTTCTATAAATATTCATAGTAAAGACTTGTTCAACATGTCTATGATTTCTTCCTGTCTTATCCTTCGTTATCTTAAAGGTTTTCTTAACATATCTCACTCCCAGCTGTTCTTGTTCATTTTGCTTTCATTCAAACCTTCAGTCATGAGTCTAAATGTTTCCTTTTGTTTTTCTCTCCCTCCTTCCAGGATCCCTCATTCTCGCTCCTTCTCCACGATAAACTTCAGGTGCCCAACAGTTCTCGCCGGGCGTGGAACGAGCGTGACAGTCGATGCGATGTTTGCGCCACCCACCTTACTCAGCTCAAACAGGAAGCTGTGCGGATGGTTCTGACTCTCGACCAATGGGATTTATCTCCAGCCTCTTCCCCTCCAGCCCTGAGTGGACGATATGGGTCTCAAGCACCTCCGGGTCCATCATCAGGAGCACCAGGAGGGCCTCTGTCACGTGAATGGCCTCCCTTTCTCCCTTCCTCTTCCTCCCCCTCAGCTGCTGCTGCTGCTGCTTCTCAGCCTGCCCACACATCCTCTCAATCCCCTTCTCCGGTTCCCAGCCAGACCCCAACACCAAGCCCTAGCCATGGATCATGCAGTCCGCAATCTCAAGGTGCAGGGCATAGACTGGGGTCCAAGCCCAGCTCTCTGGGCCTCGGAGGTGGAGTGGACAGAAGAAACGGGTCCCCTAGTTCAGGAAAGACATCTGGTGGGCAGCAGCAGGCAGTGACTGGAGTAAACAGCCCTGGAAATAATGGGGGTAGCAGCAGTAATAATGGGACTGGAGCAGTACTGAGCACGGCAGCTCTGCAGGCACATCAGCACCTGAACAGAACGAATGGAGGAGTCACACTCTATCCATATCAGGTAAAACACCTATAGATGTGTGTATTTTGGCGGTGGGAACGTATGTGTCTGTGCGTGTGTGTATCTTGGACCGATTCTTCCCACAAGTGCATTGCAAATATCACCATGGAAACAGCAGAACTATATCATTATATGATCAAATGATGACAGGCAAGATGACTAGTCTCTATATGTGAGTCTGACAGATTAGGCAGGAGTTCGGTACATTTACACTGGTCATTTTGCAGGTTTGACTACGTGAAATGTTTGTTCTTGTACTTCAGAAAGAGCTAAGGACAATTTAAACTAAAAGTTTTCTCCTCCATTATAATAAATATATGGCTGACTGTCTAGCAAACACAAAAAATGTTATGACTGGGATGTAGATACTGTTAAAAATGTACTTTTCTATAGAGATTTTTGCTGTCAGGCCTCAATATGCTCTAAAAAGACATTTTTCAGCTGTGACACATGCCTCCTGAGTGGGATACATCCATGCTAAGGAGAGAAGGAGAGATAGGAACCAAACACACTGTGTGATGTTAAAAGAAATTCAATTACTTTAAAATCCTTACCACTCAGTTTCTGGAATATTTGTTGATCATATCTCAGTCTGACCCGAGCACAGAGACCCTATTCACACTTGGTTTTGAGATGCGTCCTAGCTGATACGATCACATGAACTGGACTGCTGGGGCACATTGGTGTTTACATCCATGTTTATCGTGTGTCTTTATCGAGGCTACTTCTGTTTAGATTTTCTCACTGTCTGCAGCTCAAAGAACCCAGCTCACAGATATTTTATCTGACGTTGGTTAGAGTGATTTGGCCTCACAGCATCTCATGGTGGGTTTACATTTATGTTTTGCACTTTTGGTCTGATCACCAGCCGAGTTTAAACGTAAAGTATATTAGAAACTCAGTTTGCAGTCCAGTTTGTAGACAGATGACAACATTATACTTTATGTTTTTCAAAGCATTGCCATTCCCAAACAAAGAGATTGTAAATAAGAAGAATATTTATTTATTTAGTCCATACTTGCAAAGACAAACGGTAGCTGTAAACAAACCACGGCAGACCCGATGACAAGTCCATGCTTTTCAGCATCTTTATTGACTCGCTTTCATCAATGGTTGTCGTTTCCACACGGCTGGAGCTTTGCAGCCACCAGCCGAACACACAAACACCACCAACAACAATCATGACAGGAGTTAGCCCACACTTTAAGCAGGCGAGGCGTGGTTGCCGATGCCACTCAGGTGCATCCGTCTCCCCTGCAGTGGCACCACAGACCATACCCCGCCACAGTAGCAAATTTCTTTATGTGTTTATTTCTACTCAAATATTATAATACTAGTTTCTGATGGTTGCGTCTTCTAAAATTGCAAAAACACGTTGTGCAATTCGTTTTTTGCATGCCAAAAAAACACTCTTATTAAGGAGACAAGAGGGAAGCAAAACATGTTGATATCAAGCATTAAGTTAGCACCAAGCAAGACTCAAGATTCAAGTGGAAAACAGAGATAAAAGAAAATGTTTTAGGAGGATACAGGAAGAGAAGAAGCACAACTTCACAAAAAAAGGAGGATGGTAGGAGGGAGAAATCGCCTTAGGTGAACAGTGGTCTAGAGGTGTGTGGAGAGAGGCAGTGGTGCTGAGACTCCAGGGGAAATCCAGAGGTGTGTGTGTGTGTGCATGTGTGTGTTAACATGAACGTGTTATACAGATGTAATAATTCATACAGTGATAATTAGGACTCCGGGGACTCTATGTCATACACCCCCAGTCCCTCTTCACTCTTTCATTCTCATTCATTTTCTTTCACACTTACTCTCCCCTTACTTCGCCCCTATTATCTCTCCTGCCGTTCTCACACTTTGTCTGCTTCATATTCATCCGCTCTTCTATCTTGCTGTTATCCCATCTGCTTTTACTTTTTTTTGTTATTCAACCCACGACTAGAATCAGATACAGAGAGATGGAGTGATAGATGGAAATGACTTTGTACACTCTCTTGAATTGTTTCGTTATCATGTTCTACCGGTCAGAATAAATTAGGTTTGCAGGCTTTTATGTATTCTGGTATGTCTTTGTGGGAATTACAGTCAAAGAGTTCAGATTTGAAAGAGCATTTCTCTTTTGCTAAATTTCACTTTCTCAGAAAATAAAAAGGCGTTAATTTTTTTTAGGTTATGAGGTTTAGGTTTGTCTGTCTGTTAGCAGGATTGTGCAGAAAGTTATGCATGAAGTTTCCAACACATGTGGGGGCTTGGCTCAACCTAGAAGTCCGTCCATCCATCTATTCTCTTCTTCTCATCTTTATCATGGTAGGCGTGAGCCTATCTCAGCTGTCATAGGGCAAGAGGCGGGGTAAACCCTGGACAGGTTGCAAGTTTATCGCAGGGTCAAAGAAGAAGTCATTAATGTTTTTGAGTTGATCTGGATAACGATCCAGGAGTCTTTGGAAGAATTCTTCACTATTGTGAGACTGTGAAAAAAAATCAGATATTTCACATCATATGTACATTTATACACCATCTTTATGTTCAATAAACTGTTCAAACATGGTGTTCAGGGCAGTTTGCATCACTTTTTTCATCCGCTACTTCAATTTTACACATCATTTCATAGTTTCATCGTTTCATGTTGCTTTTTTGACCGTGCTCCACTTAAAAATTTTCTTTGATTTCAACTTAGCCAGCATGAAAGCAGGAAGGTGTTTTGCTTTTTATGTACCTGCGTCACGTTTGTTGTTTCTCCATTCATGTGTATGCACATCTCAGTCCTTTGAAAGCTGCCTGAACAAAGGAAATTCTAGAAACTGTTCACAAACGTTCACTTCGACTCAACCATGAACGGATTAGATTTTGGTGGTCAGAGATAAAGATCCCTGTAATCTTATAAAAAACATTTTGGTTCAGTTGCACATTTTATTTTACCACTTCACAGTGATATCATAAAATTCAGGAAAGAAAATATGGACATTGCTTAAGATTATAACGTACTTGACATTGGGTCAGATGCTAAATTGGTAATGCTAATCCTGGCTGTCCAAAATTTAAATCCTTTAAAAGTGTTTACCACATACATTCCCTTCAGGCTACTTCCTGTCTGTTTTGTAATTTGCATTTAGATAAATTTTTGAGTATATTTGTGTGTGAGTGTGCCGTGTTGTGTGTGCAAAGGGTTTGGGCTATAAGAGTGTGTCAGCCAGCATGCATACTTGCACATCATTCTGTGCAAACGGCGTATTTTGAAACTCTGTGTAGATGTGTAGGAACTTCTTTACATGATCTCATTCTGTATTCTGTATATGAATTAGTATGTGCGCTGGGAATTGTAAAATCCTAGTGAGCCTGTGTGTTTCTGGCGGGGCGTCTGCAGTAATGGTGCTTCAGCAGGAAAGGAGAAACGCGATAATAAATCACCCTCATTTAGACTAACGCCTGCTAGAGAAGGAGATGGGGGGAGGAGCTGAGTGGAGACATAATCAAGAAAATGAAAATTGGAAATAAAGATGAAAAAATGAAGAGAGACTAGATTTAAAGAGCAGAATGATGAAGAGAAGGTTTAAAGCAGGACACAAGCGATAATAAGCCGTCGCCTGTGACATTTTAACATCACTATGCTTTGACAATCTTAATTCTGGGACATCAGGGTTTGCAGGGAGATTGCTGAGATGTACGACAAACTCTGCATTTCTTCTTTGCCTGAGAATTTGATCTGCTTTGCTGCTTGCACCACAAAACAGAGCCATAGCTTCATGTTTTAGCATCAGTGGAGCTTTCATTGGGTCTTACAATAGGAGATGATTGAATGCAGGCCAAATGAGAATTCTCCTCCAACATGCTCGCGCTCTTCAGCAAAGTGAGGGAGACAACAAACACGTAGATTGACAGCAGGGAATGTAAAGCATTTCTGTGCTCAAATGCTGCAGCAGGAATCGGTGGGATTTATGAGAATCGTGTGTCCCATTGTTCAGAAACATTACTCACAACAGCGCATTAAAGTGAATTATTGGTTTAATTCATTTTAATTATTAAAATCTCCAGTAAAGTCTCTAGTCAGGAGTCGCACAACAAGAGATGAATTGAAAGAGGGAGGGAGCGGTGGTAGGTAGACAGAGAAAAGAAGCCGCCTGTCTGCCGGCATAGCTGACATAAAATTCTTGCTGGGTCAGCAGTCTAAGAGGTGACTGCTGCCACGTTTTATATTTATTAGGATTGTTTTTCAGTTCCATGGGAAGTCCAGGACAAAAGGAGACACGAATTCAGTGAAGAAAGCAGGATTTTTTTACTAGGCTGTAATGGTGCCTGGGTTATGGAGCCATGGTTTTGAATTTTCTGTGAGTTCATTTTGTTTTGATTTATGATTTATTTTTTCTTTGTTGAGTCTCCAGTTCTTAGTTCTTCCCTCTGTTCACTTCCTGTCCCTCCATCAGTCTTGTCTCTGTTTCTTAGTTCAGTTGTGGCTTACTTCATGTTTTATTTTGGTAGCTGTTGGGCTTTTTATCTTTTGTCTCACTTTACTTCCTGTGTCATCCTCTTAGGTTTAGCTGCATCCTTTTACCACAGTTTTTTTCACCATCCCTAATTACCTCTTGTATAGCAATGTATATTTATATATCCCCAATCAGAGTGTCTGTCTCCCTTGCATTTGTTTTGCTTCTATTTAACCTCCTAAGACCCGAACTCTTCCACAGTATGCATTTTTAATTTGTCTTTGATATTTGGGCCTATTTGGGCCCGATGAATGTAAAAACAAAGAATTACCAGATTTTTTTTTTACCTTATTATTGTATTTAAGAAAAATAAGAGCCACATATGAGGATACTATTTTAACATTTTGATAGAACAGTAGCAGTATAATGTCCTCGTAAGTGGATATCAGGCCCATGTAGAGCAAAATTGAGTATTTTGGTCTAAATAACCCAAAATGTGATGTCCACATATGTGGACACCAGGTCCTAGGAGGTTAAAGCTGTTGAATTTTGTTGTTTTGGGGTTATTTTCATAGACTTTGTCTCCTGACTCAAAAGGTCAGATTTTACATTACACTGTTTCGTCTGCGCGCCCTGCATTTGGGTCATGTTTCTGCTCACCCTCAACATAGATGGCAACAACAGACATTTTCACATGGACAGATACTGTTATATTCTTGATTAACACACTTTTTATTTAGCCAAGTTCAGTCTTGTAGACTTGCTCTGCGCTGGTAGACTGAGTAACTTTTTAAGTGCACTGACTGTATGTCATAAGTTACAGGCTGAGGACTCAGTGCGGACTTGAGAGACAAATGGAATAAACTGAAAACACGCCTTTAGTTGGGAGATAAAGTAAAATAAAATAACAGTATACTGCAAATGAAGTTCAGACTAGCTAGGCTTTCTTTGCTGTAGCTGTCGACAAAACCTAAAACTCTGTTTGGAGATGGATCTCACAAAGGTGGTCTACAGAGGTGGGCTCTGTCAGGCTCTGTGTGCAGACACATAAAAATTGTGGGTTTTGTGGGTCAAAAAGCCGAAATGATCCCTATGAGTGCCACCAGTCAGTTTCTACAAGAAACTCATAAAAACTAAAGAGAGAAAAGCTTTAATAAAAATCACAATTTAAAAATCTTGACTAACCAAAGGACATAAACTAACTTTTTCAGTTTTATAATGTTTAACTTTGATGGATCTATATTGTTGTAAGGGAAAAAGGTGACCAGTAACATATAATGGTCTAAAGGTTTTTATTTATTTATGTTTTTTATAAGCTGCTCAGTGTGTGAGGTAAATGTCTGAGCCTCTAAATTAAAAGCAGAGTTCAGTGACATATGGTCCTTTAATTAGTTTGTAGACAGAGCTTCTCATTCTGCGACAAACCAAACTGTCTATAAAAATCACGTCCATATCAAAGGCTCACTTTAGCTTTGCAGGCTTGCTATGGGAGTGTTTTGGTAGAATGAATCTGTGTGTCTCACTCCTCTCTCTGGCATGAAAACACTAATCCAACATTACCTCTGCCCTCCTGCTGTCCTTCAAGCAGCTAATTGAAAACAGGTTTATACAGTGTGGTGTGTGCGCCTCTGTGTGTTCCTCTGTGTGATTCCAACAGTGGTTAGATTAGCTTTTCTAATTTACCGTGAATCTGTTGCGCCTATTGTGTATGGATTGTTTCAGTTTATCTGAGAGAAACAGGATGTCAAATAAAGAACACACTTGCAATCATATTGTTTTGTATAAAATATGTTTTTATTGCCAGACTATAATAATAGTTGGTCTACACATTAGAGAAGTTTGTGAACTGAAGGTTTGACCTACTGTGTAAATCTGGATGGTAGGAGTGGGCAATAGCGCCTCAAAATGATATCATAACATTTCAAGCAAATTTCCAATAACATATATGAAGATATTACAAAAAGTTGCCAACAGTAGAAGAAGCATTACAATATAGTAGTAGTGACAGAACATAAGTCAAATGTAAGCACAAAGTAGCCTAGGGAATGTTTTCCCAGGGACTTTTAAATGAAATTATACAATAACTACGGTGGCCTTGAGAGGCCAAACGGACTGGAACTTAAGAAAACACCAGCAATAAGATAAACGCTGCAAAAGCACACAAAACACAACGGAAATAGGAAAAACGAAAACAGAAATAGGAAAAAACACAAGGGAAGTGTTTCTGGGGAGACAATAACCCGACGGACCAGTTGGAGGAAACCAAAACATGGTAGGCGTTTTTTTTAAAATCATGATTCATATAATACTGATGACGGATATTTAGGCTAATAGTTAGGCTATCACACTTACCTCTCATCTTTTCTTTCCTCACAAAACACAAAATAGATCCTCCACATCTTTTAAGTGTCTCCCAGCGCAATTCTTAGCATATTTTGGTTCCTGCAATTGGACCGTCGCATTATTGTCTCCCCAGAAACACTTCCCTTGTGTTTTTGGAAATCTGTTTTTTCCTATTTCCATTGTTTTTTTTCCTAATACCGTTGTGTTTTGTGTGCTTTTGCAGCATCTTTTTTTATTGCTGGTGTTTTCTTAAATTGCAGTCCGTTTGGCCTTTCAGGGCCACCATAAATAACAGCCTAATACTGTTGTCTATAGCTTTATATTTACAGAACTCCTTTTTCACCATGTAACTGCATCTGTGATTTACATCCACCATATGGAGTGTCACTAGTGAGTGCTCCAGCGATGCTCAGTCATTTTATTTGTTTAATTTTGCGTCGCACATAAGCAGCTGTTCGCATATCAACAGATGAAAGAAGATTGTTGTTGCTACCTTAACAGGAACAATGTTCTTGTACATTTTACGAAGTATTATGCTTTGTTGGGGGTAACCAAACCACTTCCTTCCTGTTAAAGCGACTCCCTCTTTAGGTATTAATCATCAGCAGCAGCTGACATGCTGCTCTCACTTTCAGACATTTTTGGGCTTGTGTCGTGTGTCCTTGAGAAGATAAATGCATGGCATTGCTATATGACTGATATCACAATATGACACTTCTATATCGTGTACAGATTTAGGCTGGTATTATCTAGTGTGGTATGATATGGCAAAGTCCTACTGGGTGGAAAGAGAAGAGCCAGCTCTTACCTTTAAATGTCAGAGCTTGATAGAGAGTAAGCACAGCTAATAGTCTTCATATTATATGTTTTCCTGTATAAAATAAACCTACATTCCTCTCAGTTTACTTTCTGTTCTTTTAACTGGTTTTCATTTTCATGCATACTGGCCTCTAGTATGTAGCCTTGACAGTGTTTCTGTGTTTCTGATTTGATTATGTAATATATCATATAACTAAACAGATCTCCTTTTCATCTCCTCTCTCCTTCTCTCACAGTCGCTTTCTATCTCTCATGCATTCTCTGGCCAAATTATTAGGAACACCTACATCAGAGTAGAACAACTCTGGCGTCAAATTTACTACATTAAAAATGTGTTTCCAATATTTTCTTGCCCTTTGACATTAAGGACACTTGAGCCTTTAACCCCCTTGCCTCATTATGGGTGTTAAGGATTCAGGTTTACAAATATATCGATAATTTACTCCCTCTCAACATCCATTTCTGTCATTTCCCTTTATGTATTGCCTACATTTCATGACTGGGTTTCTGTTTCCTCCAAGCTTACTTTCTTTTCCTTCATAGTTTGACACATAAACTCCTGCTTCTGTAACTCTACCACCTCTGTGAGAAATAAATAAACATCCGTGTGCTCACTTCTTTATTTTTTCGCATTTCCTCCCCCACTTTAATTTTGAACAAGCGGCCTCTTTCTCTCTTCCGCCAAACCACTCAAGTAAGTGTTTAGATGGTTTTACAGATTGTGTTTATTGCACCGATAAGATCAGACAGGACCACACACGCGCGTGGACACACAACACACAATTTCTATTTCCCTTATACAAAACTGAAGGTGCAGATTGTATGTTGGGCGCCTGTAATATGAGAAAGAATAAAATAAGAGAGACTGATGAGTAAGGTAAATGCTGGGGAAATGGTGTTTGTGATGTAATGAAGATGAATTGGTCAGCTTTTATTGTTTTCCGAAAGGGGAGTGAGAGATGTGGATTACTGAAATAATATAGAGGAAAAGTGTGAAAGTTACAGAAGTATAGTGTGCTATTGTATTTTTTTTTATTTAATAACCTGGAAAATCTAATATCACATTTGTCAAAGTCCCGCATTGACTGATACAGTCACAGGATCAGGTTATTCTGTAAAAACACAGTCAGATGCTGTTTTTTCATTGATTAGCTGCATTATTTTCACCTCTGGCTGTTGCATTATCCTTAGTCATCTCAATTTGTCCTGCTGTTATGTATATCCTTTTATCTGCTGCTGTGACCTAATATCCCCACAGGAATCATTAAAGTTTCATTCAATGTAGGATAACCTAATTTATTGTAAAGTATAGAGACAGCAGCTCAGCCTTTGTGTCCTGTGGGGAAATCTGAATGGGACATAATTTACTTTAATGAGTACTTTATCCAAAATGCTATGTAAATGCTATAGCCAGGTGACCATCAATTTTCTGTATGCGCAGCACTCATGTAGGATTAATATGACAGCTCTCAAATAGTGGCTGGCTTAATGACAGAGATAAGGCACCCATTACCACACCACTGCTACAGAGAAACACAGCAAAACTGTTGAAATCTCATGATGATTTTAGCCCTGACAGTAGTTTAATTAGTAGTTAATTAATAGTAAATGTTTGATTAGTAATTAGGAGTTAATTCAAATAAATGACACTAACAACGCAAGAGGACGAGTTCAAGAGGTGAGGCTTAGCAGACAGATATCAGCTACAGCTGTTTACATCTGTGCACCTGTCAGTCAAAGCTCAGACTCTGTTACAGCCCTGTCTAGACATGAGGAAGCACAACGGAAAGATATAAAGGAAGGTCCTGCTCCAGCTGCCAGTTCAGAGTCTCAACACGAATTTCAAGTGTAATATTTATTCAGCCATGCGCATGTAAAAAGAAAGGTTACAATAACTGAAAGAAATTTACTTGCGATTGCATCAAGTGCAAAATAACTAAAGAAACAGATCCGTCTTCTGAGAAACAGATGAGAAAATTGTGTAAAAGAAAAGGTAGTTCACTGCTTCTGCTTCAGTGGTACAATAAAACTGAATTAGTCTATTTGCACAGATGCAGTCTCACACACACACACATGCACACACAAAATCCCATTACAAACCAATAACAGCACTTGGCAAAGTCTCAGATGTAACACAAGAGAACACACAGTCAGCTACAAAAAGGGTGTGGAGGCTGAGGACAGAAGTATAATGCTGTTGTTAACAGTTGCTGAGACCAGACAGTGAGCTGAACCAAGCAAACCCAAGAGTGTGAGCCAATTAAGAGGAGAGGTTCAGATGGACAACACAAAAATCCTCAGACGTAGAGAGCAAACTAGTAGATTATGTGATGCTTAGACCTTAAAATACATGCAACTGCTACAAAGGGAGGAAATTAGCTACACAGACAATAACCTTTTTTAATACCAGGCTATAAACATATCATTTCCGTTGTAAAGTTGGGCATTTTAACAGGAATGTCCAAGGATTGACTCACTTTTATAGCCAGCCTTAGGTGGCAATTTGAGGAACTGCACTTTCACTGTTACTTTAGCTCTGGAATTTGCTGCTTTTTGGAAATTACATGTTAATGAAAAGGGTAGATTACAAAGAACATCAGTGCAAACAGCTCAGCTATACCACATTTGGTGATAGTCAGGGGCTTTGCTGTGATTAGTGTGAATGGCAGTAAAGTGTAAATGGTATTGCAACATGACAATATTTTAAAGAAAGGATCTGCTTTAAAAGTTAAATGGTCACCTGAAAGAACTTTCTTCCTGTTAATGCCAGCATGTCTGGCCAAAACTTACAGGTCACCTGAGCACTAATTTAGTAAAAGAAGAGCAATGCCTAACCCGACCAAAGACACACCACATTTGGTGAGAGGTGAGATTGGATAAGTGCAAAAGGGACATTTTTATCAGCCTCAGCTATACTTGTGTTTACCCACACTAACATTAACATTAACCTGCTACACATTAGCACTGCCATTGTCAACATGTTTTCATGATTTAGGCTTTTAGATCATAGCACCACTAAACACATTGCATACTCTCAGTAGAATCTCCCTGAGCCAGTATCATAGCTGTGGACTCTTAAATCATATGCAGTGACTGTAGGCTATAAACTGGTGTCTATATGTCTGTCCAGCCTTGGTGGTCTGAACTGCAGCACCAGCACTCAAAACCATACATTATTAAACCACCTAGCTTGCATAATAACATTGTGTGGGACAGTGGGTTTTTTTTTTTTTACATTGTGTTAGTAGTTTTCCTTATTTTATTCATCAGAATTTATGAGTAGCCAGTACAAAAGCGCAGGTAGTCCTGTAGCTCGCTGGACCTTCATTTCATATGTTCGCAGCTCGTTTAATAATGCAGGAGCACCAAGCCAGGTCAGAGCTTTTGAAGCAGCTGTAAATGTACAAAGGTGTGTGGTATATAAACTATAGAGGCATCTCATTTACAATAGGTGATTTATCAAGGCAGCAGGTGGTGAGCTTGGACCCCAGGAGCCCTCAGCAATAAATATAAACACGTTGGAGCTGATTTAAGCGCACAGGTACACACATATGCAGAGACACGCATGGAAAGAGCACATATAGACATATTCAGAATAGACTTACATTAACACACACAAAAGCTATAATTCCTTTATTGGAGTGTGTGGTCATGATTTAGGTGCTTTGCTGTCTTGCTGTAGGCAGCACATAAAGAACTATAATCAATAATCCATATCTGTGTCATGAATGATTTGCTTTAATACACGCATGCATGCACAAACCCATAAACACATACGGCATAGAGTACATGCAGCTGTGGCAAACTCACATTCAAATCAGTTAATTGTACTATATCAGTTCTTCTTAACGTGTGTGTGTGTGTGTGTGGGGGGGGGGGGGGGGGGGGGGGTGGAAACAGATATTAACATCTTTGTGGGGACCAAAAATTGGAAGTTTACTATACTTGTGAGGACCGACAGCCCTTGTGGGGACCAAAATACCGGTCATCGCAAGTTAGAAGGCATTTTTGAGACTCAAAATGTGGTTTTAGTGTCAGGGTTACAATTAGGTTAGGGTAAGCAGCTAGGGAAAGCATTATGTCAATGAGTTGTCCCCTCAAGGATATAAATACACACGTGTGTGTGTGTGTGTGTGTGTGTGTGTGTGTGCGTGTGTGTGTGTGTGTGTGTGTGTGAGTGAGAGAGAGAGAAAGAGAGAAATAAAGAGAGACTTATTTTTTGTCTCAAGCAACTACAGCAATTTTTTGTGATGGACATGACAACACTCAGTGCAGAAACGTACTGCTGTAAGATAGCTTGAAAAGTTTTCACAGATAACCTGTGAAACCTGAAACAAAACATTAGATATCTAATATATCTAACTGATTAGATATGGCAGGTTAGTTATGTAAATGTATTTTTTGTAGTTATCAGAAGTAAAAAGACTTACTGCCACTCCAAGAGGAGCACTAAAGTAACTATTTTAGCAACCATTCCACCTCAATAAGTGTATTTTCATTTCATATTCTGTATATTACGCATTACATCAAGTGTGTCTTGTGCACTTGATAAAAACAGTAACTCAGTCAAGAAAGCAAATGTAATTTATTTAGAGCATTATGAGTACAAAGGGCTTCCCTTTTTTTATCCGCGCTGTCTTTCTTCTGTCTAATAAAATGCAAATGGTATGAGCGTTGATCTAATAATAAATCACAAATATGGATATAGCTTATGGTGCCAGAACAACCCTGCAGAGAGAATGAAGCTAGATATGTTAGGATTATTAATAAAAAACAGGGAATAGCGAGGAGAAGAAGGAAGGGTCGATCTGACAAAAGTATACATGAGGTTGAAAGAAAGAAACCAAGGAGAGAGTGTCTTTGTTTCTTTGTTTATGTCTGTTTAGGATGCAGACAACATTCTGCTGCTGGTTCACTTTGATCACTAGAGAGGTTTTCTGTACACACACACACACACATAAGGGCATGCAATAAGTTATCCTTCAACAGGAAAGAAAATGGGTGGGGAAAACCAGACTGTGTTCTCATATCTGACCATCTGGAAAAGACAAGGGCAGAGATAAATAGCAGTCGTGTGTGTGTGTGTGTGTGCAATTTGTTTGTCATGAAGTACATGCACAAACTTAGCACGATCAAAGTAATCATGAGACAAAGTCTTATCACGTCTGACTGGGTGGGAGAAGGGAGCAGCAAATACTGACTTTGCTGCCAGTCTTTGTTTCTGTCTGTTCTTGTTCTCTTTCACTGTGTCTTTAATGGGTTTTTACATTTTCACATTTCAGCTACTGCTGTGAAAATGATTGTTAGCGCTCACTGTTAACACTAATGTTGTTAATTGCACACGATCTTTCCGAATCTCTCTGAAATTTTGTCCAGTCTCCACTAAAGTCATAATTTCTGTGTGTGACAGCAACACGTTAATACCAGCCTCGAAGCAGTGCTTCCCAAAAATTAGAAATTGTCTCATTCCTACTGCATAATTTATCATGTAATGAAATGTGAAGTTCCCATCAACAGTGTCTAAGTCTCCAGGCCCTGTGGATATTGTTAATTAATTAGTATTTTTATTTATTATTTAACTCTTGCTTGTTTTGTCAATTATAGTAAAAAGTCTTTCTCTCTCATCAGATCTCCCAGATGATCTCAGAAGTCTCCAGAGAGGGAATTACCGAAGCTGCCCTGAACCGCTACAACACACACTCGCCCTCACACACAAATTCATCATCACATACAAACTCTCCCTCTCACACTCCAGCTGCAACCACCACAGCAGCGACTGCCACCTCCGCCGCTGCCTCTTTCTTTGCCAGGTAAGATTCACTTTACGCAGTGAGTGAAAGCCAAGAAGATCACCTCTCTCATCTGATCCGTACACTCCACGAATCATTCCAACAAGCAGGCATTGTAATTAAACGTGATCAGGTGCAGTATTGAATTTCTCTCCAGAGCTGTAAATATATCTGAACATCTTCTGCGTTTGTTCTTTTGTATTTAAATTTGACTAAAGCTTGACTAAACATGACAAATCACAAGCACGGAAAGCCAGGGAATCTGCATACTCACAGCACTACCGATTTCATTTAATCGCACAACCATCACTTTCTTGGGATTCAGTGGCATTTTGTAGAGTAGTAGATTTATTGTTGCACAGAAATGGCAAACTCATTAGTTCATTTATGCAAGTCTCATCATTTAGTTTAGTTTGTTCTGAGTTTAAAGGTCCAGAAATCCCCTCATTCAGGTCGTCGCCTCTTTATTCTCAATTGGTTCAATGAAGCAGGAGGAATAAAATAATGGGCTGACAAATAATCTCATTGTAAGATAAAGGTGATGAAAAAATGGAATACTATTATACAGTATAATGCACAAAAGAGTACTCACTTATCTCTTGGTTGGGTTGTGTGTCTATCAACGATCCATTCATCAGTCTTCGATGAACTGTGTAATCAAATCTGGAGAAATGCAGAGCAGCACAACATAAATAAGACACGGGTAATATGGGTAAATTATTGATGAAAAAACATGGCAAGCTCAAAATGAACGAGTAAATTATTCATGGGTGACACCGCACCATGAGTGTGTCACAGTGTCTGAAGCATTGCTGAGATGTCGTATCTAATGAGCTGCTTTAAATCACATTTTAAATGATACTGATGGTTTTCCTTCTCACTCACTCACACGCGTCTTCTCCCCTCTAAATCTGCAGATAATGAAATGTGTGTGCCTGTGTTTGATATATAAGTGTCGGGCATCAGTGGTGCAGACATAATGCTGTCTGTCTTTCAAAGCACTAGCAACCGGTCGTAAATTGTACTGGAAGACACCCAAACACATGCCTCCCTTCTTTGACCCCCTGAACTGCCGAGTATCAAGGCCATTTTACACAAACCCACGCACATCTGGTTGACATTACAAACATAAAGCCAGCTGTCTTTGGTCAATTTATGAGCGTGAACCTTGTAAGTGAAAGAATCCAGTTTGTTTAATGGTTTGCCGGGATGTGTTTGTAGATGTCAGTGTCAGTGGGTCTGTTTTGTTTGTGTATTTTGTGTCTGTGAAGGAATTCGGTTTAATTGGCAGAGAAATACCAATGTGCTCACCTGGTGTCACCTTTGATTTTTGACTCTGTGTGTGTTTACCTTCAGTGGATGCAGCCATGCAGTGGTGGTAAATCCTTTGCCTATCTTGGTCTTTACTCTCAGATGTGAACCGCATACAGACACTCTTATCAGACACACAGACACACACACAGGTATACACGCACACAATTTCCCCCTTGCTCACTGTCTGCACATGGCAAAATCCCTGTGTCCACTATATCTCCTCTCACCTGATCCCCTATCTTCCTTCAGCCTCCTCTTTCTGTCGCCTCTCTTTTCTCTCTCCCTTAATTGCTCTCTTCTTTCTCTATCCCCTTCCTTCCTTTCCTATTGTTCTTTCACAACTGTCCTGTTCGCCCCGTTTTATTAACAGTTTCTCAGTTTCTACATTGACCTTTCCTTTACCTTTGCTAATGTGCATGTGAGTAATATCTTTCATTAGTAGCAATCTGTCTGTGAATATGTCACACTCACGCGGTAGCACTACATCTTCCCTGTGCTGCATTGTCCCCAGAGGGTTGCTGGGCCAGAGGATAGAGACATGCGGTGGTGTGTGCATGCTCTTAGTCACTGGGGGAAGGGAGTTTCTATCAGTGAAGGAATTTTTTACTGCATGCTCCGGGGATTGGATCTTTGGGGATTTTGGCTGGCTGTGTGTGTGCGTGTGCGTGTGCGTGTGTGTGTGTGTGTGTGTGTGCTGGAGGTAGCCGAGTAAATGAATAGGTCCCAGGTGAATTGGTGAATTGGTAGGGCGTTGTTATTTTGGATGGAGGATAGCAGTAAGACTGGGGGGGCTGTCTCATTTACATCTCACTATCTCTCTTCTGTATTCTTTAAAAAGAAGTGCTCCATCAAATGATAACTGGGGACCAATTAGACACCGATCACAATGGTAGATTGATGATTAAAATAGGCGTATAGTGGTAAACAAATTAACATATCAGCTGTCTCACTTTGGGACCACATTTTATGGTTTCTGTTTTGCTCGTGTGTGTTTTAAACTTTTATTTTGACATATGGAGGAAGAGGCCTATTTGCTCTCAAGCGTCGTCACTAGCCCACATTCTTGCCTTTCATTCCATCCGTTTAAGGCCCGACAGCTTGCAAACAGTGATTTAACACACCATATTATTAACACACTGAAACGAGGCGTAGTGCTACAAATCTTTAAATATCCTTCAGGCAAACAAAGACTCGATGAGCTAATGAACTAATAAGCAGTGTATGACCTTGGAAACCTCTATAGACCTTTATGTAGAATGCATTTTTTTCTGTGTAGCAGAAGCTACATATTCTTCATTTCATAGCTGAAGGTGGGCATTTTAACAAAGGAGGCTTTGGATGGTTGCTTGGTTAGGAGACACAATACAGAAGAGCAGCAGACATCATAAATTCATTCATCGTCTTTCCATTGACCTATACAAATGAACTGACTTGACTTGTCTTCATGTCTTGACTTGAACACAATGTGTATTAATATTTTATAATGCAGCCTTGTGTGCTAATACAGTCGCCTGGGTTAGTCATCTAAAGCAACGGACAGTGCAGGCAGGGTAGAGCGGGTGGAGCGAGTGTTAGGGTGATTTGTGACAGAACGATAGCCGCAAGGGTGAAAGGGAAGGTTTACAAGATGGTACTGAGACCTGCTTTGATGTATAATTTGGAGATGGAGGCACTAATAAAAAAAACAGGAGGCCAAGCTGGAGGTGGCTGAGCTGAAAATGTTAAGGTTTTTATTGGCAGTGACCAGGATGGACACGATTAGGAGTGAGTATATCAGAGGGAGAGCTCAGGTGGTGAGAGGCAAGGCTGAGATGGTTTGGAGACGTGCAGAGGAGGGATGGTGGCTATAATGGGGAAACAATGTTGAACATGGAGCTGCCAGGCAGAAGGACAAGTGGAAAAACCACAGAGGGTTGGTGTGACAGAGGACAATGATAGGGTGATATGGAAGAGGAGAGTCATCTGTGGCAACCCATACAGGGAGCAGCCAAAAGAAGAAGAACAAAAAGATGTGCAAAGAGAACAAGTGATAATACACTGCAGATTATATGGCAATGTCTTAATAGAGAGCAAGGAGTGTGTCAGTCGTGGATTGCATGTACGTGTCAATAGATAACGTCGGTAAAGCCAGTCTTCTGTCCCTCTTAGCCAGTGCTCTCACACTTTCGCCATCGCTCTCTGTCTCTCCCTGTATCGTCTTCTACTGACAGTCTGCTAAAAAGAATGTAATTAGCCACTCAACCAACAACACAGTCAGAGGGATAGCAGCCATAAATCAGCTGTGTGTGCATTTCAATTGAAAGTGTTTGTAGTTGTGTGAAAGGAAGGGGGGTGAAAAAAGCAAAAGCAGCAGCATGTTATTAGCTGGGCTGTTTGTGACCTGTGCTGCTTTTTAACAAGGGACCGAGAGGATGAGAGGCATGGGTGGCTGAGAGAATCAATACATGTGAGGAAGGCTGAATGGATGGTGGGATGGATGGGTGGCTATATAGAGGGCAGAGAATAAGACAGCAAAGCATGAAGGATAAAAAATAATGAGAGAAGAATAAAATAAAGGGTAAGGTATAGGGAATGGTTTAGAGCGAGCGGGATTGGAGTAATAGGAGGGAAGCGAAAGCCGGAGAAGAGTGGAGGAATTAAGGTAATGGAAAAGAGGGTGAAGGGATGTAACAGCTGATGGATGGAAAACAAGTGCCCTTCACTTTAGGGTTAGATCGAAATAGATCCACTTAGACAAATCCCAGGCCACTTGTCATTAAATGGCACCAGTTAGGTGGCGTGTCCACCATGCTTCAGTTGTGCCACAGATTAAACTAGTCAGGGTGAGAGGATATAATAAGAGGGTAATAGCACTGATACAAACATGTCAATAGATGCATGCGTGCATTTTGAAACTGATGTGGCTGGAGGATTTAAGGAATGCATTATAAAAACTGTCAAAAAAAGAATTAAGAATAAATCCTTTGCCCAAGAAGCAGCCCTTTCACAAATGAGCATATATGCACAGAAGAAGAGAAAATGCTCATCTGCGAGCACTGTGTGCTACAAGTAGGCACCTTCTGCAGCAGAGTAACCAGGCATAAATCCATCATTGTCGTGTCGCATCCTGCAACTCATCCAGCTTCTTCTTACAATTGTTTTCCTGTGAAAATTACAAGATAGTTTTTTCCCAAACAAAACCATTTTATGCCCATATAAAGAGAATGGATCCACAGTTTTGAGGCCATTATTACTTTTATCACACAGTAAATCATTTTATGTAATCTTCTGCATTTTACACGGGCAGTACACTGTTACATTGATATCATGAGAAAACCTGTAATTATTTATGATCGCATTTGCTGCAGTATGTAAGCTTAACTTTCACACAGTGTAAAACCAATTAGGGGTCTTCTCATGGAGGTTTATTGCAAACCGTATGCATTCACACACATACATTCAAAGTCAGGAACACACACACACAGCTTCCCACCCAAATCTCCAGGGAGTTAGTCAAATGGTGAAATGCTTCATCGTTCTACGGGTCACAGAATCTCTCCTCTCTCACACAGTCTCTCTCTTTTCGCTGACTCTCCCCCTCGCTCTCATTTCTGTAACCTGCCGCAGTTAATTGAAAGCCAATGGTGTGAGAATATGGCTCTTTGACAGAGAGCGTGCCAGAGTGCAAGGTCCCTCATTCTCTTTTTCTCTCTTTTTATTATCTTGGAAATATATATGAAGATAGATTGAATAAAAACTGAGCAGAAATCTCTGCCTGTGGCCCTTTGGAGGTCTTTAATTTGTTTCACGTTATTAATACTGTTAGGTAATCTGCCAGTTCACTTTAGTTGTGGCTTGTTGAATTGAAGCTGAAGAAGCAAAAGCTCAAACTCAAGAATTTCTTTCTTTACTAATCCAAATGTAGATCACGTAAATCACTCGAGCACATTTTTGCTAGGAGACTTGTTCAGTTTTCTCTCAAAATCACTCTCACATAACCTCTCTTCTACCTTTAAGCACAGCCCAGGTTATATTGAAGCTCTTTGGCTTTAGAAAAATATACTAAATATACGTCTACATTAGGAAATATGAATATGTAGGACAGGTCTTTTGCACAGGGCTCTTGCCAAGTAGAAACAGCTTTTTGACAGAGACTGGTGCTCATAAGTTGTTAATAATGACATAATTACATTCATTATAAATCAGCATACATGTATATTTTCAAGCTAAATTCATTCAGATAAACAATTTGACTTGATTTGACACGACTGTCTTGACAAAGACAAAAAGACGAGTGAAAATTGCTGTGCTTCATATAGAAATCCAGACTGTTATATATGTATATGAGGTATTTCTGCTAGGAAATGAAGCATGAGAGGGGTGTTAGAAAAGTTTCAGACGAGAAACAATTGTTCTGAGAGAAGCAGACAGGTAGAAAAAGGAGAGCAAGAACAGAAGTAGAGGAGAAAGAGAGTGAAAGTGAGATTTAGAAGTTTAGAAGTTAAAGCTACAAACGAGAGGAAAGAGGAGAGGAGTTGGAGTATATATAAATATAATTTCTGGTGGCTTCTTTTGAGCTGAATGCCGCAGGGAATCGTGTAGCAAGAAGGGAAATGAACCACTCCCCATCCAGATGCTGCTACATATGTAAACAGCAATGTGAATATGTTTGTGTGTACATGTGTTCATGACTTTGTGTGTGCATGTGCTAAAGGATATCGTTTGGGTTTTGCATATTTGTTTTACTTTGGATCAGGATGTGTGCAGAGTCACACTGTATGTGCATGCATGCGTGCCCCCATCCCTCTTCTCCTTTCACCATCCATCTCCTGAAAATATTCGCTGTTTGTTTTGACTTTGTCACAGTGTAGTTTAAGCATAATAATGTGACAGGTTAACTGCTGTCTCTCCTTCTCTTTCTTCCTTTTGTTCTCTGCTTTTCTCTCTCTCAGAGCTGCTCAGAAGTTGAGCTTAGCGTCCAAAAAGAAGAAGCAGAAGACGGCTGCGCTCACAGCTACAGTGACATCATCGCCATCGTGTGACCCACCCCTATTCCCCACCAATTTTAGCTCCACCTTGTTGATGGCTCCTCCCCCAGCTCCACCTTGTCTCCTCCGTGCAGCAAACAAGATCAAAGATACTCCTGGACTTGGAAAGGTAAAAGCAAAAGAATGTTGTGTGGTCATAAAGGGAAGGAAATGGTCAGCAACAACACTCAGATAGCGTGTAGTGTTTGAATGACGCTTAGTTGGTACTACAGGGTATAGAGTGTGCCAAGGAACTATTCCCCACACCACTACCTGAGCTTTTAATACAAGGTTTGAATCAATCATGTTGTTTACACCAAATTCTGACCCGTCCATCTAAACGTTGCAGCTGAAATTGAGACTCATCGGACCAAGCAAAATTTTTCTGTCCTATTGTCTGAATTTGTTGGGGCTGTGCACATTGTAGCCTAAGTTTTTTGTTCTTATCTGACAGGAATGGCAGCGGTTGTGGTCTTCTGTAGCCCATGTGCTTGAAGGTTCAGTGTGTTATAGTTAAGTGATGCTTTTCTGCATACCGTGGTTATTTCTGTCACTACTGTCTTGTACCATTCTGTCTGTAAACTCTACAGATGATTTTGTGGGGGGCCGTTTCCAGTAGGTTAGCAGATCATGAAGCACTGAGAGCAGCCCATCTGGCACCAACAACTATGATCAAAGCCACTTAAATTACCTTTTCTTCCCCATTCTGATGCTCGGTTTGAGCTTCAGGAGATTGTCTTCATGCCTAAATGCAGTTTCTTTTAGGTCACATTCACTAGAAGGTCCCAGGGTATTGTGCACAGTCATAACATCCATCTCTCAACAGTCAAGTGAGGAAGAGCAGAGACAACAAAATGCTTAATGAACTATAATAATAATAATACCAGCCCACCATCCTACACTAAC
Source organism: Pelmatolapia mariae (assembly GCF_036321145.2). Lineage (NCBI taxonomy): Eukaryota > Metazoa > Chordata > Actinopteri > Cichliformes > Cichlidae > Pelmatolapia > Pelmatolapia mariae. The sequence continues at coordinate 27,081,072 of NC_086227.1, read as the reverse complement.
AACATTTACTTGTTGTATCTTTATTGGGGATGCATCGGGACCTATTAGTTATTACATTACAAAAGATATGCAGCAAATGTGTCCTCGACCACCTTGGCAAGTGGTTTAAGCGATCACATCACAGTGCATTTTGCAGATTGTTTACACTTGTATTTAGTGCTTCCCACTTGTGATCTGATTGCCCAAAACAAAAAAAGGGTCAGAGATCCCAGGAGAGTTATTTGTAAGTATTAATTTTCTTTTTTTTTTCCATGTTTAGTTGCATTGACATTTGTGTTGGCAACTGTAAAACGATCCGGTTTTAAGAGCCAGTTCAGTCCTCAAAGTATTCAAATTTGATCAAATATTAAGCTGCTGTATTTTATCGTGACCTTGCCGCATTTATCTAAATGTGTCTACTGCCATGCGTGTGTGTGTCTCCTCTGCTGTAACATACCAAAATGTAACCTACCGGTTACCACGGTAACACATATCAGGCTGACAAAAGTCATCTGTCATTGTTCCCAGCATGGTATGTGTGTGTGTGCGCGCGTGTGTGCATTGTGGATGCAGGGGAGGGGGCAAACACACACTCGGTTCTCAAGTGTGTGCAATATTGATCGTCCATGTAATGAGTTTTTAGTGCCCCCTCCTCCACAGTTTGAGTGAGAGGCGTGTATGTGTGTGTCCTTCCTGCTAGAAAATGAATGACTATGGAGGACAAAATCAGACATCAAACAGCAGTGTCCATTACCACACGCAGAGAAAGAAAGAGACCCCACTTGTCCCATTGTGCTTTTGAGTGTGCGCTCACCAGACACAAGTATAAAATCGGTGTGCAGCACAACTGGGTGTGCATATTTTTTATACCAGGTCTTATCTGTTTATTAATCTCTTATACATTTGTGCATGTGTGACATAATTTGTAGGATGATGCAGGTGTAGGAAGACAGAAAGGGGGGTTATAAATGCCTTTACCAAACCAGGGACCTTCAATAATGTGCCATGGGCTGCAACTATTTGGGCACTCTGCCATCGTGTCATTTTAACTCTGTGTGACATTCATATCAAATACCAGATGAGACCCAAGCCCAGTGTCTCAAGTCAGTTCCATTCCATTTATAATGAGGCAATAAAATTTTACTTTGTGAAATTAATGCAGGATACTACTTACACCCATTTAGTCAGACAAACCATAAAATACTGAGAACTCGAACTCTTTCCTACAGTCTAAAATTCAAAAACTCTCAGTATTGTGGTATTCTCATTTCTCGTCTTTGGTATCAAATAAAAGATTGGAAACACCAATAATTTAAAAGAAGCTTTCTCTAAACTTTAAAGATAAAAGGATAAAAATATCTGAATATATTATTTTTAATTGTTCTAACTGATTATTTTGTGTTCTCTGTTTTCTACTTTGTTCCTCCTTTGAATCTTTCTCTCTGTTTCTCTCCATATGGAGATGGCAGATGTCTTCTCAGTTGTCAAGGAGATGGATTCATGCTCACGTATTTACAGCCACAGTCACAAACATAACAAATGATTATAAGATCGACCCCTGAACAGAAGCCTCATACAAAGTGTACATCAGAAAGCACGTACACCAAAACCTTCTTCACAGCCTCCGTGACATTTTTTTATATGCTCAATATATCTTCTGCCATTTCACCCCACTTTGATATTCTTTTACCTCATGATAGATGTGTACAAACTGTGTTCTATTACTACTAATTTAAACCAACTATGAGCCCCCTACAGTGGCTTGCAAAAGTATTCGGCCCCCTTGAACTTTTCCACATTTTGTCACATTACAGCCACAAACATGAATCAATTTTATTGGAATTCCACGTGAAAGACCAATACAAAGTGGTGTACACGTGAGAAGTGGAACGAAAATCATACATGATTCCAAACATTTTTTACAAATAAATAACTGAAAAGCGGGGTGTGCATAATTATTCAGCCCCCTGAGTCAATACTTTGTAGAACCACCTTTTGCTGCAATTACAGCTGCCAGTCTTTTAGGGTATGTATCTGTGGCAAGATCTGAAAACTGCTGTTCACAAACGCTGTCCATCTAATCTGACTGAGCTGGAGCTGTTTTGCAAAGAAGAATGGGCAAGGATTTCAGTCTCTAGATCCTCTCTAGATCCTCCAGGCCTCGAGGGCCGGTGTCCTGCAGGTTTTAGATGTGTCCTTGGTCCAACACAGCTGATTCAAATGGCTAAATTACCTCCTCAATATGTCTTGAAGTTCTCCAGAGGCCTGGTAATGAACTAATCATTTGATTCAGGTGTGTTGACCCAGTGTGAGATCTAAAACCTGCAGGACACCGGCCCTCGAGGCCTGGAGTTCGAGACCCCTGCTCTAGATGTTCAAAGCTGGTAGAGACATAGCCTGTATTGGTCTTTCACGTGGAATTCCAATAAAATTGATTCATGTTTGTGGCTGTAATGTGACAAAATGTAGGAAAGTTCAAGGGGGCCGAATACTTTTGCAAGCCACTGTACCACATACAGTATGTAGGGTTTCTTCTGTTGTGAAATACCTTTCCTTAAGGTGTTTAGTGGGGCCTTTACAAGAACAATTTTTTACAACAAGATTACTGTTGCTAAATAAATAAGTGAACAAACAAACATAATGGTATTAATGCAATATCTCTAAACTATTAAAAAATATCTCATGGTTTATTGTTTTCTCTTGGGACTTAAGTTACACTCAAAGTACAAGTGCAGGGAGATGCAGACAGAGTCAGTCAGCAGCAGATAGACATGCCATCATCATGTGCTGTACTGGTTTGTTCACTCCACATTTTGAAGGTTGAGGGTTGTTTTTTGGAGCCATATTTAGATGGGAAGGCTGTACAAGTTTATTACACAAGTTCAGATACCTTCTAATTAGTGCTGAAGCAACAGACTAATGAAATGCTAGCATTTCAAACCAAAACCGAAGCACAAACTGCTACAGTTATTTTATTTGATTTATTTAATAACAATTTTAAATGGGTATTCACTGACTTGAGCCAGCCTTAAGTGGTCACGAGATGAAATGCAGTATTTAGCACTGCCATGCTGGCTTCACATATATATATTTGTATATAATTCTGGTTCTTTCCGTTTAACACAAGTAGAAACCAGCATTAAGCTGCAGTACTACCTATTATGTTGAAGTGGGAAAATTGGTGCTGGATGAATCAGTAATCATATCTTTGTTATCATATCAAAATCACAGTCAGCCTTCCTAAACGTCCATTTCCTTATGAAATTGATTAGCGTCTCTTTGGACTTATTCACATTCAGAAGCAGATAATTCCTCCCCATCACTAATACATCCAACCACTGCAAAATCTTTAGTGTTTCTGTAGGTGGTATGACCTGGAGGGGAGTTGTACTGAAGTCTGAGGTGTACAAGGTGAACAGGAATAGAGACAGTGCAGTCTTCTGTGAACCTCCTTTACCATACATCAACAATTTAGATCAGATCAGAGGACTTATGTGTGTAAACATGCCACTGGAAGAACAGTGATTAATATTAGAAACCTTTATCTCTTCCTGGAGCTCTACAATCAGACTGCTTGCTTTGATTCAACTCTGATAATCTATTAGATCGGTGTTCACCGTATACTTACTAAATTTGCACCAGGAGATAGGAGTTAGCTTAGCTCAGGATAAAGAAACAGAGGAGGAGAACAATTTCTCATAACCAAGAAAATGAATGGAAGTTGAACCACAAGTGTTTGACTTACATCTTAGTTTCTATACACATGAAACAACCAATTCTGTGTTTTTTGCAAAGATAAACCTCTTTTCTCTTATCTGTTTTTTGTTTAGGATAAAAATGGGTTATAAAAAGAAGAAGGAAAATGGTACAAAAGCAAGGCAATATTCTAATATTTGGAGTATAACAAGCCTCTCCTTTGAAATTAATTGAAGCTTGCCAAGACCTAATCAAACACACAGTCATTCATATGCTGACACACTAACAAACACACACACACACTTGCGTGCACACATGCTCACGCAAACATATGGGAAGAAAATGGCTGTGGTGACATTTCTCTAGTAAAAATGTCACCTGCGGTGGGGGCCGGTTCCCTGCTGAAATGGCATTTGCACACATTCACGCTCACACTTGGGCTTGCATGCTCACATATTCATGGGATTATAGTGTACAATGAAAGCTGTCAAGGAAGCAGCGTAGCCCCTGGTGGAAGCGTGTACGATACATCCTGCAGAATACATGGGCCTGCCCGTGAGTGTTATGGGGGGTTAGTGTTCTCCCCGATGTTAATATGGCACCAAACAGATTGAGACATCACATTTAAGGCCAGGGGAAATCAACCTGTGCAGGTCAGAAGTACTGCTATGTGTGTGCTGCAGAAAGAATGAGAGAGAGAGGGGTCCGGCTTGCTCTATCTAGGGATGTCATATTATTTCTGTACACGGTGCTTCTGTACATGTTGGTAAGCTCCGTCTCATTTTAATCAAATCAGTCTGATGGGAACTTTCCATTCAGAGCACTGACAGCAAGGGGAGATGTATATCGGTAGGAAATTAAACTATATATGCTTTATCACTTAGGAAACAATCTATAGAGTACACTGACATTCAGCAGAGACTGAAACATTATCATCTTTGAAGCTGTCAGATGAAAAGTAAAGATAAAAAAAATTGCAGAGGAGTTCCAGCGATTGGATAAAAAGGATTTTCATCTATAATTAAGAAAGATAAGTTACACTAAAAAGACTTTCTGTGCATCTTAAATTGACTATCCAAAATTAGTTTTATAAGCTATGAGTTTCATGATGGATTTATCACCAGCTGTCATCGGTAAGTGTTGTTTAGCAGTTGAGATGAGCTAATGCTCGTATCGCTGCTAGATTATGGAATCATAATTCTCCACTTCTAAACTGCGTGCATTCGCTGTCTTTTTAGTTTTCGGGAAGAATCTGAAAATATTTGACCTTTTCTTTTTTTTGTTTTTGCAGTCGAGTCTGGAGAAAATATTCTTGTGTGTCATATGTCTGTTTCCTCAGCCACGTGAGCAGCATTTAAAGTCGTACTGTTACTCTTAGAAATACATGAGTATGTCACAGTTGCCCCAGGGGTACATATCCTCTTTTGAGCTGCCTATTGCACTTCATTCACAGTTTTATATGTGATCTACATAGAGTTACCTGAAGAAGGATAAGAAATTTTATTAGAAGTGTTACAAAGGCTAATATGGGAAGCTTTCACTTGTCTACTCCTTCCCCGTCTCTAACCTATCTTCGTCTCATCTCTCTTATCTAGTGAAGGAAAAGCCTTATCTTATTCCCACTTTTATATCTACTCTTCTCTGTATCTGAATGACAATGAAGGACTGAGATTTTTTTTTCTTCTCTTTAATCTCTGTATCCAGTGTTTTGCACATGTGCTCACTCACAGATTGTGAGTTGACCTTGGGGGAAAATGATACTCCGACAGCTAATCAATTTTTAATAGCAGCCACGATTCCCCACGGGCCACAAACTGTGTTCGTCTATGTCATGAGTAAGCATGTGCAAGCGCATTTCCGTGGGCCTTTGCATGTCTTTGCACCTATCTGAGTGTCCGGGTTTTTGTATCTAGGTGAGTGAGTCTGTTATAGGAATCCAGTACAGTATCCACTTTGTTCCACCTACTAGCTGAAATATTAATGCTGTCAGTATTGGCAAGCCTGAAGCATGCGAGACTCAGACACACACACAAACCCACACAGTTAGCATGGGTGTATAACACTCTCGAGGCTATATAATTTAAATTGATGTGCCTTAAATTTGATGATAGACAAGAGAGCCAGTCAGGTAATTCCTTTCCTCAGTAAGAAACGTTCATTTTTACTCCTGACGGATCAATTTTTATTAAGAAATGCTTGACACACAGCATATTAGATGACTGCTGTTTTTCCTCTTTCTGCCTACATTACACTCACTATTGTTGCCTCTCAGCAAGAACATTTGAGTTCTCTTCTGTGTGAAGATTGCATGTTCTCCTCATGCCTGTGCAGGTTTTTTTTCCAGGAGCCACAATTTCTCTTGCCATCAAAAAACGTGATGCCTGGTTTGGCAAAGGATACTTTTAAAGAGTCCTTTTTCCTGGTTCAGCGAAGCTTACAAGCAGTAATATGAACATTACAATGCATATGTATCAGCTGCTATGGATAGTGACTGTCACCCAAGAGCAGTATCATCCTTCAGTGTTTCATAATGTTTGTAAATACGCAAGCGATTTCTAGTTTAACTTTGTCCCTAGTCAAATATTAAAATAATTAATTAAAATAATCTAACATTGGTATCATATTAAAATGCACATAAGATAATATTGTAAATAATACAACAGCAGTAACGAAGTCATTGAAACTCCAGCACAGTAGCTCGTGTTTAATGCACTGTAACAGCAGAAGATGGAAAGAATAATAAGACAATGAATTAGTGAGCAGCAACCTGCAATCACATTGTGGCTACTACTGCTGCGCTAAATGATAGAGCAGTGCTTTTTGATCCTGTTGTTAAGTTATGTGTCTATGACAATTGTTAAACACTTGAATATATTGACAGATTTCCAAACCAAAAGGACTATTTCGATTAGTAAGAACACATCTTGGTGTTTAATCTTTGTTTCACATTACTTTGCTGTGTGTGGATAAACAATGTAGCAAGGTGACAGGAAATAGAAATTGCAAAAATTGCTACATTTTATATAGCAAGAGAAATTTTGGAGAAGTTAAAAGCGTGTTGTATCTCCTCTGTGGCCCATAAGCTAAATAAAGCAGTACATTTTCTTTAGGTACCTGCACCACAGGCACCTAAAGAAAATCCAGAAGTGCCTAAAGGTGAACATAGAAGTCTTATGTGATACCAAAACATTAAATTGCTTCATTATTTCAGTTTCTGGTACAGCAGAGCTCATTTATGTATATATCAAACCTCAGGGTTGTAATATCTCGGCAGTACATCCAAAAGAGAACAGCTAACATGAATCTTCTGAGTCTGCGAGCCGAGGTGAAATGAATAAATTAGTTCAGATTAGAATTGATCGAAGCCTGAACTTTCTGTTCCTATATTGTACTTGTATCGCTCTCTTTGTACATGTGTTTGCACAAATGTCTGTTTCTGCAGTCTTAGGGAACCAATTAGAGCTCAGTCTCAGTCTCTTATTGATTTTCCAGCCAATAGCGATGAAGCTCTGCTGTAAGGGGGCTATCGAGCAATGGTCTCTAAGCTCAGGGTTAGTTGTTTAATTCCTTTCCTTAAATTGGCTCAAAGACTTCATTGTGGTCTCTAAAGTGGAGGATCAGGAAGATCTGTGAAGGTCAGTTTTCAGAAATATGTCCTCTTCTTTATTTTCTCTGTAAATGCGAATCAAACATACACTCTGACACATTCGAAAGATGTTCAAGCATTTAAGAATTTCTGTTTCAGGATTAAAAAAAAGAGCAAATTATTGATGACATTTGAGGTAAGGAAAGGCGAGGGAGATGAGATGAGAAAATGGAGCATTATGATTTTTTTTTTCCAAATATAGAGACACTGAAGACAGTAGATGGTTATCCGTCTTGCAAAAGGGAATAACAGACAGAGCAGGATGAAGAGAATATTTAAGGTGAAAAAAGAAGAGAGGAAGTGAGGGTTGCTTCCAAAGAGGGAGATGGACAGAGTTTGAGAGCACCGTGACAGCCGCGTTAGTGTCTGGAGAGTCATTAGTGACCCATTTCTCTCTCAGGCTACATCTTTCTTTCTCTCCCTTCTTTTTCATTAAACAGAGCAAAGAGCCCATTAGCTTTGTGTTCCTCCTGCAAATCTCATATTGGCTGCGCCACATTTATTGATTTACCAGAGCAAGTAGTCCAAGGATCCTCTGAGATTATTGTGGGTGTGGGTTTTTATAAAACATGCAGACATATGATTTCACTACAGATCTCATCTCAGATTAAATGCCTTAAACTGAGTGCTGAGCCCAAATGTTTCTGAAAAACAAAGCTGGTGATTAAAAGTTGAACTACACTATATGTAGTGGCACAAAGGGGCCTTAATTATTGTGGTATATTTTTTATATTTTAACTTAGAAATAGTTTCCCTCTTGATGTTCACCATCATTACTGCAGAGCTTTTTATTGTTGGTATAAAAGGTAATTGAGGTTAATGGCCCTTGGTGGGTCTTGCGATTTCATTTAATCTTTTGAAAAACATATAGGAACAGCATTTTGGCCCCACTTATACCTCAGTCTCACACACATACACGCATACATGAACACCTTCCACACTCTTGGACATGAGGAGGAAATGGGCTCTTAGGGGGGAAGACTTTATGAGTTACGCCTTGTAAAGCATGCGTTGGTGAAATCCTTCCCCCTAGGCTCTTACTCATGTGATGGGCTCTTTTATTGGGGTCAGGAGAGGGCTTAGTACTGAATCTAAGACTGTGTGGGAGAGATTGAGCTTGTGTGTGTTGTAGGTATAGGTGTTTATTTATTTCTTTTATTTGATTTTTTTGGCACAAACATTAACCCAACTTTAAGACTCAGTATCTTCAGTTTTCTTAAGGTCATCAAACGTTACACATTTATTGCATTTGGTATCTCACTTCATTTCACGCCCTCACCTATAGACAGGCTTTAAGGTTTAACCACATGTGCTATTAACTTCATATGAGAAAGCTGGTAACATCCACACTCTTTGATCGACACTCACAAAATTGGTTGAACCGACTCTTAAAAGGTCTGTGGTCATTTGGTGATGCAACCGAGAGAAAGCCTGGCAGCGTGCTTTTATTTTTAATAAATCGCTTATCATCGGGGTGGGTTTGTTCAGTCTAACATGACTTTGTTCTGATTACTTTTAGTTTTTTCACCCTTGGCTAAAAATAATTATTTAAAAAAAATGACAGCAGCAGAAATAACCTCCCTTGGCAGAAAATTTACTTTATATAGTTAAGTTTGATATTATCTCACAGCACAGAAATGTAATGGATGACAATTTTCACTTGAAATTTTTAAAATTACGATTTTTATATGAAACAAAACCATGGCAGAGCTGATGAAGGTTTCATGCTTTTCAGCATACTTTTATTAACTCTAACGGTTGCTGTCACGCTACACACACAGCTGCAGCTTTTCAGCTCGCAGCTGAACACTCCACCACCAACAACGCCATGACAGGGCCCAATTCACACTTTAAACCCGGCGAGGAGTGATTGTGGATGCGTGATTGCGGATGCCGCTCAGGTGCGTCTGCTCCCCTGCAGCGGCACCGCAGACCACGCCCCACCACATAATATTTTTAGAAATCTGCTAAAAATGCTAATTATATTATTTGTTAGGCAAATAACAAACTGAATCACTAATCTAACTAACCTCTTTGTCTAGAATTCCTTCTTAAGGTTCAGTGTCTTACCTAAATATACATTGACATGCAGACTCGAGTGGCCGGTGAATCTATCTATCCTACTTCTGATTGGTAAACAACCTGTTCTACCTCCTGAGCCACAGCTGCCCAACTAAAGACCTTGTGCATACTGCTGGGGTTACCATTATAGTAAAAAAAAAAAAAATATATATATATATAGTTTGGTAATTACCAACACTGTTAATTTAGAGAACCTGTGGCATGAACCTGGTAGTCGTTTAAGCACCGTACATAAATGCATTGTTGACTTTACTTGTAGTAAGCTAATACTCAGCAGGATTTGGAGTTTTTGGGATTACTGTGTGATGGGTAATCCCATGGTTACGTTTAACTGAAAGCACACTTCAGGCGATGATTCATCTGTGCTAACAAGCACAAACAGACAAATGATTTCTCTCCTGCTCTCTCTCGCTCTCCCTCACAGGAGCCACATCTTTTTCATGTGTCCGGCACCTTTGTGCCTCGTAGATATAAAATATGACAGGGTATGACACACATAAAAACAGAGCTCACTGAATTTTTTTTTCTTACTAAGTGCCTCAGTGCAATATGAAGTATTGAAAGCTTGGCACACTTTGTAACTATCATCATAATATAATTGATATTGTCCTGCAAATTCTCAGCTTATGACATCAGGTGTTGAAATACTCACACTCTGCCCCATTGCATGTAATTCATGTATTATATTTGCATTACCTTGATCTACAACTGAAAGTCTGCACTTTAATCGTCTCCTGTTTGTTTGATATAAAATCCACTGTGTTGGTGTACAGAGGCAAATAACAAAAAGACAAAAAACAAAAAAGTTTCATTGTCCAAAGGGACGTAACTATACCTATTATATTGCACGGGGGGTGAAGTTAGATGCTTAATCCTGTTTCAGGGTTTGAATCCAGTCCTTGACTTAACCAGTAGCTGCTTCTCAGATGAGACTTAGAGGCCAAAATTAATGATGAATTTATGTCGTTTCTCTCAGATCTTCTGCCTGTCATTAATTGATCTGATGTTTGCTACATCTGTCATGCCGTTTGCCATAAACCGTCACGGTGTCCAAGGTTTTTGGAAATTTCTGATACTGTGACTTTGTCTATTAACACTATTAGCATGTTGTGAAGAGAATAACTGCAAATGCACAAAATGTAACCTCCATCCGTCTTCTTCTGCTTATCTGGGGCTGGGTCGCAGGGGCAGCGGCCCAAGCAGAGAAGCCCAGACCTTTCTCTCCCCAGCCACCTCCTCCAGCTTATCCGGAGGTCAGCCGAGAGATATAATCTCTCCAGCGTGTACTGGGTCTGCCCCGGGGCCTCCTCCCGGTGGAACATTCTCAGAACACCTCACCCAGGAAGCGCCCAGGAGGCATCCTTGTCAGATGCCCGAACCGCCTGAACTGGCTCCTTTTGATGGAGTCGCTACCTTTTCGTGGTGGAGGGGTTTGTGTGTCCCAGAGGTTCCAGTGGCTATGTTGTCCGGAGGCTGCTGCCCTCTGGTAGGGTGTCCCATTGCAAATTGGTCCTGGGTGAGGGACCAGACAAAGAAAGATTCAGAAGACCCCTATGAGCAGAACATCAAGCGAACAGTTCACCTTGCCTGAAGTAGGGTTACCGGGGCCCCGCCCTGGAGCCCGGGGAGGGTGCCCGAAAGCGAGCGTCTAGTGGCCGGGCCCAAAAAAGGGACATAGGCTCATCCTCCTGCAGGCCCACCACCCACACGAGGCACAGTGGGGGTCGGGTGCATTGTGTGCCGGGAGTGGAGACCCTGGCGGACCGATCACCGTCTACCAAGAATATCAAAATGTAACATTAACACTAATATAACTGATTATATCTAAACTAAATAGTTCTCATTTTTCACACTTACATTTTAAGGTACAGGAAGAATTCCAGGCAGCTTGGACTACCAGTTCAATAAAAGGCATCTGACATTGACCGAGACATAAATTCTGTATCAAAGCAACAACAGAGACACAAAGCATCTGTGATATTTGAATAGATATAAGACATTAAGGATGGCACACACTTCCCACACACTTCATCCAATGTCACAGTGAAAATATCAAATGCATTTAATAATCAGGTTGGCTCCTATCAGCCGCTGAGACAGTTGGTGTGGTTAACACTGAGTCATAACAGCACCTGACACCCAGTGCCAATCATCCGCTTCAACCGAGCCTCTCTCCCGATTGTCAAAGGAGAAGTGCGGTGTAAATCTTCAGGATAATCCTGTACTGCATCGCAGGGAGGAAGATTTAGTGACAGACATGAAAAGAGGAAGACAGACGGGCTGAATCAGAGAGCGATATAGTCAGCGAGACATCAAACAAGAAAGATAGACAAAGACAAATTCACACAGATGAGGAATGGAAGGAGAAGATGAGCAACAATAAACTGCTGGGAAGTATTTCAAACTTGAAAACACCTTTTACCAACAGAGACCAGGGCTGTTTATATGTTAAAATGTTCTGGAGCTCAGTCAGATTCGATGACGCTGCGTTTTGCAGCCGCTGATATCACAGAAAACAACAACAGCTGCCAGGCGGCAAATTGCGGCTGCTAACAGTTTGTGACAGGAGTGGGAGGAAAGGACGAAGGAGAGGAGGAGTGAAAGCTAAAATAGAATTCCTGCAATTCAGGCTTTTGATGTGCGGCAGTGAAGTGGAAGTAGAGAAGAGGTGTGAACAGAGAGAAAAAGGATAGAAGGAGAAAGAGATAGCGAAAGAGTGACAGGTAAAGGAGGGGAAGGGATGAGGGAGGTAAAAGTACTTAGAGGGAATAAAGTGATGAAAGGGAGAGAGAGCATGTGACGACTTGTATAAGCGCAGAACTAAAAAGCGGAATTTTTGTGACTCTGGTTTTGTGGCTCTATGTCGTTTGTAGCTAACATGAAGATGTCTTCCAGCAACACTACTTCACAGTAACACATACAAGGTTTGCTCATGGTTTTGACACAGGCAGATTTCTTTATGGGGGGAAAAGTGTTCATGCTTTAAAAGTGAAATAGAAATGGGTGGTTGGCATGAGAAGAACCCGAAACTCAACAGAAGAGCTTGTCAGACTGCTTAATGTTTCATGACAAGTGATCTCAGACACTGGTAAAGTTTTCTAAACTATCTCAGAAAGTGTGACTGTATCAATGTACTTTCACACTGCTGTTTGTCTGAGTGCCCTGTGACTTTCTTGTTTTTGTTGGATCAGAAGAAATCCACCCCTGCAGAAAAATTGCAAACAAACAAGCTGATTCCTGATTCCCAAACGCACGGTGGGAATCAGGCTTTGACTGATAATCCTGCATTTACCTTTAGCCTCCTGTCTAAAAACTACCTCTGTTTTCGCTTATTGTCTTACCCTCAGGTGAAAGTGATGGTGAGAGTTTGCCCGGTGTCTCAGTCTGATGCAGCCGAGTCCAGTTCCTTTCTCAAAGTGGATCCCAGGAAGAAACAAATCACCATCATGGACCCATCAGCAAATCAGACGCAAAGTGCTGCCTCTCAGAAAAGGGCCGGAGCCAATCAGGTCCCACCAAAGATGTTCACTTTTGATGCAGCGTTCCCTCCTGATGCATCACAGGTCAGAGACATTTTATGTGACAAAGTCTGGTAAAATGACTATAAATAAACACAAAATTATGAACTTCACGCTCTTCTTGAAAGTTTGGTAAGAACTGGATACCATGTTGGTAGATAAAATGTGTGGTTGCAATGCAAACAAACACTGTTGCAAGTAACAGACTAATAAAATACAGAAATTTCTTCTCAAAAACTGGATTATGAGCTTCTTGGACAGGCTCTACCATAGCTGCTATTTTATTTGTCACATCTTTCCATTAAAATACTCCGAAAAGCATCAGTTTCATAAAAAGGGTAACGAGGACGTGAGCTGGGGGATTTAACAGAGTTTTAGTCTGGAGTCTGGAGACTAAAACAGTGAAGTTGCAAGGAATAGAGGTAGTAAGTGGGGACAAGTTTAAACACCTGGAATCAATGATCCAAAGCATCAGACGGTGCACAAGAGAGTGAAGAAGAGAGTGCAGGCAGGGTGGAGTGGATGAAGACAAGTATCGGGTGATTTGTGACAGAATGACAGCAGGAGGAGTGAAAGGGAAGCTTTACAAGACGGCACTGAGACCCGCTATGATGTATGGTTTGGAGACAGTGGCAGTAACAAACTGACAGTAGTCAGAACTCACTAAGATGGATGAGATTAAAAATGAGGATATTGGAGGGACAGCTCAGATGCTTTGGAGACAAAGTTAGAGAGGCAGGCAGAAGAGGGATAGTGGATATTTTGGAAAAAGGATGTTAAAGATGGAGCTGCCAAACAGGAGGAAAAGAGGAAGACCAAAAAGGTGTCATGGATGTAGAGAAGGAGGTCATGCAGAGTTGGTTGGTGTGACAGAGGAGGATGCTAAGGATAAGGTAGGACTGAGACACATGATCTGAAAGAAGAAGTCTTTGACTTGCACATTACCTTTACTTTTGAGCCACAGAGGTCGCTGCTTGGTCGGTATGTGAATTTGCATGAATCTAGGCTAGCTATGTTCCCCTGGATAAGCCAGTGAGATAAGCTTAAAAGCAAATGCTGGTTCTTTAAGACATTTATAGAACCAGAACACAGTAATACTGACAATTACAGGGAAGTTGCCCATCATCTCCTCCACACCAACAGTCAGATGTTTAAAAAATCAAAACAAAACAGCAGAATCCTAGCTCCAGCGCGAGTGTGAATAATGTTTGTCTAAAATTGAATGTATTTCTGATTTACTTGACCCTGTTTATTCCTCTGTCTTCCTGTGTTAGGCGGAAGTGTGTGCAGGAACAGTTGCCGAGGTTATTCAGTCGGTGGTGAACGGAGCAGATGGCTGTGTCTTCTGCTTTGGACACTCTAAACTGGGTAAAACTCTCACACACACACAAAAACTACAAGATCAGAGCTTGGCTCGTGAGTCTTCTTTAGTGATTGTGACCATCGGTGTGTCGGCTCTTCACTTGGCCGTCGCTCCACTAGCCCTCATCTATCAGAGAGAGAAAGAAGAGGATTAGTGTCTGCTGAAGCTGAAAGCATTCTCAGTCTGCTCTGTCTGTGTTTCTGTCTTCCCTTTTCTCCCTCTAATCCTTCTGAAGCTGGTTGTCAGAGAAGCTCTCTTAAAAAGGGTCAAGGCCGCTCACTGCATAGTGCAACATGTCTGATCCCAGATATACACTGAGACAAACAAAGACCCACCACAAACACGCAGACACACACACACGAATACGGCTTCATCGACTGTGGGTCAGCCGCTGCTGTGTTTGTCCTTGTAAACACAAGCAGCATTTCCCCTTCTCAGTTTGTGAGCCTTCAGCTTGAGTTTCTAAGTCTCCTTGAACTGCAGAGCATGACAACAGCAGAGATGTGACAGTTCGACTGGCACTGCAGTGCAAAGATCAACATGTAAACCGCTGTTTGGTTGCTGTGAAGCAAAATCTTGCCAAATCTGAAGAAAAAGTCAGCTCAACTCAAACCACAGTCAGTCAGCAAGATTATATAAACACTACCCAGCTGAATTTCAAAAAACTTGGATGTGGAGAATGGGCAAACGATCGCTTTCTTTAAAATGGCAAAATACAGCAAATATTTCGATAACTTTTAATTTGTCTTTTGTTTCTATTGATAGCTGGTTCCCTTGCTGCAAATATGGTGTAAACAGTGTTGTCAATGTCTTTATATGGACCATAGGAAGATTAAAACTACTTAATGGAAGCTAGTAGGAATTCAATTAAGAAAATAAAGTTGGAGAGACTTTAAAAAAATCAAGTGTATATACAAATTTAATGAAGCGTCATCATGATCTAAAGGTTGTGACTCAGATGATGAGCTGCTGACTTCCTGTTTTCTTCTTAAACACATGACAGAGTAGGTCTGATTATACAAAATGTCATCGCAAAACATTTTTAGGGTTCTAAAATATATTCAACACTCTACTTCTTCATATTTTACCACTGTTTGTTTATGGCGAATGTAAGAATGGTCACTATACGGACATCTTTGAGCAGTCCATCACAACTCCCGGTGGCCCAATATTCTATCTAATAAAATAGCATTAAAAACAGATCATGCACATAAAAAATGTGAAAACCACCACTACTTCAGAATGATAGCAGAAATAAGATCCAGATTCCAGTAAACACATCCTTTAGATGATACATATGCAAACAAGAATAGCTCAAAGTGGGCAGAGAGCACAACTCGCTTTTCAAATTGCACATAGGACAGATCAATCAAACAGATGCACATGTAATCGTCACACTCCCAGGACAGAAACAACATGGTGCACAGTGCACATACGACAGCTTGTCTAGATCCATGTTTGTCATTTTAACATGAATACATATTTTCATTCAGCTGTCAAATATTGACATGCAAAATACAGACTGTCTCGTGATTTATGATGCTTGTGATTCATCCTGTGTAATATGGCTAAGACTGAAGCTAATATCCCAGGCATGTCTTCCTGCTGCTGGTGTTTGATTATGTTAATAACACTGCAAACTCTTTTATTTGATTGAAATCAATTTCTCAATCAATTTTACTGCTATATTAATGCCGTGACCTCACTCGTATCTGTTCAAACGGCTGCTGCTGTAGCAGCAGATGAGTTAATTCTTTGTGATCCAGCTCACCTAAGGCCATGGATTTTAATGAGACCGCATTATAATGGTATTACCTTTTTACTAATTAAAATGGGGAAAGTAACACAACGAGCATTTACCTTCGGCTCTGTGGCCCTTGGCTGTAGACACATGTGGGGATTCTGGCACAGACCAGTCTACTACACACTCATGCACATTTTCGCAGTGAGCAAAAGGGAATTCATTAAAAAGGAAAAATTAAATAAAAGTCCAAATGATCCTGAACAAATGGATGAACTTCAGGAATTGAATCCTCTTGCTTTGAGTCATGTGTGATGGATTTTGTTATCGTTATTAGAGTAGTGGCCGTCCTTAGTAATGATGAATGCGCGCGTCTGCGTAAGCTCGTGTGTGGATGTGTTTGAACTCCTGAAACAGCTCTGCCATGTTCCCTCACACATATTCACTTTCTCTCTGATAGCAAAGGTATATCAACCCGATGAGACCAATTCACAGAAATATACATAAACCGCACATACGTGGATACAAACGCATTATGATAAGTCAGTGGAGTAGGCAGCTATATGAGCACAATTTGCAGTTTTCAGTAGTCAGAACAGAAGGACGCATTATAGAGCCACATATAAACTCCCACAGATGTGTGTTTTAATGTGTTCTTTGTCACTTGCACACAGGCTTTAAAGGCAAAAAAGAGAAAGGGTGGTTGTTCAAGTGCTCTGTGGTTATGTTAGTGGTACTACATAGAGCCATTATGAGTCAGGGAATCCATCTGATCTGCTAAATGAAAAGAAATCAACTGGTAAATCTGATAAATCAAAGTAAATGACCCACTGTTGCTTTAAAAGAGCTCTTTAACATAGCGGATAGCAACATTTTATATAATCTTTAACATGTGTTTAAAAGCTTTCTTTACGTTTTATCTGGAAAACTGAGCACTGTGAATTAAAGAAGTGTATTGCTTTATAAATACTACTACAACAGCACCAGCTTTCGGATACTTAATACAACTCTCTTTGTTGTATTTTTTATCACATTTTTGGGACAAATCATCATTTTTGACAGTAGTCTAGATGCTCCAGGAAACACTGAGCGCAGAACAATGTAAAATTACACTGTAGATGACAACTTCCCCTCCGTCCTTTCTCGGAACAAATCAGACACATTTCTCTACTCTGCATCACAGGAGTCAGGCTTTTGATGTCGTCTGTCTTTCGTGCAAGTGTTCCCGCCGGTGTGATTGTTAGGTGTGACATATGGCTTTGTTTAGGTGTGTGTTTGATCTCCAACTTCTGACAGCCAGAGCAGGTGTGGGAAAGGGATAATCATCATCTTGTGACTGAAAGGGACAGACACATGCATTTCACACGCACATCTATTCACACTTATTTCTGTTGA
This sequence comes from Pelmatolapia mariae, assembly GCF_036321145.2. NCBI lineage: Eukaryota > Metazoa > Chordata > Actinopteri > Cichliformes > Cichlidae > Pelmatolapia > Pelmatolapia mariae. The sequence goes on along the minus strand of NC_086227.1, from coordinate 27,063,652 downwards.
TGTTCTTTTTGATAGATCTTCAGATTATTTCCTGTTCACCATTGTCTTTCTGGCTTTCTCATTCAGGTAAATCTTACACGATGATCGGCCGCGATGACTCTCTTCAGACTCTGGGTATAATCCCCTGTGCCATTTCCTGGTTGTTTAAGCTCATCAATGAGCGAAAAGAGAAAACTGGTGCACGCTTCTCCGTCCGTGTCTCTGCAGTTGAGGTCAGTGATTGCAATGAAACCTTAATTTGAAATATTCCCTGCAGAAAAAAACAAGTGCCAATCCTGATGCAGACATTTGACAAATCAGGGCACTGATAGTCTCTAAAAAGCACTGGCAGTAGCTATCAACTATCTTTAGTATCTGTCTTCTTCTTAGTGAAGTAAAATTTTAATTTAAGATTCTTCTGGCCAGATTTAGTCCTAGACAGATGTTAAGAAAACTGAGAAAATAAAATGAGGAAGCTACTGTTCTTGAAATAATCTGTGCTTTTGTGCAGGTTTGGGGAAAAGAGGAGAACCTTAAGGACTTGTTATCTGAAGTGGCTACAGGCAGCTTACAGGATGGGCAGTCACCTGGGGTCTACCTGTGTGAGGACCCCATTTGTGGCATGCAGGTACACATGCACGAACGCACAATTAAAAACATCACGGCTTACCTTGGAACTGGGTCATTCGCTTGTACCTGTAGATTTAAACCTTACAGATTCAGACTCTGTATAAATGTGTTTTCACCTCAAACAGCTCTCTGCAGTCTTGGCTTGCATGTGAACCCACAGACACTCGTCTTGGAGGAGATGATCTAGTATCATTTACATTAAGCTCAATAACCACAACTGATAAATGAACATAAAAATAGTTTTATATGAATACATTTGAATATGGGCGATGTTATTGATGAAGGGGCTCTCGAGTCCATCTGGTAGTACTGTGGATGTGCATCAAATGAAAAAGGGACTTTGATCGTTCAGCATCCTGTTTTTATCCAACAATGCCAAAATTAGGTATTTTTAAAGAGATGATTCAGAAACAGTCGGATGATTCATTCACCTGATTGTGAAAACGATGCCAAGAGAAAAACACTTGACACAAACAAAACTGGAAAAATAACCAGAACTCTCAAAAGGCTCATTGTGTATTCAAACTTTTGTTTTTTTAAGTGACTTTTCAAAATTACAGGCAGCTAAACAAACTCCTTTAATAACCAAGATTCAGAAAACAAAAGACGGCTTATGTGAATAAAATTCTAATGAACATCACTATTATTAACATCCTTTGCAGGTATCTGTGCAGTAGTAGTCTCAGTAACGTGTCAATGTAAAAAGAACACCAAAAACAAATGAGCGACAATGGGTTAGCAGCCGTATATGTGTGTGTGTGTGTTCAGTCATACTGTATGTTTATAGGATTAGAGGGTCTGATACAAACACATCTGTGTAATCCTTAACTAATCTGACATAATCTCATCAGTAATGATATCCTGCAGTACCACACACACACACTCTCACTCCCTTCCTCTCTCTCTATTACTCAGGTCTGCTTCCCTCTATTTCTCACATACCTGCAGACAAATTAGAAATGATTTATTAAAAATATGCCAATCAGTCTGCCGCCACGCTGAATCCTCACAGTACACAATACTATCAGCGTTTAAACACTTTCCCTCAGTAAACCAAATCCCTCAAGCTAAGGTGAAGTGGTGTCTTTTGGCATGTCTGACTACCTGTCCTCTGGCTACTCACGGTTGCTTCCTTATCACGTCTATAAAAGTGCAATATTCTTATGCTTTTTTTTCTTCCCCAAACTCTTCCAGCTGCAGAACCAGTCTGAGCTCCGTGCTCCAACACCAGAAAAGGCAGCCTGGTTCCTGGATGCAGCCATAGCAGCTCGCCATAGTAGCCAACGCTCCAACACCACTGAAGAAGAGCACAGGAATTCACATATGCTCTTTACATTACACATATATCAGTATCGCATGGAAAAGACGGGAAAAGGAGGAAGTAAGTAGTGCATGCTTAAACCCTGATGTTCCTAACTGTTATTACTGGTGCAACAATTAAATGTCTCAATAGCAACATTTAACGATTACATCTACTGCGCTCTCCTTTGCAGGAAAATAGTTGTTGTTTGTTGTGACTATGATAATCACAGTAGGATAAAAGCAGACAGAAACATATTGTTTGCTATGAATAAATTGTGGAACACTGGAGGCCAAAGTAAGGAGCGAACAATGAAGGACAGATCAATATGCAGATCGATCTAAATGCTTCCTATTATGGTTGCTACAAATAAACTGCAGCAACAGAGATGCACATGCACCTTTTACTGAACGCATGATCCCTTATTATATTAATCAAAGTCATTTCCAACAGTTATTTTTGGTCTTTATAACAAAGCACATCGCATATGAGTGGTTTTATTTATGCCTGAGAGAGATGTCTGACCAAATTATGTGTGATTATGGCCATTTATGTTACACACAAGTGTGTGTATGAAATAAACTGTAATGTGTGTGCATCTGTGTATGTATGAGAGAAATGTGAACGCTTAAGAATGATAACTGTAATAAGAGGATCAACTGTTTCGCAGCAGGGATTCTGTCTACAGCCTAAACTTTCCTAAATCTTCCTGACTTAAATATTTTTTACATATTTGTTACACTTGCATGTTTCTTTCAATCAAACACATTTAATATTGGAGAACAATAACCTAAGTAAATGCAAAAATACAGTTTTAAAATGATGATTTAATTTATTAAGGGAAACCATTACCCAGACCTACCTGGTCCTGTGTGAAAAAGTGATTATCCCCTAAACCTAAACCTTTAAACCTTCATTTAATTATTTTGAGCCACTCAGATTGAGATTTGCAGTGTTTCAAATCAGTGTCCTGCTGCATAACCCTTCATCAGTTTGTGGCCCGCATGAGCTTCAGGGTTGTACTGTAGACAGCAGAATTTATTGTTCCACAAATTACTAAGTCATCCACATCCAGAAGCTACAAAGCAGCCCCCGACCATCACACTACCACCACCGTGTTTGATTGTATGTTCTTCTTATGAAGTACTATATTAGTTTTATGTCAGATTTAATGGGATGTAAACCTTGTAAAAAGTAAAAGTCTTGTCTTTATTGGTCAGCAGTGGTTTTCTCCTTGTAACTCTCCCATGGATGCCATTTTTGCCCAGTCTCTTTCTTATTGTTGAATCATGAACACTGACCTTAAATGAGCTAAGTGAGGCCTGCAGTTCTTTAGGTGTTGTTCTGTGTTATTTTGTGACCTTCTGCTTGGGTTATCAATGCAATCTTGGAGTAATTTTAGTAGGTCAGCCACCTCAGTGAAAGTTCACCACTGTTCCAAGTTTCCTCCGTTTGTGGATAATAGCTCTCACTATGGTTCACTGAAGTCCCAGAGCCGTAAGAATGCCTTTTTAACCCTTTCCAGACTGATAGATGTTAGTGACTTAGTTTCTCGTCTGTTCTTGAATTTCTTTCAATCGTAGCATCATGTGTTGATTTTTTAGCCTTTTTTCGTGTAACTTTTTCATGTTCTTCATGTTCTGTAATTGCTTAATTCAACAGAAAGTAATCTGGCCTGAGTGCGGCTAGTGAAACTGAGCTCAGCTTTTCCAAAAATGCGGTTAATCACTGTTAATTCATGATTTAACAAGGGGGCAATTACTTTATATACTTACTTTATATACTTACTTACTTTATATAGGGCCAAGTAGGTCTGCATAGTTTTTCTTCTACTTTATAAATTAAATAATCCTTCAAAAACTACATTTTGCATTTATTCGGGTTATCTTTGTCGAATATTAAGATTTGTTTGATGTTAGGAAACGTTTATCTTAATATTATTACTGTCACTGTTAATATAGATTTTTTACAGATGCAGTATACTGTATTAACAACTCTAAGTTGTCCTTCAATCTTGAGCCATCTTTTCTCTTCTGCTAGTGTCAGGAGGTCGCAGTCGCCTCCACCTGCTGGACCTGGGCAGCTGTGATGTTAAAGTACTCGGAGGAGGAGGAGGAGGTGGTGGGAAAAGCAGGGAGAACTCTTCACCCAGCTCGGCTCCTCTGTGCCTTTCGCTGTCTGCACTCGGCAATGTGATTCTGGCCCTGGTCAATGGAAGCAAACACATCCCATATAAGTACGTTCGTGTGCGTGTGTGTGTTTGTGTTTATGGGTGGGTGTGGGTGAGTGGGAGTATGACTAATTAATGCATAAATTACGGAGGAGAATAAAGACAAATTCAGAAACTGGTGAACTAAAGTGTTGAGAAGAGTGAACGGTAGGCTGAGGTGGAAAGCAGAATCTTAATGTGAGAGGCAAAAAGGAAAGGAAAGTAGCAGATTTCATAAGTTGCTTCAGGTTTGGGGGATTTACTGTCATAAACAACAGCAGCTGGTGTTACATATTCATCACATTCATTTTGTTGGTTAACTGACTGCCAATGACAGCAAAGGAGAGAGGAAGAGGCAAAGATGATAGAGCCAGTAACTCTAGCCAGAAGAAATTGTTTGAAAATAAAAATACTTGAACCAGGGGAAAAGAAATCATAACAGCTAAAGTGATGCATAGTCCTGCTCTGGCAGTAAGAATACAGGATGTGAAACTGTAAATGCCCTCCTTTTTTCTAATTTCTCTCTGCTTCCCTTCTGCTCTTCCACTCTGCTTAAGGCTGTGTAGCTCTGTGCTCATGCTGGGTTAATTTAATCACAAGCTTTTGCATTTACATTGCAAAACAACCTGCTACTTAGCATTGAAGCTCTAAGCACAGCTTTGCTGACTCTGATTTGGCATTGGTGACTCAGACTCTTGGAGTGTGATGGGATTTGACTGGTTTTTAACAATCCATGCTGTGTTACTGGCACATTTTTAAATATCTAAGAGCTAAGAATAAGTCTGAGACTGTTGAAGTTGGGCTTATGGAGGCTATAATATATATATATACATATATATATCTTCATTAAAAATATAATGAAGGTATTTATTTATAAAGTTAAATAATAAACAAATAACGAGTTAGGATCACATTGATCTCTGGTGGTGTCCTGTGCATAAACTGTATATAAAGGACGAACACAGACATTGTGACGTCACTAATTAGTTAGTGAGTTAAAACCTTGAGCTGAGGGTTTTCACCCTCGTCCAATTGACCCTTTGAAAGTGGACGTGATGAGCGAACACACTCATTCGGTAATCAGTAACACTGGATTTTTTGGAGACCACTTTACAAAATAAAGCGGTAGATGTCTGAGAAAGTCCTAAATAAGGTCCCAGACAAAGGAACCAAAGGACCATTTACAGACTAGACTTCTTTATAGTGTGTTTTTTTCTTTAACTAAAGGAATTCCCACCTGATTACCCTCAGGCACTTCTCCAGTATCTTCAGATCCAGAAGCTACATCCATCTTTTCTATACAGTCTATAGTCCTGTTGTGTCAGGTACCAGGATGTTGGCAGTGGTCCCTGTGGAGTTGTTCCAGCTGGCACCACCCTCTGATGCTTGATCAGACTGGGATCTGCGGCTCTGTCACTTTCCATCTGCTGATCCTGAACAGTTTCAGTGGCGTGGTTAGGTGCATTGCCCTGCTAATGGAGGCTGCTACCAAATCCCAAGGTCCACCAGAAGAACATAATTTACTTCACCTCTCTCTAGTTTTAATGTTGTGACTGATGAGTGTATTTCACCCACAACCAAACTGATTGATCAGCTGAATTTCCTATCACCTTTCTCATCCCTAGAAACCAAAGCAATCATATAGCAGGCTGTTTCCTTTGAGGGGAAAATATTCGACTCAAACGAAACACGCTTAAAGTCCGGCTGCTCATTTTCTTTCATCACAGTTGCTGAGCCTGTCTTGCAATGCTTCACTGCTTCCAGGATAGGGTCCCATCCTGTTTTTATAATCCCAGTCCTGTTCCAGTACTGTTGCTAGGTAACCAGTGAATCTACCATTTATCAGTACACTTTTGGACTTTGTAGCTTCCCAGTTCACAAAAAGAGTCAGACTGTTCAACCAGCACTGCCTTCTGTAAGAATCCAAGCGTCTCGGCACGATTCAGCAGTCAACATGCTTGAAAGACCCATGTTTCAGTCACAATATGCTCTTGCAAAGACCCTTAACACATTTACTAAACATTCCCTTTCCTCATCGTGGATGCTGCACAACTTCTTGTCCAAAAAATGTTTTCTCTTTCCCACTCATGTCTCTCTGTCAAACAAGACACTCAAAGGGCAGTTTTTTCCTCTTCTCGCCAAAATCTCTTTGACACTAGAACTCTAGATTTTCTCAGTTTATTAGTTTAGTTAAGTAGAAATTTGTGAGCAAAGCTGTACCACAGTGCTGCTTATTCAATGCCTTAATATGAATTTTCTGAAACAGTGGTGATCCAGGAATTTAGATGACAGAGAGTGTCATATTACATATACAATGTTCCTGCCTGGTAAAGCTTGTAATAAATCTAGCACAGGCTGATAGGTAAGACCCAATCCAACATCCCCAGCACTTGAATTAACATCCAAATGAATACTTCATGAGTCATGAGTTTACCTACATTAATCTCAGGGAGATATGCAGAGATAGCTCGAAAGAGAGAGAAAGAGAGAGACAGAGACTGGAGGATTTGTTGAAGCCCGAGGCAGCAAACTGAGAAATCAGAAAAAAAAAAAAGAAAGCAATAATGAAAAAGAGGAGGAGGTCAGATAGGAGCGTGTACGTACTTTGTGTATGTACACTGTTGTGTACATACACGCATGTGAATGTACACATACGTGTGCAAGACTTGACTGCGGGCTGTGTTTTTAGAAAAGGGGGACAGCAGCATGAGGTATCGGGCCACAGAGGAGCTGTACTCACTGTCAGCCTGCAGGCCTCAGCACACACACAAACATTATGAATGATTGCAGTAGCCCACCCAGGAGAAAGTCTTTTCTTAAACACACAGCCTAGTTTTACTCTCCCATCTGCTCGTTTAATCTCTCTGGGACATAGACCATCTCCCAATATTAGACTTTATCATACCCTGAGCGCCTCTTTTAAAGGGACTGTTCACCCAAAAATCAGATGTATATATTTTACTACTGGTCTGGAGTCCTGCTTATCCATCTAGATTGTTTTGTGATGAGCTGCACTGTTTTGGAGATATTAGAAAATTATGTTGTGACAGTTTCATGCAGGACTTCATCTCTTTCCACTAAACTACACCCATCAATGTATTACTGTCCAGAGTGAAGCGTGCATGTACATGTGACACAGCATGACAGGAGTTGAACATTAAGGGTGTGTGTCCACAAATTCTAGTTTGTGAACAGGAAGCTCCTTTGGGCTCATTTTTAGAGCAAGAAGCACTTATTTTTGCAAAGTTACAGGACTGCCGTTTTTGTTATTAGATTATAGACAGTTTTTTTTTAATAGATGCTGTAATTTCACATTGAAAACCATCAGTCTAACAAGGCGATATAAGTAACACTTGGTGACACTGGGAAGGAAAAACCCCCTTTTAACAGAAAGAGACAGAGTTCAAAGAATGTCAGACATCTGTCAAGACTGGTTATGTGTGAGGGCAAAACAGAAGAGAAAAAATAGAGCGAATATAAATACAAGGACACAAACTATAGCAGAAAGCAGTACTGACATACAAAAGTACTGAGAGTGAAGAGGGAAAGAAAATAGTTCAGATATTAAACTGCTCACAAAAAAGTTTGCAGATACTTTGAAGTCACCAGATCATGCAACTGAGTTTTTCAAAACTGAAAGATAAGTACCATCTGCATTTAGCAAATATCTCAAAAGCTGCACAACCTACACCAAAAGATGGATTAAAAAGTGCTACAGGTCAGAGGATAAATATTAAATAGGTGAACTGTGAGCTTTAATTAGCAAATTGTTTGTCTATTTTGCATTAATAATCGGAAAAATAACTAATGATTATAAGTACTTTTTCCATTTAAATTTCATGTTAGCCTTGTGTTGTGTTAATGTTGCAGACTCTCTAACTTGTGGAAAATTCTCTACCTGACCAAGAAGAGTTATTAATAACCTTTAGCCAAAACATACGTGGGCATTTGTGAGAAAATCGACCAGTTTTGTCACACCTTTAAGTGACTGTGTGCATTTACAACATGTCTTCAATGCTCACGTCTCGGTGTATATGTGTAACCAGGGACAGCAAGCTGACCATGTTGCTAAGGGAGTCGCTAGGCAACATGAACTGCCGGACCACCATGATTGCTCACATCTCTGCCTCACCTAGAGATTTCTCAGAAACCCTCTCCACTATTCAGATTGCTTCCCGGGTGCTCCGCATGAAAAAGAAGAAAACTAAAGTCACAGTGGTGAGTTTTATTTCATTCTTCGTGCTTCATTAAAATAATAAAATTATCCAGATATTGACAAGTAAAGTGCCAGGTATAATATCTTAAACAAACATAAATTACTTTTTTGGCGGTTCATTTTACGCTGAAACACACGTTACCTTGACAGTGCACTGCAGTGTTTTAATTTTTGGAGTTTAGGTGAAAATCTTTTATAGAAGTTGAAACTATTTCTTTGTGTTAATGACTTGCTTGTGCAGAGCTCACACAAAATCTTTTATCTTCTTGTCTCCGTTTGCTGCTGACACAAATTGACTTCTTACGCTCACAGATGTCAAAAGTGTTCTGCAGAAGAAAAAAGGTTAAAATGAGGGTTTCAGCTCTAAAAATAAAGAAGAAATTTCAAGCCACAAGATACTCTATTACTAATATGCTAGACAAATAGGAGGAATTAAGTTAAACTGAACTGCAATGGAGTAAAGTTCTTATCTTCTGCCTTGGGCCCATATTAGTTATCCCCTCATCTCCTTCTTTCTGGTCTCTAACCTGTCAATTAAAAGGAAAAGAAAAAAGGACAATCTCACTCTGCAAATCTCAAAAGGAAATCATTTCTCTCTCATCGCTCTTCTCTCCTTCCACTTTCCTTATTATCTGGGCTCTTCTCAGCAATACACATCCAGCTCCTCTGGGGGAGAAAGCTCCTGTGAGGAGGGTCGCATGCGTCGTCCGACCCACCTGCGACCTTTCCATCACCGCGGTGACACTGACTCTGACCTTCCGCTGCTGCGACTCTCCAGTGACCCCGACGAATACTCCAGCAGCGAGCAGTCATGTGACACAGTCATCTACGTGGGTCCGAATGGAGCAGCTGTGTCAGACAGAGAGCTAACGGACAATGAGGGACCACCAGAATTTGTACCAATTATTCCTGCGTTGCTTCGAGGTAAAACTTCAGAGCAAAGCCAAAATCAGGCAGCAGGAGCACAGAACAAGGTAATTTGAAAATATTTGCATTTATAGATTAGACACTTAGCATTATTAAGTAGGTTTTAAGTTTGTGATGAAGAATAATTCTATAACAGGTGCAGTCTCAGCCAGACGAGCAGCCCAGTGGCCCCTCACAACCTTTGTCTCAAGCCTCTCAGTCTCTACTTGGTCAGCCGCTGGCTCCTGTCCCAGAGGAAGGAGCTGAATGCCTGAAGTGCAACACCTTTGCTGAGCTGCAGGAGAGATTGGACTGCATCGATGGCAGCGAGGAGGTGAAGAACTGTCTTCTGCTTTTGTTTTTGTTGTTATTGTGCAAAAAAAAATCTTAGATACGCATAGGATGACATAGTATGATGGGATCTGTAATAGGGGGTCTATTGAAAGCTTGATAGCTATTTTTGTCAATTTATTCAGATGAAAAAGAAGCGTTCTGTTTGTATCTACTTAGCATTTTGTTCATTGCGTGTCAGGCTTTTTTATTGTTGTCACAGCTGCTGTTTGTGGTGGCAATTTTCTGTCCCTTTCAGTACTCATGTATTTCCATTTGTGTTTGGATATAACACATTCAAATTACTTTTCACAAATTACCTTATTGTGAAAATATTTGTACAGAACCCCAATATTTGCACGGCAATAGCGCAGGTTGTTAGGAGCTCAAGTGATCTTTTTTATTCTCTTCCACCATCACTGAAGTTGTGATTAACGGTGTACTGTAATTTAGAAATAAAAGCGACATAATTTCAGAATTCTCCCTTTGATGATAGTCTGTTACTCTTCTGTTCTCCATCGCTCTGTTCATTTTTGCAGGTGGCCAAGTTTCCCTTTGAAGAGGCTCCAGCTATCAAACAAGGGGTCAAACAAGAGGCATGTCCATCTTCATCTGTTCCAGCTGCTGCTCCTGCTCCAGCCCCTCCAGCTGTGTTGGATACAGAAGCCAAAACAGGTTCAGTTATTATTAGGAATAATGATGATGCTTCCGTTCATATTTTGCATGTGCTATATGTTAACATGTAAATCACCTTTGGGTCTTCTGTTTCTAGGACCTGCGTGTGATGTAGGAGGTGCTGTGCAGGTGTCCAGGAGGAGGACCAATGACCAGCAGCTGCAGGAGATCAAGGAGGTGGTGGAGGAGGCTGAGCTGGCCCAGACAATGATCCACAGCTTGACTCAGAGTTCTGGCTGCCCAACAGTTACAAGTACCAGAAGCATTACAGGAAGCAGCAGCATCACCTCTAACCCACTGCACAGAGCCAAGAACTCCCACCTACATGACAGGTAAGACCAGGTGGTTTAGATTCAGTACTCTTTTTCATATGTTACCATTAGCCTTTAGGAAATATGTTTATATGTTTAATTCATGATTTATTTCTTTTACTGTCTCTCATTTGTGCAGTCGTGAGAGTCTGAATGTGGTGGGCAGCAATTGTGAGGGGAAGTCACGACCTCTAGGATCACCACGTCTTGGAATTGCCAGCCTGACCAAAACCTCAGAGTACAGGTGAAGCAAATATACAGTGAAGCATAGTGCTGATGGCAAAAATCTTCATTTTGTTTTGAGCAAAACTTGGAAAGTGTCAAATAAAGCTATGTACTTGAACTCTCAAGTGCTCTGATGTGTAAATGTTCAGCGCAAAAAATTCAATTTTATCTTCCTTCTCAGGCCTCCATCATCCCCATCCCAGCGGTGCAAAGTGTATACCCAAAAGGGTGTCATTCCAGCAATGCAGCCTGTATCCTCAAACACTCAGGAAGGCCAGGCCCTGGATGCTTTGACCTCAGACAGTATGCTTTTCTTTCTTTTACACAATTACGCTTTAGAACTGTGTTAATTTTTTAAAAAAATTGTATACATATATATGCTATATATGGATATTACATTTAATTCTTTTTACTTTTCCATTTCACTCCTTTCTCTTTTTATTTTCTTATCTCAGTTTAAGTTTCAGTTTAAATCTAAATTTTCCTTTGAAAATGTGATTTCTTAGGTTAAATAGCAACATTTCATTACAACTTGGTGTCACCACCCATCATAGTCATCTACTTCAAGTAAAAATATCAGAAATAAGCTACAGTGAATTCTTGCCTGCTCAGTTCTAGGGTATCCTTTAGGGTGTATATGAGTTTCTTTTAAGATTACAAAAATAATTTTTGCATAGCACTCCAATTTCACTAAAAAAGTGAATTTGTTCCCTCCATTTAATGTTGCATCCATTTGGATAAAGACCTGAGATAAAGACTAAAAGAATATTGGAAAAACATAATTTTCGCTTTAAATACAAGAAGTCTTACAAATACTGGCGAGGTGAGAAAAATCTGTAAGCAATTTGCAACTGATACTTGAAACATTTCTTGACATGTTTCAAGCATCATGATGAGAAACATTTGAAAGGTTTGTTATTAGTTCTTATGTGCATCTCTCCGTTCATTAACGGTGAATTCTTCCCGGGTAATGTTACTGCTGTTTTATATATGCTGAATGCATAAAAGACACATACTGAGTCACCTGTGTATGACACAGTTTATCTGCATAATAATCACTGGTTTGAACTTGTCTTCTCAGCGTGATGCCAATTTCCCTGCACTTGGAAAACAAAATAAATTACAATGCCAGATGTTTCTGATTCTACAGACAGCTTGGCTGCAGACAGTGGTCGTTCCTCCACAGAGTCCCTGCTGTCCAGGAGTTCTCCTGCAGGGATGAGCCCACAAGTCCGTGAGACGACTCCATCGTTATCTGCCAGCCTGGGCTCAGCTGAGACGCTCTGCGATGATGATGTACCACCAATACCTTTGGATAGCAAGGATGGTAAGTTCCAGTAAACACAGCTTGTTTTAACACGAGGAAAAGTGGTGAGAAAGTACATTGTGGCTAACCCTTGCTGTTTTAATGACAATAAGGCGCCCTTTCAAAACCACATGCAGAAATGTCAAAACAGCTGTAACCTGTTAAGACTCAGGGGTTGTTCTAAAGTGTCTGGAACTGAATTGTTGGCGGGAGATCTCTTGATTTCTGTGAGTTGTGTCAGAGAGGTTTCAAGGATCAGTTTACTTCTGGAGCATCCCTCAAATGCTCGAGTGAATGTGGAGATCTGGAGACCAAGGGGAGTTTTTCAAACTCTGGAGAGTTTGAAGACAGGGTGAATGCCTTTGGGCTCATGTTCCTTGAACTGTTCCTTAGCAGTTTTCCCAGTGCAGCAGGTAGCTACTGTCATCAGGGATGGATATTTGCGTGTGAGGTGTGCTTGGTCTGCAGGAGTCATGGGTCTGAAGGTTATGTCCACATGAATGTAGGGACCCAGCATTTCCTAGAATAACATTGCATCGTAACTGAATGACTCTTTTCCACTTTTAATTTTTTTTAGCTGATCGGCATATACATAAAGACAATGAAGAACTGAGAAATTAACTTTCACTTTTTTCTATCTTTATATTTTTTCTATCTTTTCTTCCAGGAGTCTCAGGTTCAGCAGCATCTGCAGTAATACTTGGACCTCCTGTACTTGGTGATGATGAACTGGTGTACACTGTGGTTACTGGAGGTGAGGAGGACCTTGACATTACTGCTCTCATTGAGAATGAAGGCTTGGCTGTTCGTCCAGTAAGCATCATCAGCTTCAACAGTGACTGTGGCTCTGCAACTGCCCTCGCTACTGGCTCTCAACCCATTGGTACTGCTTTAGATGGAGTCGTGGAGGATCACATGCTTGTAGGTCCTGCAACATCTTCGGGGCTTTCAGATGTTGTTGCCATGGCAGAGGTTAGCGTTACTTTGATTGTTTGGTTTGAATTTGCATAAATAAAATAGATTTGACATTATTTAAACCTTAACAGCCAAATTTTATAATTGTTTCTGGATTTCAAGATGTCATACTTGATTGGTTTTAGGTGGCAATGGCCAAGCTGCGGACAGAAGGTGAATCCTTAGCCACAGGAATGTCAAACTGTGGTTCACCCATCTCTTCCTGGGTGAGTGATCTGAGTATGGGCAGCGAAGCTGATCAGTCTCTTCATAGCTTCAGCCAGTCCCAGAGCCAGCAAGGGGAGGCACTGGCTGATCCTGATCCCAACTTTGGAATCGAGACGCTGGGTGGTTATGAAAATGGTGGTACCCCAAGAAGAGGGAGTCTGGAAGGGGAAATGGTACTGTCAGAGAACCAGAGTGATAAGGGTACTCCAACTAAAGAAAGGCTGAGAAAACTGCCTCCTTCTATGGCTAAAACTAACATCCAAATTCTGGCAGGACCTGGCAACATGTCTCCTTTTAAGACCAACATCCTTGTTCACCCATGTGCAGCTGTCAAACCCATGGTCGTCCAGGAAGCCACCATCCTCTCCTCACCTACAAAGGCCAACTTTATGAAAGATCCAGTCAAAACCAATGCAGCATTTATAGCATCTATTTCAAGTGAGATGAGCTTTGAAGACCCCTGGCTGAAACGTGGTACAGAAGAAGGAAAGTCCAAGGAACTAGTGTGTGAAGGGAAACTGGAGAAGAGGGAGGCAGAGCATTCGAAGGGCCACTCAGTAGATAAGGCAAATGGTGGGGGTGGTGATCATGGCAGTTCAAGTTCAGGTGGTGAGGTGGTGTCATCGCCAGACTCTTTTAAGCGAGTGGTGGATGGTTGTGAGATGGTGGCTGTTGTTGCCCAAGGTGAATGCTTGACTAGTGTTTATAACCCAGATATCCACCGTACAGCTAGTCTACCACGCGGATGGCACCGAGTCAACCGCCATGACGGCTTAGACAATGGAAGCGAGTACCATAATCTTGGAGTCACCACTTCAACTCCTTGTAGTCCCCGTGCCACACTTGATCGCTGGGGATCCAATGGAAAGCAGGGCTTTTTCTCTCATAAAAAAGGGGGAATCCCACCGCTGCCGCCTGTACGAAAGTCCAGTCTAGACCAGCGGAACAGGGCAGCCAGCCCTCTCCAGCAAACCACACATGGAGTCTCATCGCAGGGGAACTCGGCAGATGATGCAGGGGTATCTGGCTGTGGCCCTGCAGGAGTAACTCGACAGCGAGGCTCCAGCATAGACAGTAGTAGGCTTTTCAGTGCCAAGTTGGAGCAGCTTGCCAACAGAACCAACTCTCTGGGCCGAGTCCACAGCTCACACAGTGGTTCCCATCATTATGACTGCTTTTCCTTGGAGAGAGGTGAGAGTCTTAGAGGGGGAGGAGGAGTGAAGGGAGACAGTACCATGCCTCGCACTGGACGCAGCCTCAACCGTGCTGGATCACTATCTTCTTCTTCTGGAAACACCAGCAGCCTTTTCAGTGGCAGTACCAGTCCAAACAGCGCTCCACAGTCACCATCTAAGACCAGCAGCCAGTCAAAGATATCAGCAGTTAGTAAGCTGCTGATGACCAGCAGTCCCAAGGCCAGGAGTCTGTCTGCCTCCAGCACCAAGACTCTGAGCTTCTCTACTAAGTCTTTAAGCCAAAGCTCCAGCCGGAGCTCCAGCCTTCCTCCTAATGGAAAGGTAGGAAGAAATATTTCTTCAGTGTAAATGAACATGCGCTCACCTTCTTTAACATCTGTAAACCACAAGCTCATCAGACAAAATTAGCTAAATCTGTTTAAGACCTTCCTCAGTCTGTGCTTAGCTTTAACCAAAAAACACATATCAGGAACAAATTTGTTAGTAATTAAAGGATGTAGGCTTCCATTTCTCCTTCCGTCCACCTAAAACACTTTACTTGTCTTTTTAGCCCCAGAGTTCAGTCCCGGCCCCTGTGCAGCAGCAGGGACCTGCCCCTGGGTCCTGGTCTACCCAGTCTCTGAGTCGAAGTCGAGGGGGAAGTCTGGCTGCTAAGCTTCCTCTCCGAGCTGTCAACGGTCGAATCTCAGAGCTACTCCAGGGGAGTGCTGGCTCCCGTTCCAGGAGTCACGTTCAGGGAGGAGGCACAGATCCAACAGAGGAAAGAGGGACGAGGTTTGTTAGTTTTATATCATAAGAGTATATTTACATATACTGTACACCTATTTAGTGGTTCCTATGGAAGCATTTTTCATTTATTCATAGGACAGCTAATATAAAATGCAAGATTAGATCCATATATTATGCAAGAGTAATTTTAGCAGGTCGTGATAATGTAAGGTGCAAACTGTAAAATCTGCAAGGCAAAGTGACATTTAAGTTCATTCAGATAATAATCTGTTCGAAGTTATTTACTGCTTCCTATTTCCTTATACTCAGTGGAGGAGGAGGTGGAGCAGGAGGCGGTGGGGGAGATAGCCTGGGAGAGGAGAGGGCAGCAGTGGTACAAACACTGCCTTCTCCCTACAGCAAGATTACAGCTCCCAGAAAACCACACCGCTGCAGTAGCGGCCATGCTAGTGACAACAGGTAGAAGCTTTAGGGCTCTGAGAAGTTTGAAACTTAAATTTAACAAAATAAAACATGTATTTTTTCTGTATATTGCTTCATCTCTAACTGTGATCTCATAATGCCTCTAACAGCAGTGTGTTGAGTGGTGAGCTCCCTCCGGCAATGGGGAAGACGGCTTTGTTTTACCACAGTGGAGGCAGCAGTGGGTATGAGAGCATGCTGAGAGACAGCAGTGAGAACACAGGAAGTACCTCCTCTGCTCAGGACTCCCTCAGTGAGCACAGCTCAGCCACCACCTCCTCTCGACGGAGCTCCAGAAGCAGCAAGAAGAGCAGGAGCAACACAGGTCACAACACAAATTTTCGAAATCGCGTTTTAAAAACATCTTCACCCCTCAACTAAAAACTGATAGTCCCCTTGCTATTCTTTATAGGAAGGCAAATTTAGGATTGTCCTCAACATAACTAGTGGTAATTTCTTCTGAACAAGTCGAAGTGTCTTAGCACTCCTAATTAAGCTGGCACAAGCACAAGCTTTAAAAACATGAAACTAAATACACCCTGCGCTAAAACCGCCCAGATGGCTAGTTTTTATAATTACATGAATAAATATATATCTAACATCTGTACCATTTCTATTCAATGTATCCTCAATGTGTGATGTTTGCCCACTTTTACCATATTAACTTTTACAAACAAATTTTTAGGCGTGAAACTTTGATAATATATTTTTCAAAACAACAATAACGTAGAAGTGCTGGAAATAGAAATAGACACCTTTGTGACGTTGAAAAGCACTGTAACAAAAGAAGCGAACAGTTAAGGGAAATGTGAAGAAAGCTGTGGCTACAGGAGGTGCTGGGTAAGGTAAGGTGACCCTGACCAGTCATCTGTGAAATGGTAAAAGGGAATCTGCTGGTGTAGGCTGTAATGAATATATATTCACCAGAACAGAACACAGAGAGCTTGCTAATGTGCCTGCCAAATTACTGTCTATTGGTTAAGCATGAGGATTGATATGTGCATAAAAAATCAGATTGAAGAGAGGCAGCTCCTTCCAGTGTGTGTCTAATTATTGATTCGAATTGGAATTAGCCTTTCCATCCAAGTGTGCGGGAAGCAGTCTCACCTCCTGCCATGCAGCGTAAACTCCGGGTTTACTCTCATTTTGCTTTCACCACAACCGATTCTGTGGATCAAAGAGTCACTTCAGTGCCTCACTGCCACAAGATGACACAAAGGCGTGAAGGATTATTTTGTGTTTGTTGTGAATCAAGGTGAAGCCAGTAAGCGAGGAACGATTGATACAGTTGAGCCCCGGTGATAGAAAACTGATTATACTCTTAATAATAAAAAGGCAGAAGGAGCATGTGTATAAAGGACCGAGGCAATATCCAGCTGAAATGTTAATTACATCTCCAGCTGAGTCTCTCTTTTTATCCTTGATTTTCATTAGACTGGATTCATGTGCTTACCTCTCTCCTCATATTCCACGTATTCACTCCATCTCTCTGTCATTCATTCAGCTCGCTTCCCTCGCATCTTCCTCTCCCCGCAGACTCAGTCTTTCTCTGTCCCGTTCTATGCTGCTTCCTAATGAAATACAAATGTCTCTGCTTGACCTTTATGCACTGCATCGAGACCAAAAGACAGCTGCAACCTTATTAAAATCAGCACTTCCTCTCCCCTCTCTCACACATACCTTATCACTGACTTTCTGGTGAATCTGATAACTCTCATTCCTGTTGACATGTCTGGAAATTTCTATGCAAAGCGCACGTGTGTTCAGTGTTGCGCAGTGGTTAGATTAGAGACTGACCCGCTGCTATTATCTATGAGCTCTACCTGCTTTTTTATTTATCTCACTTCACACTCCATTATCAATTTCGTATTCCGTCTCACACAACAGTTTTCTTTTGTCCCCTCCTTTATGTCTCTCTCCAGTGAGTCTTTTATCTGTCTTCCTCCCCTCTCCCACCGATCATGTCTGTGCGAACAAGAAAGGTATGCCTACAGAGTGAACCGACACTTAAGGGGTTTTAGTGTGTTCAAGGAAGAATCTGAAATTTGGAAAGATGTCTTTTTTCTTTGCAGAGAGATGCCAGATATATTGCAGTTCAAAGTAAGACTAAAGCTTGTAGCTAAACTGCTGTACTATAAAATAGTTCAAGTAACCTCTCCCGGGTTTTTTTCTTCATTGCTACACAACAAATATGATTTAACAGAAATTTAAGAATGTGTCAAATGTGTTAAATCAAAAAAGATCATATAGCTATGTCTGAAGACCCCGAGGGTGAATGTTCATTGGTTATTTCATTGCTGTAGTTTCACATTGTTAGTACAGGGTTGCTCCTGTCTTTGCCTTCAGAGCTTTTTAATTCTTCGTGACAAAGATTCAACAAGGTCCTGGAAACATTCCTCACAGATTTTAATTCATATTGACATGATATCATCACAAATTAGCTTGGGATCTGGTGTACGTGAAGGGTGCTTGACTACACTAAATTCATTGTTGTGTTCAGGAAACGCATTAAAGATGATTTTAACTTTGTAGTGTGGTATCCTGCTGGAATCAGCTATTAGAAGAAGGGTACAGTGTGATCATAAAGGGATAAACATGGTCAGCTACAATATTCAGGTAGGCTGTGTCATTTAAGTTATACTAAATTGGTGCTATTACTACCACCAGCAGCTTGAACCCTTGATGCACAGCAGGAAGGATCTATGCTTTCATGTTGTTCACACCAAACTGTGACCGAGCAGCAGTTTTCTGATCTTCTATTTCCCAATTTTTGTGAGTCTGGGTGATTTACAGCCTCAGTTTCCCGTTCTTAGCTGACAGAAGTAGCACCCGGTGTGGTTTTCTGCCATCTGCTTCAAGGTTTGACATGTGCATTTGGACATGCACTTCTGGATACATCAGTTATAACAACTGGTTATTTGAGTTACTGCTGCGTTCTTATTAGCTCAAAGCAGTTCAGATATTCTCTTCTCTCAGGGTTCTGTTTTTTTTTGGATCATTATCTATAAACTCTAGAGATAGTTGTATGGGAAAACTCCGGTAGGACCATATGTCATTGAAGGTTCTCAGTAATCCAGGTCATCGTAGTCTAAGGAGCTTGGAAAGAAAAAAGCGTCTGGACTTCTTTAAGTTGCTTGAAGACGTTTCACCTCTCATCCAAGAAGCTTCTTCAGTTCTAGGGTCAAATGGTTGAGAGACTCAGATTTAAGCCCTGTGGGGGTATCCCCCCAAGAGCGACAAATATCCATCTTTACATATGCCACGTGTTCCTTTACTAAAATGATATGCTGCTTCCTAAATTTGAAGTTTTGTTTTCCTGCAAACTGCCCAATAACAATGCACCTTGTGTCCCTCTTTGGGGGGTTACTCCCACAGGGCGTAACCCTTGTGTTGTCCTCGGGCCAAAAATGGTCCCTAGGTGAATGGCAAACAAGTATATGGGAATCCCGAGGACAACACAAATCTGGGATTCTCCACCATTTGACCTTAGAACTGAAGAAGCTTCTTGGATGAGAGGTGAAACGTCTTCAAGCAACTTAAAGAAGTCCAGATGCTTTTTTCTTTCCAAGTTCCGGTAGGACCAGTACATCTGGCAGGAGCTCACTGAGTCACTTAAGACCTCCTTTGTCCCCATTCTGATAGTTGGTTTGAACCTCATCACTTTTGGGTATTACTACACCCTAGAATTATTTTAGTGAATAATAAAGTTCAGCACTATAATATCAGTAAACACCCATTTATAATTTTTTTTTCCATTTTCATTTAGCTTAGTTTCATTTAGCATTTTTCTTCTGTTCATCCACACCCCACCTGTGGTGGCTTTGTGCCACACCACTAGGGACTGATGCACTGTTTGAGGATTATGGAGCTAAACAAACGGTGATCTTGAGAGTAGAATGCACTGCAAGCAAGCTTTTTTGCACTATATAACCTGGCACTTCAATGTTATATAAAATGCACCAGAAAAAAGAATGTACATAACTCCAAACATGGGATATTTCTTCAATTAGAATTAAAAAAAGGTAAAGAAAAGACACTTTTTATTCTGCCGTTCATATGAACAGTTTATCATCTTAGCTCAAAATTTCACTATTCCTGTCGTCAGTGTGTAACAGTCTTTCTGTAATCTTCTTTTTATTTGTTCTTTTAGGTCTCCAGCGTCGACGTCTGATCCCAGCACTAACCTTGGACTCCTCTTCATCATCGCCTTCTCACCGTTCCTCCAAACAAGCCATCACTTCCTCTTCTTCCTCCTCCTCCAGCCCTGGTGCATGCTGGGTCGACGGGCCACTTGGGCCACCTGCACCCTCAAACCTCCGGGCAGTGACCGCAACAACAGAAACCTTTGAGATCAAGGTGTACGAGATAGATGATGTTGAACGGCTGCAGAAAAGGAAGGACAAAGGAGGGAGCAAGGTGAGAGGGAGGAGGGAGGAAAGACACCTGAGCTACACAGCTGTTGTAGGTCAAGTGGTGGAGCAGGTCAACAAATTGCAGGGTTGGAGATTTGATCCTTATCTCTTCCTGCCCGTATGTCAACACGTCCTTGAGCAAAAATCTAAATTGCTGTTTGTGTATTTAAACCCAGGGGAAAAATTATTACTGTGGGCAATGACGGTGGGTGATGGGCAGAAGGTAAAAAATTCAGGCATATAAGTGTCATCACAAGGTGCGTTGTTATTGGGCAGTTTCCAGGAAAACAAAACTTCAAATTTAGGAAGCAGTGTATCATTTTAGTAAAGGAACATGTGGCGTATGTAAAGATGGTAATTGATAATGTCACTCAGTGAGTTTGCATTAGAGCTAAACTGAAGCCTAGAGAATAACGTTAATGTCTGGTGCTATCTTGTCTCCCTGGAGCCAGGCGAGGCTCCAAATATTAGCAGGGTGGAGGAGGAGAGTGTAGCTAGAAGCTAACAGACGAGTTACATTTAAAGCAGTTTACTTAATGTGACAGTTTGTGCATTAAGATTTAAAACCATAAAGAAAATATATTTTCACTTTCTTGGATACTGGAATCCCCTGAGGGTCTACTGGTATTACTTGGTATTAATTACAGTGAACCCAAAACTGATTAAGACAAGCTGATGAAAAGCAAAACCATCTATGGAAAAATTCTGCATACACCACCAGCAAGTGATGGCAAAAGAAAATTAAACATTATTACACTGTATCGTAATCTAAGCAAGATTTTATTGTTGTCAATGCCATTATCAGTTCTGCCTACAGATATGATTGGTTGTCAGTTCCTCCTTTTCAGGATTAACGTAGCACTTTATTATGACTGACTCTGAATACAGGGTAGAATCAGAGTAGAAAAACAGGCTAAATCAGACGTGGTTCTGCTGAAACCTCAGTAATGAGATCAACCATGACAGGAAGTGATTTATGATTCAGATGAACCAGACAATTTGGCACCAGTTCTCAACTAAAACAGGCTCTTGGATTCCAGCTTTACTTCCGGCTTGCCTCATCCAAACAGTGTCTCTCATTCTCTCTCTAAAGCCTAAAACTAGCCACTAATATACTGATTAGGAAGAGTGAACTAATGACACCAGAGTGACTAGAACATTTAATTGAATTTGTAATGGCAGTTGATACTGGGAGTGTTTTTGGAGCCACCACTCAGCAATCCTTGGTTACGATGGTTGTTGCCACTTGATATTTGCACATGCGGTGTTCAGAGCTTCATTTTGACACATTTTAAAAATATCTAGTTCCCACTGGACTACAGTTATGTAGGAGGCTGACTAGGAAGCACGTGTAAAAGACGGAGGAAGAAGAAAATAGCAAAAAACTTTTAGGATTTATTATGGTTGACTGAAGGGGAAGGATGAATGGATGTCTTTAGAAGAGTGAAGGAGAAGGAGAGCAGAAGCGCAAGAGGGCTATTGCTCTTGATTCCAGTGACACTGATTTGATGAATAATGGTGGTGAAGCACATTAAAAAACAATAAGTGTTGGACACTGCTGCTAATGGAAAACCAGAAGAGAAAGCTGATGGTTGGGCAAAGGATGAAAAAGGATTTGTGTTGTTGTGACAGAGTGGAAAGAAACCAAAAGGTTTAAAAAAATACAACAGCAAGGATTTTCAGAACATGAATAACTCAACATTAGCATTTAGTTCTGTGTGAACAGTGAACTTTTTAAATAAATCTACATATCTTGGCTTACTTAAAAAATGATTCTAAATTCTGAGGACTTTGCAGAATAAAATTGTTAAACTTAGGAAATTGTTGTAAATGAATGCAGGTTTTGGGGGGTTTCCACTGTTAAACCTTTATGTGATCAGAGGAGAGAGCACTGTGAGCACTGGAAAAGAGAAATGGAGAAAAAGCATGAAATATAGATTTTCCCTGCAGCAACCTTAAGAAAGCCACAATCGTGTTCCAGTGAAAGCTGCTCAGTGTCCGAAGGCGCTCAGCTGCAGCCCCAGTGGGAGACGACGAGGTGCGAATGTATTTAACTGTGTGAATTTTAAGCGTGCTGCTGCTGAAGGAGACCCACCTGTGTTTCACAACACGCTCCTCTGAAAAAAATAAAGCTAAATAAAATCCGTGTCTATCTGTCTGCCTTCTCTGTGTATCAGGAGGTGGTGTATGTCAGTGCCAAGCTTCGTCTGTTGGAGCACCGCCAGCAGCGAATCAGTGAAGTCAGAGCCAAGTACCAGTGTCTCAAGAAAGAACTGGAACAAACCAAACAGTACTTGATGCTGGAGCCACACAAGTGGACCACTGAGTGTAAGTGTGGACCTCTGACACATCAGGGAATATAAGTATGTGTGTGAGAGAGAGAGTGAGAGCAAAGGAGGTTAGAAACTGTTTAGGATTTTAGTGGAGGATTATTCTGAAATAAATAAGTCTATTATGTTTAAGTTATGATGCATATTTTTATATTTTATATGACTCATGTTAACTACTAATGCTGTGCTACATGACTGCTGGTTCATTCTTCAGACAAATACATTCTGTCATTTCATTATTAAAAATATGAAGTGACTGGGCAGTATAGATTTTACTTAAATAGACACAAAAATGCATTTGTGGGAAGGATTGTGTTGCTGCAGATTGATGCATCTGATGGGGCAAACTTGCATGATACGAAATAATGTTTTGCTTTGTTGTGTTTTTTGTAAGGGTGTGGCTTAATTGCCCTCAATTGCACTGTAAGGACATTTTCTTACTACTGTGCAATTTAGTAAATCAGAATCATCTAAAAAGGCTTGTGCATACAATCGGCATGCTGCCATGCCATAATCTTCTTTTTAAGAAAACACATTTAATAATAATAATAATTATCAATAAGTAGTAGTGATTTAATACAGCTGTGTTTAAATTTGCTAAGATAGCTAGCCTTCAATTCTTTGAATAAATGGTCAGAGGCACTTTTTGTACATTTTTTTGCAAAGTACAAACAAACTCAGGTATGAAAAAAATGGATAAATCTCTGATTTGTGTGTGAATTGTGATGTGAATCCTAATCGTAACAGTTCTTGGATAATAATGTAGATTTTACATATGTAGCAATAGGCTACATCAGACTTAATTATTCAGTTATGTACCTATTGGGCTGTATATGAAATAAAAGTGCAACCAACATAATGAATCATGCAACCATAAAAGAAGGGCTGGAGTCCCTATTGGTCCTCTGAGATCTTATTCTACGGCGCTACATGTCCCACAGATGGGGGAGGGTGGTCTTGAAGATTCTCTCAGCTAACAGACCACCTGCTTGGTGCAACTAACCATCCAGGTGTTGATACTCCCACTCAAGATGCAGGTGTAGAAGTTCCTGTGCACCCTAAGTGGGAGTTTAAAGTCTCTTAGTTAGCCGAGATCATATAGGTGCTGATGGGCTTTCTTCACCAGGGATTTCATGTGTCAGGACCATGACAGGTTCTTTGTGATGTAAACACTACCGTGTTTAAAGTTATCTACCCTCTTCACGTGGGCCCCAAATATGCAGAGAGGGCCAAATTTCCTCCGCTACTCTCTCGTAAAGTCCATTATGAGGTCCTTGGACTTGGAGGGATTTAGTTGGAAGTTTTTCTCTTTACATTATTCGATGATCTGAGACCATTACAGCTATGATGTTGGAGTCTGAGGTGCTCACAACAGTGACCGGTGTAGAGACAGTGATGATTAACTCATTGGCCTTCTTCTTTTTTTTAATCACAATTGTTATTAATTATTATTATGACATTTATCATTATTTCATTTTAACAGTAACATGTAAAATATAACCAGTGGCACCTTTTTAATTATTAAACCCACATTCAACAGCACTTTATCAAGGAATGATGTATTTTCTCCACCTTTCTATTTGTGTCCAGTTGAGCTGCAGCAGGCCTATGAAGTGGACTCATTGGAGTATTTGGAGGCTCTGGAAACAGTGACAGACAAACTGGAGACCAGAGTCAACTTTTGCAAAGCCCATCTTATGATGATCACCTGCTTTGATGTGTCCTCAAGGCATCAGTAGACAGATGGCGGGACAGAGAAGTGGACTCAACGATGTCAATGTCTAGACCATTCCCCCTGACTAATCAAACACATTTAGAAAATCTTTAACTACAGCTCGACAGTTGGAGGGATGAACACAGGAATAGACTGACCGCATGATCCTGCATATTATTCCGGCGTCTTGTCCAGATGTGAGTAAGCAGAAGGCCAGGTGGCCGGGAAAATCAGAAGAAGATTTATGGAGATAAATTAACAGAAAAACAGAGAAAAGATTTGTAGATTTGTTTGCTGGGGCTTGGAAACAACCTCAGAAACTATCTAATGGATGGGCTACTTTCAATCAGAGAAAATATGGCTGCCCAAATAGTGTATGAGAGTCTAAAAGACATGTCAAACCAAGTAACCAGAGAACAAAATAATTGGACCGCAGTGACACGCAGTGAGTCAAACTTTCAAAGAATGTACCGAGAGCAAAACAAGGCTATAGCTGAACAAAAACTTCCATTTTTTAAGAAGGAGAAAGCTGAAGTTGAGGTGCAAGAGAAGAATAATTTCACATCTAACACATTTTGGAAGAACATTTTTTACATGGTTAAAAGCCTTTGGCTGTAAATACAGAGTGCTGACTACAGAATGGCCTGGTATTGTTGTGCAGCAAATAAAAGAGACTAACTGAGAGAGAATGACAAGAGGACGAAGGAAAAGATTTAGAAGTGCCTTGTGAACATTTCAACAATACCAAGACCAAGTCTCCTTCTCTCTAACTTTGTGTACAAGTAAGTATGGTGCTAGTATAGAAACATCCAGAAAAGATCAGTGTCCTTGGAAGCAGTTTTCATTTTCTTTTCTAAATGTGATGTTTTACTGTGGGTCAGTGTTTCACTATATGATAAACAAACTAATAATGTGTGTTTCAATGTATGGTCTTTGGTACATTGATTAGAGATCAGAGAAACAAAGTTAAAGTGGACCTGTTATGCTCTTTATTTTTACTCTCGGACTCCACAGGAGCCGCTTTGCATGAGTAACAAATCAAAATAATCCTTATTTATTTTATAATAATGTATACTTTATTGATCCCCGTGGGGAAATTACTTGTTTTTCTCTGCATTTGACCCATTCACTCAGTGAAGCAGTGGGCAGCCACTAAGCAGGCGCCCGGGGAGCAGTGTGTAGGGACGGTACCTTGCTCAGGGCTACCTCAGGGTAGCCGTTCAGTGGATTCGAACCCCCGACCTTCCGATCATGGGGCAACCACTCTACCTACTGAGCTATCCCTGCCCATACTTCACTGGGCCTCAGTGAAGTGCTCTCAGTTCATCCTCTGTGAAACACCATTTTAGTTCTTCGTACTTATTCCCAACAGGAAAAGCATAATAGGTCCCCTTTAAAGGAAAACTACAGATTGACATAATTAAACTGTTGGAAGGACCAAAAACCTAAAGTTAAAAGCATTAAACATTTTTCCAGGACACAAAGTTATGTGTGTTTAAACAAAAACACTGAATCTGGTATCCTGTGGTGTCGTTTTTACTTTGGCTTTACTCACAAACGGAGCACATGTGACTCTTGGCCCTCCGGGGCATTCATACACGATGTTTCCCCCGATAGAGATTTTTAATGTTCACAAAGCTATGAAATGTCAGAAGGCAGTAGAGGTGAAAACACTTCTCTCTGATCTGGTGTTAAATACAACCAACGACTGACTCCCTGCCTCCCTGCCTGACTCACAGGCAGTCTGTTTGTTATTCGTATCTGTGTTGTTCTGCTCTATTCTAAAAGAAACTGAATGATTTGTCATTGTGTGTGTTTTATAATAAGGTATCCTTTTTTTATTTGAGTGCAATGGGACCATGTAGAGACTATGTACGATAGTAGCATTGAGCAGGATAATCGAAATCTGAAGACATATTTATAGATAAATTGTGAGGAACACACAGGTGCGTCGATATACTGTGTTTAACATTTAATTACAACGAAACAAGGTAGTAGATTTAGTCAATACTTTGGGACTACAGTTATAGGGTGTTTAAACACTTCTAATATCCCCTATATTTTAAAGGACAATTAAATTATATAAAAGAATTAAAGGAACCTAATTAAAAAGGGAGGAGACGAGCTTAAAAGACATAGATCTCTGCCTGGTTCCACTTTTTGGATGGATAGCAACTCCTAAGATTTGTTAGTATTATTATCTATGGTGCTTGAGATGCTTATGATCTAAATGTTTGTACAAATATAAATATACGAAAGAGTCCATTTCCCCCTGAAACACAAAACAACGCCTTTCAAATGCTTCTTTTACACCGCTGTCATCGTGTCTGTTGTTGTCGAGCAGAGAGCATTATGGGAGAGCGACTTGAGGGCAGTGGAAATGATGTCACCGTATTGGTGTAATTTGTCAAAAGCGTTGTAGTGCTGATTTTTTTCTCCGCTAAGAGCATGAAACCAGAATGTGCTGTCGCTGAAACAGAAAATACAGTTAATTCAGTGAAGTTTTGATCTTCACATGGATCTGAATGAGGAAACGGCTAATGATTTCATGTAGTGCACACTGGCAGGGATAGCCAAGAGATAATCTAGTGAGAAATTACCCCTGAGAGCAAGACGCTTTTGACAAACTTGAGAGGGTTTTTTTGTTTTTTAACAGCATCTCTGATCATTTCCTGTTTTTACCCCCGTGTTCATCGTGCAAGTCATGAATGAAAGTTTATTTATTTGAGTTGCTAATTAATGTTCTTATTTATGTACACCTCATGATCTTACAAAGTTACTATGCATTGATGAAAAAGAAAAATAACTGTACATACTTTGCTGAGCCCACGTCATATATAAATATATATACTGTGCACATATCATATATGCCATCATTTTTATTTTAGATATTTTTTTTGTTGTTGGTTTCATTTGCTCCTGTTGTTCCTCTTGAGGATTTCAATGGGTTTGGTTCCCCAAACATTCACATGCAGAACAGGGATGCTAGTTGATTACATGCAAATCAGAAGCCTTCCAGTATGAAGGCAGCTGTGTTGCTTTAAGAGAAATGTCTGTGTCTTATGAACTGCAGCCCTGTGTAATTAGCAGCGAGTGTTTTGGGAAATCTAACCTCTAAATGAGCTAATGGCTTGTATTGAACTATCCTTTTTAAGATGCTATGTGGGAGGTTTCTTCCTTGATATGTTACTGCCAAATCTAATGGGATATCCCTTTATTATTGTAATAATAATCAAAAATTGCTAGAAACTATTACAGCTAAAAGAATAGTGAAAGTGAGCTAAGCGGGGTGTTTTAAATCAAGTTATTCACAGATTTCCATCTGCAAAGTCACTCTGTAAGGCAAACAAAAGCATCACATGATCTATGGAATAAACTGACAAATATGGTGTGCTGGTGCATATTTTGTAGACACATTTAAGAATTATAATGTGCTATCTGGAAATCTCACACACGGCATCTTAGGGAGCATTGTGTGTTAAAGTCCGGGTCAGACCACATTTACCAAAAACAGATGTTATCATTAGCATTCGGAGTCAACTCCTGCTTTGCTCAGTTGTAAGACACAGGGTCAGTTGTTTGAAGATCTCTGGATAACTAAAAAAAAAAATCACTTTTCTGTTCCAGTCTTTTGATAAAAATGCCAGTTGTGAGACATATTCATGCTAAATACCCTCAGTAATTCTATTTAAAACAACACATTATCAGTGTAAATGCGGAACAAATGGTGCACAGGAGTCTCGCTGTGCTCATATTGTCCACTGCAGATTTACCGTTTTTGTGAAATCTGGTCTGACACATTGTAAAGATGGAAGAATAAGATGGAGGGATGTAAATAAAGGAATGTATTAAAAGAGTTTCACACCTGATGCTTCATTCTTTGCACACAGAATAGACGAAAATATGACATACCTGTGTACCCCTACCTCATCTGTGCCCTGTGAGCGAGTGTTTTCAAAAGCAGTAGTGTGCAGATGTCCAGAAGGCGTGCTGTTTCACTTCTGATGAACTAAAAATCTTTTGCATTACGACTCAAACTCATCAGAAATTTAAATGATGTAACATGGAACACGTAACATTGCACGTTATTGCATTGGACTGTTAGATTTACATAAAAAAGGGCCTGGGACAACTCAAAAATATCATTTAGTTTCCAGAGCATGTGTAAATGTGGACCTTGAGTACCCTGTAGGCAGCTTTTCTGTGACATACAGTAATGCCCTGTTGAGCCTGCTTTGATCATCAATGCACAGCAGGGAACAGGAAGGAGGAGAAGGCAGGAACGGGAGCGAGGAGAAATAATAGATTAGAGACGAGAGAAGAATAAAGGTAGCAAAGGGGGAAATGCAAGAGGAAAGGGAGACAAGTGAGAAAGAAGAGGAGTACAGGACTGCTTTTTATGCAAGAAGAGAGAGGTGACAAGAGGAAGAACCAAGACTGTACAAGAGAAATAAAGTAGGTGAAATTATTCAATATAAGATTACAGTGTACTGAATTTTAAAAGTGTAGCAAAAGAAGGATCCTTTAGGTGATTTGTGACTAATACCGTGAGATAACTGCAGAAGAGCTCAATTCAATACTACAAGTCTTGTAGCTGCAACATAAGCCCACCGTGCTTGACAGCTGATAAGAGTGCGTTGAATTATGTCCATCAGCATGTCCACTTTAGTCTCATCTAAGCACATTGTTCTAGAAGTGGTTTGTTAATTAATTATAATCTTGCAAACTGTCCATGTTTTTTTTTTTGGTTTTTTTTAGTCAGAAGAACCTTTCTTGTGGCAAACCTTCCAAACAAGCGACACCTGTTCAGTCTTTTCTATCGTGAACTTAACATGCTAACTGAGGCCTGTCGAGTCTGAGCTGTACCTCTTAGGTTTTTGTGGAGTGTACAAACAGCCTAAGAAATTGGGAACCAATGACTGCAAGAACAATGACTTTAGCATGGCTAAAAATCCTCAAAAAGCAAGTGTGCAACTTTTAGTCAACATGCAGAGAACAGGTTTAAGTGTTTTCAGGTGACTGCAGTAATGGTAGTTACTATTAAGCTTCACAGTCTTTTGATTTAAGAGTCTGCTCTTAAATCAAAGGACTGGAAAAGCCACAGTGTTCTCATCCTCACAGCCTCAAATACTGTATTTTGGCAAAGCTACTAGCTTCGCCAAATTACATGTGACTACTAACTTGTCACATGTGGACACTTAAAGGACCTCTTGGTCTTTGATTTAAACACACTGGGTAAGCATCATTTTGCTGCAGGGTTAAGACTTGGTTTTTTGCTTTTAATTACCTAAATATAATCAAGTACTGAAGCAAAAGTGAGTAAAAGCAAAAATCAGCAAGCCAAAACCAAATAAGACACAAATCCCACAGTTCTGGCAGGAAAACGTCTGACTTTTGTATCTTTAAGAAAAGGTAAATTATGGAGAGGAGAGTTATTAAAATGGAGTGAGAAGAAATGAATAATATTAGCAGATAGCGAGTAAGGTGACAGTAAAGGTGAGGTGGTGCAGGGGGGAGGAACAGTGACATAGAGTGTCTCTGAAAATGAGAATGAAAATGTGAAAATTAAAAAATGGGGCTGAGTAAATGGTAGAGGGGTGAATGAATTGAGGTGGTGAAGGAAAAAAAAAACATTTGGTGTTCTTTATTTCTGTGTGGTCAGGTTGCCTGCAGTGACACGCAGTGAAAGAGAAAGATAGACTCCGGCAAATAGAGAATTTCATTTGAAAGCCTTTGGAGAGTGAGAGAGATATAAATGGGGAAGAGAGACAGTGAGTGACAGAGAGGGAGAGACAGGAGGTTATAGCTAAGAAACACTAAATCTCATTTGATGGATGTTATATGGGAAAAGTGAGCGAGTGAAGGACTGAAAGCAACAAAACCAATGAAATGAGTAATGTAGGTAGGAGCGGTGCAGCAACACAGACGGCTCCCACAGGCCATTCACTCCACTGTGTCTTTGATACACAGTAAGCTTGCACCGTTTCTCTCTTCAAAGTTGAAAAATAATCTGTTGATACCTCGTTTCTACAGTTTTTTTTTTATAATTACAAAAAATATTTTGAGCCAAAAGGAAAAAAATAAGCTCCGTTTTTTGAGAAGACTGAGAAAGATGGCAGAAAAACACCCATTCGTGCACACACGCCCCTAGGACATAGTGTCATCAGTTTGCATATGGCAGAATTTTGGGATTAACATGGGAAAACTGTGTGCGTGTGTGCTGCAGACACACTCTGGGCTCATACAATGACAGAGAAACAAAAACAGGGCTTAAAATGGGAAGTATGTGTGATGGAAATGCACAGAGGGTGATGTATGTACTTTACTAAACCAACCCTAGGATCACTCATCACAATGGAATCTACAGATTACAGAGGAGACCGGGGCCAACAGGGGCTTTCCTTCCTCCCTCTGCTTCTTCCTCTCCAGTTCTCAAACAAGGACAGGATGCAGAAACTTTAGGATTAATGGGATTAATTGTGCTTAAATGTTTCCATAAACCTAATTTAAACAGGATAACAGGCTGGCTACAAAACTGCAGAAATATCAGTGGCGCTTCATGGAATTCTGGGAAAAGCAGGTTCTTGGATATCATTAATAGGATGTTTTATGGCTAGATTTTATGACAGAGATTAACGTAAAACTGCACCAAACCAAAGCTAAAAAAGTTTTATTTGCCATGAGAAAGTATAAAGAGGAGCCTGAAGTGTTGCTGGAGCTGTTTTAACAACAGTTCCTTACTTTAAGACTGTTGAGACAAAGGTCAGGTATGGATGGCAAAACAACAAATCCATTTATTGAGGTTGATGAATAAAAAGAACGTAAGGCAGTGAAATCAGTTACATGAAGACGTTTCTTTTGTCTTCGTCTTAGTGTCTGCTGGAGGAATGATGATCCATCTCACTGTGACATTCCTTCATCTTCATCGTTAGTTCGGTTGTCAATGGGTGATCTTCACCGTGGGTGAACTTTACGATTTCATAAGCCTGGAATAGGAGACATAAGCATAACTAGCTTTCTTCAATGTTAGTGCCAGAACAATCTTGTATGGTGATGTAATGAAACAGGATCAATGCTACAATCTATTCTATAAAGGAAACTGAAAGTAACTGTTTTCGTGACATTTTACTTAAAGATTAAGTACTTTAGAGATTATTGTAAAACTAACCGAAGATGTTTTTAATCCTGCCTGATCATCTCTTCTGTTACATGTCTCCACACGATCTTAGGTGCCTGACATGAAGGCAACTGGTCTTCATTTTTGGTTCGTAAAAGAAGTCCCGTTGCCTTCATTTCAAGGGCTTAAGACTAACATGACCTGGTACACAGACATGTCTCCAGACTTGTTCTATTAGCTAATAATAAAGTTTAAAATGTAAACAATGTCCTGGTTGATATTTAGTCCTTCAAACCTGTTTGAATGTGTCCAAAGCATCTTCGATGTTTTCCAGGTAATGCTGCAGCTTTCCAACTCTCATCAGCTGGATCCCATGGACTGGATGGGGATCGGGGTAGTACTGTCTTTAGGAAGAAAGAGAACATGTACATGTAATTAGATTTCACCACAACAAGTGAAAAGTTCCATTATTGTTTTCATTTCTTTCAGGGTGTTGTTCTTCTGGTATCATTTGCACTGTAATTTTCCTTTACATTTATTCTATCTATTCTATTTTTGCTTGAAAATGCTACATACTGCTCTTACGGGAGCAGTTAATGCTTCTTCTTATGCAAAAAATGGCTGCAATACTAAACAGAGAATTAGTATTCATAAAACCGCTCTGCCCCTGGATGTGGATGGCTGGCTGGGTTAAATCAACAGCAGAGTCCTGCGTAGGAAACCCTGAGGGACATGTTCACAAGCCCTCTGCCAGTTTATAGAAAACATGTACACTGGATGCACAAACTCACATGGCTCTTCCAATATCGGTACAAAAAGTAAATAATTAGTTCATCGCTGCCCAATCAGGATAAAGTTCACATTACGCCTGCTACATCCTAGGTTCATCAATCATCCCCAATTTCCTCTCTAGCATCTAAGCATTTCCAGGGAAGCTAACCAGTGTGGTGCCCACTCCTTGGTCATACTTTTTAAATATACACATTGAAACTGAAATGGAAGTCGGGAAACAATAGCATACACATTTGTATGCTATAATATCCCATGTAGACAAACTTGTGCAAGACCAGCTACTTAATTGTTTCACAAGTCACTTAAAAGAAATAAGTCACTACATAATGAGGTTAAATCAACTTCATTTATCAGCAGGGACACACATGATATAATATTAAGGGTTTACTTTAATTCATCAGTTTGATTTCTAAAGTCTGAGGCAATCCACTGACATTCACAGCATGGAACCAAACAGCAAGAGCCATAAACAAGATTAATAAAATCTGCTTTTCCTGTTAGTGTCTCAGTGCATGTGTAATGCATAAACAAGTAGGCATGAGCGAGAAAAAGAACAGCAAGGGGGAAAAAGTAGAATACTTAGAGTTTCTACAAGTGTGCAAAATGCTTGCCTCCATGTTTGTTTGAGTATACTTCCTTCAATACACAAGTGTGACTAAATATGTTTTTTTTGCACGCTTGTATGTCAAAGCTTATACTTATTTACTCTATTTGGCATTAACGATAAAAGCATTAAAAAACACTGATACTATAACATATATATGTCCAAATTTCAATCCGCTGCAAGGTAATGCATTAAAGTTGCACGTTACTATAATCTCATTCCATTTATCAGAGAGGGGTACACCCTAAGTGAGGACTCAAATGCATGATGCCGATGCAAATGCAGATGTTTGTAAGTAAGGTCTGATCACAGCTGATCAGTCAGACAGGACAAACAAAACAAGAGGAAGCTGCCAGACAAGCGAGAGGACACTGGAACACTCAGCGTGAGGTATGAAGATGATCTGGCACTGAAAGAGAGGGAGACACACAGTTGGAGGACAAAAAGGCAAAAACAGGGGGAAGGAGGAGGAAACAGGAGGACAAGTACAAAAGAAAATAAGAAAAAAGAGAAAGAACATAAGCATAACTCATGAGCTAGGATGGGAACTTGTGATGAGGGAGTGATGTGACATATTAGCTTACTAATCCGTACACTCAGATCATCGTCCTCCATCTCACCTTATCATCTTCTTCTGTCACACCAACCCTCTG
This sequence comes from Pelmatolapia mariae, assembly GCF_036321145.2. Lineage (NCBI taxonomy): Eukaryota > Metazoa > Chordata > Actinopteri > Cichliformes > Cichlidae > Pelmatolapia > Pelmatolapia mariae. The sequence goes on along the minus strand of NC_086227.1, from coordinate 27,030,374 downwards.
CATGTCCTCCTTCACTACATCCATGAACATCTTAAGTCTTCCTCTTCCTCCTGCTTGGTAGCTCCATCGTCAGTGTCCTCTGTCTCTCCATTCTGGTCACTCCCTACCTGCACTCTCTTCTTCCTCTTTGCTATCCACTGTTCACTTGTTTGGATGACTGACCCCACATATTTAAACTAATCTACCTTCACTACCTCTGCTCCATTCAGCTTCACTGTTACACCCGTTTCCCCTCACATTCACTTGTATTGTCTTCCTTCTATTGACTTTCATTCCTTTTCTGCCCACCTCTCCAGACTCTCTATCACTGATTTCATGTCCTCACCCTCACATAGTTCTCCACCCCTCCTAACTTCCCCAGGTAGTCCCACAGTTTCTCTCTTGGAACCCTACAAAGACACGGTGCAACTCCTTGTTACCTTCTCTGTAGATCTTTACCAGCACATATGTGTGCTGTTACACGGGAAATGCACAGTTTATTATACTGTTAACTAGAAATGACGGGACATCACATCTGAGGTCATGCAGTGTAATGCAAAGATAATTCAACAAAAAAGGTAAGACATTAAAGAGAGTAGATGGGTAATAACAAGTAATGTGCCATTCAAAACCCGATGTTGCTGCCTGCATAAAAATACACACAGCCAAGGAGACAAATTACCACCTTTCAGTCCTTCTGTCTCTAGAAGGGAACGTTCCAGTGACAGAAAACGACGCAGTTTGTGTATCAGCGGTGACAGATTCAGAACTGTCATCGAGCCAATCAATGATTTTGACATCAAGAGACTCCCACATCTCTCACAGAAGACACACACACAAACACACACACACACACAGCTCAGCAACTCTGGTGTACTTCAATGCAAAACTAATAAAATCCATCTAACAGCAGCAGCTGTTTTAAAATAAACACAGGGCATATTAAACATATTAAAAACACACTCTTTTGCATTCCACATGGACACTTTTAATGCAAGATCTGCATATAAGAAAATGTGCTGTCAAATTAATTAGAGGGATTTCTTCTTTTTCCTCTAAATGCATTTAATTATAATTCGTATCTGTGGAGCAAATGGATTTAGATGCACATATGCATAAAAATGGATAAGCTTGACTGCTTATTGATATGTGTGCATGACACTGACTGTAAATGTTTACAAATACATGTGTTACAGTGAAAGTTCACACACACACACACGCTGAACTGGGACATTGCTCATCCTATAAAGATAAATACACACTAGGGACTGTTAGGAAACAGCTTTGTTGTTGGCAAACACTGGAGTTCTCAAACACTCATTTACCCAGCTCTTCTTTCCCTTTATTCTCCTTTCTTTTCCATCCCCCTCCTCTAATCTCTCATTCCTTTTTCCTGCTTCACATCTCCTTCCTCTGCTTCTCCCCGTTTATATTTGTGCTTTTTACCCCGCTAGCTGCAGGGATTAAAGTTGCCAATGTTGTTCAGCTGTTTCCCGCCCTCTTCGGCTGCTCTCCATGCATTTCTCTTCTCCACTCTACCTCTGCAGCCCTCTTTAATCTTCCTTCTATTTATTTGTTCTGTCCTCCTTTCTCTTGATTACATATTTTAAAGAACTGTGCACCGATAAAGCTCGAGCCCTTCTCCATTTCCATTTCCTCCACTTCTCCGTCTCTGACAAACAAACAAAAAGAGCTGTGAGTAAACACATATACATGAATGCACACGTGCATCGGCATTAATGTATGAGCGTGCGCACACAAAGATAGGGTCGATACAAATCCACTTCACCCTGTTTGACCCGGCATATTTGCCAGTTTTCACTTCTCTCCAGAGTAAAGACACCAGAAGGGGATTCAATACGCGCTATAATAGAAACAGCACCTAATGTTAACAGGGCATTACTCTTTATTATTTTTTTATGGGCAGCAGTTTTCCACTCTTGTTTAACAATAAAATCTGTTCTGGTAATAAAGAGAAATCCAAAATTAATTTCCATGTAGTGGCCACAGCTGGAGTCATTTCAAACTCTATAGTTTCCTAATTTTTCACCACTTTTTAGCCACAATGCTAACAGCCCATTTGTTTGAACCTCAAAGCCAAACTAAACTATCAACTGACAAGCCAACCAATTAAAGAGGTGGCCCCTTATCCTCTGTTTAAAATTGAATTATTAAACAGAAAGTTCAAAGAATAAACCAACAAAATTAGTAGCCCATGAATAATAAGTTACAATATTGGCTTAATCACCAAGCCAGTGATTCTGACTTCCATGACATACAAACACACACATCAAGCCCACAATCCAATTATAATTCCTCTCATATAGAACCGCAAAGCAATTAGAGTAATTTAATTAATTTGCTGTCTCCTGATTTATCCCCTATTTTTTTTTCTCCTCGGAAGAGTAAATTGAAGAGAAATACGGTCTCGTCGTCATACGGAGCTAGTTACAAAGCTATAGCTCTTGGCTATGCGTACGAGAGGCAGTGAGAAGAAGAAATTAATAGTTGTGGAAAAGTGTAGCATTTCCAGGCAAATGCAGTGGAACTAATGAGGCACTTGTTTGGAACAAAAAGATCCACGGCCTGCTGTTTGTGAGAGGGAAACAAGGATTATCTTACTAAGTAGAAAACTGAAGGAGAAGGTCAGATTTGCTGCAAGTATTTAGCTTAATTGCGTTTTTGTTTTTTGTCAAATGCAACAGTAATTTCAGTTGCACATTTAAGGAAAATTACAACAACTATGCAAGACAAAGAACATTTAAATCACAGTTAGTCAGCCGTCTTTGCAGACAAATTCACCAATTAACTACTGCATCTAAAGAAGGTCTTTGCCCGAGTCTCGTAAGCTAGCAGACAACAGGACCACAGCGATCGATAACACTGACTTCTAACCTTTCTGGTTTGCTTAAAGCTAAGTGATGCCTGCACAGGATCCTTCGATCCAAGCTGCATAGCTACAAGCAGCCTTATCGAAAAAGTAAACAATCTGAGAAAAGTCTAAATTATCCACAGAAACACATTTCTTCAGTTACTTTAGTCACCTTGTAACTTTGCTTGGCCATTACCTACAGGTTAGGACGACTGACATCTTCTGATTGAATTAGGTATTTATAAAAGTAGCCTTTCATTAAATATTATATTAAACCAGTTTGTGGTTTTTAGACAAATCTATGCTGTCTGCTAGTCTCATTTGTCTGCAACATTTTAAAACAAACTTAAATTTCATACGCTGACAGCAGGACTCATAAAGACTGACACCGCGGGTGCACTTGGCTGGTCCATCAAGGCCACTGCTGATGCAGAAATCTTATGCAAGAGATTTGTCCCTGTAATACTGCTGAATGTTAATGCAAATACAGACAGAGAAAAAAGGTCTGGGCATTTAAAAATCAAAAACTGAATGATGTAAAAAAGGAAGTATCAAGCTGATGCTATTATTCCACATTTGTGCTGACCTGTAGGTCTGAGACGATTGTCAGTACTTGTGTTTAAGAAATGAAGAAACAACACTAAGCTACAAAATGTGTCCAGAGATGCTTTTTGCTTTACTTTATGCATAAAAAGTCATCAGAGCATCTACTGAAAGACAGATATCTGGATGCATTCGTGAACAGAATAATCTGGGTATGTGTGTGTGCATATCTATAGCAGTAAAATATGTGCGGTACAGAAGGGGTTCAATAGGCCTGGTGTGCACAGCCTGCAGCAGGTGAGCATTATTCGCAGGGAAAACCCTCTCCATATATCACAAACTGAATAGAGTAACTCTGAAAAGACCTGCAGTGGGAGAGTGCGAAAGAAAAAAGGAATACAGAATGAGGGGAAGGACAGGAGAAATGGAGTGATCGAGAACTCCTGCAGCTATCTTTCTTCCCTAGCATCTGAAGAGCCCAGAGGAAGATAGGAGATGAATATGGAGGATCCTCCTCCCACTCACTTCTCACTTTTTTCTCCTGAATTCCTTCCACTTTCTTTTTTTTCTTTCAACATTTTCACTCATCCGTGTCCATTTCATTCATTATACCTGTTTTTAACCCTTCCCCTCCTGTATGTTACCTTTACTCTTCTTTTCCTTGTGATCCCATCATTCATATTTTATTTCCATCATTTCTGCAGATCTTTTTTCCCTCCTCTTTCTTCTGTCAAGTTGTTGATCACCCTGCAGCCCCCGCACCCCACCCCTCATTTTTCATTTATTTCCTGATTATATCTTTTATACAGAGCCTAAAGCCCCCACAACCATCCCTCTCACTGGCTTTGTCTTTGATTCTTTGACACACGTTTTACAGCAGTTCTCTCCATCCCCTTGTACACATCGCCATCTCTTTCTTTCTGCTGCCCTGTGTCTGCTTATTTATTTATAGGCCGTTGCCGTTTCTCTCCTGTGGATATGTTGTTGCGGGAGCGTGTGTGTGTGAGCACAGCTATCCCAGTAGAGCGCTGCCCTTCACACAAGATCAATTAGTCTTTCTTTCTCTGCATCTCTCTCACACATACTGACACAAACACACACACACACACACACACACTTGCTGAAGTGCGTGGGTATAATGTTGAGTTTGTACAAACTGAACTGCAAAAAAAGAAGAGACAGAGAGTGAGGTTGGACAATCGAAGCGGGGAACTGATGATGCAATTTACTGTAAATTCAGACGTAGATTTAAAGATTTTTGGATTTGGAATTCAACTCTCTCTTTCCTTGTTCATTGCTTTTACTTGATTCACTTAAGGTTTTTACTCTTTTATTAATTAAAAATGCTGCACTTATTAGATAAACATATTTGAGGACTTAACAGTTAGCCTGTTGGTTTAGACATCACATTGCATTCCCAGATTTGAGGGTGATTACCTGCATATACAGAAATCTCAGTTTAGATTTAAATTTTTCTATGAATGGCATAAGCATTTTGCTCTGATCTTACAAATTATCTGTTTTAAGCACATTTGCCTGCATGCAAAGCTGAAAATAAAATTCATTTTCACAACAAAAGTTTAAGCTCACTTGAAAAATGGCAAAAAATCATATTTTGCATGTTTTCAACATGCAACAAGAAGAAACATTTTTTGAGCATGCAATTTACAATTTTACAGCTGATCAGAAGTTTAGGACCACACCGCCAAAGAAACCTGTAACACCCCCCCCACCCCCCGCAAAAGAAAAAAAAAAACTGAAATCAAAGTTCTGAACATTAACTCAGTAATGAGTACCGCCACCATTACTGTTGATCACTTCAAAAATTTGTTGTGCTTTGCTTGATGCAAGAGTTTCCACGAGGTGAATGGGAACATTTGTCCAAGTGGTGAAGAAGGCCGCACAAAGGGCATCTACTGTCTGGAACTGTTGTCCATTTTTGTAAACTTCCCTTGCCATCCATCCCCAAAGGTTCTCAATTGGATTTAGATCAGGGAAACACGCAGGATGATCCAAAGAGTGATGTTATTCTCCTGGAAGAAGTCCCTTGTCCTGCAGGTATTGTGTACTGTACCATTGTCCTGTTGAAAAACCTGCAGTCGTTACCACACAGACGAGGGCCCTCAGTCATGAAGGATGCTCTCTGCAACATCTGGACATAGCCAGCCACCGCTTGACGCCCCTGCACCTCCTGAAGCTCCATTGTTCCAAGGAAAAAGCACCCCAGACCATTATGCTGCCCCCTCCACCGTGGTGCATTGAAAACATCGTGCCAGTAACATTGGAAACCTTCAGGACCATCAAGCAGGGCTCTAGAGTGCGACCAATTTGGTCGCAAATGCGACCAAATTTTTCCGTGGTGCGACTAAAGAAAAACATTTGGTCGCACCGGTGCGACCAACTGTTACCAACACTTGATCGCACCTGTTTGGGTAACAAAAAAAAAATCTCTGCAACTCCGTGTGGTCAACAACAGACACACATTATGCCCCTATCGTGGACTAAACCAATCAGAGATAGTCAGGGGCGGGACCTCTCTGATTGGCCGTGGTCCAGTGGAAAGTGCAGGTAGAAGAGGGAGGTGAGTAGCTTTAATAAGGCGATATCAATTCATTAACGGATTCCACACAAAGACGTAAACACAGAGCGACCCGACGCATCAGAATCAGCTTTGTCTTTCTCGGCTTTCTCACCGGACGGCCCGCAGACGGACACGCTGTCGGAGCTTAGCGATTCTGATGCGTCGGGTCGCTCTGTGTTTACGTCTTTTTGCGCTGATTCTGAGCTGCAGGTTTTGTCTCTCCAACCAAAATTCGCCGAGCCAAAAAGAAGCAGCAAACTACGCTTCACATTTGATCAATGTCGTCATGAATTCCCTCTGACTTTTGCTGTTTTGCTTCCCCACGATAAAAATTACACTTCCTACACAGCTCCCTGTGTGTACTTCAAGAACAGTTTCCCGTCTCAAATCTGTTTTCTGGATTATTCATTCGCTTATTACCCACCAGTCTACCGTTGTTTACAGCGCTGTCTTTTTCTTTTTTCATGTAAATGACGTCCGACAAGAAAGCCTAATTTCTGCTGTTCAATACTGAAGAAATTTAAACTTCTTAAAATTATGCAAAATTGCAGAATATTGCAGAATATTTTTAAGGTTATCTGTTATAAAAAGCCAGACCAGGAAAATCTCCTTCATGTTTTTCTGTGTTTTATTCTCAGTTACTTTTACACAAAGGCATCTACTGTGATGTTCACAATTCTGATGAAGTCTCACAAGTGTCAGTACTGATAAATGATCAGAATTATAATATTTCTGACTGTCTGAGGCTAAATTGAATCGAATCAGGACTTTGAGAACCGGAATCGAATGGATTATAGAAATCAGTGATGATACCCAGCTCTAGTGAGCAGCCTAGGCCTGACAGAAGTGGATGTAGCTGTGGGTAATAAGAAAAGATGAAAAGAACTATTGATAACTTTTGTGTTAAGTTAAGGCCTGATCTGTCTGAAATTCATAGCCAGCTCTGACACAGTGCCATCAATCTTTGAATGCTGAAAAAGCAGCAGTGTATCCAGAAAACACACTTCATGCTGCAATAAATGCACTGCCCAAGTGTCCCCTCTCCCCACTGCCTTTCAGCAGCAGGCAGCAGCAAACAGGTCGTCAGGCCAAGATGATGATTAAGTTTAACATTTTCTACAATATTGACAAAGCACTTTAAGCACAAGATTGTTAGTTAATAATTTAGAAATGAATATTGTCTGTATGGACTTCCCCCCAAAGAAGGTGCACATGTAAAACTGCGGTGTTAAGCGAAGCGGTTGAAAAATTTGAGTGCGCCTAACTTTTGTGCCGGTACGCCTAACTTTTGTGCCGGTACGCCTAAATTTTTTAAGTTAGGCGTACCGGTGCGCCCATGTCAAAAAGTTAGTCTAGAGCCCTGTCAAGGTAAAATTTTTTCTCATCAGAGAATAAAACTTTCTTCCACCTTTCAATTTCCCATGTTTGGTGTTAATTGGTGCTCTCTTGCAAAGTCCAAACGGTCAGATCTGTGACATTCAAGGAGATGTTTCTTTGTTTCTGAAGCCCTTCAGTCTCAAATGCCGTCTGATGTTTATGGGGCTGCAGTCAGCACCAGTAACGGCCTTAATTTGGGTTGAGGATTGTCCAGTGTCTTGATGGACAGCCAATTGGATCCTCTGGCTCAGTGCTGGTGAAAGTTTTTTGGGGTCTTCCACTTGACATTTTTGTTCCATAAGCCTCTGGATCATTTAAGAAATTCCAAATGACTGTCTTACTGCGTCCCAGCTCAGCAGCGATGGCACGTTGCGAGAGACCCTGCTTATGCAGTTCAACAACCCGACCACGTTCAAAAAGGGAACGTTTTTTTTCCTTTTGCCATCAGAATGTCATGACAGTGTGACTACCTGACAGAAAATGACAATGAACACCCATTTTTGCACAGATTTGGCCTTTTAAAGGCATGTGGTCCTACACTTTTGATCAGGTGTTTCAGTTTAAGCGTTGTTTTCAATAAATTGCATGCTCAAATTTTTTTTTGTCTCACTCCCATTTCTTCTTGTTGCATGTTGAAGGCCTACTTGGAACCTTGTTAACCATGCAAAATATGATTTTTTTGCCATTTTTTAAGTGGTCTTAAACTTTTGATCGGGACTGTATCAAACCTATGTAGTCTTTCATTTTTGAATTAGCAACACAATGGAATAAAATGCGAAGATCAGAAAACCAGTAACTCAAGGGTTGTCATTGCGGTGATTTTCTTATGTTTTGAACATTTAATTATGATGGTAAAAAATATGCATTGATCTTCCTGCTGCAGTGATAAACTCAGACATTTCACTGTGATATGTTTTATTATACGAGCTTGCTAAATTGCTAACTAAATCTAATAATATTTAATCTCTGCTTCAAAAAAAAAAAAAAAAAGGAAATTCAGTGCAGAAAAACTAAGAAATAACACCAAAAAACATCCATTTTATGTTAACCTAACACACTATCATACCTGTTCATATATGATCAGCACAATGTTGTGAGACTCAGCTCAGGCCCTTGTCTGAAATCTCACATGCAGCACACAGCAGGAGTCCGCATCAGACACAGACTCCTGCAGGAAGATGCCAATTACCTGCCCTATTCTCACATGGCTGCACGGGCACAGAGATCATGCAGCGTTAGTAGCAGAGCTGGCAGGTTAAAGATAGGTTGATTTTCTTTGGACATTTGGGTTCTCTCATCCACCTCTTTGAGTATTATATTTATTCATTTTTAGTTAACATTTATTTCACCATGACATCAAAATTCTCTTTACAAGACAGACTAGCCTGATATTCAAATGCAACAAATACAACAGGAAGTGTTATGATAAAAAGAGAAAAGCAAAGCTGAAGATTTACTGGTCTGTGTACATTTCTACCCTCATCTATGGCTATGAGCTGTGGGTAGTGACTAAAAGAATAAGATGGCTAAGCCAAGCTGCAAAAATAAGTTTTCTCTGAAAGGTGTCTAGGTTCACTCATAAGGACAGAATGAGGAGCTCTGTGAGAGTCATTTGTGAGAGGGTCAGAGTAGAGCCACTACTCCTCATACTGAAAGGAACCACTTGAGGTGATTCAGACATCCGACTGCGATGCCTTCATGACGCCTCCCAAGTGAGGTGTTTCTGACATGTCCAACTGGGAAGGGGCCCCGGGGCAAATTTGAGACACGCTGCAGAGATTATGTCTCTCAGTTGGCTCGGGAACACTTCAGTGTCCCCCCCAGAAGAGTTGACGGAGGTGACTAAAGAGAGAGATCTGGGCCTTTCTACTTTCAGACCACTGCTGCCATGACCCAGACTCAGATAGGCTGCAGAAAATGGATGGATGGATGATAATATCTACTAAAGTCTAGGACTACATCAAGTAACTTAATCTTCCCTAATCCCTATGGTAGCAACTGAACACTCTCCGACTCGCTTTCTTAGTATTAAAAACAGTAAAGATTGATCTAAACTAAAATTAAACACAATCCAGAAGTTTTGAGATGACTATAAAAGGCATCAGGACGGTTAAATAAACCCAAATATCTGTACTAATTTATACTGGTAAGGTTATGCAATCCTCCCTCATCTCAGTGAACAGCACTTTGAATGCACTCAGACTTAATGCTTATCCTAAAACCAGGTCTGATAAACATCCTGAATCCAGGCACACATACACAAATATAGGAAAATGATTTCTTTCTTTCTTTCTTTACATCTGATGACATATTAGTCATTCGTGGGTGAAACACAGATAGTTTAGTTACCTTGACAGTGTACTTCCTGAGCCAAACAGAAACAGGCACACAGTGACTCACCTGTATGCTGGAAGTGTCGTCACCCCGTAACTCATAGCTTCCTCCCAGCGTCCCAGGTGAACTGAAGCATCTAAAGCCATGTCAGTAATTCTGAGCTTGTATAGATTTTCCTCAGGAACTTCACCACCAACGCTTGATAACAGATGCCTACAGCTCTCCAACAGCATTTCCCAATCTGGAAGGTGAATTAAGGAAAAGTAACATTTATCCTGCATCCCCGAAAATATGATTAAAGCTGCAGACTCCTCAGGGAAATCTTAAGGATTTATGAAAACAACATTGCATAAATTAGTTTACTTCTCTGCGCTGAATGATATAAACTATCTGATGTTTGTCTCTCTCCCTCCTTTGTGTTGTTTTATGATGAAAATGGTTACGCCAGCTTTATGGTGATGAAAGCACAGAATCTCAATCCACTTTTAATTAGACTCTTAATTACTCGGAGCTGCCAACCAACCAATGAAGCCACCATCATCATCATTTGTACATCAGTACATGAAGTTCTGATCTAATCTGATCAGCACCAAAGTAATCCGATCTTACTTACGACCTAACTTAAGACAGTCGAGTTACAGTATCATGTTTCAATAAGCAACTAAACTCACTTCAACTGTTGTCTCATTACTTGATGCTCGTCTTATCAGTTACATAAAATATGAACAGCAGACAATTACAAGACGTTCTCATAGAGATTCGGTGTCCACTGGCTTTAGAGGAACTTGACAAAGACAAAGGATACTGGACTCGGCTTTCAGCCCTTCCAGTCTTGGTAGAGCCTCCTTGAGCAGGCGCCATTTTCCTTCTTCGCCCGAGAGCATGAGTCCATCCTGAGCAAAGACATTAGGACGGAGGGACTACTTTAACATCCACACTGATGAGCAGAAATCTATGTCTAAAACAACCAAACAATTGACCTCCAAAACATAAAAATCAAGTTGGAGGAAAACTATTTTGATACTATAGCTGAGTTCAGCACACATTGCAGAAGTTAAGGGGACAGAATGGGTTAAGTTTATTAAAAACCCATTGTGTGATTCACAGCTAGTGACCTGTGACCTGTTCAGGCCAGGAAGGAAAAGGTTACAAGATTAAAGGGAATGAGAAAGAGAAATCTATCCTAAAATTTAGCTTTAAAATTATGAGTAAAATTTTGTAAAATGAAGCGTGCAATTTGTGTAAATCCTAACACATGCACAGAGAGAAAACAGCCACGCTGTGGTTTGATGTCAAGATTAAAGACAAGCAGAATGAAAGAGAAAGTGTGTGAGTGTTTCTGTCACTACTGTGTGCAGAACAAAGGTCGGTGGCAAAAAAATGAATCAATGCCATTGTTCCAGAGAGTCAACTGAGTGCTCCGTCTTAACTCGTCTCAAACAAACACAGAAGCATAAAAAGCGCTGTGCTAGAGTAAGAGCGAAGTGCCGTATAAAGCACAGAGAGAACAAAGCTAGAGGAAGTCGCAGCAGTGACAAAAAGATGATATGAGTGAGAGAAAAGAAAACAGACACATCGAAAGAAAGACAGCGCAGGAGGAAGATGGAGCAGATTAAGATGGATGGAAAAGAAAACTGCAGCCGCAAGACAAGATAATTTTTCTCATTTTTCAGTAGGTGGTCAGAGAGAGAGAGGGGATGTGACGAGGTGGAGCGTGACCGAGTGACAGAGGGGAAGACGAGGAGGAGAGCAGGAGATAACACAGGATGTGTGAGAGAGTGAAGGAGGGAGAAGGAGAGGAGGACAGGAAAGGGTACACCGAAACACGTTACGCACCGATACACTCTAACAGAAAGTGTGGGCGTGTGTGTGTGTGTCTGTGAAATAGAGAGAGACAGGCAGTAAGGATGTACGGTTGAAATTCCACAAATACTTTTTACAAAGTTAAAAACTATCAGAATAAGGTGCAAAATCATCATACACACACAAAGGTGTGTGAAAGAAAGTTTCTGCACTTTGAAAGTGGCTAACCATGTGCACACTATGGACTCAGTTATAATGATAAGAGGACAAAAGGATCAATACACACTTTTAACCAGTTTATTAGAGCTGTTCATATTGGAAAATGATATAGATGTTTCAAAATGATCTGTCATGAATGAAACAGTGACATTTCCACCACTGCATCCATCGCAGGCACTCACTCAACAAATATATTTTGCCCGTGTCGTTCTATACTCATCGTATAGTAAAAATATAATATTCGAGCTATGGCGACAGCGATATGTGCAAGTCTCAAATGTGACCCCTCACCAAAAAAGATCAGGTATGATTTGGAAGAGTTTGGAAATCTAGAGGGCTACCACCTTTATGATGATAGGTGATGAAACTTAGCTGCTTTGCTCTGATTGTTGGACATATTATTCATTACGTCTCTTTTTGTGAGGGGGGGGAAAACACCCAAATAAATAGCTGTAATCCTAATTAGAAGTGAATAAAAGCCACAATTTAATTTGTTTGCCTCTGACCTTGTCTCGCGAGTCACATCGCTGGCAGTGACAGGTAAAATGGTACTGCTCCTCCAGCTGCCTCTGCCGATCTTCAGTCAGTGACAACGTCTCGATGTAACTTATAGTTAGCTGGACACACAGAGAGAGAGAGAGCGGCTTAGTATGAGAAACAAACAGTTTGCTCAAATTTAATTTTCACTTTTACCTACAGCACTTAAATAAATTTGGTGCCATATTTTGAGGATCAGTGTTAAGCACATACCTATATTAGACATTTGGAAAACAGACTAAAAGGAAGAATGTGATACTGTAGAAGTAATGCGCGCGCGTGTGTGTGCGTGTGTTTGTGTGTCTTGTAGGACAGATGGCTTGGATTAATCTCATTATATATAGTCACAAGGGATGATGAAGTACGGAAAATTGGAGAAAACACTGCCAAGTTAGGAGCTGTGATCCGGCTTGTGTTGCTATGAAATTTCACTTGGCTACATCTTGTAATAATTCTTTAATAACATTTAATTCAGTGTACATCTATCAAATACTGGATAAGTATACAGTATTTGTTACTTGCATAATAAAATTCACTTCATGACAGATATAGTTCTTGGTTTCAGATTCTATATCGTTCAAAAGCCATACTGTGAGGTTATTTTCTTCATCATACCTCATCTTCAGGGTCGATATCCCGAACAGCTCTGAGCTCCAGTTTCGTCCCCTCAAACACCATCACGCAGTTTGGCCGGCAGTCGTGGTTTAACAGAGATAAACTGAAAGACGGCAAACAGAGAGCGGGAGGAGAATGAATTGAGGGAAAAGTGAAAGAGAGAAAAGAGATGGACAAAAAGTTGGAGGAAGCCTGAGGGATGTGTGATAAAATGTTTAACTTGCAAATAAACTCTAACAAAGTTTGTATGTGTTTGTGTCGCCCTCCTTAAACGATGACTGGCAGCCCTTTCTCCTAAATACACGTACACCGAGAGGAAACAGCATGTGATAAAGGATGAGAAACTGTTTACTTGTGGTGTTTGGAAAATATAAGAAGTGACTCATTCCTGCTGAGCCACCAGCTGCTACATGTCCAACTGTTTTGGGGTTTCAGTCAGTCCGGTGCTGACTGTAATGCTACTTTGTGGCAGCATAATGATGAGAGAAAAACACACGCTGGGTGACATTTCTCCCTAAAGATAAAAAGATTCCGACTCCAAGGTGCTGTTAGGGGCTTAAAAATCATCTGGCAATATTACCTTTAATTCTGCGCATTTAAGACGGAGCTCTCAAACAGAACACTCACGCAAGCAAAAAGTTATACGCACACACACATATGCACACACAAAATTCCCTGCACAGTGTGACAAAATGAGTAGTCTGCTTCTGTCATAACAAATGTCACTCTTTATTTCTTTCTGTTGGTCTATCTGCCTCTCAGACAGGCGCACAATAAATCAGGAAACGATGGGTACTCCACTTCTGTCACAACAAAGGCTTTTATCTCATTTCCCAATTTTATTACCGACACAAATCAACTTCCTGCTCATTCACTCCCAAATTTATTTTGACAGCATCTTGATGGAGACACTGATACCACATATAAGTGGTTTTATTTATAGTTTTTATTTACAGTATAAGTGTTTTTTTTCTTTAAAATTAACCAGTATCCACAAACAAGCTTCTTTAGGAACTGTAGGAACATTAGGTGCAATCTAATGGAGACAACCATGAGTAGAAAGGGCCTAAAATCCTTTGCAGACTTATATGTAGATGGACAATTTGCAAGTTTCTCTCAAATATCCACCAAATGTGGCATTGCTGCTGCTCAGGTTTTTCGTTTCTTACAGGTCAGACACTACGTGCAGACTATGACGGCACAATTCCCCCAAATATCTCCACACAATCCAGTAGACGATTTTTTAATGGTCAACCCAACCTCAAGGGGCATAATATCAGCCTTGTACAATTTAATTTACAATTTACAATGCTCTTCAGTAGCTGCTATCAAATCTAAATGGGAACAGGACCTTACCTTTCATATTACGGATGAACTGTGGGACTCTATCCTTGGTCAGGTTCACAATATATCAATGCGTGCTCGACATACACTTATCCAATTTACGATAGTTCATCGGGGGCATTGGTCCAGGGACAGGCTGGCGCACATATACCCAGGGGTGGACCCAGCTTGTAGAATGTGTGGGGGTGCTCCTGGTACATTGCTTCATATGTACTGGTCCTGTCCTTCGTTGACCACCTTTTGGAAATCTGTTTTCCATACAATGTCTGAAGTCCTGCAGCATCAAATTGAACCAGAGCCACTCTGTGCTATGTTTGGTGTGGTCCAGAATCTGAATCTGTCCAACTCTAGACTTAGAGCATTAAACTTTTCATTACTGCTGGCCAGGCGAGCTATTTTGCTTACGTGGAAAGACTCTTCTCCCCCCTCACACGCACAATGGCTAAGATATAATGTCCTGTATGGATTTAGAAAAAATTAGATATACAGTTCGTGGGACAAAAAACTAATTTTATAAACTGCGGTCCCACAACTACTGTTACTGAGTAGTCCAAGGATCATCCCCACTTTTCTTTTTTTTCCTTTTCCTTTTTTTTATTATTTTCTTTTAATGAGTCTGTTTGTTCAGTTGACTGATGTTTTTTTTGTTTTGTTTTTTTGTTGTTCTTGTTTTTGTTGGTTTTTTTATTTAGTTTTTTTGTTTTGGTTTTTCTGTGTGTGTTTGGTTTAGTTGGGCAGCAGGCTCCCAGTTATTTGTTGTTTAATGGTCAGGGTGGGAACAAGAATGTGAAAATTTTGAAAAATTTTGAAGCACTTTGTATTATACATTGCATTGAAACCTTTGTCTAATAAAAAGACTTTTGAAAGAAAGAAAGACAACCATGAGAAGTGAGATGTTTAAATTATGGATGTACTAGATAAAAGTAAAAATATTCTTGGCAGATTATTGGCTGAATTGCCTACAAAGTGTCACATAAGATTGTTGTACCGAAAATTCCCTGTAGCAAAACTTTATTAGCTAGTAGATCCTCGTAGTACGCTGACTGTTCCTGTCCAATTGTGGTCTTCAAAAGGTTAAAGAACTTGAAGCATGGAAAGATGGATTCTCTCAGGATTGTAATCTTGCACATCTCAAGGGAATCCAACTGCCTTGCAAGCTGAACTAATTAACTGAAAGACCTGATGTGCATCGTTCTCATGCTGAGCATGTAACTGTGTGTGTTGATATTGTGCTTTTTAAAGAAGTACTTGACGACCTCTGTGACCCATAAAAAGACATTTAATGTCACTGCACACATGGCCGTGAAAAATACTGAAGAGGCTTGTCTGTTTTTATGACCCCTTCCATTACCGCTGCACTCGTTTATCATATTCAGCAAAACAATAGGTCCAACAGATAAAGTGTGCGCGTGTGTGTGCATGTGTTCAGTCTTTGTAAAAGTAACCCCCTGGCTTTGTTCTACAGTGAAGAAGTTGCAGGTTGAATATCAACTAGGAATCAAGCGCTCCAAACGATGCTTTTATCTGATAGAAGGAGGCTCATTAGCATACTAATTAGATTAATTAACTAAACCACATCTCACATTAACAGTATCGGCTCACACTAACTGAGACTAAGTGTTGCAGTAGCAGGGCGGAGAGCGAAATATTGTGTGAGATTGCAGATAGTAAAGGACTATTATCCTTAATTATAACTGGTATTAAATTATGGAAAAAGCTTAGATATGTCATCTCTTTGTTTCTATTGTGAGCATCTTTATTTCACAATTGATTCTTTTCTCAGCTTCGAGGTGGTTCACTGCTGTACTAACACAGGAGCATTAAACGCTAAACCCAAAATGTATATACCTTTTTAGTTAGACTTGAACCAGAATCTGTGGGGTTGGGAATCGAGAATCGGTTCCCAGTAGTTCAGTTACTTGGAAATGTTAGTCTGCTTGCCTACTGATTCTGCTTTTCGGTTCCATTTGCGCTTGTGCTACAATCAGCTTATTTCAGTCTGTGTACTGGAGGAGGAATGCAATGGTAAACTGGAAAGAAACAACTAGATTATGCTGCTAAATGAACTTTGGCTTTTTGCAAACATCTACACCGACTGCCAGCCAAGAAGAGTGATGTTAAAGCTGAGTGTGAATGAATGCCGACCACAAGTCCAGCAGCCAGACATTGAATGTAAACAGGTAACAAACAGATGAGCAGTCAGGCTGTTGTTTCCATGACTGCAAACAGCTTCCACAGTTTACCTGCTCATCTCTCTAAAGTAGCATCACTGCGGCTTTCATTGCTTTGAAATCTCTTTTGTGCCGGTTATTTCTGCATTGTGTTCATACCCAAATACCAAGAGAAAGATTGTATGTGTGTCTCTTTATGATACAGATTTGTGTTGGTGTGTGGGACTGTAGCCTCAGTTTATATTGTTAACTGGGAATTATGAGAGAGTGTGTTACAAGTCATTTTACGGAGAAACTAGAATATAATGTAACGAATAATGTAACAAATTACTTCTCTTTGGAGTAATTGAGTAACATACTGCTTTACTTTTCTGTAATACGCAGAAAAGTGTTCTGCGTATTACAGGTAATAATTACTTTTTTTGAGTAATGACCCAAACACTGATCACAACAAAAAGGGGAAATAATCAATCATCAATAATGGAATCAGAATTGCTAAACCCCTAATCACCTGCTTTAAATACACTTGCTTTATAAAGAAGTTGTTTTTTGCTATGATTCATTCGAGAACATTGACTGGGGTGAGGATTAAAGCGATCTAGCAATAGAGAAGTTGTATTGGCTGAAGCCTACCTGGCTACCATTGGGCGAGAGGCAGGGTAGAGGCCTGGAGAGGTCACCAATCTGACACAGGGCCACCATCAATCCATGTAACCAAGCGGAAACTGATGTCATCCCATAGAGGCTGAGAAAATTTCATTTACTTTTTGATTTCCAACACAGTCAAGTGACTCCATTTTCTAATAAGTGTGCCCCTCATAAACATCTCTCAGGTCTGTATGTTATACTGTTAAGTTATTTCTTTTCCCCGCTTTTGTTGCACTGCACCCCTGGGAGGATTTCCCTGCATCCACACGGGGGTTAAAACGAGGTAATATAAAATGTATGGTTGAGGAGGATTACAACACGTAATCTGTGCTATCAATTCAACTCTGAATCATTTTGCTTTTGATAGAGCGCTCTGAGGATTTCACATCATGTTGTCAATAGGCCAATTAGCAGTGAAAGGGGGTTATGGTACGGATGAGTGCAGCTGAGAGGAGGACAAGAAAGTCAGCTAATGAGAAAAAGAGTTTTTGAAATATAACAGAGACAGAAAATGAGCAGAAAGCGGTGAGATGAACGGAGGTGTAGTCTCACCACAGTAATCCCCCTCTCTTCGGCAAACCCATGGTTGCTAGGCAACCCAAAATATGAATAGGCAGGGGGACCATTCTGAGAACGGGCCCATTATTTATGGATGAGTTACAACACAAATCGCACATAGACCCACGTGGTTTGGCTGAGCTTTGGTAATGCCACTGCGACCATCTGACATCTCAGCACGAACCAGATAAACTGGCAGGGATACCTGTGGTGTGTGTGCGTGTGTGGGTGTGTGTCTGTGTGTGTGACAACACTAACGACATGTACAACACCAGGCCAAATCCCACCCCATTCACCCGGGATTCAATACATGGATTACAGTGCATACAGTACTGCACTGCTGTGTGTGTCTCAGTGTGTATTCGTGTGTATTTTATGAGGACCATTTCAAGTTTTGGACCATCTGAGTGAGGGCATTGTGACCCATGCTCAGATCCCTAAATCAGGTCAAGGGGTTTATCAACACTTATGCACATGTGTGTAACCTGTGAGGTCTGTGTACACAGTTACAGTATTTCCACTACGATAGGAAGACATATCAGAATGAATGTGAATAAAACTGAGTTCTATGTACTGAAAAAAACCAGAGGTGGGTTGAACAGTGTTTGAACAAACATGTATGTGATTAGTGTGAGGCAGATATTCAAAATCTACACAATACCAGAGGTTTGAAGAGCAACCAGGGTTACCTTTCCTGAGCTATAGAGCCTAACTGTGACAGGAAGATTTTTAGTCTTTCGGTGAGTCTCTGCAGTGATAAGAAAAGGCAAAAATATGCCAGTGCAAGGCTGTATACGGCCTTCATTCCCCTTTCTAGGACAGCAGAGAGAGTGAATAATATTTTGTTAACTGCTCTACTAAAAATGGACGTACTTACACGCTTTATGACTGGTTAATGCTACAGTCACACAGCGAAATCTACTCAAACTACAGAAATTCACACTAATTACTTACATTGCACGAATAATGTGCCCCCTATTCTACACAACAAACACATTATCAATCCCACATCAGTTGGGAGTCAAACCTTGCATTTCTCTATGAATTCCAGCTTTCCTTTTCCGTCTGTCTTCCACTAAAAGCATTATAATATATACTGTCAACATTCATTTTCAGGTTTTTGCCTTATAGCAAAAATTGACTCCCTTGATTCCCCCCTTTTTCCTCCTACTTCAAAGAACTGTCAGGAAAACATCGAGAAGCGCAGGCAGGGCTTTAAAAGCGAGCAGGTACGAGGATGGGTGGGGTTGGTTAGGGCGCAGTGATCGGGCAGGTAAGTCTACGCAGCTTTTAAATTTTGTGGCTTTTTTATAAGTAAGAGTGCCATCTAACAAAGATTACGAGCAAGATTGAAATTAATGATGCTTTTTAGATGTGTATGCTCTCCACACTGCCCTTTGTTACCTTGGATACAGGCCAACTCCAATCTCCTGCAGCTCCCCATCACTGATGGTGAAGCAATTACACGTCACCTAAAGGAGAGGGTAAAGATGTGGAGACAAAAGAGTGAGTGATTATTTGTTAAATTGCTTCAGGAAATGAACAATACCTTTCATCGTATGTTCTGAACACCTCTACATAGCTTTGACACCTGCAAAACTCCAGCGGCACTGAAACATGATATGCTATGAGATTTTGTAAAATTACCGCCTGGTTATTTCTGAGCCAGTTTTTTTTTAATGAAAAATAAAATAGTTTTGAAATAACAAGACATGCTTAGAGAGAAACAGTTAGAAAAATGTTGATCTGTACATAATATTTAGTGTAGCGAATGAAATAATTTTGTTTCCCCACATGTCTGTGACAAAAAAATGCAATTATAATAAAAATAATAACAGTTACTTCTGTCAGTAAATACAATTAAACCTATGTGCTACTAGGAAATCAGAGGAAAATATATTGGCTGTACTGTAAATACAGTTTTACTGACAACACAGCTAACTGTAAACACCGCTGAGACAAGGTGGTTATTAGTACTGACGTTATTTTTTTTAATGAGAACTTTTCTACCAACAATAGTAGTGATACACTTTTTTCCCACGAAAGCAACACGACTCTATGGTGGCAATGTTAAATTGTTGATTATTAACAATTTTAGAAATTCTGACAAAGATATGATCAAAAAAGTGATCATAAAGTTCTACAGCTGAGCTCACTCCCTGGTCATGGCCACTTTCTTGTGTACGTTAAACTTCAGGATCACAGCTATGTCAAACTGACCCAAATTTCATGTCAAGTATCATCACTGGTGATGAGACGTAGATCTTCAGCTACAACTCAGATGACTCTTATTTTTCAGTGGAAGAACCTGGAGTGTGCAACCTCCAAGATGATCCATCAAGTCAATAGCTCGCGCTCTATTTTTTTGACATTTATGGGATTGTGCACGGTGAAGTCGACTCCAGGGTTGGACTGTCAGCAGATTCTGCCGTGATGACCTGAGCTATGCCATATTTCATTGCTCCGTCATACACTCTCACAACACATTGCACAGGAACTTCTGGCGACACCAACAAAATCCTCACTTAGCACCAGCGCTACTCACTGTATTTGGTTACCTGTGACTTCGTCCTCTTTCCAAATACAACATTCAACATGAAAGGTCATCATATTGACATAGCAAACAGATACACATTTGCAGGAGGTCAGAATGATCGTTGCAAACTGTGATAAAACCTTAGCAGAAGGACTAGAAGTGGTACAGTGTCTCACAAAGAGACAACTTTGAAGGAGACAGTGGGGCTCTCTCTGGGTAATCCAGTCCAAAGATATGGATGTTAGGCTAACTGGTGATTCTAAATCGACCACAGATCTTAACGTGAGGGTGAATGGTTTGTCTCTTTGTGTTAGCCCTGTGACAGACCTATCCAGGATGTACTTTCCCACTTCCCCTATGATGACTGAGACAGGCTCCAGCCCCCTGTTACCCCAACTGGATAAAAGGTTAAGTAAATGTATGCATGGAAGGCTTTTGCATTTATGAGACAAATTATTTTGCATATGACCTGCAAATCTCATGTTTTCAGCCCCAGTTATACTTTGTATCTGAAATGCAAAACTTAACATAAGAAACATATAATTATGTTACGATGGTCATTTTGAGCTTGGTAATATGTGGATGGTAGCATGTAAGTGGAGGAATTTTTTTTTCTCCATAAAAAAAACACTTTTTGACCAGTTTAAGTTGGATTTAATTAATCAATTATAATTTTTTGGGTTTGTTAATGGCCTTTACAGAAACCCCCCACTTTTGACAACTAAGGTAACACTGACTTAACCTTCTAAGACCCAAACTCTTTCATGACATGCATTTTTAATTTCTCTTTGCCAATTGGGACTGATTGGCACCTGATGAATGTAAAAACAAAGAATTACCAGATTTCTTTTCTACCTGATTTTTGTTTCTGAGAAAAATGAGATCCACATATGAGGACATACGTTTTAAATTTTGGTAGAACAGTGTCAGTATAATTTCCTCGTAAGTGGATATCAGGCCCTTGTAGAGTCAAATTTAGTATTTTGGTCTAGACAATCCAAAATGTGATGTCCACATATGTTGACGCCAGGTCCTAGGAGGTTAAATATGTGTGTGTTTATATGCAGAATCACCCCCCCTAAGGCCCATTTTGAAAGGCATAAGAAACCCTTTTTATACCTGCTATTATTCTGGGCTTTGTTTTCTTCCAGGAAATCATAATGTCTGATTCAGCCACTAATATCTTCTGTGGGGTGATGTTTATGCTGGTGTAGTGTCCACTGCTGGTATACCATATTATTCCACACCTGGCATACTGTTGGGTATATATACTGGTTTCAGACGCACAAAAAAAAAATCTCTGCACACTAAATATTACTTTAGTATGGAATTTTGGACAGCTCAGGATATGCTTTAGCACTTGTGTATATAAACCTCTCACAATGCACTGGGGTGGTCTGCATGGTATAAAGGACGTATGTCAGAACAAATGAATTAACAGGCCAAGGCTTTCAGGCGACAGAGGAGAAATTTCAAACTAGGGAGAGGGATGGTTTGTTTCTTACAGCTAGCAGAGTTGGCGCAGACATGGTTTGAATAATAACATGCCTGAAGAAGTTGTTTAAAAGAGAAAGACACAGTTGATGAGGGAGAAAACACCAATAAACACTCTAAAACAAAAGAAGTTAGCAACAAACTGAAAGCTAAAAAACAGAAAATCAGCACAGCTGTCTTTGATGTGTCAATTACTGAGCCGGTGCTGGTAAACAAGTGTGTTTGTGCATGTGTTGGTGGTCGTGGTGCATTTGTGTGAGTTAGGTTTGTTTCTCTACTCTGTGCACAAAGCAGATAAATAAGTCTAACATTGGTAATATTAGGACTAGGAAAAATTAAAGGGAAGTAGAGATGTGCAGGGAGGGAGGGTGAAATTTAAAGTGAGCCCCAGACAGATGGTTCCCATCCTACTGATATTCAAACCAGTCAACACGTCAAATTGATTCGATTTGAATCTGCAGTTGTAATAAACACCATTAGAGTCAGGCCTCATGGGAAATGATGGTTTTTACTCAATGGATTCACCACAAAATGAAAAATCCTGCTCTAAATCTTCCTCCCTCACTCCTCTCTTTCACACACACACAAAACACACAAATTGTTCTTTCATCATCTCACACACAGTATTGTTATTTGCAGACATTTATCATCTGTACTGTAAAGCACAGAGTGCAGATGCATCTTACAGCAGAGCCACATGTTCTGTATGAATTCCAATACATCAAGAGAGAACAACAGTTACATACTTTCATTAGAGTTTCGTTTAATGAATTAAACAGCACGCACATAAGAAAATAATAGTCCTACTTGGCTTTGATTTTTTTGTTGTTATTCACAATAGTTGGCAAATGCATGTGTGGAAAATAGTGTAATATGTAATGCTTTTTGCTAAACAATGGTGTTTATGTGTGTAACCAAAAAAGCCCATTATTCCAAACACACACACATACCCCATTCATAAAATAAACCACCAGGACAGCAACTAAGACTCTGGTTATTGATGAAGTTATTTTTCTCATTATTCCTCTAGTCTATGACATATCATATCATGTTATCCAGTAAAAAAACACCCAAACCCCAAAATCACATAAACACAGCGCATTTTATCCAAAATCCAAGGATATTCAGTTTACAGTGATGTAAACAGAGCAACAAAGTTTCCTGTTTGTGGAGCTGGAACTATACAGTGTTTGTCATTTTTGCTAGAAAAACTTCCAAACACCATTCCCTTAGAACTCATTCAGAAACTAACAATTTCATATCCGTTCACACGAGGCTCAGAGCTTTATCTGGGTTTGACTATCATTTAATGTCAATGCAAAAGAAGAAAAAACATGTTTTTAATTTTGACATAAAATAAAAAAAAAGACCATTTCACCATTTTAGATCAAACTGGTATTATGGCTCAGTCACACTAGAATAAAAATAGGAGAGCAACCTCTTTGTGACTAGGAAAAATTGGTGGTTGCCTGGTGAAACTTTTTTCCTTTTTGGCAACTATCTGCAAGCAGTTGTGAAACCAGGTTGTCCAAAGGTTGAGTGTACAACACCTTCAACCTCTGGTTTAGCACTTTCAATCGCAAGTGGTAGGTGACCTGACCTCAAGTGATCGCTGTCAAATTGATTGGAATCAGTGGCAGACTGGGGAAGGTTTGCAAACCTGATTTTGAAGTTAAACAGTCATTGTGCAGCAACTATGTCACTATTTGAGGAGCACTTTCTGAATTTGTGTTTGACTTTCTGGAAGCATTCTGAATGTAAAAACGTCATGGGAATTTTTGTATGTAGACAGCTACAGATTTGCTATTTTCACTGAGTTATCACATTTAGTTGCAGTATTATCATAAACAGATTGCATGCAATTGCCAGCTTCACCCCATTAAGTCAAAACCTTAAAGCAGACTCTATCTTGGTGCAGTTTTATCTTGATGCACCAAAGGATGCACCACTCTGAAAATGGAAACCGACTGTGAGTGTTAACAGACCTTGGTCCCTGTTTTCAAAGCAACCATGTCAAAGGCAACATCATAATTTTGGTTGTGCTGTGGTCTACAACCACAGTTTTCTTGAGTGTGACAGTAGCATTAAACAGATCACATACGTAAACCTATGAGTAAGAGAGGGTAAAAGCAAATGTAATTAAGTGTCATCCTGTCTTCTAACAGAAAGAGGGTATTTGAGTACCTTGCCGTTTTCACCTTATTAGGAAAAGGCAACATCGGTTACTGACAACAGAGATAGAGGGAAGAACATTTAAACAAACAGTAGTAGGGCACTGAGCTGGGCATAAATCTTTCTCTGTCTTACACTCACCATCTCCCTCCCTGGGGGAAACAATCAATCTTGGAGAAAAGCCACATCTGCAGCAGCGGCTATTGGACATCTTTTGCATCCCAAACAGCAACACGTACACACAAGCTTAAGAATCAAGTCCTGCCTTTTCCAAAAATCGACCTCCTCTGATTCTCAGACTCTCCACCTCTTTCCTTGTTCTCTTACTCTTCTACAGATGCAGAAGCTCTTATCAGAAGGCTTAGAAAGAGATCTGAGTCAGGACACTGAAACATTTAATCTAACTGTCACTATAACGTGTTCTTTAGTCTCAACAAACAGTTCTTCAGTCTGAAATGTGAAACGCTGCGGGAACTCTGCTACCTCTGAAATATAAAGATTTAGATCTTGTAAAATGTATTTGCTTGTTTTAATTGTATAGCGTTGAAATTAATCATTTAACTGATACGCCACTAGCGGAAAATCATCCCAAAACTCGTAGCATCTTTACAAATCTCAGCATTTACAGACTTTTCTGAATATCTGCTTTGAAGTTCATTTGGCAAATTAAATATATCATCTTGAGCTGTGAGAGAGTGGGTGAGGTACAGAGCTGGAGACTGACATAAGTATCGATCTGGTGTCAGCAGTGACACTGTGGAAGTCTGTTGCAGTGGAGAGAGCACTGAGTGAGAAGACAAAGCTGGTGATTTACCGGTCGATCTGCATTCCTACAATCGCCTATTGCCGTGAGCTGAGCTGTGTGGCTGAAAGAATGAGATCCTGCAGGTAAGCTGTGGAAATGAGCTTCTTTTAAAGGGTGTTTAGGCTCAGCCTTTCAGATGGGATGGGGAGCTCAGTCATTTGGGAGGTGCTCACAGTAAAACCACAGCTCCTTAGTGTGGAAAGGAGCCAATTCAGGTGGTTCAAGAACCTGTCTAGAATCTCTCTTAGATGTCTTTCAAGCATGATGCTTCAGACATATCCTAACAGTACAAAAACTCAAAGCAGAGCAGGACACAGTGGACTGTCTCTCCTGACTGGTCGGACACATCAGTACCACCCTGGAAGGAGGCGATGGACGAGGAGAGGGAGGATGCAGCTCTGTTTAGACTGCTACTGCCTGGACCTGGTTCAGTGGTACATGAGGATCCATGGAACCTCTTTGCTCTCTTATATGACACCTTAAAGTGTCATGGTCACAGGACTTTCTGTGTATTTGAGTTTCAATTACCAGGTTTATATATGTGAGCTTGAACTCTGTTTTTATTACTATATTTGAGTTTGAAGTTTGAGTTTTGTTTTGTTGCATTTCTGTTTTGGTTACTTTTTCCCTAGCAGAAAAACCTGTTTATGTTTAGTTCACTGACTCCTTTATTTTAGCTTTCCCTTTATTACTATTTTAGTGATGATTTTCAGTTTTGCAATTCCATGTTTAGGTTATTATTTAGATTTCTGTTAGCTGTAGCGTTTACTTCCCTCAGTGTTTCTCTCTTCTATCCTCCATCTCTCTCATTTCTGGATTAATGTCCTGTGTGCCCTATGTTCTGTAGTCTGACATCTTGTTAAGCCTTAATATTCATGTCTGTAATACTTTTAGTTTTACTTTGAAGGATGCACGGTATGGATTTTAGTTACTTCATGTGTTATGATTATCCTGTCTGTCTTCATTTATATAAACAAATGCTTTTTGTCTTTTTGTGTCATCAGTGAACATACCCGTTACTTTCCCATGAATGTTTTCTGTGTGCAGCCCTGCATTAGTCCTAGTCCCTGAGGATTCTGGATGCTGTGTTTTTTCCCCTCATTCCTTGGACTTTGTATCAACAATAAAGCTCACTTCAGCTCAGCTTCAGCTCCCTGCCCCCTGCATCCTGCATTTAGGTCTTCACTTCAACACAGTAATCCATCACTGTGTAACATAAGGACTAACCAGTAATAATAACACAAAATTAAATTCTATTTTAATAATTATTTCTAGCTTCTTTTTTTTAACTTCCTAGAGGAAATATTATTAGCTTTAGAGATGTTATTCATATGCAAAGGAACAGCAGGTACTGTGACTACACGGCTATGCATACACACTGTCCATCAGTAACCATGGTGATGATTGTATCACTCTGAGAGATGGTGAGGGACTCCCACAATTTACCTGCTTATTTATGTCCTTACTGATAATAATGAGACCCATTTACAGCTGTGAGTGAGTGCGGGTTGATATGAGTTGACATTGTGGTCCAGTGTATGTGAGGAGGACCCAGTTCGGGGAAGATGAAACACTGAGAGATGTTACAGTGTCTACAGGGCTACTTTCTATCTGAAGCAAATGAATTGTATTTCCGAAAATGAATTAAAAGGAGCTCTTAATAGGGATTAGAGGCCTGGTAGGATTCAGATATTGGCATACCCACTGTGGAGAATTACACAATTACCAAAGCATAGATTTTGCCCGGAGGCGTTTTCTTCCAAATTAAAGTTGGTTACTTTTGTTTAATATCTTTTAGGGAATTGTCTCTCTGTGTCTGTGGCAAAAGGGTGCAGAAAATCTCAATCTGCATCCATTTATTTGTTTGACCCTTTATTTTTCTTACTGTCGAAACATTTCTGTTGATTAGTTTTGGATCATGAAACCTGGAGAAATTATAAATGTGAGAAAGAAACAGAAGCGTAGACAGATGAGTGTGGAAGAAGGGTGTGGTTAGTGATGTGGAAAATAGAAAATAAGATCAAAGATGTCACAGTCTGCGTGTGTGCACAAATTCTAGATTCCATATTTTAGGAGCCTACCAGTAAGGTCATGAATAGAGCTTGCAAAGACACACATATTCAGAGATAAGTAATTACTCCACTGAAGTAAAGTTAATTTGCATCTATTTCCCAGTGACTATTCTTTTAGTCAGATCACACATGCAATTCACAAATCCATTCAACTCTTTTAAGATATAAAATAATTTTTTTCAGTCAAAGTCTTAACTTTCAGATGAATCTGGTTCTATAACTAAACCTCAAAATATTAAAAACCTTTCAAAGGTAAAACCCAAGAATGTCATCACTGGCCCAGCACATGCAACCTTTTGAGATATAAAGACTAACCTGTACACCTACTGTAAATTACAGTCAGCTGCAGGACGCCACTTTGAATTTCTGTGCAACATTAAGTATTCAGGCAGGAGGGGCAGATCAAAATGATTCCAGTGACATTTTGGAAACGTATACGGATAGCACATCTCTAAGTGGATGGGTGGGGGAGGCTGGGATGGTGGAGAGTGGGCGGTCCTGTCATTTCACATCGAGGCATTGCATTGGTTTGCTTTCTCCTGTCATGTCGCCTCAAAAAACTTGTGACTGGGTGGTTTATGTCTCTAATGTCATTGGAATCGGTTCAATTACTGTCACTCTGGGGACAACTACAAAGGCCATCAGACCCAATCAAAGGCCGTATCTGAGTGCCTCCTGTGCATTTGTGTGTGTGTGTGTGTGTGTGTGTGTGTGTGTGTGTGTGTGTGTGTGTGTGTGTGTGTGTGTGTGTACGGACTATCGATGCTTTGATAAAGTATTTATGACCTAATCATTGCTCTTTCATCTCTCAATAGACAGGCAGACAAACTCGGTGGAAATATGAGGGGGGAGAAACAGCGCTACACATCTTTTTCCTCATTGTGACACTGTTGCATGCACGTAGAGAAACAGTCAAATGTCTGGGCACATCCGCACGTTTAGTGGTTTTACCGCACTGAAAATTGAAATTATGAAATAATAAACTTTAATTTTTTAAATGAAATTAAAAAATTCTTTAAAGTAGCCAGCGTTTGCACAAACTCATTGTATTGCCTAAACAATCCAAATTTTCTCAACCCAAGCAGTTCGGTTTTTCAACTAATAACCTTCAGAAGTGGCTTCTCTGCAGCAATTTAGCCATGAAAGCCTGATTAGTTGATGCTGAGAAGCGTCTGCTACTTGAACTCTGGGATGCATTGATGTGAGCTCTAATCTGAGGTGTCATTAATTGGGGATCTCTGGTGACTCTAATGAGCTTATCCTCTGCAGAAGAGGAAAGTCTTGGATCTTCCTTTTGTGAGATGATTCTCATCCATTTGAATAGTTTTTCAGACCAGACTTAGTCAGACAAGAATTTTTAACAGCTCTTAAACAGGACTGACTTCCATCTCCTCAAGTATACACAAGTATCCCCTCAAGTGCTTTTTATAAAAATCAATAAAATCTAAGATTTCATCTTAGGCAGGCTTTTGCATTGTGTTGTTTTTTAGATTTATTTTTTTATTGTTCAGATAAAATCAATTCAGATTCGTATCAAAAATACACAGGACTGCATTACAGTGTAGCTGGTGTCAGTGTGAGGTTACCTCAGGAGTAGTCAACTGTGTGCACCAGCAGCTACAACTACAGAGTACACTGTATGCCAAAAGTCTGTCAGCTGTGTTTTGACACTGAGGGCAGAAAGAACCATAGAGGAGCAACATTATTTTATAGCTTAAAGTCTGAGTTTGAGCCACAGTACTAGTTGATGTCCGGCTCCAGTGGTGACTGCAAAACTGACAGTGCAGTTTAATCAGTTATGATCAGAGTGCACAGCGTTACATCTGCAGCTCCATGCGTGCATTCAGCTTCATTAGCTTTATTTTAGGTTACATGCAGTGATTATTTCTGCCTGACTGCTGTCACTAAATCTGACTGCTTAACTTGTTCTGTGTTCAAACAAAGTTAGTTAGCTGGATGTCATTTTGTGTGTTGAAAAATAAGTGATAGTTTTTCTCCCTTGGTTTTCTGTCTTCTTTATTTTGTAGTTGCACTAACAAAGGTATACTGTGTATAATGTCTCTAACCTGGTGTGGCTGTTGGTGCCAGACGCGCTGGTCTGAGTATACATCTAAATCATCCCGTGAGCGGCAGTTCTCTGAGTGAAAACGCCTTGTTTACGTCAGACGACAGAGCAGAATGGCCAGACTCCTTCAAGCTGATAGGAAGACAGCAGTAAATCAAATAACCACTTAATACTACCAAGTTATGCAAGCGCTTCTCTGAGCCTGCAAAATGTCAAAACTCAAGGGAGGTGGGCTACAGCAGCAGAGGATCAACTAAGAACATGAAACTAACACTAGAATTCACACAAGCTCATCCAAACTGAACAATAGAAGGTTGTGGTGTGGGGGGATACTTTCCTGGCACACTTTGTGCCCCTTAGTACCTGTCGTTTTCCTGAGCACGTCCATCCCTTTATGACCACAGTGTACCCATCTTCTTCATCTTCTGGATGTTTCCAGGAACATAACACACCATGTCTTAAAGCTCACATTATCTCAAACTGGTTTCTTTTACATGACAATGAGTTCCCTGTACTCAAATAGCCTCCACATTCACAGATCTCAATCCAGTTGAGCACCGTTGGGATGTACTGGAGCTGGAGATTCACATCATGGATGCGCTGCTAACAAATCTGCAATAACTGTGCGAAGCTATCGTTTCAATATGGGCAAAAATCTTTCCATGTTTCCAGCACCTTGTTGTATCTGCAGTTCAGAAAGGAAAAAACGGTCCAACCGGCTATTAGGAAGGTCTACCTAATAAAGAGGCAGGGCAGGTGAATGTTTAGAGAGTATGTGGGTGTATAGCTATATTTCATGGTCTTCTTTGCAAAGAAAAGGAAAAAAACAAAGATAAAATATAATAAAATATAGTGATGATATAATAACAACCACAATACTCATTTTTAAACTCACACTTTTGTATTTTTCTCACATTTCTGCCTACTGATAACCCCCCACAACCACACACACAACCAGAGATGTATCCATGACTTCAGACTACATTACAGTGGCCCACATTACTGACTGTCTGACCCCAAAGCTTACCCAAAAATTAAATGACTTAAAATTGAAACTTTGTTTTTATTTTAATTTAATTAATTTTAATTTTTTATTTGTATGCACGAGGAGCACATGTCCCAACTATGTGACTGTCTAAAGTGATTTCTGGGTTGAAACAAACTATGTGCTCATTTGCAAGCCAGTATAATACTAGTCTTATTTAAGAGAGTTACTAACCCTTTACCGCAACCACTACTTGCTAAGCTTTATACCAAGTCTTCGCCCTAGAGATTAATGACAGATTTACATGAGGGATTTGTTTTGTTCTCTAAGAGGAAGACGAGTTACCACAATGTTCCAGACTTATGCCACCACAACATGAGTAATGCAAGTGCACACATAAACACACACCCCAGGAGTCCATCTCTGTTTAAACAAGAATAAAACAGCCAACTGCAGATGGAGAATGAGAGAAAGGAAAGAGAGGAGCGGAAGCTATAACAGATGAAGACAGATTAAAGTGGCAGCTGGAAAGTTTGAGGGTAGGAGAAACAATTCGAAAATCGAGAGTGAGGGAGAGAGATCAAGGATCAATGTAATGAATCCTCTCAAGTCTCACTGATAAGATGTGGAGTTGAATACAATTAAAAGTGGAGGAAAAAATATTCAAAACAAGTCTGTGCACCTTCTAAGTGTGCCAGAGTCATACTTAGGAATCTCTTTAAACAATTTCATTATTGGAGGAGATATAAGTGCCACAGGCCTGTGATCATTACATGAATTTGGAGTGTAAAAAAGAAAACAAACTATACCTTCTAGTTGTGCAGCACAGTTCATAAGCATTCAGGCTTTCCTGCCCTTGACCCCCCCGGAAAAGAATTCACATGGTAACCTGCAAACATCTTTTCCGAGAGCTACATTTTGAAAAACTGACTGCTCTCTACTAAAATGATGATGTTAAAATGAATATTATAGATGTTCTTAGACTTCATCCTCATCACTGATTATATCTTTATAACTCTATTTACCAAGCTTGAGTTCTTCTTCAACCTTCTTCTGTGCCTCCCTGTATTTATTCACATGCCCTTGGTTCAAACTGACATTTCACTGAATAATTGAGGCTTTAACAGATTAGAATTTATTATTTGGATAAATGAAAATTGATTTCTGTGGAATGATCAAATCTTCACAAGATATAATGTATGCAGACAGTTCTCTGTTATTCCAGGCCAGCACAGGCACTTTCAAACAAGTTCGTTTAGGGGCGATTTGCAGGACGAAACAGGACGTACAGAGTGGAGCTATATGATAGGATTTTAATTCCCCTTTACAAATCAGTAGCAAAGATTCAGACAGATTGAGAGTTGTGTTGGACAAGAAATGTACTGTTAAAATTACTTAAGATTTTAATGGTTTGATGCAATTAAAATCATCCAAAAAAGTTTAGTGTTGCCGGTGGTGTCAACCCTGGCTTTCAGCTGAACATATACAAAAGGGTCGCAGGGATACAAACATGAGTTCAATTTGAGCTGTGCATAAAGTCTCCCTGATAATCAGTGTTGCACCAGTTTTTATTGCCATAGAGACACAAGCCTCCACTGAGTGATTTACTAGTCTCTGAAGAGTCTCTGACCAAGAGAAAGAGTTTCCCAAAGCCATCAACTTCCAAATCGGAATCAGTCTTGTTCCGAAGTAAAGTTTTTGTTAAAGCAAGGACACAGGGGCTGCTACACTGGATTAGAAACTTGCCACTTGCCCAGAGCTCATCAACTTTGTTGCAGAGTAACTGAACACTGGTGAGCATAACTGTGGAAGAGGCATCCAACAGCGGCCCTGTTTCACAAACCTCTCCCACACACCGACACATCTCCTGCAGACCAAATATCTTGGATGCCCGGCAGCAATTCCCCACAGAAGCGACTGGCTGAGATGCAGAGGAATCCATGATTTCCACACCGGTGATGAGCAAAAGCAGAAGGAACTCACAAATATAATGGTGCTTGAAATCATCATGCAAATGGGGGCATAAAAACATAAAAATTAGGACAAAACTCCAACTGAGGTGAGTCACTGTTGATACTGTCACCAACAGATCTCATAAGAAATACATTAATAGAGAGAATAAAAACAAGTCAAGAGACGTGTGATACAAGAAGGAGGGAGGAGAAGAAATTTGCCTAAACATGTTAGTCAACTCATTAGTAAAGTTGCTGAGTGTGACCAAAAACAGGCGGGCTGAGCTAGAGTGGTGCACTCTGGGAAAACATTTACTGAACGCTGCAGCGGAAGGAAAAGCGCTCTAAGCAACAGCTTTGGAAAGTGCACTGTACTGCACAGACACACACAGACACATGCACATCTGTGTGTGTACACATAATCGCAATGAAATACACAGTATTCATGCTGTGTGTGCACACAGAATTCAAATTTCTCATCCGCACGCACACACACACACACACACACACACACACACACACACACACACACACACACACACACACACACACAGACACCATTAGCTTCAATCTGTGTGCAATCGAACACGAGATTGCCTCCTGCTCTATAATGACTTATTTCCATTACGATACCCAATCATATCTGAAATAAAATAGTAGAGAAAGTGCATGTGTTTTTGTCAAGTTGGCACATTTTCAGCTGATGAGCTACTAAGCTGAAACAACCATTTCCACACCCACACACACATTCAGATCACAAGTGTACATTTAAATGGAAGCACATTTATGGAGCATACCATTTATAACTCATAACATGCAAACACACTAGCTTGCTTCTGGTTGCGTTACTTTGTATTTTACAGCAAAATACTAGAGCTAGTGAGTTGGTAAAAGTATCGTGCGCTTGTGTGTGAATGTGTGAAAATTATATGTGCTTCTTTTTCTCCATAGGGTACTCTCCTCTTCTATATGTGCCAGGCATGGGCTCCCCCAATTAAAGGTCCTACACCGATTACATATCTCCAAGGAAAAGTTAGTTCTATCCGGGAGCTGACCCCCTGTGTAACAGATGTAAAGCAGAAACAGGGTCACTCCTTCGGACTTTTTTGGCATGCCCCGATCTTCATAACTACTGGGTGTCTATATTTAACACCTTTTCAGAGATATATAACGTTAAATATGATCCTTCTGCTCTAACAGCTATCTTTGCGGTGATACCTTAAAACGTCATTCTGCCAAAATTCTATTCGAATTCTATTGCCTTTGCTTCACTCATTGCGAGCCGCCTTATACTTTTAAGATGGAAGCAGGAAGCTCCTCCCACACATGAACAGTGGCTTGCAGAGCTCATGAGGTTTTTGCATTTGGAAAAGATGAGATATACACTGACAGGTTCAATCACCAATTTCTTAAGGCATCGCAGCCATTTCTAATGTACATGGAAACATTTAAAATGACCACCTTATCATGACCGGATACCAAATCTCTATATCACTATCATAGTTAGCTGTACACTGAATCTCCCTTATACATTTTATTTTTATATTTGTGTTTGTTGTTTTTTGTTTGTTTGTTTTTCTTCTCTCTTTCCGTTATCTTTTGGGGTATTGTAAATATTGAACAGCAAAGTACTCTATGTTCAAAGTTTTGCTATTAACATGCTGCTGTCACTGAGAATATAATTATTTAAAAAAATTATATGTGCTTCAAGAGCAGTAAAAGCAACACTAAATCTTCTCTGACAGAGAAGATTATGATTGTTTTCACACACTTTCCTCTAACATTTTATAAATTACAAATCCCTGACTCAGCTGCCTGGTGACGGTAAATTGTCACCTTATTAAAAACCTAAAATGATTTAGGCGGCCCAGTGTGTTCTGGTGGTAGAGACGAACAAAATTAGAGGAGAGACCAAAATGTTATTTAGGCTGCTGCCAAAGCTCTCTAATCTTACCTTCTATCATTAGCTATGTAATATAAGACAAACTAAATAAGGAGTCAATTGTGTCAGACAAGCTGTTGGGTACCAGTACAACACCATAAAATATAATAAAAAAGCTCTCCAAGGTGAAATATTTCCTTCTTTCTTTTAAACTGGTAAAGGGTACATGACACTGATTTTTAAACACAAATTACATGCTACACACGCCGATTCAGTCGTCTTTATCCCAAAATCATAGCTTAGTGTGGCCTACAGCTGCAAAACGTACGGTATTACTGTTGCTTTCGACGTGACCTGAGAGGTCATTCCAGTTTCTGTTTCTTTCTGCTCCATCTCTTGGTACTCCCTTTATAAAACTACTGTTTTTTGGCAGAGCAATGATAAAAGAAAAGTAAGAAAAAAGGAAGCAAGATATAAATCATGTAAGCAAGAAACTAAGAAAACTAAAAAAGAAAAAAAAAAAGTTTAGCCTGGCAGACAGTCTGCTGGCTGGTTCAATCAGACAACTAGAGGTGGGTAATGATAAAAAGAGCAGGTTATTTTTTTTAGAGCAGTATGCTTTGTAGAAAAATCAGTTTTTACTGCTTGACTGCTCTGCCGTAGACTGAATCAAAGGGTGGTTCACGAGGGAATAGCAATTCCTCCTCCACTCTGAAGGCAGCAGTTAGTCAGCTCTGAATGGCTTTTCTTCCGTACATTTACCGCACCCATAACTTTTATCTAAAACACCTTTTTTATTCTCAGCCCTTGGGGAACGCAAAGGCATTCACAAGCTAAGATTTGAATCTTTAGTGTGAAGCTTGTTACATTTAAATCAATTAAAATGATTTTGCAAAAAGCGTCTGAATATTCCTGAATAGGTCGTATAATGCTGCCTGTTACCTTAGCTACGCATCTCACATGTTGAGAAGCAGTGACTTGGTGTTTACTGTTTGTTTACAGCAATAAGCACAATAAAAGTATGTGCATGTATGTGTAACTTTGTCTATAACAGAGCTAAAGGTATTTGAAATGTGTATCCTAAGGGTACTGGTGTGTGAAAGCAAGCATTTCATTTTGAAAGCAAAGATCACTTTTTTATACTATCAAAGTACTGAATAATAACAGGACTGAAGGAAATTAAAATTACTTCAGGTTGGGAATTTAATAGTTTTGTGATAGTTCCTGACCTTTCTGTGTTTTTGCCTCCTTCTGTCTTTTCTCTTCGCTAAACGTCAGCACTAATGCCTAGAGACACGTCAGCAACCTCCTGAAAACCTCCAGTTTCAAGGGAAAAATGTGTATTTGCTGATCAGTTGGCGAGTGGATACTGGAGGTTGCCAGCTGAAATCGGTTAAATAGAGGGTGCTGTACCAAAAACCTCTTTGTGATTGCTTTGTTCACTAGCAGACTGCCGCATTTCCATTTGCCGTTTACTCTCAGAGTTGTGCAAACTGGACACAGACAACTTTCTACTTCAAAGTAAAAGTTGAGAAATTGCTGCAACAACCTCATTTCACAAGGTGCAAGTTTTACTTGAAAGAGATGCAAACAGTTTTCAGTTTGCATTTTTCTTTCTTTCAGGTTTTACTACAGCTCAGTCGAGTGAGTGCAAATCATTCAGCATCTTTCAAGCAACCTGCTAGCAACTAAAGCAATCGCAAGCAGGTTTTGGTGCAGCACCCTTTATGCAACCAAATTCATGTATCAACTAACTTGGATTTGCTAGATGACAGGTGTGTACCAGAGGTCATTGACTGGTGTACAGGTCTGCATGAATGGGGCTTAATCAATTGATTACAAAGCAACTCCCAGCAACCTCCAACCACTTGCAACCATACTAATTTACCAATACCATTACTACCAATACTAAACCAATACTAATGTTTCCTCTCACAATCAGCTGCCAGATGGCTGCAGGCATGTTTTTAAGCCTGTGTGACTCAAGCCTTTTGGGTCTTAGTTCCCGTCTGGTAGTTATCACCTGTGTTTACTGCTTTCACCTTCATCTTGCCTCTCATTTGTATCTCAATCATAATTGGTCAAATTTTCTTGCCCTTTGTCAAGACATCAGTTTTTGCTCCAGCTTTTTTCTCCTTGTTATTCTCTTGCTTCTAATGTCACTTTGGACTTTTGATTTGCTCCTCTTTTGGACATTTTTTTTTTTTTGGGCTTTGTTTGTGGCCAATGGATTACACTTATGAAAATGAGCAAAGGGATTTCACCAATTCTGGACCTTTTGCTTTTGGAACTGCCTTAATTCTTCATGGCATGGATACAACAAGGTTTGGGAAACATTCCTCAGGGATTTTGGCCCATATTTAAATGACAGCACTGCACAGTTGTCAGCCACACATACATGATGAGAAAATCCCATTTTACCACATCTCAAAGGTGCTCTATTGTACTAAGATACAGTATGGTGACTGTGAATGCCATTTGAGTACACTGAACTCATTGTTGTGTTTAAGAAACCAGTCTGAAATGATTTGACCTTTGTGACATGGCATTTTATCCCATTGGAAGAAGGATGTACATTAAGTCACTAGGAACGCAACCATCATAGGACATGCAAATGTTATTTGTTAACACATATTGCTGCTCAAATTAATAGAAAACCATAAATTTCCCTCATGCCACAGGGAAATGTCCCCGTCCTCCCGAGGGCCACTCTGGCACTGGGTTCTGCACAGCAGAACAGGCAAATCCACCACACCGCACTTATAGATTAGTGTCAGTGTCACATTTGTAACCACTGAATATGTGCCCTTGGGGAAGGCCCAAGGCATGAAAGTTTTGAGTTTGGACATTTTGGGGGACAAACATGTAACATGTTTTTAGCAATGTAGTGGAAGCTGAGAGGCAGGTAATTGGACACTCAGCCATTCCAATAACCATATCCAGAGTCACAACTGCTGAAATGCCATTTTATTTTTAACCTGTACAGCAACATGACTTTCTAAGCCTTTTGTGCAACTTCCCATTTTTCAGCTAAAATATGTAACTGTATGCACTTTGCATTAATTTGTTTTGATGAAAGCTGTTCGTAAAAAGACGACATGACACAGTAAAACGGAAAAGCCCCCTCCTTTACATTAATGCGACAGCTGTTAAACTTTTCCTAGCGTGTCCGTGACCATGGCTGCACAAAAAGACGGTTACAAAAGCAATTTTTAAAGTGTAATTTGGGAAATTTATGGCACTTTGTCATGTAAGAAGCAAATAATAATTCTGTGGTAAATAATAAATGTTAGTATGAATATTCGAATTCAGGAGAGGCCCTCAGTCTAATGATCCACATAAATAAACGCTCTTCTACTTCTGGATTTCACATGCTCTCTCTCTCTCACACAAGCACCCACACACGTGTTCCCTGAGGTTGTAAAAGTTCAATTATCTCCCACTCCAGGACGGCCATCAGGTTATAGGCCAAATGCTTCCTCCAATTATCCGTGCGCATACCTCTCTGAGTCGTTTTGTGTGTGCTTGAGCATTCAGGCGTGATTAAATGCTTACACATAACAATCACTACAACAAAAGCAGCTCGTCCATTTATACACCGCAAGTGCGTTTCTTCACGTTTGAGGACAATCGAATGTAATGATAATGGTGATTTTATGGCACAGATAGTATTTAATCAATAGTCACCTACCGACGCAATACGGTTACAGCTGTGCTTGTGCATAATCACACGAGCATCTGTGTAGTTTTTTTTGCATACCACACAATGGTTCAGAGGATAAATAAACAGTATCTGTGTGTTTTTTTTACTTGCAGCATCATAATGACAAATAATAACAGGTTGAATGGAATAATTGCACAAGCTCTTTTCTTCCCTGCTTTAACTGATTACTTTTTCATGTCTTTCATGTTACCCGTGTTAGACAGGTGCCTTAGTATTTACAACCAGCCTTCATAATCTTTGCCTTTCCAGCAGAATATAATGCAGACTTGCTTATGGGACTCTAGCCAACCTAAAGTCTGTCTGCCACTTTTCGTCTTAGGTGAAAACCTGCCATATTTTTATTTATTTTTTGCAAAGCATGCGGTGCAAAGCAAAGAAGTGACTTCATATTAGAAACAGAATATAGTGCAGCACAGAGAGCTTTACTGTAGACACATAAGGGATTGGAGAATTATCCCGCACAGTTAAGTGTGCCTCCTCCTCATGTAAATGTGATTTAGAGGATAGTTTTAACAGTCAGTGAGGCAGGAAGTTCACTACTACCACAAGCTGCTTGGTAACACAGATAATCGACTGAAACCCTGACTTCCCAAACACCATCAACAGATTTTCAGATGTATTTTCAGATTTTTTTTTTTTACTCATGTGATGTGGGTTAAGATCTGTTCAGTATTTAAATGGTAATATCTTTCATTATTGTAACTTAAGTGATTAACTTAACCTTTATTTTGATTTCAATGAGCCAAGAGCGCGAATCTGTGACCTTTAAATAAATCAAATAAAATAATAGCACATTTTTGCTAATGGGAACAGGCAAATGAGGCAGTGAGGAAAGTAAGAATAGATGCTTGATGAAAAGAATTAAATGAAACTCTTTCTGTCATTGTCACTCAATTAGTTAGGTACCCAGTTTAACAGCAAGCAAATGCTCCATATCAGAATATTTTCTCAGAATAAATAAGGCCACGTTATTTATTTATTTGACTATTTTGCCAAAAATAGCATGCTAAACTTGGCAAAGACTTGTCTGATGACCCTCCTGAGGCAACTCTTCATTTATCCTGGCTTTTGTCCCCTGCCCAAACCCCCCAGATTTGTCTGAAAATGTGTTACTGGATATATTGGACAAAGAATTTTGAATATGGAGCTCCCAGGCATGAGGAAAAGAGGATCCAGAGGGTTGCTGTGACAGAAGAGGATGCTAGGGAGAGGGTTAGATGGAGGCAGATGATCTGTTGTGGCGATGTCGCCTGCCAAGGATGGCAGAAAACACATGGATTTTAAAAGCCCATTTTAAATAGCTCTTTAAGACCAGTAATGCAAAGACCAAATTTATATGTAATGTTTCAGAGGTGAAGCAGATAATGGCAACTTCAGAGAAGATTTAGCAATAAAAAAATAAATGTAAAAAAAAAAAAGAATTCTTTCCAGACTGATTAAACTTCATAATCAAAGGAAAAACTGTACCAGTTATCCTGATTGCTATCTGGCTGTGCTCCTCCTGAACATGCCCTCAGTTTTGCCCGTATGTGTGTGGAGATACAAGTTTCTGCTCTTTCAAAAAAACAAAAGAAAATCACAGCTTCTCAACTGGTCATCTGCTGAGTTTATTTTTATTTGAAATGCTTCAAGGTTAGAGGTTTTAAGAAAAAAAAAAAACAGGGACTACTTCACTGAATAGATGAAAAGATACATGTTCAGGGAAATAGCCAAACACGTACCAAAGAGACAGGACAGCTGTCGAGGAAGATGGATGCAGGACATATTCATTATTTTTGTGCATGTTTCACTGTTTCCATTAAATGCATCAGTGCTTATAAACACAGTAAAATCAAATCCTGTTTAGAGTTGACTGAAAATTTCAATAAGAATGAAAAAAAAAACCAAACGTCTCCACGTAGGTGCATTCACCACTGGAGCGTGTGTTTGTGACTGTGGCTCCAATCCATGCACCTTAAGTGTCCATGCGCCTTGAACACGAAAGAGTGTGAAGTCCCATTTCAACATTTGTGTGTCCATGTGTATGTGTGCCTGCCTGGCTGTGACATGTATAGGGGTGTAATGTAATCTGCTTTTGATTTAAAACCCTGTTTGTTTCCTATAGTGATAAAGTAGTGCCTTGGGCCATGTGTGTATGTATAAACAATATGTGTGCACACACTATAGTGATAAAGCAGTGCCTAGGCCAATGGAAATTACGCTCATCCATCTCCTACAGTGCGCAAGCACGTGCACACACCACACACACACATGCTGGAAAAGACATACAGAACGAGAAGATGAGGCACTGCTAAAATAACGACAGCCACTGAGGCCCAGTGGAGTAAATGCCTCCACAAAAGTGTGAATTTAAAAATATTACCAGAAAAACTAATAAAACTCGATGAAAAAAACATTTAAAACGTCATGCTCAGATCTTAAACTAAGGGAGAAAACTTCTGTAAATGTTGATGCGAGTGCTAATTAAGATGGAAAACAGCACATAAACAACTAATTATGCAAGTTCAAGGTTTAAGCATACTCATGTTGGTGAATAGTTTCTTTCTCATGTTTAACGTAACTACTTCAAATATCTATTTCCAGGGCTAAACTGATTTAGTAGCTCATGTTACGGGGATGTTATTGCCCATAAAACAACAAATGTGAGCCTGACCATGAGCGCAATTTGGATGAAGACCCAGTGCGTACGTTTACTTAAATTCTGACTAATACGTAGGATTTGCAGTTCTGAATTACGGACGACCATTAAACGATCAGAGAAGTGCTGAAAACTGCAGCTTGTAGAACGGCCACTGGAGGGAGCATTAAAAAAGTGAAACATTCTCATTTTTAAAATCCACAAACATTTGGCTCTATGAATGGTTCCACCCTTATTAACACAGGGGAGTTAAGAGTGTGGCCACTTTGCCAAGTGTCCAGGTGGCTGCAGCCAACTGTGCATGCTAGAGCTCACCTCCACTAACTGGAGTCACTAAACATGTTTGTCATGTTGGTTCTTTTGGAGCATTTTAGCAACCGACCATCGAGGAAATCTGTTTAATGAGTGAAACGCGAGAACATTATAAGTCTGTGGGTAAAGTGTTAACAGTTAACACA
Source organism: Pelmatolapia mariae (assembly GCF_036321145.2). NCBI lineage: Eukaryota > Metazoa > Chordata > Actinopteri > Cichliformes > Cichlidae > Pelmatolapia > Pelmatolapia mariae. The sequence goes on along the minus strand of NC_086227.1, from coordinate 26,990,010 downwards.
TTCACTTGGCTGCTAGGTTGCTAGTTTGAGTCTAACCAGAGATGCAAATGCCCTTTAATTAGCATATGTGTGCCTGTGCATTGCATCTGTAGCTAACTAACAATCTGGCACTTCAGCAACTTTTGGCTTAGAAAAATTATCTCAAAAGGGTAAATGAAAGATGTGGAATTCAAAACCAGTGGGTGACATCTTTTACACTTCTTTCCCTTTAAACAATTTACTGAAGTAATAGGAATTGACATGTTAGTATACAAATAATAAAATAAAGTCTGCATGTTCTTGGGAAGTACAGAAGCGTCCGAACATGTGATTAACTGTGAATTTATTAATGGCTCAGTGGTGTAGTGGTTAACACAACTGCCTGACATGAAAAAGATCCCTGATCCGAGACTAGGAACCTAGCCTCAGTGGTCACAAGATAGTGTCCTCCTACCCTTGGTTCCAAGTCAGTTCAGGAATGGCATCCAGTCTAAAAACATCTGTGCCATATCATGGAAAGCCCTTGAGAAATAAGGAAGCAGATAAAAGTACATGCCTGTGTAAATGACTGAATTACTGAAATGAACTGCTGACACATTAATGCTAATTAAAGCAAATCTGCAAAGTAAATTACAGTCGGGTAATTTACTGAAAATGTATTTTAACTACAAAAAATCAATAATTAAATTAATTAATTAATAATTAAATGTAAAAGGATCATTAAACAATCAATATAAAGACAAACATATGGAACTGATAAATACATTTAAGACTGACCTGACAAATAAGATGGGAAGTCTTGTATTTAGTTTTTATTTCAGACTCTGCTGACAGCAGCGTTGTTTAACAAAATTTAAATAATACATGACTATTTCTATAATTAAAAAGCAAGAAGTGAGTGCAAAAACCTCATTAAGGCTTTAATTAAATCGACCTCTGAATATACTTTTGAACTCATTTCTGTTTACCTCCGTCTGTGATGAATATTATTATTGTTATCTTTTTGATTTATTAATTTTTGTCTGTCAGTTCTTAAACTTGCCAAATCAGTTAATCTAATATATCAGAATAGCCTGATCATCACAGCTCTAATAAAGACAATGTTTCTCCCCACTGCTATCGATCAAGTGCTGACAAAATGCTACTAACAAACCTGGTCTGGGTCACATGCACTCACCATCCTCACAAACTCTCCTCAAATCAGCACCACAACATTCATTCCTTCGTAAATGGACAACAGGCCTGTTTGTTTCCAGTGTTTCAACAACAAGCGTTTATCATTGTGTAACTAAAGAGCTAAGCAAAAGTTCATTATTCATTCCACTGTGCGTGATGTTGTGTGTATAGAAACGCCAGCCCAGTTATAATTCATATCGTTCAATAATTCATTTATTTATTCCCCTTTATTTATTAAACTCCACAGAACAAATACAACAAACAGAACTAACCTCTCACTGATTGCTACCCTGGGAAGAGAAAGAGAGAGAGAGTCACATCGGGACAACACACGCGCGCACGCGCACGCGCGCGCACGCGCACACACACACACACAACTTGAAGTAGTTCATTAGTGAAACTCCATGGCTGATATTTTTGTCTCAGGAACAAACCACGAGCCTCAGGGGCAGGAAAAAAAGAGTTGGGGGAGACAGAGAATATTACAAAAAGAAAGATGAGGAAAGAGAAGGAGAAAGTGAGAACTGATGATGAGAGAGAGCAGAGAGAAAATAGACATAGACCAAGACAAACAGAAAGGGAACAAAAACAAGGGTTGAGGAAGGAGTGGGAAATGAGAAAAACATGATAATCAAGCAGAGAAAAGGAGGAAGATTACAGATATAGGCCATGAAAGAGCAGCAGCGTTACTCAATTTGCTGGAAATGGAACTGGAGCGATGTCCTGAACATCTTCAGCCAGTAATTTATTGGGATGTAACACTTCGCTAGGAAAATTTGAACTTTTAATCAATGCCTTGCCTGTAAAAGCAGTCTGTTTAAAATTAGTAAATAAGCCACACACTGAAGATAAAATTTCCATATAAAATTACAGAAATTATAGACAAATGTCTTATCATAGTTAGTGATTATGAGCTCAGGATCCATTTATTCGAATGGTTCAGTGACTGCAGAAAATACTGAATTTAAACTCCCACTGCAGGATACTCACCCATCCTTCTCACCCACTTGACCCAAGCAACGTAAATTAGGCATGATTTATATTTGCTTTTGAAAGGTAAAATTCCCTATATTACAAATTAACCACACTCTCAGCTCTTTCAAAAACCATCACCATCTTAATTTCCACAAATCACACAAACGTGAATAACATTAATCGTAAATGCAGTGATAAAAACACTGATCGTCTTTTTAAAACGCATCCTGGTTCGGGGTGGGCGACATAGCCTCAAAATTATTAGGCTACTAACAGAATATTTCAAGGAAACTTACAATAATATTTCTAACAATAGAGAAAATCCAGACAACAGCATTTAAGTAAGTAAACGATGGGCATTTTCCAGCCATCTTTCCCAATGAGCTACTGTCACTGATGACGCTGCTGCCATTTCCAGTTTCAGCAGAAACAGTTTTCTTGAACATTTTGAAAGTATTGCTCTTTGCTGGATGTTGTTTATGTAGCTCCTGTTTAAATCGTCATCTGAAGTGAACACAGTAGTCTCACAGCTTGCAGACATATCCGGGCATTTCTTGTTGCGCATAGGACGGAACGTAATTGCATGGCGTTGCTATAGCAATTATATCACACTATGACATTTTTATATTACGGAAAAATGTATACTGGTATTATTACATAAGGTATGATATGACAAAGCCCTTATACTGGTGCGTGGCTCTTACGTTGAAATATACTACACAACTAAACCCTGCTGCAGATCAAAAGACCCTCTTATGGAAATCGCGCTTCCCAACCGCAGTGCCCCACCCCTGGAGGACATTACAACCAGCCATACAACAAATCCTACTGGATTTGAATCCTAAGGAAAGACATGAGGAGCCCAAGTCGTTTACATTGTCTTCAAACTCCAAGATTCAAACCTGAGAGACCAGGAAACACTGGTACACAGTTCCATCCATGGAGGATCCACCACACAGATCCAAACACAGTCCCAAGCACAACGGCATATGCTGCAAACCACCTGCTGATTTACATGATGATTTTACAGGTAGTGCAGTGCTGTAGTAACACGTACCTTATCAAAACCATTTTTGCAAACCACCTCTGTGAGCCTGTAATTTTGATCTAAAGAGCTGAAGAAAAAGGAAACTGTAGTGTCACATGGGTCAGGCAGATAAAAGGTGGTTGGACGTTTCTTAATCGGTTGTCAATTACATTCAAAAATGATTAACTACATCATTTAAGTCACCATCTACCCTCTGAAAATAAGATTCAAGATCGAATGGGTCATCTGGGATCTGCTGATCCTTTTCACTCTAATCTGATTTGTTTGGTTGCTCAAAGGCACAAGAGAGTTCGATTAGAAAAGATGGATTCGATGGTCCGAAAATGATTATCTGCTCTTGTGGTCATCCAACTGATACATATCAATACTGGAAACTATCATCGCCAGCACCTCTGTTACTGGTTGAATGATAAATGAGCGGGCAGCAGAGTGAGACCTTTGCTTTTAGAGCTAGAATTGATTTACCAAGACGATACTAAATAAAAGCAATATTTTAAAACAAAGTATAAAGATGTGCCAGAAAAATCAAAATAAAGGATGATATAAAATTGGGGGAAAAAGTATGAGAGAATTTAGTAGATAGCAGTCACAGTCATAAGTCTCAGTAATTGAATTCTGTCCTTTAAAGGCAAATATGATGAGGACAGAAAAGTTTTGACAAATGGGGAGGAATAATTGGACCAGCCTAGCTGAAGAGCTGGATATCCAGGCCAGTGGCAGTAAATGTCGTCACACTTATCACCTTATTTGCCTCCAGTTAATAATCTACATACTGTATTGTGTTCTTCTACTTCCTACTTTTAGAAGCAGTACCTCTCTAACAGAAACGAGTCAGAGAACTCCAAGTTGTGCTGCCATCTGTGCTCCTACCACAACAACGGAGCAGCATGACATGGTTTTGCTGCTAAAGTCAGTCAATTAATCTTGACTGGATCAAATCAAGCAGATTTGTCCATAAGATTATGCTGCTTTGATACGCTAACCAGCAACTGCTATAAAGACCTGGGAGGAAAAAAACTATCAAGCCAGTAAGTTAAAAAAAAAAAGTCCATGTTTTTTTGCTTGTTTGTCTTTTTTAATTTTATGAATCTATGAGTCATCTGAGGCAGCTTAAGGAAATCTGGGCATCGTTAGAGTGAAAGATGATGGGAATAAAATAAAAGAAGAAGGAGGGAGAGCTAAGGGAAGAAACAATGAGGCGAGGAATGAAAGGGGAAAGGGGGAAAAAACAAAGAATGAACACACATACACAATCACTCACATACACTGAGGGTGTTGTGGGGTTGACGTCAACAACAGCAGGTGATGTCTGGAGGCTAGTTTTTACCAGCAGCTTCAAACAGCACGGATGGAAATATGACACAGAGTCATTCCTGCAGGGAGGCTCTGCCTATAGCTTTTGCTCGCAGTGGTCAGATAAATAACCCTTCAGTCCCAGCACCACAGAATCGCAGCTTCCATCCTCTTCCAGAAAATAAGGCTATACATCTCTATCTCTGTTTGCTTCCTTTCTCAACATAATGAAACCGCCTGTCAGTTGTTGGAAGCTTTTTCCTCAGTAAAAAAAACCCTCGTGAGATTTTACAGTAGGTGGCAGGAGGTGTTTTAGGCTAAACATCCAGTTTTGCTGGTTACTTTTCGCGTTATAGTGTAGTGACACTAGAAATAGAAGACACTGCCTGCCAGCATCAGAGCAACCAGTGCGTCTGTTGTGCAGTGTACTGGAAGAGCATTTTTTCTGCTCAGTGGAGCTGACACACACCAGCTGTACCTGGCACTGAGGTGGCTGCCGTGGCTAACCATGTCATCACCATGAATGGTGGGAAAGTGTGTGCGCCTGTGTGTGTGTCTGATGGCTTAGCAATCCACTGTGACGGCATTTAAAAACTGTGGGCAGTGACGACGACAGTATACACAAAGCACAACGGGACACAGGTGAGCGAGAAGGAAAGGAAAGGAAAAATATCATGGAGAGAGACTGTCAGCGTCCTTTAACAGACTTCATAGATCTGTCCCTGCTTTTTAGTGTGTGTCTGTTTGTGTGTGCATTTTCATATCTTTCTGAGTTATTGACTCACAGATCTCCCTAAAGGAAGAGGATATTAATGGTGACCTCAACAGAGAAGAGTCAGAAAGCGTGAGGACAGCAGGGATATGTGTGGAGAAACGACAACAAACAGGCAGTGCATGACGGAAGATGAAAGGTTAACACACCCACACACACATAGGTAATACTTTTAAAACCCCATTCACAAGTGACATAAATCATCATTTCTGCTGTCAGATATCAAAACACATGCATTCAAACAAAGAAGGCTTTCATTTCTCGGGCCCCTGTTGGATTACAGGCTATGTGGATGTGGCAGAGCAATGCTGCACACAATTACAGATCGGGGTTCTTGTTATCCCTAACCGCGGCAGCACACGCGACAGTCGTCCACGTTTCATCAAGTTTTCATCTAACAGGCAAAAAGACAGGACAAACTAGGGGGGAAGAAGAAGAGAGGAACGTTTGCATTTTGGTCAGTTTTGTTTCCTGCTTTACAATTAAAGGGGAGAAAGAAAGTGAGGGAACGGAGGAAGAATGGCTTCATTTTAAGAAGAGCTTATACAGTACAGGGCCATCAAGTAAATATGAAGCCCATCGCCAACCAAATCATCTCAGAATAACAGGTTTAATGGCATTTTCAGCTCCTGTAGCATGTAAAATATTAGGTGTGTCTTTAAGAAAAAAAAGGATTAATTAGTTTTTAAAGTGAAAGAAAGCTAAATTTTACCATTATGGTTAAAAAAAAAAAAAAAAAAGAAGACTTCTAAATATCTCCAGCTCACCATCCGAACCTCCATCTGATTCCACCTTCCCCCAACCTTTCCCCTCCATTACCCCTTCCATAATCAACTCATCTTACGTTTCTCTCATCTTTCCCCATGCCTCCCCTTCTTCATCTTCTTCCTCTTGTTCCCCCCCACCCCCCCACCACTCTGCTCTTCACCAGCTCATTGCCCATTCCTTCAGAGAGGTGTCGGCCTTTCCAGCAGTACAACCATAGGATGATGAAAGCATGAGGGAGTAAAAGGATGGTAGGGTATAGAGAGGGGGGAGGCAGCAAAAAGGGTGTGGTGAGCAGAGATTGTGATGTGAAATGAAAGATCAAAACCCTCTAATCTCTGAAATGTCAGCTAACTGGGGAGAAAACACCCACCCGCAGACACACAGAGAGAGACAGAGGAAGAGGGAGCGAGCGCTAGTCTTACATTCACACTTCAAGTTTAGCTTAAGGGTTTAATGCTTTCCAGGGTTGCAGATGTTCCACTGGTTAATCAGAAATGAGGCATGCAATGGTGAATCTGTTTGTCTGCAAATTTTTGATTTGGTGTGACTCACGACTAAGTCTAAGCAGGAGGCTTGCGAACAGCTCGCGAACCTTTCTTTTCCAGCTGAAAGTAGGACACGAGAATTTCAGGTCAACAAGGTGGCATATTCCTGGAAAGATCTCTTATTCATTATTTGTAGGTAATTTTTTATACCTCCAACTTCATCTGTTCACCTACTACACTAATCCTCATTTTCTTCTCTCTCCTTGTGCTCCTCTCTATTTTGTTTTTCGCTCAGTGGCAGAATCAGTCTGTGTTTCCTCACCTGTGAAACTAGGAGATGTCCTTGACTTACAAGGACAGTAGTGCACTCTGTGTGTGCATATGTGTGTGTGTATTCTGTACAAGGGAGCTGAAAAAAGTACATAACACACCTGTCTCCATCTGTCGTGACACTTACACTAGAAGAACAGTCGATATCAGAGCGACTGTCATTATGAGACATCATTGCCATGTGGTAAAATTGGATTACATGTAGCCTGAAGCTAATGACATTCGCAAGACTGATGAATGCAACTGAAAACTAGCAACAAGCGATTCAATACAACTGATGAGCACACACACTTTGCCTGTAGGGCTGACCATTCATCAGCTATAGCATTCAGTTCTCTTCACGCCGCTGTGAATACATTGTGCTCAGTTCTCCCGAAATTAGGAACAATTTAATTTCCCTTGATTAGAGTAAAGGTAGATATGAACCACAGGGAAGCATCATGTGATGTAAGATACCAAAATTGACCTTTATGGTAAGGGAGACAAAAAAAGTCAGGCTCAGCTCAAATAAACCCTGTGCGACAAGGGTCACAGACAAAGAAGCTAAACAAGGCTGTTGTAGGACACGTATACAGTATTTGGTACACGTTAAGGTCAAGGTCAAGATCAAGGCCAATTTTATTTATATAGCACATTTCCAGGCAGACGATGCTGCACAAAGTGCTTAACAATATAAAAATGCCATTAAAAAGAAACAATATAAAACAATAATAACGATATAAAACAATAATAGGAAAATAAAAGGAATTAAAACAATAACTAAAACTATTAAATAAGTTAAATAGAATGGTTCTTATACAGCGCTTTTCTGCTCTACTTGAGTGCTGAAAGCACTTTACACATCAACATCCACCCATTTACACGCCCATTGATACAAGACTGGAGTTGCCAGAGATCAAGCCACCAACCTTCCGTTTAGTCGACGCCCTGCTCTACGTTCTGAGCCACATCTAACCCTCAAGGTCAGATGGTTCTGCACTAAAACCTCTTAATGGCTATAATGGCTATATTAGCTCCATGCACATGCACACTTAGACTTTAATTTAGTGCATGTTTGTGTGGTAGCACTACTGTGGCAGTGTCTTTGCAGGCATTGTTCTACTGAAAGAGCTGCAGGGTAGGGTCCTACCACAAGAACAGCACAAGCACAGGATTTGTTTCTGAGACTGCTGGTTAGAAGTAGTAACTTGAAGCAATTCTGAGGTTTACAACTTAGTTCATTTCTGAATTTGTTTGGTAAACAAATTCCCAAACCCACGTCTGACTAAAACCACCAATCAAGTGAATCAAGTGGAACCAAAAACTACTGACAGAATATATTTGGGTTTTATAAGAGACTTCAAAAAGATGAGCAATATTCCCTTTATTATCACAGGGCAGGGCTCGCAAAATCGCTAGCCCGACGTCCCGGGGCTAGCGATTTTTCCAGTCGGGCTCCCAGAATCTATCCCTGCCCTGCCCGTCGGGCTATCATAGGAAGGAAATATATATGTCAATGCTTTTGCATTCTTTCGGAAATGTAGCTGGGTAAATATGTCATTGGCATCGGTGAACCACTGTCAATATGTGACTAGGGCTGCTCAATTAATCGAATTTTAATCTAAATTACGATCTGGGCTTTCAACGATCATTAAAAATGACTGAGCCGATTATTAGCACCTCCCTCGTGCTTTACTCTCGCGCTGCTCCGTGTGGCAAATCGAGCGCACCTCTCTGCGTTTCGAACACGCGGCACAACAATTAAGAGGAGCTAACAGAGGGAAGCTCGGAAAGCTAAGCAGAAGTTATTTGGAGAGGAGAGTGACTGCCGTTGGTTGAAAAGAGAGGTTAAAAAAAAACCCTTCAGTGGTGTGGAAACATTATGGGTTCGCGGAGTCAGACGTGGATCAAGTAGACATAGTGTGTAAACTTTGGTGTCGTAGCTGCACCACAGAGCGACACGGCAAAGTTCACTAAACATAGATGTTTACATTTTATTTTTTATATTGCAAACATTTGCACTGTTATCAGTATTTGCACACTATTTTATACTATTTTTGACAATCTTTAAAGCTATTATTCAATACATTGTTATTGTTAAATGAATATCAAATAATCGAGATCTCAATTTCAGTGAAAATAATCGTGATTATCATTTTTGCCATAATCGAGCAGCCCTATATGTGACATATTGAAATCGCATTTGAATTTGCGCTTGTTTTTTGCTTTCACTTTGCAATCGCGCGAACTGTGTATAGAGAGCGACAGTACTGATTGGTGAGTGACGATAATTTGCGCACCAATTCCTCTGACATCGTCTTATCAATCGTTAGTTTACTATGCAAACATGACAAGTGAAATCTCCCGCAGGAAGCTTAAACATGTGAGAGGTTGATCGCGCAGAGAATCGCTGAGCGTTATGTGAGTGCGTGTGTAAAGGCAGCAGGATATATATATTTTAGTTCTGCTGAGCCAAATAAGACCGGTCAGGGTGAAGAAGTGACAGCCAAAGAAAAGCCTACCACAAAACGGAAAAGTTATGACAAATCAGACTATAAGGCAAAAAGAAAGTGCAGCTTTATGGTTTATGGACAAAAGAATTTCTGTGGCTGCAATATGACAAGCTAAATAACCAGGGGTGCACATAAGTGGTCCGCAGGTGCGCATTCGCTGTCAAAATAAAATATGAGCACAAGATAAGAAGTTGCAACGCGTGTTTGCGTCCATAAGATTTTCTGGAGGAGGACAGACATTTGTTTAGAACTCTTAAAGATGTCGAAGAAGCTCCTTTAAGCAATTACTTTGGTGTTCCTCCACCTCCAAAGAAATGTCAGATGGAGTCCGAACCACAAAAGAAGCGCGTATTCTCGGAAAAGTGGTTGCAGGAGGTGAGCTGGCTTTAAACAAATGATGAACGCACAGAGATGTGGTGGTAAAAATCAACCTGAAAAATCTGTTTAGAACAGCCTACTATGTTGCAAAGAGTGAACTACCATTGGCAAAATTTAGCAGTCTTTGCAAACTTCAAAAAGAAAATGGCCTAGATCTTGGTTCCACTTGCCTCTTACCTGTGATTTCAGTGGAAATTTCAAATTCAGGATCTGACACAGACTGATTCCTGTTGTACAGTTCTTACAAGTTCATAGAAATTTCTGTTCAATTACAACCAAGTATTTGAGTTGATGATTGTAATTTTTATACAATATTGTAATTTGTGTTTCAACAATTTTTTGATTAATGTTTTGTTTCCGTTACAATATTATACTCTAATGTATAATATTGTAACGGAAACAAAACAGGAAACAAAACATAAAAAAAATTGCTCCCTTTTTTATTCGGGCTACTTAAATTTATTTTGGGCTACCAAAAACTGAAGAGTCCCTGCCCGAAGGGCTACCAGGGATTTTGAAATTTTGCGAGCCCTGCAGGGGCTACGTTTCTGGACCCCCCATGATAGGTGAAGATCCGCATAGTGTTTGATTATTTTTATATATATCTCAACCAGGTGGTGCAGGGCGTTTTGCATATAAAGTGCATGAATAGAGCCTTGAGCCATAGGCTGGATCAATGATTCGGTGTTTGGTGGTAACAATTCAATTTGTACACTTTCAAACGACACATCAATTGTAGTTTGATTTAATATTTGTTTAATATATTTTTGTTATTAATTTATATCGTTATTAATTTTTTAGGCTAGAAAATGCTCATTTTACCACAAAAATAATTGAAAAAAATGTATTAATAAGAAAAAATTTTTAATATTTATGGGCTGCAGAAACATGATATATAATGAAATTCCTGCAATATAAATTTACGGCTAAATCTGTGATGTGGTTTGCGAAAGTTGAATGGCAATATGACGTGAGAACACTGAGACGCAGATTTAAAGCTTGAACGATTGAAAATGTGTTTGGTGACATAAACTGTGTTTCTTTTTTTTATAGTAAATTAAAATGCTTATTTTTAATTTAGCATAATAGCAAATACCCAGCTGGTATTATTTTGACTCATCTGGTACTGTTACAGCATAGCAGTTGTCTCACTGCCGCTGTATATTGTACTGTACATACACATAAATATATTCTTATTTAAATAAAATACATCCAAAAAAACACAATACTATGAGCGAAGCAGAGCTGCATTATAATATTTGTTCGTACTGATGGACTCCCTCATATATACTCTCATTGCAGACTCCAGGGGTTTGCAGTAGGAGTCAATTAAAGGCACTCCCCATTGTAATTACACAATGTTAGATATACTAGGCCACAGGGACACAAGTGTTTGTGTGTTTGTCCTTCCTCCCCTTGTCATCTTCCCCTCCCACTCCTTTACACTCTTTTCATCTCCACCTGGGGGTGTTTTCAGGGAGGGGTTCATTAGATTTGAAATCCCCCCTTGGTCTCTCTAAGAGGTGAAATACGCAAATCACTTAACTGCGATGATATGTGAGTTTGAATGTAAATTAAAGAAAGACAATTACTTGATAGATATTTTTGTATACCAACTTAGCAAGTAAGTCCATTTTAAAAAATCATTTTATCATAATCTGCAAAAAAAAAAAGAAATGAAAAACTGAAATGAAAAGAAGATAATACAAAAAAAAACAACTCTCTCCTATTTGTCTGCTTGCCATCATTCCTCTGTGGTTTTGTCTCTTTTTGTATCTGGCTGGCTTTGGGTGAACAAAACTGCTGACACATAGGAAACCTGCTCTGCCAGATTCAATCAATAGAAAGACACCATCTCGCTCGCTCTCGCTCTCTCACTAACACACACACACACACACACACACACACACACACGGGAACACTTGCCGACATATACAGAAGGAAAAACCTCAACAAATGGAGAAACAACAAACACAGATACCTTCACACAGGTGAGGTGTCTGATACAATAAAGTAATTAGCAACCTATCGGGCTCTGTCCATAAAAATGACTAATTTATTTCTATATTTCTCATGGTGGCAACAAGAACACTCAAAGTGATACTGAAACTAAGTTCATGTTTAGGGCACGGATTGGAGAAGTCCGGCCAGAAGTATTGCTTCAAAGTAAATTATGAATTGAGATGTATTGGAAAGACAACAGCACACAGAGTCACAACTGGTGGTCAGTGGTGCACGTTTAATGCCCTGGTGCTTGTGCATTAGGATAATATGCAAAACCTTCTACAAGACTGTTAATGTCAGACCTGGTGAGAATGCCTCAGTAACAGCAGTCTGACAGTTACATATAGAGGAACTTCAAGTACGTATTCATAAAGTACACATTACATATGTGTGCTTAAAGTTGCAAAACCAACAGCAGCAGTCTACAGAGAAGCAGAGAAAAGTGATATGATCTTACAAGTATTTCTTAACCGAAGTGAGCGAATGCTTAGATGTCATACCGTTCTGGATGTCTGACTCCTACAGTGAGGTGACCACAAAGCTCTGTTCAGTGTGGGAGGCATTTTGCTGGTGACCCGTTATTCTTGTCCCCTTAGAGTGAGGAGTCAAAACTCAATAAATCAATACAAAGTTGTAGCGACTGATCCCCTTTATGCTGAGATGAAACATTTGTATCCTTTTGTATTCTTACTGAGCCTTTCAAGCACTTTTTGCATTAATCTTATGATTAGTGAATAACTCATTCTCCTCTTCAAAACATCATCTGTGTCATATCTGTATGGGTTGAGTGAAAACTGGATGGTTTGATGAATATGAAAATCATGTGCTATGGCCTCTGCAGGCACTACATCTTAACCCAACTGAACACCTGTTGGAAAACATGGACTGCTTTTCTTATTTAGAATAAAAATATTTGGTCTGTTACAATGGTCACTGTTTTAGGTGAAGTTATAGAGTCATAAACTATATTTTCATGACAGAGACATAAGAGAGCACATACCTACTCAATCAGTCAGGCTTTCTGGCTCTGAAAATGTGCAAAATCTTTGGGAATGAGGTGTTTGCAACTTTGAGAAAACATGACCAAAATTACTGCAACCACAAGCTTGGAGTCCTGTTGCCTTTGGGGTTGTTTCAAAGACTGGGACCCAAACACACGGAGTCAGTATGCTATCCGTTTTCTATAACTTTGCCATTAAATGGCGTCAACTTGGCCATTAAGTGCAATCTGTTTGTGATAATACGACATTTAACTGTGATAAACTGCAGAAAATCACAAATCTGTTGCCCTCTACATACACTGAAATTCACATTGCTACTTTCATCTGAAATCTAGCCAATACCTCATAGTTTGGTAACAGAAATTCAAAAATTCCTCCTCGATAACTACTGACAAAGCTGCTGCAGGACAGTGGTTTAACCACAAAATCACATAGGCACTTGGCAACCTTGTTTTTAAACAGGAATATAACCAGAATAAAACCAGTTGAGCGGGGTCCCCTACTGCAAAAAGACACACTGTAGACCAGGGATCTCCAACACAAACCCACGATTATTTCTCCAACTCCAGTCCTTGAGAGCTGTTCTGCAGCTTTTAGATGCATTCCTACTCCAACGCAGCTGAATCAAATGGTTGAAATACCTCTTCAGGATGCCATCAAGCTTAGCAAAGGCCTGCAAAGCAAAGCCATTCATTTGAGTGAGGTGTGTTGGAACAAGGATGCATCTAATAGCTGCAGGACAGTAGCTCTTGAGGACTGGAGTTGCTGTAGACCGGTTGGTTGCAATGTGCTACCATCAATTTTTCCTAGCTGTAGTGAGGTTGTCATTAGGGCTGGACTATATCATACCGTTCACGGTAATACCGGTGTAATTTTGGGCAACGATAGGAAAATGAAATATCGCGATAGAATATGGGTAAAACGCGCATGTGCAGTGCCTATGTTTACATACGCACATGGCGGCGACGCAGAATGACAAGAGCGAAAGTGGATTGTTGAATGAAACGGATGAACCAGAACTGGTTTGTAAAAATGCTGCAACTTCAGTGGTGTGGAACTGGTTTAGCTTTCGTCCATCAGATACACAACAAAGCACTATTTTTGGTAGAGCATGCTAGCGGGCCGTCGTTATTACCGTGTTTTTTGGAAAATACGGCACACTTAAAATCAATCCTTTGATTTTTCTGAAAGTCGACAGTGCCCCTTATAATCCCGTGGGCCTTATGTATGAATTCTGGTTGTGTTTACTGACCTCGAAACGATTTTATGTGCTACACGGCGCTCGAAAATCTGTCAAATGTTTTAGTACGACTTTGCTAAGCTACGAAGCCGCACCGCTTGATGGATTGTCGGAGCATTACAGCTATCGTAGGCAGGAGCCTCGCAGAGTGATACGTACTGTGCTTCAACATAATATTACCGTATTGTGTGTGTATAACCTCTTTTTAAGTTTTGTGGATGTTATACATGGTTATGCTGAGGATATGTCGGCCAATTTCCACTGGAAATGCCTTTTGGTTAAACTGTCAGCAAGGAATTTGCACTGTTACATTTTTATATAACTTTAATGCACATAAAAAACAGCTGCTTGTTTAAGTGAAAATACATTGATGGGGTTTTTTGCACTAATAAAGTTGTGGAGTTGTAAAGTATTTTGTCTAGTGTCAATTATATCGTCAGTTATATCGTTATCGCAAATTTTCAAATGTATATCGTGATAAATATTTTTGGTCATATCGCCCTGCTCTAGTTGTCATCCTATTTTAGTCAGTTTATTCTTAATACTGGATCAATTTACTATAGGCTTTTGTAAAAATCTACATAGAAAAGTGTTACCATTTAGAATGAAAAGTGTGCATGTAACAAGCTTAAGCATCAGCCTACAACTTTTCGGTCAATAATTTGTGCTCTTGGGGGAAAAGAAAATGTTAATATAAATATGAGTTCCAATAATTACAATCATTACTTTAGTCTGACTAAGTAAGGCAGTTGGATGTAAATGCATATTTAGTCTGCAGACATGATACCACCACAAACTTTCTTATTAGCACTAAGTGCAAATATATAACCCCATTTCCAAAATGCTGGGACTTCTAATTATTTACAATTAAAAAACAGGTTTCAGTTCAAAACTGAATTTACATTTACCACAGTGCCTGGCGTATAGTGTGGAAGTGGGCTACACAAATGATTATCTTTGTCTTATGCAACAAAGTTCATAAAGTTTTAATGTTATCATTAAAAAAAACTGCTACAACTTAGTGTTTAGGAAGAAATTATAGCCTACAATATAAGTTGTTTTTGTTTTGTTTTTTATAACAGCATGTCTAATTTGTGCTCCTTTGTCTATGCACGGGAAGCAGAGATGACACAATGGAGAGAATAAAACGCGTGCGTGTTTATCTGCATCCACACTCACAAAGTCTTATTTGTGTTCCTGACGAGTTGCTGATGTTTAACAAGAGGAAGCACAGCATGAATGCCCATTAAAGGGAAAATAACAGAAACCAGAAACAAAATGCTACCGAGCTCTCATCCACTATGGGACAACAAATAAGCGCACATAAAAAACACAAACCCATGATTATTTCCTGTCCCTGACTCTAAAAATAATCCTCTTCATAATAAGGTACAGCAAATAGGCTTTTTGGGTTTCTGAGAAATTCATGCTCATTTCCACTTAAAAAGAGTGCAGGAACACAAATGTTACCCATACAAACACACACACACACACACACAGAAGAGTGAGAAGTTGATAGTCAGGGAAGGTGTGACTCACTGTCCCTGAACAGCACTCGCTGTTTCATGCTTGGCTGTGGTTTAAGAGGAGACTGAGAAAGAAAGAGATGAGAGACAGATGAGAGGGAGACTGAGGGAATGAAGCCTGCAGAAACTCATTTATATTCAGGATGGAAATAAAAGGACTGATGGTTAAGCATTCTTCCGCTGGATACTTTACAGGCTGCAGTTGCCCTCCCCCACCCTCCCCCACCCTCCACAAGACAAGGAAGTTTTACCTAACTCGCTAATGACCTGCAGACAGGTGAACAGGAAGAGAGGATGGGTGGGTGGACGAGTGCGTACTTGAACCTTGTATTGTAGCTGTACCATTAGAAATTCTATATTTACAGCCGTATTTCATGAACCAAAGCACCAATTGCAAACCTGATCACCAAAAGCTAACACTTTGCTCTTAGCTTTTTCTTCCTGTAAAAGGATAGACAATATGATTACATTTTTTAGACTCAGATATACAGGCCATTTGGCTAAGGGACGGAAAATGTGTGGCCTTTAAGCACAGTGATGTTAATATTATCACTCCTTATCATCCAAATTGACTGCAAAAGCTGAAAATAACTTTCCTGTACACGGTGCCATTAAATCCCTGCAAACAGCAGGGGACATGGGAAATTGACAATTTACCAAAATGAAAATATACCGTTTACCCCATGACATCACTGATGAAAGGTTTCACCTGCATATCGCAGTATATGGAAACCTGGGACTGTCCAAAGAATTTAGTCATAGCTTTGCTACTACTTTTTGTAAGCAAATGGTCAGACAGTTAGTTGATACATTCTAACAACAGTGTAAAAAACAATTTTCTCCATGTATTTTTCTTTTAATATGATGCCCTTATACTCTTTTCTTGCATTTATTAAGGCGATAACTGAGGGATCTTAAATAGAGGAAAATCCAATTATACATTTCTCAGTGTTTTTAATTATGTGACAAATAATCCATACAGTGGGGAACAGCACAAAAAAGCTAATTCCAAATGACTCTGTATATGACTGAATGTATGCAATAGTAACCTGCACAATGTGCTCTAAGTGTTTAGGCTTCTAAACAGGGCACAGCCTCACCCAGGAAACATCAGGTAACCTGCAAGGCAGAGGACCAGAGAAATTTACCCAAATACAGGGTTTGGGGAAATGGCTTAAAATACTCACAATTATTTAGCCAACACCCAAACATAAGTTCCAAATTATAACAAAAAAAAAATGCTACTTTCAGTGGCAGACTGGCCATCTGGAATACCTACAGTCTGCTTCCCAAGGGGGCAGGAGAACTGTTATAACCAGATTAAACAATTTCCCAAAGCTGTTTGGTCTCATATTTGTCTGTCCAATCAGTTACAAACAAATGTGTGCCTGTGTGTGTGTGCATATGTGTGTTAGCAGTCTTTATTATAATTTTTTTAAAAGGGTAAATAAGGAATCAGACTGTATATCTTTAAAATATTTAGAGTTAATTTGAAAAATTTTAAGAAAACTATATCCATGTAGGCAGAAAGCTTTAGTATTATAGTATTCATATTATAATATCAGTGATATTACTGTGTTGCAGGTTTTCGCCCAGGTATTTGGAATGAGATCAGATAAAGGTGTGAATAAAATAATGCAATTACCCTATAAAAGCACATTTTTTATGACACAGGGTATTTTAAAATTGAACAGGCAACATGGTTCATCGTTTAATAGTAGGCTGATCCTTCATTTAATACATAGCCTTTATATGTCCTGTGTGAGATAACTAATAAAAGCATCATGAGTACAGGAGTGATGATGATTAGCGATGATAAACCCACAGGTTAATGGAAGGCAAGTGACCAATCAGTGCAAGAAAAATGTCAACATGTACGCATATAATTATGCTGCCCTCTGTTTTCAACCTTAATACAAAACAAATACATCACAAATCATTTAATTTTTCACAAGGGATTCAAAAAGGTGTAACAGCCAAAGATTTAAGGATTTCCTTCCCTTCTTTCACAGACATTTTTTGTGTAAATAGAAAATCTTTACTCTGAATAAACGTGAAATATATTTTCATTTGAGAAATGATTGTGTAACATGACAACAACATGCTAAACTACAATTCAATATTGATATATCCCATAAAAAAACCCTTTTATTACAGAGCTGAGCAGGCTGAGCAGGCTGAAATGCTTGGTGGAAGGTCAGGATGCGATCCATGACCTCATGTTGGAACACATGCACAGAACGTTTTACTTCAACAGGTCTTTGCCAGGTCACTGTGCTGGTGTGAAAGGCTAATCTGCGAGAGACAGCTTAGGAAACGCACTTCCTGGAACATCCCTCTAGAGGAAAGTCTGGAGGAAATTAAACAAAATACACAAATACTCACACTTTGGCACGTTATCGCGCTCTATCCCCATCTACATTCCTCTAAACCACCAAAGAACAGTAATTACTGTAGATGTCGGAGCGACAGAGGAGAGAGCAGTGCCAGTATGAGGGATGATAAAGGAGACGAGAGAGAGATAGCGGCTGCTGCAGCCAAAAGCTTCTCATTAAGCCAACCCTACCCCCAGCTCAAACATGCAGCATACATCCCCGTCTTCTACAGCACACTGCAGGTCAAATCACTTTGCAGAATTTAAAGTCTGGCATGCAGATTTATCGAAAACGCAAAACAATTTATAGTCAGCCCTTTCAGAGTGTCCCTTTTTTCTGTGTCCTCCACTCTTCTCCAAATCTCCTCAACCCCCCTGTTTCTGATCTTGATTGTTGAAATCTTTTTCTTCACAAGCTCTCTTTTTTCTGCATCTTCTCCTGTTTCCGTCCCTTTCCCATGGCCCGCCAGTCAATTCAGCGCCTTGTTTTCTCTTCTTCCCCCCTTCTTCATCTTCTTCTCCTCACCTCTCCCCCACGAGAGCCCACACACATGCAGCCAATCTAAGTCAATTAAACAAATGGTTTTTTGCTCTCTTTTCACATTATACTGTCTGTGACTTCATCCATGATGATGGACTCCAAGTCATTACACAAAGCTGTACGTGTGTGTGAGATTTTGCAAAGCCTAAGCTAATTAGGTAGAACCCATGGCACTGGCAGCTACAACAGCAGATCAGGGAAATGCTGAAGAGATAAGGCCGAGCATACTAAGACATACACAAGAGGATTATTTTAATGATTTCACACGCCGGATACAGGCAAACATGCATCCACAAGAGCAAAAGGAAACATTATGGTACAGGCAAAAATATTAAAATGCAATATTCTTATTTATATGCATCCCCTCTCCTTCCTACATACATGCATCTGCATTCCTTAGTCGATCCATTTAGAAAAAATGTGAAGTTTTACTTCATTCTCCCATGCAAAAAGTTTGGCAAGTGACAACCTTTCCATTTGATGGCGTCTGCATCCCACTTAGCTGCTCAACAGATGGCCAATAAATATAAGGAAAAGCCGTGAGAGTAAATTACTCCTACACACAAACAACAAGTTACACTCACACACCTACAGCGCACATCTGTCTACACGCAGATCTACTCCTACACACATACACAAGTTACATTACAGCAAGCAAACAGACCAAAAAATTATAACGACCAAAAAATAAGAATCAACACAAACAGAAACACACACACTGAGGATTACACCGGCACACACACACACACACACACGCTCCTCATTCCTGCTGCTGTAATTGAAGGTGAAGCAGTTTCAGCAGGGGTGTAAATTTATTGGCACCACACTCCACACATGACATCAGGTGGTGGTGATGTGTGTGTGTGTGTGTGTGTGTGTGTGCCTCCATGATAAATTGTAACTATATATGGGAAATAAACAATACAACATACTTTTCCATAGAGAGCTGCCCTGCTTCCACCTTGGTCAGAGAGGTAGGTAGAAGTGTGTGTGCGTGTGTGTTTCCCAGGAGTCTCAGTTACGGCCTCATGCACACAGAGCCATAAATACAGCTACTTCAAACCTTTTATCAAGCAGAGTAGGTACGAGTAGGTACATGTTCCTATCCCTCTTCTGCTCGTTTCTGCCGTTTTCTTCTCACATTCTTCTTACTCCCCCCCCATATTCCATCTACAGCTTTTATTCTTCCTCTAACCAATTGCTTGTTTTATAAGACTCTCTCAATAGATGAGCCAGTTTTTTCTTTAAGCTCGCGTTAAATAAAAGACAGAACAGCCAGAACAGAGCTTTAACAGTAATGAGGTCTTAAAGATTCCTCTGATAAACAGCTGTATGCACCATATTAGGGACCCAGCTCAAAGTACTGCAGACAAACACAAACACCTGCTGTGGCTCAAGAGGTACACAGAATCCGTGCATCGTAGCGTCCCGGAGACGTGTGTGAAGCTGGATTCATGGTCCCACAGTGATGTTTCTTGTAGCTCTTTGGCTATGCAGAAAAGATTATGGGAATTCACCCAATGCAGGGACTACAGTAAGGTGCTTGTGTGCAATCCTACAGAAAGCCTACAGTGTGTCACAGTTTGATTACAGAATACTTGAAGCGGGTAGGTTGAACAAGTAAGGAAATGGGAGTGGAGATTTCCAGCAATCAAAAAAGGATGCACAGACGATTGTTTTCAACACTCCATTTCACTTCACTGCAAAAGACATTCTTTTCTGTTCGGCAGCAGCAAAACACCCTCTGAAGCTTCCACCCTTTCCCTAAACCAAACAGAGTGCTTCCAGTAGTTCGAACACATTTGAAGTAAACTGCATCTATGTATTTAAGGGCAACTTCTCCCCCCTCCACTGTGTGAGAATGTCTCCAGGTAGCTACTATAGATGAGGCATTTCTAGCTCATGTTTCAGCACTTTCCCCATTATTAATACTAAAATATTATATTTTCATCAAGCACGAACTGCATATTCACTAATAATTATCTTCAGACTATACATTAAACCACCCACTTATCTCTGTGCATAATGCTACAGTAAGCATTACTGTATGTGGGAGCTTTCTGTGATGCACACTGCTCAAAATCATTAACATCATCTTAAAGTACAAACTGTATTTTTATGCTTTAAAGCCTGAGACTTTCCTATGATGTTTCTGAGTTACTTTAAGTCAAGATTTTAAAATTCAAAAGGTGGCACTGGACTGTTAGAACAGCCCTGTGAGGTGTCTTTAAAGAGCTATTTATAACCCTCATATCAAAAGCTAAACTTGGCCAGAGAGGGAACGAGAAGGGCGAATGTCAATGAAGAAGAGAAATGATAGGCGGCGCAGAGCAAACGGGTGAGGCCGAGAGAGGAAAAAAACAAGACGCACAGAGCCAGGTTCAGGAAGACAGAGAGGGGTGAGAGAGTGTGTTTTTTATGGGGTAACATGTCGGTCATGTAAGGAGTTTGTGTGAGAAATGGGTCTCAGTGCAGCAAAGGCTGATGCAGCATAACAATAAGTTCACACGCAGGCTCGCAGGCTGGTTAGAGAACACACACACACGCATTTACCTAAGCAATACACACAAGTACAGAAGGAGGAACTAACCACATAAGCACAAAAAGAAATTCACACATAAATACAAATATGTGCAAGTATTTAAGATGAGACGCACACAGTGAGATCTAAAGACACACACACACACACACACACACACACACACACACACACACACACACACACACACACTGCAGAGTAGGGAAGTTGGTTTAAAGAAACAATGAAAGCAGCGCAGTTAGAGCTTCCATGTTTGCGCTTATTATACTGCTGCAGTCTGATAAAAAAACAGCACATGGACAGACACGATGCATGCCCACTGCAGTCTTCCTGCATGCAGACCTTCTACTGAGGAGGCGTTCCTGAAGATGTTGCTCTTCTGTTTCCATGTTTGTCGTCACCATCATGCTGCAGAAAGAATCTGATAAGCTGCTCCGTGATAGTGTTACGAGAACACGTTAGGTGTCTAAAACCTTTCCCCAGCACTGTAAATACGCAGACAGTACAAAGTACACAGTAGTAGCACACACAAATACAACTCTCCCTACTTCCCTCCTTGCTCCTCTTGGGGGTATTAAGAGCAGTAATGATGATGTGGGACTGCTTCCTTGTGTGCGTCAGCGTGCGTGCATATATGTTTCTGTACGACACTATTAGTACACAGGATAGAGCAGCTATTAGACTAAAGAATGGTTTTATAGCACAAAAGAAAACAAACCCCCACACGAGAGGAACTCCAACACACACGTATACATACACAAATGCCCATACACACACACAGTACACTCATAGTAATGACCTGTTTTGTTAAGCACAGTGAATGCTCCAAGTACACAATAATAAACTCCTCATTTGTTATGTACTAGGACCATTAAAGAGAGCGACCACAAGAGGAGGAGACAGGGGAAGAAGAAAGGGCTGCATTAAAAAGAATAATGACGAAAGAGAGAGACAAAAATATAAGGACAGAGTAGGTCTGACTGTCCTTACATTGTTGTAAACATACAGTAGGTAGAAACAGAGGTATGGGAGGTAAAGCAAATATGAAACATAAGAGAGCAAAAGTGAAATGAAGGACTCCTTTGCACTACAAATACAGACTGTTGGCCATGCAATCACAGTGCCCCCTATTGGCAGACGATAAGTCACCATTTTGGATAGTGGCACATTTATTTATTAGCCCATCTTATTGAAGGTGAGATTTTAAATCAATCAATCAATCAATCAATCAATCAAAGGTAGTTAAAAAGGTTTCACATCAGTATGCAGCATATTACAGATAATGCACGCTGCAGGACAGCCATTTCTCCCTGATATTTATCAGACACACTAAACCACTGCTTTCTGTGCCACCTCGTCTGGTTTCATAGACAGCTCATGTGGCATTAGGAAGGATGCCACACTTATGTGTTTCTATCATGGTTTCATTTTAAGCTTGGTGCAGTGTTTTAAAATCTAACTGAATAATATGTCAGGAACAGCGCAGTCACAGATGCATAATGCTTGATTCACGATTATGAATGATTGATAACCCAACTGTACCAGACCCAAAGATTTAGTCCAATGGATCACATATGACCACATCAGTATATTATGGCAGTGTATGATTTAGTACATAAGAGATGCAGAGAGTGTAAATATGCAGCGTTAGCGATTACTGAACCGTCATTTCACAGCCTCGTAAGATCTGATCACATGTATATTACCAAGGTAAAAGGTGTAGGCATGAGTGGCTTTACTCTTAAAATTTAATGACTATATAGTGAATTTCATTGACATTATAAACTCTTTACGAATAAGTCATATCCAACAAAACTCAGCTGTTATACGAGGCACAGGTCTGCATGCCAAATATCCAGATTTGCAGGCTTCAAGTGATTTTTTTGAGGATGGTACTTGGCCTTGAGGCGACTGATGTTGTGAATTGGTTCTATATAAATAAAACTGAATTGAATTAGACACTTCAGACTTCTTTATTTTACTTTATAATTTAAGCTTTTAAAGGTCAGTGAGCACTGCCTGTCAAAATCTTGTGTTTTCTAGACAAACATGTCGCATGCAGAGGCTCAACCAAGGAAAAGAGAGCAACACAAATTGATGGACATAAAGATGACGTCCGATCTGACAGCCATTTTAAAACAAAGTGCTTCTACAAAAACAAGGCACTCCTGTACTTTACATTCCTCTCCATTAGCCAATCTTTTGAATACAGACCTTTGTGGCTGGCCTTACAAAGGAGAAAAAAGCCTGTTATCTGTCTGTAGGTTACTGGTGTCTCCAGTCAGACACTGAGTCACTGCACTGTGGCACAAATGCTCTAATTGTAAACACCCCCCGGTGGGTGAACCTGGTAAGTGACCTGTGAGCGACCCTAACCAAAGGAAAACTTTCCACTAAGAAGAATTACCAGTAATAATACGTGTCACATATACCGGTGATGAGATCACCTTAAACAACATTCACAGCGGCAATTTCTGCAACTAAATATTTCCAGTCACTGCTGATCACTCTTTTATATCAGCTTAGAGGAAATTAAATCATTCTGAAGTTTAGAACATTTGCAACTCAGCTGTTTACTTGAGAAAACCCAAATTTCTCTTGAATTAAGGTCATAATTGAGATTTTTCCATACATCTCTCACCACTCTTTTGTAGAAACTTGTGTGCGTTGTACCACTCAGCTTGAGTTTCTGTTGACAGATGGAGGTGCTGACATCTTGTTCTTCGTGCATGATTCTAAATGTATTGCTCTTTCAATGATGCCGAGACTTTTTCGCCCACTGACAACAAAACAGGAACAAGCCGTGATTTTCCCACCGCTTTTCATAAATGGGGAAGACTCTTATACTGGTATGTAAAGCTTTCCCTTCTCCAAACATAAAGCTTCTGATTTACACCAAAACCTCCATCTTAGCCTCATGTGTCCACAGAAAAGTCTACTAACAGCAGTCTGGTTTGTTTATACGATCTTCAGCGAAACGTAAAAGAGCAACAAAAAAACCCCAAAACACTTTTGCCCTTTCTCGCATTACGAGTACAGTATTTGAAATACATCCACAGCTATCTGTTGAAAAAAACAACAACCACTGATTAAATCTGACTTCCTTTGAGTCAAATGTAAATGACGCTTTATATGTAGAAAAGTTGGATGAAGTAAGTTGATGTATTTTGTTTCGATCATAATAGTTTTTAAGTGATTATTCGCACCTTTGTGTTATCAAAAGGCTCATAATCATTCAAGAAACACACATGCAATCACTGTGGTGGGAAAAACACAATGAACACGCGCACAAGATGGAATTCAAACACAATGAAATGACGAGGAGTCACACAAGCTAACAGAAAACAGAGGAAGAGCAAATTGCAGATAAACACACAAGAGTTTGTGGTTTCAGTTCCACCGAAGACAGCTGGTATGTTTTAAGGGAGTGAGACCTGAAGTTGTTCTGGGAATACATAAACACAGGGGATCTGATTACGAATGCTCGGAAGATCTCAGACGCACGGTGGGATAAGTCAAGGAGGAGCCGATGTGTCTTTTTATGGAGGTACACGGGATTTGATTGCGTATTCATGTGCATGATGAGGATGTCAAGGTGTTCTTACTATGCAGAAAAGCAAACGTGCATTTAGCTGACCTTGGCAATGAGGCTGAGGGGTTCTCGGCAGGAAGGTGGCAGTGCTGATCCCATTTCCTGTAACAGGTCAGGAACTTCCTGTTGCAGGTACAGCTCTAACATGGACGCCAGCTGAGAAAGACCTTGTTTCTTCTGCTCAGGCATAGAAGTTAGATCTGTAAAAACATTTAAAAAAAAAATCATATATATGTAGTTGAAACACAGTCTTCATAAAATCCAATTATTCTGGTGTAAAAATGTAATGTTCTTTAATGTGATGATGTGAGGACTCCTAAAATTTGCACTCAAATTTGCCTGTAAATGGACCTAAATTGATATTTTATAACATATGATGCAAGTTTTCACTAATTTCTATCATCTAACAGTTGTATTTGTTAATGTATAAAGTTGGTACATTGTTTGACGCCATCTGCTAAATCACTTTTGTAAAGGGACTTTCAATCTCAATGAGACTTTTACCAGATAAATACAGAATATCGTTAAACCCGTCACACTGTCCTGCATCATATTCGCTGTATAAAATCTAACATTTGTTTTAAAAAAATCCATTTTGCTCTATCACATCATGTTTTTTGACGAGTGGCAACTGTAAACATGATCCAGATGCTAAACATGTGGATCCTTCACTATATCCAAACAGCAACAAAACATAACACAGTTTGTGGGAAAAGGCATCCTCTACTTATTTTGGTATGAAACCGGGTAATCAAGACAAGCCATGGGCATCTCATTCAGTTTGCCAGGTGTGTGTTGAAAACCTCCAAGTAATGGAAAGAAAAAGAGCTTGGGTTTTCGATTTCTAGTGGTACAGAGGGAACCACAGGATCACTTTGATGGCTGCTCCGTCTGTTTAGTCAGTATTTCTGGATACAGTTCCAAAACTAAATCATCTGCCGGTTACCCAAACCTGCCGTCAGCAACGAGACCTGCACCGCATTCAGATGAAATACTGCCTGTTGTTTTACTGGCTTAGTTGATGAGAGAGAAAAGTCTGATGTTTTGTTTCTAGATGCACAACTTTTTAGTGATCCATCTTCTAGCAGCTCATCTGTCCCCCAGTTCTTCACTCAGCCACAGTTAAAACTTGGCTTTGCCACAGGAAGCGGCCCAGTTGCTTGGGGCTAGGCTCAGTGAGAAAAACCTACTGGCTCCAGGAACCACATTGTCTTTTTATAAAAATCCATTCTCTGAGATGAATTATTACTTTTTCTATTATGTTGATACTGAAGGTCTTTTGGGTGCATAATGAGAATTGCTTTGCATCCAATTCAGTTCAATTTTATTTATACAGCAACAAATCACAACCACAGTTCCCTCAAGGCAATTTATATTGTAGTAACACAACAGAGAAACCTCAACAATCATGCGACCCCCTAAGAGCAAGCACTTTGGCAACAGTGGGAAAGAAAAACTCCCTTTTAACAAGAAGAAACCTCCAGCAAAACACTGTGCAGGTATTCAGTTGACTAACTTATTGTTAAAAAGCCATTAAAAGCCATTTAATTATAATCACTGTCAAATTCCAGAAAACATAAGTGCACTAAGCAGGTCACTGCCTGAATGTTGGAGATTTCTCCGGTAGACGAGAGGGTTGTTGCCCTGCACCATTTTGTCTCGACTATCTGTAGTTGCCGAACAAAAGTTCAGAGTACCCAGCCTTCTTGGAGTCACTGGGTGGCATGCTGCAAGAAGCTCCTGCTGGAGGAATTTGAGAATGTCTGATTAAGGTTCTTGTTCTAGAGTAAAGGGAGCAGAGAGTGGGAGACTGACAGACTGACTCGTGCTCTGTGTGCAGTAGTGGTTCGTTGTGGTGAAGAGAGCTGAGCATGAGTGGCAATTTACTGGTCAAGCAATGTCCCTACACTCAATTATGGATGCAAGCTCTGGGTAGTGACTGAAAGAATGATGTCACGGATCGAAGCGGCGGAAACGAGTTTCCTCAAAAAGGTGGCTGGGCCCCTCTCCCTTAGAGAGAGAGTAAGGAGTTCAGCCTTTTAGGAGGGACTAAGAGTAGAGCTTCTACTCTTCCACATTGAAAAGAGTCAGTTGAGGTGGTTCAGGCATCTAGCAAGGATGCCACCAGGTGGCAAGTGAAGTGTCCTGGGCATGTCTTACCCGAAGTAGACCCAAGACTACATGTCTTAGCTCACCTAGAAACACCTGATGAGCTGAAAAAGGTGGGCGGAGAGAGGGAGCTCTGGACTTCTCTGCTTTTCAGCATTTAAAATAATCTAATTTGCAAATTTAGAGCTCTTATGATACACTTACAATAAGTGTAACAAGACATGTCAACATCATTTTGCCTGTTCTGTAAAGGTTCAAATCAGTGATTTTGGTTTTTTAAAGAAAACCTTATAGCATCTAAAAAAGGAATGAGCCCAGCTGAAAATAAAAAGTTTGCATTTGGCTACCACTGGATTATATATACACACGCTCTCTCTATATATATAAATAAACACACAGGTGAAAGAGCAAACATTTTCTAATAAACTTTTATTACAGTGAGGTAAAACGCACACAGATACTTGTAAGACAAACTTACGTGATTCATGTTCCTCTAGAGTGTAGAGCTCCTCACTGCTGCTCTTAGACGGACTTAACTGCATAGAAAAAGAGAAGTTCAGCAGGTCACTCTGGTTTTACTGAAATATCGTTCTCCTATCGATGCGCATTATGTGCTGTACTTATTGTTGCTCCCAGATAAAGTCCTTGAAACTTTCATGCACTGAGAAAACATGACATTGGATTTCTTTAAAGTCTGGTTTTTCTGAGAGCAGGAATGCCCGCCTGTTATGGCGCATAAAAGGAAAGGTATTAAGCAGCGTTCTTTGTGCACATTTAGTTTAACTGAGTTGAACAGTGGGAAAGTCCAGCAACATACCAAAGCAAAGATGAGTCTCGCAGCTAGACGGACTGAGTCAGTGGGAAGTCTGGGTAGGAGGCTCTGCAGACATTTACACTCTCTCTTATGGCCTGACCATGCTTGTTTCTGCAGAAGGAGGATATAAATACACTGATGTATACAGACACATCCATCATAGCCATTATTACCCCGGCTACAAGCCATAAACAAAGTGTACACTTTAAAATGTAATGATTTACATTATAAGAACTTGATTTTTGTCCCCAAAAGATTAAAACACACATACACACACACTGTACCTGGCAAGCGGTATTGCAGTAGCGAGCCGTCTTGCACTGGGAACACCTCAACAAGCTCTCATGTCTAGACAGAAGGAATTTTTGAAAAGTTGTGTTAATTCTGCACACATTCTTAACTAAAAAGAAGAAAGTCTGTGGCATTAAAGACATAAAATATTCAAAGGCTGATTCACTGTCTTTAAAAAAACAAACAAAAACGCTCCAGCTGAGAAGAAAATGTTAAAGATGACTTAAAAGGTCTTGGTGGCCTGGAATGGGACCAGGATTTTAGATTTCGAAACTTGCGATGCGAGTCTTCCTGTACTGACAGATAGTTGTAGTGTTTGAACAAAAACATTCAGCTGTTCCATATATGTTAAACACTTTTGGAGACGGTTAAAATTCAGCATCACCAAACAAATCCTTAAATGAGCTCAAGCATACTTCTGTCATTGTGCTGACCTTTCACCGTGAAAGGATGTTGTCTTATCCTTTTCTATTCATCGCATTAAACTGACTGTGTGCGTCCATTATCTCATTTTATCTGTCTACCCAGCTCCAATTCGATTGTCGTTTAAGGGCAATACTTTCGGTGCACTCTCCTCACCGTCACCATCGGTTAGTCTCACCACATCACATAACTGCGTCGGAACGGCGACATGTGACAGCTGTGCGTCCACTTGGGGTGGTGTTTGTGTGTATTTTTGTGAGTATGCGTATGCCTCCGAGGTCTGCTGCGTTTCTCTGAGTGATACTGCTGTCCTTTCCACTTTGTCTGTCAGCCTGATAACAAGCCGGAGCACCGCAGTGTCAGCCTGCTTCATGAGGCCAATTACAGCCAGTAGTGGGGGCATCATTAAAACACACAAGTTGTGACTCACAGGAATCTTTTCAGTGTGTGTGTGTGTGTGTGTATGTATGAGTGTATACACATAAGTCAATGTAGGCTATTCAAATCAATTATTTATTATACTTGCAAATGTCTTGAGCCATCCCTCATTGCTTTATATTTTACTAGGAAAATGAGAAATAGGTGCAGTGATTTATTCTTTAAGTAGTCTTCAGGAAAAGCTCTCCAGGTTTCTTGGAGGACATTCAAAGCTCTTCTTTGAATGTTGTTTCCTTTTGTTCTGTTCTCTGTCAAGATGATCGCAATGCTTGAGCAATATTGCGGTCTGGGCTCTGGAGAGGCCAATCCATGACTTACAGTGTCCCCTTGTGTTTTTTCTATCCAAGTATGGTTTTATTGAATTAGCACAGTGTGTTTGGGATCATTGTCATACTGAAAAATCTTTTTTATAAATATATATCTTATGTATTTTTATTATTTAATTCCAGTGCACACCACTTTGTGTTTTAAGGTGCTTTATAAATAAGGATGGATGGAAAATTTAAGCTGATGCCAATCAGATCCTTTCTAGATGGTTTTGGATGGTGGATCAAAACTTGGCAGTACTATTCTGCATTCAAAATTCCAGCACCAGTGGCTGGAATTCAGCCCCAAACCATCACAGACCCTCAGTTTTGCAGACACTTACAGTTGTAGCTCTCTCCTGACCTCCTCTGTAGATATTGATGATTTGAACCAAACATTTCTAAATGTGTCACTTCATGAGACCAGTTGAATTTCCATCCAGTTCTTGTGTAATTTGGCATACTGCACCCTTTTCTAACCAAGGTGGTTTCTTGACAGTCACCGTTCCACTGAGACGTTTTTGATGACGCTTCAGTAAACAGCAAATGTAAACAGCAAACTGAAGGGCCGGATGCATCTCTCAGTTCCTCTGTCAGGTTTTTTTAATGGATTTCTTTAGTATTTCTTAAGGACATGACCTTCAGATAGTGTTTATCTGCTGTACATAGCTTTTTAGGCCTGCCTCTTCTTTTTTTTTGTCTTCCACTTGACCAGTTTCCAAGGTCAACAAGCTTGGTCAGCAAGATGTATTGATAAACTGTATGGCTGCAATGCACAGACACAGATACCTGTTAATAACTGCTAAGTATTTCATGTCGGGGAAAATGGATCAAAAAGTAAAATACCTGCCTGACCTGTCACATGGGAGGGAAACAGATTGAAGTGAGTATCAGAAAACAGAACCATCAGCACCAGAGAAGGTTTCTACACACGGTGCTACAGATTTAAAATGGACCATCAGCTTCAAAAGTCTGATTCTGAAAGTCAGATTTGACTTTTTCTCGGCATTTGTACTAAATTAAGTCATTCTGAATCCCACTGAATCTTTGTTTCACAGCTTATGTTCACTGTGAAGCATCCCGAATGCTATGGCAGCAAAGCCAGCGCCTGCTTTGAAAGAGCATCGGGACTTCCCCTCTGCAAACTGACAATAAACGCTGGTCACCTTAAATTTGGAGAATAAAACAAGAAAAAAGAAAGAGAAGAGAAAAGAAAGAAAGAAAGAAAAAAAGAAAGAAGAAGAAGAAGAAGAAGAAGAAGGAGGAGGAGGAAAAAAACGTAAAATGTACGTATGAAAATATATATACATAAAATACTAGAACTTGGACACTAAGGGAAAAAAAGAGCAAAGTAATTCACAGTAATTTGTTAAAATATTTCTGTAACTTGATTCAAGCTTGATTAAAGGTGCAGTTTTATTCACGCTGTAGTTCTCAGACTTATTAATTTTACATCCATGGAGCTCATCGCTTATTTTCTACAAAAGAAAAGAAAAGAAAAAAAAGATAGAGACAGTTAAAAAAAACACAAAAAAACCTCTAACTCCATGGTAGACCACTGTATGACAGACACATGCTTCATGAAATCATGAAACAACTGACAAAGCAGAGTGCTTAGAACCTAGCATTCATTTCATTTGTTAAAGGATTTCTTCACATTACCAACAATGGAGCATAAGCACTGACAGTCGAACACCCCAAGGCTGGTTTAGCGTGAGCTAAAATACAATAATAAGTTGCAAGTCTTTATGGATTTATCATATAATAAGAAAAGAAAATAGAGAAAATAATAAAATCCTACTAATTAAATCTGACAGCGGATGGTATTATGAGCTCACACACGAAATATGAGATAATGGAAAAAAACGTTATGATGGATTTAAATACATTAGGCCGGGGCTTATCTTACTGAAAACGGCACATTTGATTAGATTGGACATGCTGGACCTATGAATGCAGTAGATGACATTAGAAAGAGCTTAAAGGCAAAATCTGAAATTTAATATAAACAAATGCGGCGCAGGTCTGACCAAAGGCTGTTGAGCATCAACATTAGTGACAGAAGTTAAGTGTTTCCTCTGAGCGTTTCATCTATCAGCGTGTGACCAGACTTGATTGTTGTATTTGGCTCAAGGCGCCTTCAGTCTTGTACAAGTTTCCAAAACACTCTTCTCTTTCCTGTTCTCCCCTCCCTGCTCTCTAGATTCTGCATTTTACAGCTGTCCTCCCCATCTGTCTCCCCCCCCCCTTTTTTTTGTTATGCTGCTATGTCCAATTTGCCTTTCCAGCTTGGAACTCAACCCTAAATTTATAGTTTCACCCTGGGACTAAGTTTCATGAAAGCAGAGTTATTCTTGTCATGTTGAGACCAACCAGAAACACGGAAGCCACACACAGTTCATGAAACACATGCCTGGAGTCTGAGACACAGAGTAGTAACAACAGATAGGACAAGGGCAAACCTAAACACAGGCAGATCATAGCTAAAAGCTGCAAGGCACAGGAAATCCATCCATCTTCCATAGGCCAGAGAGCAATCCTGATGACAATCCCATTTTTTTAAACTTCTGTACTTGTTTCCTTTCACTGTTACCCCTCGGATGCTGCACATTGTAGAAGCTACATTGCATGTTCATGTACAGCATATATTAGGTAATTTTCCATTATAAGGTAAACAATGACATTACGTGTTCAATATCTGTTTAAAATTGAATTCCATCATAATCATGTAAAAGAGCAGACCAAATAATTTATTATGTGATTTGTTCATATTTTTGCAGGCTAGAAAACCATTGAATATGCTAAACAATCTCTGGGAATGATTGGTTTCTGAATTATTATATTAGATGATTTTTTTTTGTCTTTTAAAATTTCATTTCACCTGCTTTGTGCTGGGAAACAATGACATCTTGATTAAAAAAAGAAGAGAGAACTGTTTTAAGGAGGACCTGTTGTGATCATTTTCAGCTCTAGATTTTTATTCTTGGACTTGGATCAGAGCAGCTTTGCATTACTCACAGCTCAAAATAAGTCTTATACATCTTATACTTGGCCTTGGGGCAGCCCCTCAGTTCATCCTCTCATTTTTTAATTTTTTTTTCTGCTCCCATCACCCTTCTTTAAAGCCAGATTTCTTCTGATTGGCTACCACAGGCAAACAAAAGAAAACAGAAAACCAAAAGGCCCCTTTAAGTCTTTTAACACTTCATCATACTATGTTTGAATCTTAAGTCAGAACAAAATTTATAGTGACAACAGATAAAACACTGACATGCTTAAATCTTATTGTCATTAATAAACATATAGTTAAGCACTTTTTTTTAAAACAATGATGTGATTTTTGCTATTTTACATTTTTACACCAACACACCAAGTCAAATGATTAAGATGTGTTTGAAGCAACAAAAGCACCAAATTAACGGATTAGGAATTACAGCCATTTTTATGCATAACCCCCAATTTTTAGCATCTCAAAAGTAATTTGACTACTGACTGAAACTGTTTTGAAGCATACTCCAAAAAGCAAAATGACACCAGAATTTCTTACAGCAAAAAATGGTCTATTCTTCAACGGCCACGTCAGTCATTTGATCTCAGCCCAATAAAACATGCTTTTCAAATACTTAAGACAAAACTGAAGGCAGAGAATCGTAAACAAGCAGCAGCTGCAGGCGTCTGCAGTAAAGGCCTGCCAGAAATCTTAAGGGAGGAAAACACAGCATTTGGTGATGTCCATGGCTATTAAAAATATTTCTTATAATTAAAATGCTGCTAGTTTGTTCAATTACTTTTGTACCTCAGAAATTGGGGGACTATTTATAAAAATGGCTGTAATCCCTAAACATTTAATTAAATATTTGATTAGACCTCTTTAATTAAAGCTGTCTGTATTGCGATCACGTTTTGATTGATTTTAATGTGTAGTGATGTAGAAAGGAAGAATTACAAAAAGATCCATATGGGCCTCTCTGAATACATCAATACACAATCCTAACATTTAGTGAGTACAATTGGGCACAAAGGTTGGTAGTTTGATACTGCACTCTAAGATGAAAAGGAATACCATTTCAAATGACCAATATCAACATAAAAGTCTGTCAAACAAAACGAGACAAAGGGTTACTGAGAAAAGAGAACCACGTGCAGAGATGGGACAACAGATTATCAGTAGCAGTATAAATGTACAGCTGCAGCACAGAAACTGTTGTTATGGTGATCGCCTGCAGGCTGATAAACACTTAGCACTGACTCAGACATGAGCACCAAGAACAGATACGGTCACATGATCCAGGTATTCCAGCAGGACTGAAGACGCTTTATCTTGGCTGAAGGTAATTGAATATTTCCTCTCTTTAAGGAGTTGTATGACACTCATGAAGACAAATACTTTCGCCCTTTACTCATTTCACATGAGAGAACTGGGCAACGAAAATTCAATCATAGAACAAAAATCGCGTAAAAGACGTGAACCTTCTGAAATTTCTACCACCACGCCATCAAAAACACCCCGAAGTTTATCAGTTTGAGCAAGTGTTGTATTCGGGATCATTCAGTTCATACACCCACCCACACACATACTTTACATTTTCTACACAGTATTTCATGATTCAAATACAAAGATGGCGCTGCTCTAGCCTCCAGGCAACAAGCAATACAAGTTCAAGAACATATGCTCCTTGACGCAGTACAATGTGTGACATCAACTGATTTAACATAGTCTAAATATAGATGTGGACAACAAGAACAGACCGAGAAGGTCAAAAAAACAAAAAGCATAGAAACTGATAATAAATGACAAGGATACGACATTCCTTAGTCCTCATCAGCTAGTTAGTCAGCAAAATAACCCTATTCCATTGTTTAATAGAAGTGACTCATTTTCATACAGAGATTATGATTCCCCCTAGGAAGCACATCCATCTCATCTCCAGCCATGCTCTGTTATTATTATGCTTCCTCTTTTCCTCTGTCAACCGCTCCTTCCCTTTATCCCTTTCCTCCCTCTTTCTTCCAGCTGCCTTTTTTCTGCTCTTCATCTCCCTCTGTGTCTCTGTCAGATGTTGTGTGAAGTGATAGTCTTCTGGATGGCAGCTCCATGGCTGGACTGCAGGCACAGTAGGAAAACTCATGAATAATATTAGATGGTTTTCATTAGTAGCACGTAGAAAAAAAGCAGACTCTCTCTCTCTCTGCACGACACACTTCCTGCTCTCAATGTCATTTTTTTCTCCCCTTAACATCATCATTTGTCTCCTTCATTCCCATATTTTCTCTTTTTAAAGCCACCTGTCAGTGTCATATCTAATAATGTATACATTCAGGGGCCACTTTATTAGGTACACGCTGCTAGTACTGGATGCGGACATGGTCAGCAGCAATACTCAGGTAGACTGTGGCATTCAAACAGTGCTTATGTGGTATTAATGGGGGCCAAAGTGTGCCCAGAAAATATCCTCCACACCATTACACCAGCCTGAGCCACTGAAACCAAGCCAGGATGGATCCATGCTTTCATGTTGTTTATGCAAAATTCTGACCCTACCATCTGAATGTCACAACAGAAATTAGGATTCATCAGACCACATGATGATTTTCCAGTCTTCAATTATCCAATATTGGTAAGCCTGTGGAAATTGTAGCCTTAGCTTCCTGTTCTTGGCTTTCTGCCACTATAACCCTGTATGCTTTGATATATTGTGCTTCCAGAGATGATCTTCTGCATACCTCCGTTGTATGAATAGTTAGTTGAGTTATAGCCGTTTTCCGATCAGCTGGAAGCAGTCTGGCCGTTCTCCTCTGACCTCTGACATTAAAGCATTTTTGCCCAGTGACCTGCTGTAAATCCCGGAAATTTATGTGCAGAAAAATCCCAGAACATCAGCAGTTTCTGAAATACTCAGACCAGCCCATCTGATGCCATGTTCAAAGTCACTTAAATCACCTTTCTTATTCATTCTGATATTCAGTTTTTAACTTCAGAAGGTTGTCTTGACCATGTCTTCATGCCTGAGTTGCTGAGATGTGATGGGTTGAATAGATATTCTAAGCAGATGTACAGACTTTCCTAATAAGATTGTCCAGTAAGAGACACAGACACTGTAACATTACCCACTGGTTAATTAAGCTCCTAAGTGATGTCTGGAGCTGAGGGTTTTTTTTACCATAACCACTTTGTGTTTTTTTAAAGTGTACCTAACGATTGAAGGATTAATCTGACTGAGAAACCCTGAGACACACCTATAAGGTCACTCTGCCCTAAATTACATCCTGTTTATCGTTCTTTATGAACATAATAGGGATCATTCATGTTGTATTCAATAAAGGGGCGTCCCCTGGGAAGTGAAACGCTCATCTCCTGCTGCTGTCGCTTTTCAGGCATGGTTACCAGGGTAACCCTATAATGCATTTACCACATATGGCAATCACTGATATCCTTCCCTGAATGTTGTTGACTTTCAGTGGATTCTTGCTGCCACGTCACTGTAAACCGCTTCCTGTGTAGATTCCACTTAATACTCGTTTCCCATAGATTTATACACAACCAACTTCTTTTAGCAACAAACAGTAGCCCCTGTTTGCCAATAAAAAGAATGCAGCTTTAAAGGACTTGATATTTTAAACTGCTTTGCCCATCTTTTATATACAGTATATTAGTGCTGGGCATCACTATAATTCTGAACAGATAAAATGTCAACTGTGGCTTTTCAAGTGGACTGAATACATTGTAATACTTCCTACTGACGAACGAGGGGCCTGTATAAATTTAACTCACACTAAGTTCATTAATATACAACAACAACAATAATAATAGTCCATCACTAAATCTGTTTAACAGGGCAAAGGTACACAATCACTTAACACTACTAACACTCTAACATTACTGCCTGCACATTTATAAAATTGCACTGCTGAATGGCTCAATGGCTAATGGTAATTAGCAAGAACACTCTTAGGAACTGGGAGGGTTACAGCTACAGCAAAGACAGATGGCGAATAAATAGAAGCAACCACAGAAAACAACTTTACCAACAGTGGAGCTGTGTCTGCCGTTTGAAGGTTTTTCACTTCATTTGCGCCACAAAGTTTGGAAGAACAAGTTCAAAAGGACTTTGTTTCAAAGCTGCACCTCACATCTCCACTGTGGAAACAACGAACCCATCATATCGTACCGAACACAACAACAAGCAGCCTTTTAAGGGTGGACCCTATAATCCTCTGGGAAATCTGTAACTTTAGTCAGCATTGTTTTGTGATTTTATTTTAAGGTTTATTTGTTTATTATAATTGAAAAGCTCACTTGTGCAAAAATAATAACAATAATAATAGTATTGTGACAATCGGGAACTGGCCAGAGTTTTAAGAAACACCATGAGACAAATCTTTGGTCTTACTGGTTTCTGGAAAGAACGCAATTGGGATTTTCCTGAGATGAATCAACAATCAATCACAAAACAATCAGTCAGAAGACCTTTTTTCCCCTCAAAGGGGGCACACACAGAAGAAGAGACAACGCTTCATCCTAAGTCATAAGGTTCCCTTTCATCTTGTAGAGAAGTTTTTTCCTTTACAGTAGAATATGTTCAGTGATTTTAATAATCATCAAATTCTAAATCAAATTAAACTGAATGTGTAACAGTAAGTATTTTTACAAGACAAAAAATCAAATTTTTTCCTAGATAGTTTACAATGACAACATGTTGTGCCTACTTTAATTTTTTTCCTCCAAACAACAGTGATATGCTTTTAT
The DNA here is from genome assembly GCF_036321145.2 of Pelmatolapia mariae. Taxonomy (NCBI): domain Eukaryota; kingdom Metazoa; phylum Chordata; class Actinopteri; order Cichliformes; family Cichlidae; genus Pelmatolapia; species Pelmatolapia mariae. Next base: position 26,953,370 of record NC_086227.1, on the reverse strand, counting down.
GACTTTGTAAATCAGGAAAGCACAAACACAAGCATGTTTTGTTTTTAAACACAAACGCCTCGTCTATGACACAGATGTTGATAAAATAGAAATTAGTGAAGAATTAAAAAATCCAGAAGTAAAAGAAATACAACAGGGAGAAACATCAACATTAGAAAAAAAGAAATAATAAAAAGCTGTCACTCAACATTAGAGGAAGTTACTGAAAAATCCTGGATTTCTCCATTGATATGCAGGAGGATAGATCGGTGCACTCACATGGGCGTATATGTGGTCAATTTTGTTAAGTCTACGCTATCAGACACCTAATTAGGCCTACCTCAGCATTCCTCTGTTGGTGTGTGTAGCATGATAATTAATTTCCCGCGAGTATTGGCTGCTACATGGCATCCATGAGATTTCGTTTGTGTGTGTGCGTGCGTTTGTGTATGTTAATAATTAGTGGTATTCTCGTCTCTGGGCTGTCCAGTCGTGCCTGAGCGAGTTTTCTCATTTTCAGGCTGAGCGGTCAACACAGCGTGGTACGTCTCACTCCAACATGACAAGTAATGGTGTGTGAGTATATATGTAAAATAAAAAATATTAACATAAATCCACTGCCATGGACTGTCATGATACCTCCGTTATTAACTTATCGTCCAATATATGAGCATGACTGTAATTTTTTTAGTCTGAGCCACTTTTCAGTATCAACATGTGAAATATTTTATTTTCCTAGGGTAGTCTGTAATGGCTACAAACATTAAATGGCCGTATTTTCTTTTGGAAATATGTTAAAGTCTGATTTTATAAGTCTGCTTGTGTTTTTGTCTTCACATTATGCTCTGGGCAGTATCTTTACTGCCATTTCTATTGCCTGGAGCAAAGCCTGCGATTCCTGAAGGAGCTGCGAAGGAGACGATGGAGTTTTAGAGCTGGAGCTGTTCATGCGATCACCATGGTGAATATGAGGTGTTTGTATGATAATATGGATGAGCTTCGTGAGGTGATTTAGGTTTAGAGGGAAGACAGTGAGGGAAGTTTGATGTGTTTCATTGAGCACTGCAGTGCTGCAGCGACATATGTCACACTCACTTCCAGGATCACACTGTGACTCTATCTGGCTTCGGGACTTGTTGGACAGACCAAGACATTAATCTAAACAGCAAAAAGAAACGTGGAGCGACTCCACAAGTATAAGATAAGATAAGATAAGATAAGATAAGATAAGATAAGATAAGATAAGATAAGATAAGATAAGATGACCTTTATTAGTCCCACAGGTGGGAAATTTGTTTCGTTACAGCAAAAGTGCAAAGTTATGCATATGTAAATTAGAAAAAACTGGAATGGAATAAAATAAAATACTATATACAATAGAATAAAATAGAATACAAATGCTATATACAACTGAGTAAGAAAATACAAAAGCACAATTTTGTCAGAATCAACTGAAACGTAATCCCCGGACATGTTGTTGCTAGGAGATGTTTCTGTAGCCTTAAAATTGAAATGATATCAATGCAAACAGATTATTTGCTGAGGTAATTTGTCATTGTTGCTGATTTAACACACTGTTTGGATTCCTCAGTCAGAAGACACAGAGTTAATCCGAAATGGTTCTGTACAATCACTATCCACTTCATTAGGTACACTTGTCGAATTACTTGTTAACACAAACATAAAATCAGCCAATCAAATGGTAGCTACTCGATGAATTTAGGGATGTAGGCATGATCAAGATAACCGGCAAGTTCAAGGCAGGCATCAGAATGGGTAAATGGTAAATGGCCTGTATTTGTATAGCGCTTTACTAGTCCCTAAGGACCCCAAAGCGCTTTACACATTCAGTCATCCACCCATTCACACACACATTCACACACTGGTGATGGCAAGCTACATTGTAGCCACAGCTGCCCTGGGGCGCACTGACAGAGGCGAGGCTGCCGGACACTGGCACCACCGGGCCCTCTGACCACCACCAGTAGGTAACGGGTGAAGTGTCTTGCCCAAGGACACAACGACCAAGACTGTCGGAGCCGTGGCTCAAACCGGCAACCTTCCGATTATAAGACGAACTACCAACTCTTGAGCCACGATCGCCCCATAAAGTAACAAAGGTGATGTGACTTTAAACTGGATTGTTGCAGCAAAACAGGCTGGTTTTAGTAAAATGCTGCTCTTTTGGGATTTTCCTGCATTCTAAGTGAATAGTCCAAAAATGAGACATCCAGTTTTCTGGGGGAGAATTGAATTCCTTGTTGACCACTTGTTACAGCTAAGGTATGCAGAAGAGCCTCCCTGAAGGTTCACAATGTTGAACCTTGAAGCAGACTGGCTATAGCAACAGAAGACCATACCACATGCTGCTCTTGCCAGCTAAAACTGGAAACAATTTCTGCTGCAACAATTGGATGACAGAGTCAGAACTTAGCATAAACAACATGAAAGCACGGATCCCTGATGCCTTGTGTCAACGGTTCAGGCTAGTGGTGATGTAATGGTATGGGAAATATTTTCTCCCTTTAGTATCAACTGAGCATCGTTTAAACACAACAGCCAACCTGAGTGTAGTTGCTGACCATGTCCATCCCTTTATGGTCACAGTGTACCCATCTTCTGCTGGCTGCTTCCAGCAGGATAAAACCCCATGTCTCACCAAGAACACCAAGCTCACATTACCTCAAACTGGTTTCTTGAGTTCATTCTACTCAAACGGCCTCCACCATTCCCAGATCCCTATCCCAAAAGCATCTTAGGGATTTGATGGAAAGGGAGATATCACATCAGGTTAATGTCAAATGAACTAAAATCTGAAGAATGTTTCCAGCACCTTGCTGAATCTATCTCACAAAGAATTAAGGCAGTTCTGAAGGCATAAAGGGGGTCCAACCTGGTACTAACCAGCTGTACCTAATAAAGTGATCAGTGAGTGTATCATTATTGCATGCTGACCATCCTCTGCACCATTTACAAAACACACAGCTGAACAGTTTGTGCAACATTTGTTCTGGCTCTGCTCCCAAATGGACAGAAAAGGAAACCATTCATTTTAAGCTCCTTATTGTTTAAATGTTTAGATTTTAATTTATTGAATAATTATTTGCAAGTTTTTGGCTGCTGTAACACAGTCACTTTCCAATCTTTGGGATGAATTAAATATTTATTTTTTCTTAATTTACTTTAAGAAAATCTAAATATATGCCAATATATTGTCATCTGGAATTATTATACCCTGTTCACCATTACTATCCAGGAGAGATAGCTACTGTGAAAAGTCTCTACTGCACCACACTTTACTTTTGGAGTAATAAAGCAAACATTTTCATGATCTTCTTAAGAAACTTTTTTCTTGTCTGCAGTGCTTGGAAATTGTGAAGACAACGTGAAACACATCCCTCTCGAAAGTGCTTGACAAATGAGCTCTTCCAGCAAAGGCAACAGAGCCAATTCCAGCAGAAACTCACTGCCAGCACTGTTACTGCTGTGCATTAGAATGCAAAGACTGTGCAAGTCTTGAGCTTTTTCTCATTTCTTTATATTTTACTAGAAAAGAGGGAAGCAGGTGCAACCTATAAAAAGGTGCAAACATACATGGGAATACAGTATAAAAGGTAAAAAAACAACAACAACAAAGTTTTACCAAAGTGTAGGATTCTATTAAGGTTGAAGGTGAACACAGCCTGAACTCTCTTAGGCAAGCTTTTTTGTAATTTCTTTAAGTAGTCTTCGAGAATAATTCTCCAGGCTTGTTGAAAGACATTTAGAGCTTTTCTTTGTTGGCTGCCTTTCTTTCCGTTCTCTGTCAAGATGATCTCACACTGCTTCAATAATCTTGAGGTCTGGGCTCTGGGGAGGCCAATTTTCGACTGATAGTGATCCATTGTGTGCCTTCTATCCAGGTATGCTTTTACAGCATTGCCAGTGTGTTTGGGATCATTGTCATACTGAAAAAAGAAGCTGTTGCCAATCAGTCTTACAGATGGTACTGCATGATGGACTAAAACCACTCAGTAGTTTCCTGTGTTGTGAGTTCCACCAATTTTGAAAAGATCTCCAACACCAAGGCTGAAAGGCACCCCGAACAATGACAGAGTCTCCACTGTATTTTAAAGATGGCTGTGGACATTGTTGTACCTCTCTCCTGACCATATTGGCAATGACTGGAAACAAAAACTCCATATTTGGACTCATCCCTCAACAGACCTACTGCCAGTCGCTTTCAGTCGAGTTCTTGTATAATTACGCAAACCTCAGCCTTTTCTCCCCGAGGTTGGCAAATAGTACATGAATCAATTGAAGGTCCAGACACAGCTCCCACGTAATGTGTCAGGTCTGTGCTTAATTTTTCCCAATTTCTCACGGATATGACTTTCGGATTCTGGTTATCTGCTATAGATAGTGTTTTAGGCCTGCCTCTTTTTATGTCCTCTACCTGTCGAGTTTCCATACCATGCCATGATTTGTCAAAAATCTAATAGCGCAAAAATACCTTTATTTTTTGTAATCATTTTTAATTGATTCAACTAAAGAAATAGGAACAAATGATGTGTTTTTGTGTCAGGCTGATAATAATAAAGTGCCTAAAGACACAATTTAAATTGGCTCTTTGCTAAGTCTGTCATGTGTTTCCACAACAATGGTTCATCCCTTGAAGGACCTTTCATGCTTGAATGAGTCATAGGTCAGTGTTAATTGGCTTAAATAAAAACATTCCTCTGTAACTGGTCAGGTACAAGGACTGGACTAAAAAGAAAAACTTTAAGAAACCTCCAGAAAGTCTGGAGAACTACTGATCAAGACCACTTTAAAGAAATGAGAGGTGGCTCAAGACTTTTGTACACCAATGCAATGTTATACAAAGCATCCATGAGTGTTAAACACTTTCTGAAGGTATCTGACTGCCATCTACTGTGTTCACCTATGCAATAACAGCACAGGCTACACAGTTCATCCAATCATTACCCTGCAGGCATCTGCAGCTACACAGATTTAAGTGTGTGTTTTGTGTGTGTGTGTTTCACAGAGAGAGTTAGAGGGAACAGCTGCATCTTGAGATGTCTGAGTACCCTTGCTGAATTCTTAACGGTTGTTTAGAGGATGATTCACTGACACCTGAGGGGTCTCACACAGGATGATGAGGCATCACCTTCTCGTTGCCTCATTACCATAGTTAACAGATAATCTGTACAAAGGAAAAACACAGATACAAACCTAAAATACGGCCTTTGTGCTAATAGTGCAGGTTTGGTCATTATTACTTCCTTCAGCGTTATTCAGAATCATGTTTAAATTAAGAACGGATAAAATAATCACAATAATTAAATAATGTTGAGACAAAAGCAAAAATTGAAAATGTAGAGATCTATTAATTTAAAAAAAAAAACAAGAAAAGAAGGATAGGATCGGTTAGGATAAAAACCCCATGTGGAAAGATTACAGGTGGCATTATATTAACAATTATTTCAAAGTGTAGGAGTATATTTGCATTTCCACAATGATAAAACATATACGATCATACATAAGCATTGGAGCTAGATAGGTGTAGTAAATTTGAAGGTGATAAGAATTTTAAAAGCAAATATAAATCATAAAAGCACTTGTTGTAAAGGGAATAAAGCCATTAGAAACATGCATAGTTGTGGTTTGATCTCACAGTAATGTCTGACAGCCAAATCTTGAACAACTTGAATTTACATTTGACAAAAGAAGTGTGCTGATATAAACGTAGCCGTGTAGTACGTCTGCACTACAGATGCTCACATGGCTCCATAAAAACCCAATTCAACGTCAGAAAAACTGCAGGACTGGATTTCACAACCAGTAATCAAATCAAATCAAATCAAATCACTTTTATTGTCACATCACATGTGCAGGTACACTGGTACAGTACATGTGAGTGAAATTCTTGTGTGCGAGCTTCACAAGCAACAGAGTTGTGCAAAATACAATAACGTAAAACAAGCAAAATATAAAAATGGCTAATCTAAAAAGTAATAAATATATGTACAATATGTAAAGGTATATACATTACTGAATGTGTATACTAAATATGTTTTTCTACGTGTGTGTGTTTGAGTGTGTATATAGTATGTATATACATGTTTTACAAATGAAATAAAGTAAACAATAAAATAAGATATATAAAATATACAGAGGTTGGTATGTGCAGAACAGTGGTATTTATATACAGTATGGAGTGCATAATGTTGAAGTTCCAGTAGTGAGGGTGAGGTGTCTATGAAGTGTTCAGCAGTCTGATGGCCTGATGGAAAAAGCTGTCTCTCAGTCTGCTGGTACGGGACCGGATGCTGCAGAACCTCCTTCCTGATGGAAGTAGTCTGAACAGTTTATGGCTGGGGTGACTGGAGTCCTTGATGATCCTCCCCGCTTTCCTCAGGCACCGCTTCCTGTAGATGTCTTGGAGGGAGGGAAGCTCACCTCCAATTATCCGTTCAGCACACCGCACTACTCTCTGGAGAGCTTTGCGGTTGTGAGCGGTGCTGTTGCCGTACCAGGTGGTGATGCATCCAGTGAGGATGCTCTCAATGGCACAGCGATAGAAGGTCCTGAGGATGCGGGGGCTCATGCCGAATCTCTTCAGTCTCCTGAGAAAGAAGAGGCGCTGCTGCGCCTTCTTCACTGTTTTGTTTATGTGTACTGACCACGTAAGATCCTCAGCCAGATGTACACCAAGGAAGCGGAAGCTGCTCACTCTCTCCACAGCAGCGCCGTTGATGGTGATGGGGGTGTGTACTCCTCTGCACCTCCGGAAGTCCACTATCAACTCCTTTGTCTTTGCGACGTTGAGGGTGAGATGGTTGTCTTGACACCAGTGGGTCAGGGCGCTGACCTCCTCCCTGTAGGCCGTCTCATCACCGTTGGTAATAAGACCCACCACTGTAGTGTCGTCCGCAAACTTCACAATGATGTTGGAGTTTCTAGTGGCCGTGCAGTCGTAGGTGTAGAGTGAGTACAGGAGAGGGCTCAGTACACACCCCTGTGGAGCACCAGTGTTCAGTGTGATGGGGGATGAGGTGGTGCTGCCCAGTCTGACCACTTGGCGTCTGTCAGACAGGAAGTTAAGGATCCAGCTGCAGAGGGAGCTGCTCAGTCCTAGATCCTGCAGTTTCCTGTCCAGCTTCGAGGGAACGATGGTGTTGAATGCTGAGCTGTAATCTACAAACAGCATTCTCACATACGTGTCTCTCTTCTCCAGGTGTGACAGGGCAGCATGGAGTGTCAGGGCTATGGCATCATCAGTGGACCTGTTGTGGCGGTATGCGAACTGTAGAGGGTCCAGTGAGTCGGGTAGTGCAGAGCAGATGAAGTCCCTGACCAGCTTCTCGAAGCATTTGCTCACGATGGGGGTCAGGGCTACGGGTCGCCAGTCGTTCAATGAGGAGATGGTGGAGGATTTGGGTACAGGGACGATGGTGGCCATTTTGAAGCAGGCTGGGACTACAGACAGAGAGAGGGAAAGGTTGAAGATGTGTGTAAACACTCCAGCCAGCTGAGCCGCGCATGACTTGAGGACGCGGCCGGGAATCCCGTCCGGACCAGTAGCTTTGCGTGCGTTCACCCTCCTGAAGCACTTCCGCACATCCTCCTCAGACACAGTGTGCGCACTGACGTCATCCGCGGTGCGCACACTGTCCGGTCTCGTGGTGTTCGCTGTGTCGAATCTAGCGTAGAATACGTTTAGATCCTCACACAGAGAGGCCGTGGTCTGCGGTGTGCTGGTTTTCCCTCTAAAGTCTGTGATCGTGTTTAGTCCCTGCCACATACTCCGAGGGTTGTCAAAATGTTGCTCCACCTTGTCCCTGTACTCACGTTTGGCTGCTTTGATCGTCTTCCGGAGTTGGTAATGTGCGTGTTTGTAGTCCGATGTGTTCGCGGAGGCAAAAGCGGTGCTCCGTGCCGCCAGTGCTGTGCGAACATCTCTGTTAATCCAGGGTTTTTGATTTGGGAAGGATTTAACTGTTCTGGATGGGACGACATCTTCTACGCATTTTCTGATAAATCCGCAGACTGAGTCTGTGTACTCATCAATGTCTTTAGCAGCCACGTGAAACATTTCCCAGTCCGCGTGATCAAAACAGTCCCGCAGCGTAGACTCCGATTGGTCCGACCACCGGTGCACCGCCCTCAGGGTTGGAGCTTCCTGTTTCAGCTTCTGCCTGTAGGCGGGCAGGAGCAGGATGGAGCGGTGATCTGATTGGCCGAATGGGGCGCGGGGGAGGGCTTTGTATGCATCCCGGAAAGAGGTGTAGCAGTGGTCAAGAAGCCGGTCTCCACGAGTGCTGAAATGGATGTGTTGGTGGAGTTTTTGTGAGACTTTCTTCAGGTTACCCTTATTAAAGTCCCCGGTCGTGATAAACGCCGCCTCTGGGTGTGCGGTTTCCTCACTGCTGATCGCGCTGTACAGTTCCCTGAGTGCTCGGTCAGTGTCGGCTTGTGGGGGAATGTAAACCGCCGTAATAATCACTGCTGTGAATTCCCTCGGTAGCCAGAATGGCCGGCACTTAATCATCAGGTACTCCAGGTCCGGTGAGCAGAAAGATTTGACCGGGTGCACGTTCGCATAAGTAATTATCGGAAAGAAAAAACTCATCCAAACTGGTCAGAGACAGCAACTCAAATATTTTCTGGTTGAGTAAATGAATGAGTTAAGTACATGAATGCTTGCAATTTTATCTCAGATGGCTCTCAGAAAACTAATTTTACCCACATTGGTCTTTTTCTAGTTTTTGTCCCTTTATGCCGAAGAGAGACATCAGAATCCACAAGTAACAGATGCACCATCTATGATCACAATAATGTGAATCAACAGGGAGCTTTGTGGATTTATCCAGATTTCTTCAGAATACAAACACACTCACACAAACACTGTGAACTACGCACATGCTGGAAAAACACAGGGTTTCATTAATTGTCTTGCAAAATACAAACTATGCTAGAAAAAACTAAGTAATCATCCCCCAGAGGATCGAATAAAATTTCTGTGTGTGCATGTGGTCCCCACAAGTACAGCAAAAAATGATAAACAGATGTGCTTGCTAGATGAATAATACCAAGCATTACACACATGGGAAGGTGTGTTCCCAGTTTACAGCAAATCACTTGGTTTGCAAATGATACAGCTGTGTGTGTGAGTGTGCATGTTTTGAGACACCTGGGTACCTAACTGCAGGAGATGAAGAACAGAGGGGAGGAGGAGGAGAGGAGTGAGGAGCAGATGCAAGCAAAATAATCTACCCCGGTAGTGAAGCAGGGAGCAGAGGCAGGTGGGACAAAATAAATGTTTCTGAACGATAAGGGATGAGAAGATGGAGGATACGGGTAAGGAAAAACTAAGAGAGAAGAAAGGGGGGAGCAGATGGGAAGAAAAAAAATGTGGAAGGAGGGAAGAGAGGTAGGGAGACATATGTCGGAATAAGCATATGGAAGAATGAATAAAAATGAGGGAGCGGGTTAAGAGAGGAGGAGGAGGAAGAAGAGCGGTGACTTGCCTTTTGAACCATTTCCCTCCTCTCATGTGCTCCTCTCTCTGTAGCCCTGTCAAAATGCATCTAAAGAGGTAATCTGTATGCTTCATATACCGCTGCATTCACACACTCTTATCCGTGTGTGTGTGTGTGTGTGTATGTGCGTGTGTATGTAAACTGCTCTTAAAATGTATTTAAAGAGAACTTATGCTCATTTCCAACTCCATATTTTTCCTTGGAGCAGCTTAATATGCTGTTCAAAATAAACCTTATTCATCTTGCACTGGACCTAAGTACAGTTCTTTACCACATCCTCTGTCTGAAACAGGCAGAAGATGAAGGTCAGCCACTGTTTTTGTACTTATAATGCGGAAATTTATATATATTGACCTCCAAAATGTTTCACTTTTTAGCCCATATTTGGAGGAGAGGGTGGAGTGATACATTATTAGCTAAAGCTTAGTTTCTAGTCACTGCATTGGTTGTCACCTCCGTCAACTTGGGTGTCACCACAGCCTTTTACCATCAAGTTTATGTCTGCTATTGTCACTCACAAGAATGATGGCACCTCGATTTTTGTAACCTGGATTGATCTGGAGCTTTTTTCTGAATGGTCCAAGCAAGTCCAAACCCTAAATGCACAAATGGCACCAAATTCCTGGAGTGAGATTGCCAAAAGTACAACAATATCATATTTGAATATTAAAAAAAAAAAAAAAAAAAAAAAAAACACAGAGCAGGGACAAAGAGGAGAAAAATGTCCCAGCATTTTATTTGTTTCTATTGTGGCTGGCACTGCTTGTGAAACACCAGGACACAACCACAAGGTAATTAACCCCACCAACAGCATGAATGCTGGTAACTGAGTCAGTCACTTACATCAGAGGTTTTACAAAGATTCAGCACAGAAGTCGAAATCAGCTGTAAACCATTACAGGGCCGTGGTAATTTCACAGCTGGCGTGTGCAACAACCAATGTGGTGACCATAAACTAAGCCTAACAATTTATACTGGCGGTTGGGATGTGTTGGAAGTGCTGCAGTCCTCTGCTAAACAACAGGCGTCGTCATTTGGTGGTGGTATAGAAATAGAAGCAATCATTTCATCTTTTCTGTTGCAACATCTTCCTCTCTATGATGTAAGAATCTCTGTGCTTATATAACACTGAAGTGCCAGTAAAGACCAACACAACTATACGCGTCTTCAACAGACTGTCACTAGCAAGCTTGGTTAGCAAGCTGCACCTACAAAATAAAGGAGTGGGACACAGGCAAAGCATAATAAAGTTTCATTTAACAAAACTGAAGCACAAACTTCTTGGATGGTCTGTACCACATACCAGGCCACACCATTTGTCAGATCCCTTAGGAGAAGCATAAAGCATAATAATCCACCAAATCACGCAGCGCTACCTGCTGTGCAGACCCCTTGTGAATAAGTGAGCAGCCAAAAGTAGCTGCTTCTTCTTCTTCTTCTACAATGTAAAAAGCTTCCACAGTCCTGAACAGCACAAACACAGTGGGGCGGTCCAGATTAGTGAAGCAAGTTAAGGCTGAGGTTTGGAACCATGTGGCTATTAGATGGAAGGTTAAGCCACCTTTCTTCTTATTGGCTGTCCCTCGCAAACACAAGGTGGGACCAAAAGCAGAAAACTGAAACAGAGCATTTAGATCAGTCTGAAGCCTGACCTTTTTCCCCAAACAGAGATTACCTGCACATAAGCTTACCTCATTATCTGATGCATATTTTTTGGATTTAATGAGGATTCATCACAAGAGCATTTAAGAAATATTTTTAAGACCATAACAAGAATATTTAGTAGAAAAATACGGATTTCATAATAGAAAGCTGGCTAAATAAAGAATGTTAAATGTCTAATCAAGCTGCATCTATTTGCATTCACACATGCACCTCTGTTGGGTAACATCTAAAAATGTTCTGCAGTGCACGTGTGAAAAAGGTTTTTGTTTTCTTTGTACTGGCTTCCCTGTAACGCTAAAAGCAGAACAAAACTCTCACGTCAACTGTCAATATTCCTTATGTGCCTTGAAATGCCTAAGACCCCAAGAAAACTGGTTCATCTATCTTTCAATCAAAAGTTTCCCTCTATAAATAAGACAAAAGCTTTAGCAGTTTTGTTATTGTTGTTTTCACTCTTCTACAGTGTGCGTGTGTGGTCCAAAGAGACAATGAGTGAGAGATTGGTGTCACATATAAAGACTTCATCTGACAGAGATAATGCTGCCCTGCCCCCCTCACCTAACTAACACACACACACACACACACACACGCCAGCCTCACTGCAGAAAGAACATATTTGAGCTCTTCTTTGGTCTGTCAAGCAAAGAGAAAAATCCTTTAAAGTGGGTGTATGTTTGATGTGTTATCTGTCCATGAGAGATCGAGTCATGTCTTTTATATTTCCATCTTTTTCTGGTACTTCCTCTTTTATTTTTTCACCCATCAAGACAAACAGATCATTTACTGTTCAGATCAGATCAGTGACCATTCCTGTAAATGGCAACTCAACTGGAACTGTAAAAAACACCATGCTTGGGAACTATAAATTACAGAGGTACGCCTAAACTATATCACTGTATCCCACACATTTAGCTCGGCATTGGGTTACCGGAGCAGATCGAACCCACTCAAGACAATTATTGTGATCCTACCAGGCATGCCGCAGCATGTTTAATAAACAGCTCTCCTTTCTGCAGCACTGAAATTCACACCAGGTCTATTATTTACTGCTTTAAACAGATAATGAGGACAGAAAGCCGACACAGGATTGACACAGAGAATCTGGTTGATTTTCATGATAAAAAGACTCTTTGCAGAATAAACACTTCACGCTCTGAAACACTCCCAGTGTGATAGGACAGAGCAAAATGGCCAAAATGACCAAAAACATTTCTGATTTATCTTTTAAACTACAGACTAAAAGCCATTAAACACAGAGCACATTGCGAAGAAACCAAGAAAAATTATGAATTTTTCTGATGCTAACTTGTCGTGTAATGTATCTGCACACACTGAACGCACCGCAAAAAGTCACCAACAAGCGATGATGATCTGGTCCTTATGTTTTTAAACAAAAAAAAAACCAAAGAAACTGAGATTCTGGGTTCATCAAATTCTCACAAGGCAGCAGCAGGGAGAATTCCATGGCTTGATCCAGGAGTTGAAGCTGTATCATGACATGATTTCAGGATTTCAGTGGAAACGTTTAAACTCTTGTTAGCAGAGTTGGAACCACATCCAAGAAGGTAGAGAAATAATTTCCGAAAGATGACCCAGAGCAGCTATTTACTATTTCCATATAACTGTATATTCAGTACTGGTGCACATTTTCAACCAAGCACTGGTTTCCAAATGCAGGTCTGATTGGTCAGATATGTGAATACACATGTGAAAAAATCTGAAAAAACAAAAAAATAAATGCCTCAAAAACACCCTTCCACAGTCAGTGTGAATGGCTGCATTAAAAACAGGTGGTAAAGTCTGATAAATATTTTTAATGTGTGAAATATTCACACATATTTTATGTGTCCTGTGTTTTTATTTATTTTATTTATTTATTTTTATATACACTTTCATGACATAAAACACAAGTGATGTGTAAAATCATTAGCCAGATGAGCAACGACAGAATTATTAGATATTAATATATAGGAATCCCTGTTGCATCTGTATCTGTATACATGGGCTGATGAGTCTCACTTTCTGCTATGACATTCAGATGACAGGGTCAGAATTTAATGTAAACCCTGCCTCCTATCAACAGTTCAATCTAGTGGTGGTATAACAGTCTGGTGGATTTTTTCTAAGTTGGGTCCCTTAGCACCAGTTGAGCAAATCTTAAACTCCGTAACCTTCCTGAGTATTCTTACTGATCATGTCCATCCCTTCATGATCACAGATGGCTGCTTCCAGCTGGATAACGCACCGAGTCACAAAGCTCAAATCATCTAAAGCTAGTTTCTTGAACATGACAGTTCACCGTTATCAAATGCCCTCTACAGTCACCAGATCTCGATCCAACAGGGCGCCTTTGGGATGTGGTTTAAAATGAAATTCACATCAGTAGTCAACAAATCCGCAACAACTGTGTGACGCTATCGTGTCAATATGAACCACAATCTCTGAGGAGTGTTTCCAGCACACTGTTCAATCTCTGCCACAAAAAACCCTGACAGTTCAGAACACAAAAAGGGGTCCAAATATAATGCATAACATTATTATAAAGAGTTAAACTATTGAGATTTCCAATGAAAACTTTTCACCTCTGATGAATTTCAAAGTCACTTCAGCTATCCAAAAAGGAAAAACCTGGAGACAAAGAGATTGTTACACCTTGTTTTCTAGTTAATTAGCGAGCAATGTGGCTGCATTTCAAATGTGGTTTGAATTTGCATTTGTGCCATGTGAATGGTAAGAAATTCTTCTAACTATAAAAAAAACTTCTCTTTATTTCCTGCCTTTGTTCTCCCCACCATCTCTCCTCACCCCCTCCTCACTCTCTGTGAGTCTGAGAACGTCTAATAGTTGTTTGTTTGTTGACCTCTGGCGATTTGATCCTACTGAGATGTGTGTGCTTCTTTGTGTGTGCGTATGTACTCCCTCGGCATTTATCAGTCATTACTTACATACAGCCTTCAAGGCCTGTAATTAACTTCAGCTTTGAAGCCCCCTACCCCACCACCTGCTCATTTCCTGCACGCACGCACACACACACGCACAAACATAAAGTACGTCTCTCTGTTCTTGCATACAGTTGCACAAATAATTGCACACTTGCACACATTCTTCAACACTCAGTCATGCTGTGAGACTAATTGTGTTTTTAGTGAAATCAGGGAAAACACACCTCACATCTCTGAGGCCAAACTCTGCCTGTGCGTGCGCACGAGGCGTCCTTAATGTTTTCTGGTGATAACACAATTTGCAGATCTCTCACTAATGCTAAAAATCAATAATACGATTTTAACACTCGAGTTGATGAATGTCCATCTCAAGACAAGCTGATGTAGCAAAAAGAACTTATTCGATACCTCAAAAACATGATCAACATGACCTATGGCCTGTGTCCTATTCTAAATCATCCCACACCCACCCACACAAACCTGTGTTTGCCCACAGCACAGAGAAAAATAGCTGAACTCTGCAGAGACTTGAACTCTAATTCTTTATTGATTTTATCTGGTTATAACTCTGTGTTCTTTTGTCTTTTGACACAACTGAACTGAATACATGTCAAGTTACAATGTTAAAGCTTGTAGCAAGAAGTCCTGAAACAGCGTGTAAAACAAAGAGACCGTCATGCCTGAAAATAAACAATCCCATATTTTTTTTGTCCAACTTTTTATCACAACCAATAGACACTTTTGATTAATAAGCAACTGCTACCAGCTGTGTGAAAAAGACACAGATTGCACATCAAAAATACATGTTGCTACTGAAACATCACCACTTGTTTTGTAGCATTGAGTTAAAAACTATTGTTGTTCTTCAGACTCTTTAGACTTGGACCGAGGGCTACAAACTACAAACTTTCGCATACTGAAGTCCAAAGAAGGTGTTTTAATTCGTTCTATGGTCATGTGATAAGCTGGAGGAATTTTAGGAAAGGGTTGATGGAATTATATGTGAGATTTCAGAGATTCCAGTAACGCTTAGCTCAAGATTGTTTGTTTTAGGGGATGGGTCAGTCTGGATCGGTGGTGATAAACAAATTAGAAGCTGGGTTCAATCCAGCATTATAATAGCAAGAATGGCCTTGTGAGATGGCTAGAGCTGCAGCATTTGAAAAACTGTCATAGGAGACTTGCAAAGGTCAAGAATTATTATAGAAAAATGGCAAATATTGACATTTTTTGTGAAGTGCATTCAGAGAACGATATGCATATACAGGGTCTATCAAACAGAATCTCCTCAGCATCTCTGGGAACTCCTTCAAGACTGGTGGAAAACCATTTCAGGTGACTACCTCATGAAGCTCATCGAGAGAATGCCAAGAGTGTGCAAAACAGTAAACAAAGCAAAGGGTGGATATTTTGAAGAATCTACAATATAAATTCCTGTTTTTAGTTATGTCACATTTTTTTGTTTACTACATAAACATGTATGTGTATGTATGTGTGTTCATTCTTAGTTTTGATGCCTCCAGTAAGAATCTACAATGAAAATAGTCAAGAAAGTAAAGAAAAAACATGAAATGAGAAGGCGTGTCCAGACTTTTGACTGGTAGTGTATATAGTGAACCCATCTATCACTGAAAGAGGTCATGCCCTCCTAACGATACATCATCTTTTGTCTCAATACAATTTAAATGTACGAGTTGTTAAATTGAACAAAAATGGAAGAATTAAGTCAAGTGAAAAAAAAACTGCAGTTCCTCCAGTGACCACTTGGAGCTTGTTCCATAACCGAGACAATAGCCATAGATTTGTGTGCTAAAATGTCCAATTTTATATTATAAAGTTTGCTGCTGGATACTGCCATGAAGACTTATGATGTCCCATGGTAGATTCCTCTTAACAAACACCCATTACTCAAGGTTTTGTGTGAGTCTCAAAGGAACAAAGTTAGATTTTGAAAGAAACGTACCTCCCACTGCCAGTCGTTCCGCTGTGGATGACAGATATTTTCGACCTCAGCCATGCTTTTGATTGCATGGTGCTTGGGACATGATTAAGCAGTCCTCTGAGATTCGTGACCATCAACATAGTAGGATGGAATTAAGATGGATATGACTCCACAAAAGCTTTATAACTTATATAGAGGGCACACTAGTCCGTTTTTTTGGAAAATGGTTAAATCAATTAAATTAAAGTCAATTTGCTGACAATCAAAATCAAAATTAAATATTTCTGTTCCACTTTTCCCATCAGTTATGGTTTTAAACGATTTGCACCAATTGCAACTGCATAAGATGCAGAAACGTGTTCTTAGCTGGTTTGACGAGTGCTGCAAAGTTGGTCACCACAAGGTGGAAACAGCATCAGTTGCTTACTCAGCAGCAATGGCTGCCTACTTTCAATGATGTTGCTTGTTTGATCTGTCCACAATTTGAATGCATGGATCTAAGGAAGACACAATTATTCTTTGGGCTGTGGAGGATCTTAAATCTACTGTATTATGAGTCACCCCTCCCACTTCTTGCTCTCTGGTTGTTTATCTTTCTCTTTCTTTCTCTTACTTTCCTCTTGCCTCATTTCTATGGTTCTTTATTTTCCCTTTATTGTACTTTTACTTGTTATATGTTATATGTTATGTTTACATATAAACATTAGTTTTCTAGCTTTAAGATTTATGACTCTTTCTTTCAAACAATTGCTATAATGGCTGACTTATTATCTCCAGTATTGACTTAATAAACGCATTATTTTATATATTTCTTATTTACTGACTGATCCATCTTCATCTTGTCACTATGCAAAGTAAGCAGCTTGAAAAAAAAACAATAGAGAAAATAAACAGCCCTGTCCTTATTTTAGTTCATGTAGCAGTGTTTCTCCATATTTACATTCCAGCAGAGTGTTTATTATCTCTTTATTGTTATTCTATTATCTAAACTTTTATTTGAGTAACTGACAGAGGAAGCATACACTGCAGCTATTGGCACACGGCGACAGTCTTCTGCTGCTCTAACAAAGCAGTGTGAGGTGCAGCATGTATCTCTGGGGCACTTGGACAGTTAAGTGAATAGAATCGTTCCATCCCCCACATTAACGTCATTACCCGTGGATAAAGTGGATGTGCTGCGGTGCCAAATGTACTGATCATTGACTGTCACTGCTGTGTCACAACTGGAGCCTGCACTGTGATGACCCACTCTTTCCTTAACAAGGCAGCGATGAGACAGAAACCCAAGAAAGATAACTGTCCTACTTAAGTTCAAATGGATTGCTCCACATTTGGCACATACAACTTGGTCCTCAGTGTGTTTTTGGCCATTTTCCCCCAAAAAACAGGTATTCCATATATATATGTATATTTATATATACACATATTCTATATATTCTGTGGACTGACGAGACAAAAGTTGAACTTTTTAGAAAGATTAAGTCCTGTTACATCTGCTGTAAAATGAACACAGCATCTCATAAACAGAACATCACAGCAACAGTCAAACATGGTGGTGGTAGTATTATGGTCTAGGGCTGCCTTGCTGCTGAAAACAAAATGAATCGAAGTGCAGACTTAAATCAGATTGAAATGCTTTAGAATGAAACATGTGGTTCATCCTCAAAAATCATTAAATGCAGCTGAAATAAAACAATTCTGCACACAAGACCAAGCAAAATTCTCCATAGCAATGTGAAAGACTCACTGCCTGTTATCACAAACAATTTTTTCCTTAACAAATGAAATCATAATTTCAAACCTGCATTTGGTGTTTACTTGGGTTATCTTTGTCTCATATTTAAATTTATTTGAGCTGTAATAACAAATATGAAACTATGTGACAAATATGCAAAATTAATACAAAATCAGAAAGGGTGAGCCCAGACCGTTTTTCACAGCACTGCAGAGACTTTTACCACGTGTATATGTTGATGGTGGGGTACAGATCAGGAGATTTCAGTACAAATTAATCAAAATTTGCAATGTGAAAGCATTTTCATTGACCATGAACCTGAATACTATTTAGTATTTCATCAGATAGATATTACAGTGTGAGAAGAGAGAGTAATTTTGACTGCGGCATTAAAGAGTGAATACACTCTCTAAAAAGCATTACTTTCTTGTTTAAATATGTGTATTTTTCTATTCTCTCAGAAGATGTCTGCAATAACTACTTGTGTTGATCATTATAACCAGCCATGACAGGAAGGCTAGTTTTGGACAAGTCTGTCAACACAATACAACACAAAAACAGAGGCCCAGGTTTAACGCGAGTGCTGTCCACTGATGAGAGTCACTGCATCACGGCTGATGTGATCCCGTTGCTAGACTGTCTCTATTCATTTGTTTCTTAGGCTTATATATGTACTATTTATGGCCCACAGTAATTAACCTATCACTTTGCACCAGAAATTAGCACACTTGTTTCTCTCCTTAGCAGCCTCATTAAATTCACATACATCCATTTAGCCTGATTAAGTAGGTTTGGCTACAGTAGAGAAAGCCACAGTGCTATCATTAAGCATCAAACTGAAAAAACAAATAACAGCAGCAAATGAGATGAAACCAAGGTAAAGTCATCAGATTGATGCAAATAAAGGATAATGTGTACCTTCCCACACATAATCAGGAAAAATGAAAAAATTATGAATTTGATATGAGAATGAGAAACTGTTTCTAATTTCAAGAGGATAACTCGGTCAGTACAAAAAACAATCTAAAGCTAATTTAGTGCTGTATACATGTGGACAAACATCACACTGCAGTAAGTTTGCTGCTTGGTAGCCCAATGACAAATTAATTTAGCAGCATAAAGGACAGAGCTTCAGAATCAGGCAGTAATAAAGGACCCAACATGAGGCCCCATATCAACTTATGCTGCATACTAACTCTTAATGCATATTCTATATTCTATATCTAAACAAAAGTACAATTAATCATACAACCAACAAAAGCCACAATAGGTATTACTGGCTTTGAGTTCTTGGTCATGAACGCAAAGATAATAACATTTCCAAGTTTTCTAACACAATATGGTTCGTCTTTTCCAAAGGTCATTATCCCAGAAGTCTTGTCATTTATTCAGATGCAGCTTTGCAATCCTAAGCCATACTGCCGTGTACTTTTCTATATAGAGAGGAGACTTTCTACCATAACCCCTTCCAAAAAAGTCACACATAGTCAGCCTTTCTCTAACTGAACTTCAACATTTAACATGCTAACTGAGGCCTGTAGAGTCTGAGGCATGGCTCTTTGGTTTTTTTGCACTTACTCTGAGCATTTCATGGTCTGACCTTGTTGTGAATTTGCTGGGAAGTCCACTCTTGGGAAACTGCGGCGTTGTGTCAACATAGACTTAAATGCTCTAGATTAGGAAACTGTCAAAACGTCTGTTTTATAAAAGTGCTTAAAACTGAGGCTGACCTCAGTCATATACATTTTTTTGATTAGCAGCACCTGTGCACCTGTACTTACCTTCTTAATTCCTATGGAAGCAGTATGGGTGTACTTAGTTTTCCCCAGGATTGTATATAGTCCTGTGAAAACTTGCAACTCTGTACTAAGTCATATATTACACGCCTCAGACAAACTCACTGTAATTTTTTAGTGCAACCCTTTGTATATTATGCCAAGTTTAATCAGATATATGCTCCAAATATGCAGTCACTAAAAGATTAATAACACTATGGGCTGAGGTCAGAGTAACATGAGGAAAGTATCTCAAAAGTAATTCCAGAACTCCTTCTACTTGGACTGTATTCAAAAGAAGAAAATCACAGTCAAAACAAATCAATATTGATAAAACTCAGCCATTAAAAAAAAGATCTATCATAAAGATCTTATAGACCAAATGTTGTGTCGTGGATGGGACAAATGATGTTAAACATTTCACTAGAAAAATTTACATATATTGAAATTGAAGCTGAACTTTGGATCAGGAAGTCAATGCTTGGTTTGGTGTTCATTTCCCCATTAACAAAGAAGGGGTTCATGGTTGTTGATATTGTTGATATTATTGTTTATACAGCACTTATAAAGATTTTTTTCCTATTATAAATTTCACTGTCAGATTATTATAACTGAAGTCTGCCTCCATGAAGGAGCCTTGCTACCATCTCGTGGCCGGTTGAAGAACTCCATCTACTAATGTTATCCTTTAGCAGCTATGATGAACAAGGAATATCCATAATACCCATGCACCCACTTATATATAAAGACTATAGAGTCTGTGATATACAGTAGACCGTATATACCACCTTCGGTAAACACAAACTAACAGACATGGGAATCATTTATCTATTTAATCTTCCCACAAGCACAGAGCGAGTCCTCAACCATCACACTGCCTCCACTTTAACTACACACACTACTAAACACCCAGCAGCGTTTCCTTTTCACAAAAGGATGTTCGCACACTGACAGAGCGAGCACCCCCGGTCTTCTTACCGAGTGAAGCAGTGGTGACAGACCTCTTTGGCCAGTCTGTTGGACACGCAGCAGGCCAGCGGCTCGGCAGAGATCACCAGCTCTCCTTTGCGTATCCTGGCCGTTGCCCGGAGACCGTTACCTTTCCCGGGGCTGACGAAACGCTCGAGCATCGGTGCCATCTTTGATTTTCCCTCCACGTGAAACAAACTTCCGTGTTTACATCCGTGATAAACGCTGCGTCATGACGTCACATGAACGTACACACGCTTTTACTACATATAAATGCAAAACGATTGTTTCGTATTTTTTGTATTTCTTTTTTATTATTATTTCTTTCCAAACTGTATGTGCACCTCACATTTTGTTATTTTTAACAATTGGGTTGTTTTTTTTTTAGTGTTTTTGCTTTTGTTTTCTTTAGATATAACATAGACTGTATTTGTAAATGGCATAGAAATGTCAATAAAAATTTTAATAATAATAATATGTTAATATCAATAATATAATAAACCAATGCCTTCACTTATAATTTTTAGTTTGGTTTTAGGTAATGCTGTATATTAAGGGTGCAACGGATCACGGTTGATCCGAAATCCGAACCGATCCCACTCCACGGTTCGGTACGCACGTGATCCGAAGATTCGAAAAAGAAAAAAAAGTATGCCTATGGTGCGCGTGGTCAGTCTGTCAAGCGATAGTTATGGTCAGCGCTAGCGGTCCAAGTAGCGGAGCAGAGGAGTTTGCGGCATTTAAGCAGCCCTTTACTGCCCAGTCCGACCGGGCTAAAGCTAAAAGCTAATGGGGTGTTTAGCATCAGACGGGAGGCCGTCGTCTGTTGTGCAAAACAAGGTTTAAACTGTGATGAACGTGCTTGAGCCACGCTATGATATCTCGTTGCGCGTCCACTTCAGTGTCAAGATCGTTCCAAGCATGTATGAGTAGGAGAAGTTTAAAGTTATGGCTGAACTGTCCCAGGCATCTTCTGTTGCTCAAACTACAAATGGGTGGAGCTCCAGGGCAACGGAAAGCCACGTGACCGCTCGTTATATCACAGCGGAGCGGTAGATACAAAGCCCTGCACTGCCCTATAGATTACATTAGATTAGATGAAACTTTATTTATCCCTCGGGTGGGTTCCTCCGGGAAATTCAGTTTTCAGTAGCACAGCACCAACAGAAGTTGCAGAATGTGAGCAGAAATATACCATGTTTACACATATATAAATACAGAGTATACAAAAGGGATAAATAGAATAAATAGGAATAAGAATACAAGGGAACGGCACATTTCAAGTATTGTGAGTCTATTACACCGTTGGATATTAACAAAAACTATTGCACAGTGAAAAGGCGCTACAGCTACTTGTTCCCCCCTCCTCTGTCCCCGTTTCCCCCCCCCAGCGAGGAGTTAAAACAGTTTGATGGCGTGTGGGACAAAGGACTTTTTAAGTCTGCTGGTCCTTGACTTTGGGAGAAGCAACCTGTCACTGAACAGACTCCTCTGGTTGTTTATGGCCGTGTGCAGAGGATGCAGAGGCTGCCCAGAATGTTCTATAATGTCCATACTGCACCTTAATTTGTTTTTATAAGTGCGTGGAATGAGTCTTCAGTTGAATGTTTTTTTAATAGACAAAAAATACTTAAGTAAACGGCGAGTCGAATTTTTGTCTTTTTTTCTATTTTTGCTGATCTGAAAATTGATCCAATCCGTGACTTTAAAACCGTGATCCGAACCGAACCGTGAGATTTTTGATCCGTTGCACCACTACTGTATATGGTTGTTATTAGATTTATTAATATGGACTAATGAAGTATGCACTATCAAATGTGATTTCTGAATTCTCTATTGTGTAATATTTGTGCACTTTTAGCAAAACTTTGGAAAGATGCTGGACAGAGACACAGGTACACTTAAGAAAAGTATTTGATCTGTTTGTTTTGTTAATAAAGATATATTTTCAGCAGATTCATGGTCACTTGGGTGATTGGCCATCTATATGGTAAAAGGCCTACCAGCTGCAGTGCTCTTGTTCTCAGAAATTTAAAACAGATGAAGTAGTGTTCAGCAGCAAAGTCCTTTTGGAATAATAATATAATGTCTCTAGCACCAGGTGTGGTTTTCCTCATTTTTGAATGTTAGTCTACTATTGTAAGTTGCCTCAAAACGAATCTTGGTAAACCAATATTTATGAATTATGTTTCTTCAAAATTTACACAAATCACTGTTTATGTATCATTACACAAATCTTAGATTTTGTTTTTACATTATCCCTATAAAGATACTGCCCACTGCCTAGAGAGGACATGCTAACATTTTTTTTGATAGTTATTCAAATCAAATTTTCAAATAAACAGCATACTTATTACAGAATTTTAATTAAAAAAATTCAAAATATATTACTTGAATTCAGTTCATGTACATGTCATATCAATTCAATTAAAACTGAAATAATTAAATAAAGAAATATGTCATACAACTTCACGAAGATTGTGATATCTCTGTAGTATCGCTGTACATCATTTACTAGATTCCTCACATTAACAGTTTGATGTCAGTCTTCTAAACCATCCAGTGACATTACAACAGTAAAAATACAAAGCAAATCCAAAAGCAAGTAAATCAAACAATAACTTCTATGGGTGTGTGAAAAGACTCAGTATTGTCCAAAGGCAACGGGGAGCTGGATAACATTTCCTCTCCTTGGGCAGATTCCTCAGCACGAACCTCCCTGTAGTGCAAAACAACCACGAGAAACAAAATGTAAATGTATAAGCTTCACTCTGCAGATTTTGAACTTCAAATTTAAATATGAACTTTAAACTACCACCATAATATTTATTTCTGTTGACAGCTGATCCATTTCACTGTATGACATACTGACACCTTCGTGTTTTAGACTATGTATTGTAGTTTATTACAAAATTGCAAAATCACTGAGCTCATCTAGAACAGCGGTCCCCAACCTTTTTTGCACCACGGACCAGTTCATGTACGACAATATTTTCACAGATGGGCCTTTAAGGTATTGCGGACAAATACAACAAAATAAAACCAGTAACAGTACCAAAAAAAGAAGATTTATTCATAACACACGGTAAAAGACCCAGGGAAACCAAGTTAACAATAAAAACGATTAAAAAGAGAAAGATAAAAACTGATAAAAAACCCTGAAAACCATAAATTTCACACCCGAGCCTCAACTCCATCGGTACCAAACAAGTCACGGACTGACTTGGGGGTTGGGGACTGCTAATCTAGAACATCACCTTGTCAGGTCCATTTCTTCCAGTTCATGTCTGGACAGATGACAGACAAGAGCCACACCGATGCAGTCTCCGAAAACATTTACCACAGTGTTGCAGCGGTCTCTGAAAGGTAATACAAAAGAAAAAACTCATACTAAACTAAACCAAAAATTAAAACTACATAACAATGCTTTTTTTTTTTTCAATTTTATGTTCATACAGTACATCTATATTTTCAGTTTCTGAATCAGTGAAGGCAGAAGACACTCCTTTGGCCATCTGTGACAAAACTATTAACTATTAGTGTCGTGTCCATTTCTAAAACTCACAGCAGCCATTCTATAACCACAAGGATGGAAGCGTCCCCCACAGGTAAACCAGCTGCAGTCAGAACAAAGAGAGTCGTCACTGCTCCTGTCGCCAGGATTCCTGCTGCTGCCTATGCTGGAGACTGTTGCTGTTACTCTACAGAGCAAACAGATCAGTTACAGTGGATTCTTGAAGACTACATCCACGACTTCCTAACAAACAGTGTCATAAAATAAACAACTTACCCAATGGTGATCAGCTGGCTCAGGTTCAGTTTGATGTTGTTCAGCTGGGCAATGAAAACTGCTGCGACTGCCTCGTAAAGGGCAGTTCCATCCATGTTGATGTTGGTACCGATGGGCAACATGAAACGAGTGATTCTGCGGTCAATCTTGATTCTGTCCTCACAACATCGGAAAGTGAGGGGCAATGTGGCAGAGCTATAAATCAATCGTAAGGTTTTAATCCTTTGTTCATAATTTCACATATTTAATAACTATAAAGACAAGCACTGGTGATAGACACTCAAAGCTAACATCAAACAGCTGAGAACCAAGACCTCAAAGGTACTCTTACCTGGATGAGATGAGCACTGCAGTCAGTAGCGCAGGAGAAACCCCCTTAATGAGAACTATGGGGTTAGTTCTTGTAAACACAAAATAGAGCGTTGGTAAAAACATTCCTGCGTGGATTATGAGCCTAAAACACACAATTTAAAGTGAATACTTACAGTCCTGGGTTTCTGGTTAGTATTTATTGAGTTAGGGTTCTGGTTTTGATTTTGTTGATCTTGTGTTTCTAATGCTCCCGTCTCTGATATCCCACTCTGTGTTTGTTATTCATCTTGTGGTTATTTCCTGTCATACAGTGATGGGCTCTCTTCTCATTGTTTTTATTTTGACGCTATGTATCTGTCTTTAAGCCTGTTTCTGTTGTCTTCACCACTGTCTGACAACTTTCACCTGTGGATTCCTCTTCTGGATTTCCAGCACACTATTTGGCTCAGTATCCAACTCAGCTTAAGTTTTCTCTGTTGGTTCCATTGACTGGACTCACGTTCCCTGGTTCAGTCCCCTGAAGCCCACCTCATTAGTCCAACAAGACTAACTTCTTGCTAATTAGTGAAGTGTAAATAAAACCTTTGAATTATAGTCTGCAGAGTCTGTACACTCCATTTTGGCTCTGATTCAGCTGTCATTATACTGAATTCCAAGTTGCTCCTGATGCATTCATCAGAGTGTGAAAGTGTGTAAATGTTAGATACAAACCCCTTAGGTATAGAAAAAAGGGCCTGTATGAATGTGTGGATGAATTGGTGAATGAGGCTTGTAGCGTAAAGCACTTGAGTGCTCAAGGAGAACAGAAAAGTGTTATATAGGAACCAGCCCATTTACCATTTACAAATTTTGGGATGAGGGTCGAAATGCAACTAAATTATGGGTCAGTATTCTGTTAATATAGACAGATGAAAGAACTTACCCAAAAACAACTACAGCCATGAACTTTCCCAGTTTGTAGATGGTTTCCCAATCATAAGCATCAACAACACGGCTTGCAATCATGAACATCACTCCCACTGGCAAGTAGCTGGAGAGAATAAAGGAAGGAAATTACTAAACAGATATGATTTTGATCACTGTAGTACTAAAAAAACAAAAAACAAAACAAAACAAAAACAACTAGCTGACATGAAGTGAAATACAATAACCACTAAAAAACTAAATAACTGTAAGTATTTATTCAGGCTAGGAGCGTGAGAGAAAACCTCTAGGCAGCATAAATTATGACTTTTATTTCACCAGATTACACGGTTCCACTATACCTTAACATTAAGTTAATCACATATTTTATGGTCCCATGGAGTACGGTAACAACTTCAACTGCGATCTCCCCTCTTTCCCCCATCAGCTTGAGTGTCAGTCCAAGAAAAAAGGAGCAGAAAATCAGGCCAAGCGTGTTGACATCATCAACGTAGTGAGCCACCAAATGAATTTCAGTGGTATTCTGAAGCAAGAGGAGGAGCACAGTAAGCAAAATGTCCTGACAGTTATTTGATACATTATTATTTGAAAAAATAAGCTCACAAAATCTTTATAGTGACAAGATAGAAAGATTTACCATTTCCATGGTAAGATTTTCTTCATCCAACGGAATGACAAACACCACCCTCTCAGTTTTGTACTAAGACACAAAAGTAGATCACATAAATATCATGGTTCACCCTTTATGGAAAACAAACAAAAGAGGGGTGTGTGCACAGCATGAGGAAAGGTAAAATACCTGCTGGACACAGCCCCGAAACAAATTCTGTGGCACCATGTTAAGAAACGAATTAACCTTCATAAATGTTTTCATTTCTTCATGCTGACCATCTACAAAAATCATGGCAGTCTTTACTGCAATTTGTTGTTGCTTGTATATACAGGCTTTTCACCTTATTAAATCCAACAAAGCATCAATAGTGGAGAAATTTTCTTCATCTCCTTCTTTGATATCTTGAGTGTTGTAAGTAGCTCCTGGCTTGATTATCAGCACGAGAGCTAATCCTGCAAGACATACACAGAGATACAGAACCACAAATAATCTTGCTAAACACACTCACCTTCTGGGCACTTCCTTAGTAGGTCTTTTAGAAGCATTTTGTGAAGTAACATTAATTTACACAGTAATAAAAACTACATATATTTAAATCTGGCTTTCTTTTGCTTCCAGATTTGCATTAATTCCTGGTTGCATGAATTCAGTAAGGTGCTGGAAAGATGCTTCAAGCTTCAGATTAGATAATATAAGATAAGATAAGATAACCTTTATTAGTCCCACACGTGGGAAATTTGTTAACCATATCTACTTACTACAACAGTCACAGATATACAGACAATCCTATTTTCAATTATTTCCACAAAAAATATGAAAGTAACTGACTTTGTGTTTTATAGTTTTGTCTTTTACCCGTAGTCACAGCCACAATTGATGTCAAGATAAAGTATACTGCTGCATGTATACTTATTTTTCTGGAGGCAGAAGCAGTCAAACCAGCAACCCCTGTAAAAGTATAAAACACAAGACAATACAGCAATCAGCAAATTGCAAAAACAGCAGACTTTCAAACAAAACATACCCAGATTTTGAGATACTACATTTCAGTAGCCATAATTAAAATCAAGATATTCAATACCTGATGGTAATTTAGTTTGAATGAAAGTTTGACTGTTAAAATGGCATAAGACAGGTTTTACAACATATATGAGTAGTATTTATAATGCTGTCCAAATGTCTTTTAAATTTTTTAATTTGTATGTAATTCAAATTTAACTAAATTAAGTCTGTAATGTGACTAAAAATTATTATGCTGTTTATTGAAAGTGATATTGATGAAGTGACGTCTTTTGTAAACATAGCTTTAGACAAGTAAATGTGAGTTATTATTGCTTAACAACTATTTTGTAATCATTACTTTTGTATATATTACATCCATTGAAAGTGTCAGTTCATTCAAATCCCAAAAAACTATTTTTAACATTTTTTTTTAGATATAATCAGTGTATTTTGAGATACTGAGTTATGTGCTAGTGAGGCTCATACAGACAATCACAGTATTCAAGATACTCTAAATAATCAACAGTCAACACTACTTTCAAGAAACTTCCTTTGTAATCATAATTTTATGTTTTATTTGGACTTTGTATATAGGACAGTACAGTACTATGCAAAAGTGTTGAAAGTAATAAGGCAGTGGTCCCCAACCCCTGGGCCTCGGACCGGTACTGGTCCGTGAGTTGTTTGGCACCGGGCCGCAAGAGTTGAGGCTCAGTTGTGAAATGTATGGTTTTCAGGGTTTTTATCGGTTTTCAGCATTATTTTGTTATCCTTTTTATCGTTAACTTGGTTTTCCTGGGTCTTTTCACGTGTGTTATGAATAAATCTTCATTTTTTTGGTACCGGTACTAGTTTTATTTTGTTGTATTTATCCGCGACACCTTAAAGGCCGGTCCGTGAAAATATTGTCGGGCATAAACCGGTCCATGGCGCAAAAAAGGTTGGGGACTGCTGTAATAAGAGACAATTTTTAATAAGTCAAGATTTATTTTTTTATTCTTCAGCACAACCTGAACTCTCATAGGGAGCTTTCTTGTAATTTCTTTAACTCAAAGTAGTTTTCATGAGTAGCTCTCCAGGCTTCTTGCTGGACATCCCACAGGCCTTCTGTGGATGTTGGTGCCCGTTTATTCTGTTCTCTGTTCAGATGATCTCACACTGCCTCAATAATGTTGAGCTCTAGACTGTGGGGAGGCAGAGCCATGACAGACAGTTTTCCAATATGCATTTTCCAGGTATGGTTTTATAGTACTGGCAGCGTGCTTGAGATCACATCATTAAAATTTCCATCAATTTTGACATCACTGGCTAAAAAGCAGCTGAAAACTGTGACAGAACCTCCACCATGCTGCAGACACCAACTGTTGTACCCCTTTTCTGACCTCCTCCATACAAATTGACACGATTTGAGACAAAAATATCAAATTTGAATTCATTCATTTCTCTTGCTTAAGAAAGGCAGCTTCTTGACAGCCACCCTTCCACCGAGACTTTAGAAACTAGATAGCTCAGCTGAAGGGCCAGGACTGTTTCTCATATATATCTATATATATACACATACATACATACGTACATACATACATACACACACACACACACACACACACATATATATGTCTATACGTGTGTGTGTGTGTGTGTGTGTGTATATATATATATACAAAAACAAAAACGCATTCCTCTGAAAATGGTACTGAGCACTGGACTGAAAAATGAATGAAAAAGCCACCAATGTCCGAAGAAATCCTCCGAAAGCAGGGAGAACTACTGCTCAAGACCACTTTAAAATTACAAGCAAGTCTGGATCCTTGGAAACTAAATCTGAAAAATAAGATGTGTCTCAAGACAGATATACTGAATATATCAGTTAATTTGGTGAGAAATGATCCACTATCTTACCTATTATCACAGAGGTCACAATAAGAGGAACAGTAATGAACTGAAGCATCTGCATGAGTATTTCTCCTGGAAAGCCGAGGTAGTTTTTTTCTACCTCTGTAAGATTGTCAACACTCCTGATGATCAAGCCAACAACAAGTCCTGCGTGAAAGTAATACATAAACAGCTCATGAATGTTTTGAAAATGATTGAGTGCAGTAATAACACAAAAGCCATGCAAAAACATAACTTTAATATTTTTTTATGAAAGAGAAAAAACGTTTATAATTTCATCTTATAAAAAATCATATAGTGAAAAATGATCAAAGACATCTTTTTTAAAAATTGCTTATTTATACTTTGATTTAAAAAGAAAACGTTAATTTAAACACAACAAAACACTGACCAGTTAAAACAAAATATCACAATTTTATTTATTCTCAAACATAACAAACATAACAAAATAAACAACCTAATTTTTCATTAGTGGATTTGCATTAGTGTTTAATAAGTTATTGTACCATTTCTTCTAAATATAATTCATGCTTGGGCTTGTTTTCCTCTTTTTTTTCTCTTTCTCGCTCTCTGTCGTCTCTCAGGTAGAGAAGTGGGGCAGTCTTTTGGTTTGCCCACCCATTGGCAGGTTTTCCAGTCTTTTCTGCCAGACTGTTGCCTCTTCTGTGGCGGTAATCAGGCTCTCCATTAGAGGACATGGTGCTGGGGAACCAATGGGACCCAATCAGGTTCAGCCTGAATTAGCCACATAAGTCCTCATGGGGGCCCACCACATAGGGTTTTGTTGCTTTGTGGATTGAGCAGTGGTTGAAGTCAGATGCCCCCCACTGGAGAGATTATGTCTCCCAGCTGGATAGGAAATGGATTGGCGTCCCTCCAAAAGAGCTGGAGGAGCTGGCTTTGGAGAGGGACCCAGACCTCAATGAGTAACAGAAAACAGATGGATAAGTGGACGGATCCGGGCAGGAGGACCATGAGAGAGGAGGCATAAATCAGAGAAAGGGGAAAAATCTGAGAAAAACTGGAGAAAGTAGAATAATTAAGCCAAAACAAGAACCAAAAACATAACAATACCATAGAATACAGAATATAAACAAAACACATTGCCCCCCAAAAAATTTTTTGATTACAAACATTTACTTCTTTACTGAAAAATGTACTAATGATTTATACATACTTATACACGACTTACATAATACAATTCATAATTGTTGGTTAAAAAGATTATATGACACTGTCCATTCCACTGCTATAAAACACTCTAGGCATTAAAAGATCCTTTACTTTAAAAGAATGAACCAGCCTTTGTTTTATACATCTTGTTAGTGTTCAAGCTTTATTTATCAAATTTTACTTTTATTTTCTCATTTGTATTTTTTTTAACCCATTTCTTCAACCTCCTATATTTTAATTAAGGTAAAGATGATTATGCCAAGTAAACTGTAGATCTGTCTGTAGTGTAGATCTGTTTTGGATTGTTATATTGGTGTTGTACTTCCGTGTATACTTCATAAATAAAGGAATAAAAACATCCCACGTGTGTGGAGGATCTGTTCAGTGTCCATGCCTGTTGATAATGTAAGATCTGGGGTCACATAGGTCAGGTCCAGTGGATGGTGCTGTTACACCCACAGTTATTTTATGGCTAACTCTCAGCACTGCTAGCAGTTAGTTTGTTATAAGCATGTTACAAAACTTTTTAAAAAAATTCTCAAGGCACCTTTTAAACAAATAATGCAAATAATAATAATAATCATGTATATATATATATGTATATATATATATATATATATATATATATATATATATATACACACACACACATATATATACATATATATATATGTATATATACATATATACCAGCTCCACCACCATCATCAAGTTTGCTGACGACACCACCTTGAAGGAGGTTAGGAATCTGGAGACCTGGTGCCAGAGAAACAACCTCCTTCTAAACGTCAGTAAAACAAAGGAGTTGATATTGGACTTCAGTACTAAGCAGGAGAGGAACTACCAGACCCCTGTCATCAACGAGTGCCCAGTGGAGAGAGTGGACAGCTTCAAATACCTCGGAGTTCACATCACGCAGGACCTGTCATGGTTCTGTCATATCAACACCGTAGTGAAAAAGGCCCGACAGCGTCTCTACCACCTCAGACGCTTGAGAGACTTCCGACTGCCCTCCAAGGTGCTCAGGAACTTTTACTCGTGCACCATAGAGAGCATCCTGACGGGAAACATCTTAACCTGGTTTGGGAACAGCACCATGCAGGACAGACGAGCTCTACAGAGGGTTGTGCGATCAGCTGAGCGCACCATCCGCTCCGAGCTCCCTGACCTGCACTCAATCTACAGCAGGCGGTGCTGGACCAAGGCCAGGAAGATCGTGAAGGACCTCAGCCATCCCAACAACGGACTGTTCTCTCTGTTGAGGTCAGGGAAGCGATTCCGCTCCCTGAAGACCAACACAGAGAGACTGAGGAGGAGCTTCTTCCCGCAGGCGATACGGTCTCTCAATCACACCACCACACAGTACTGACCCACACATATGATTCTTACACACACACACTGGACAGTCTGGACTTTGTTTACACTTAATCACTTTAAGCATATTTGCACTGCACAAGACACTTACAATGTGGTTTTCACAACACTGGACATTATATTTCTTCATTTCCATTTAATACTTGTAAAATGCTGCTGTTATTGTATATATATTTATATTTCTTCATACATTCTTATATATTTCTATACTGTGTATTGTGTATTCTGCTGTACACTTATTTTATTTTAAACTTTAATCCATATATATTTTATCCTATTCTTTCCCAGTTAAATTTGCCCTTCATTCTAATTTGTGTTGTACAGTTATTTTATTTTCAACAAATTCATATATATATTTTATTTTATTCCTTCCTAGTTAAATTTACCCTTTTTAATTTTTCATATTTATTTCCTATCTTATTCATAGCCTTTTCTTTTTTCTTTAGGTCACGAGCAGTTGTATAAGCATTTCACTGCATATCGTACTGTGTATGACTGTGTATGTGACAAATAAAATTTGAATTTGAATTTGAATTTGGAGGAATAAACCACATACACGTTGTTAGAGTTTTACATCAGAGGCACACGCCTTCCTTTGCGCCATCATTTATTGAACACACACACTTCCGTATTTATACCTTTCAGATTAAGAGCACATACATATATGATAGGGCAACAAAAACAAATTAAGAGAGGAGGGCAAAAAGGAAGGGAAGGCAGAAAGAGTGACAGAATGAAAGAGTGAAATCAGATGGAAAGGCCTCTTTTGTTCATGCAGGCTGAAAGTTGAATCACAGTTTACAAGCGTCTGCCTTCAGAAAGCCACGTTTGTGTGTTTTCATTAGGCGCTGATACAGGAACAGAAGCATCGTACCATATGCTCGTTGTTCTATCTTGTACTTCAGTGGAGTGCACCCAAATCAACATCTTTTCTTGGCCTAAGTTTGAAGCGATTGTGTATATATTATTGAACAAACCTGGCTAGTCTGTGGAGGAGAAACTTCAGTGATTATTGTAACAAAACAAACAAGTGTGTTCTGATGTGATACTTGCAGCACAAAATATCCTGTTAGTGTACTGTAGTAGTCACAATTCAAACTGCTTAAGGAACATACAGTAAGATGATGAAATGTTTGTGAAAGGACTGAATGCAGGGAAGGCTTGTGCTCTGTTGCAACTTTAATTATTCCAGGACCTCTTTGTACCACATAATTCATTTCTGACCACTTGCAGTCACCTGATATGGCGCTTGCATTTGCAAACGATCTCATCTGTCATAATGATTCCCACAGAAAATTGCAATGAGCTGTCAAGGAATGATATATAGGATAGGGCACAGGTCCACTATTCAAAGGCTGGCATTCCTGCCAGACACAGCAACCACACAATGGGGGATTTTAGTGGATGCAGAGACGGGGAACCGTGCACCCTGCACAGGCCCAGATGTCCACTGTAGCTACTGTTCTTCAGCACAGTACACTATATGTAAGGGAAGACAAGTAATGACAGATTTCATACCTGTGGTCATTTTTTTAGGCAATAATAGCTGATAAAAAAAGATGAAGAGCTGGAAGGCAGATTTAGATGTTTTGAGGTATAATGTTGTTCAGTTTGACCTTCTCAGGTGAACTCTAAGCTTGTGGGGAGCGGCCTTTAGAGACCTGCTGGACTTTGCAGTCAAATTGTTTGAAGAAAACCAGATTTATTATCATCCTTGATAACCTTTCTCTTTTCCACAGGCTGTTCTTGTTTTTCTTCTGCCATACGAGAGAGCAACTAAGCACAGAGTCTAAGGCCTGAAATCCGGTCAAAATACAGAAAATACCAGGTATCTACAAATCTAGAGAGCTCAGAAAAGTTACATTTTCTTGCTGTTTCTCCTCTTACACTCAGTAGTTGCAGTAAGTGGAATTCTACATGACTGTAGGTGACCGGGTACTGTCAAGCGCTGTGCCTAACAATTTTTCTGGAGGAAACCCTGGACTTTATCCTTGTCTGTCTGTCTTTCATTCTTGCCATCTCCAAGATAAACGGTCAGTGTAAAGATAAATGATGTGACGAGGACATGACGAACGATGGAAAAAAAAAAACAGATGTTGATAAAGATGACAGAAGGATGAAACATGGCTTGAGGGAAAGTTCGTTCAAGGTCTTGTGTGCAGTTTTATTTTTGGGAAGCAAGGGCACAGGTGCAAAGTGCAGTCAGCTGTAGAGATCACACAGGGCATGGTGTCTATGTCTGGTATTTCTGAGGCCAGAGACATGTGGTTCACCTGCCTTGCAGTGAGAAACTAAGTGGGATTTTGAGGAATAACTTGGTGAGTGGGTGTGCTACTGTGGGAACTGGCATGGATCCATCTCCTCTCACCTCTTTAAAAGCAATCCACTCTCCATGAAGCAGTGAAGTAATGACTGTTTGGTAAAGTGGAAGAGTGTCTTTTTCGTAGGATCCACATTTCCTAAAGTATTTATGAATAAACATAAATCATACATAAAAGGTTATTTTTTGGGGGAGCCAGGTGATAGTGGCTGCTTTTGCCACAAAGTAGTAAAAATAGCACAGTCTGGAGCTCTGCTTTTTGGGTTGTGAGACAGCAAGCACCTTCCTTTCAGGCACATGCTCTAGTGTAACTGTCGTCTTTCTTTGACAGTCTACATTCTAGCAAGAAATGAGCTGAGATGCAAATCCCCCAATGTCTGAATGTCCTGAAGCGAGTGCCTGAAAATGTGGTCCATTATCCCAACAATTAAAAAATATCACGTCTCAACTCTCTCTACGATGGCCAGCTTTACAGTCGACCTTTGAGTGTGGCAATTAGGAAAAGCTATAAAGTTTTGAATTCCAGTCAGACAGTACACATATGAGTTGGTTCTTTGAAAGCATACCTCGGCTCCAAGGAGTCTAAAATCTCCTCCAAGGACAAAAACGCTTCCAGCTGTAGCTTTTCCTCAGATGTCTTCTCGCTCACATTGCTTTTCACCTTGTAGCTTTCAAAAAGAAAGGTACCCCCTCACAAAAAGCACTTTGTTAGTATTTTGTCAATTTTCTTTCAAATTGCTACCCAATTTTATTTATTTGTCAAAATATATTTTGCCATATTTGCTATAGACACACACATACACACACTGAACCCTGTAATTGACAACCCCGACATCTTCATCCTGGATGTTTCTGTGACTCATCGGGCTGGCCTTCATTTTACAGCGTGCACCATTACCCGTGTCAGCGTGCCATACACATACACACATCTGATATGCTGAAAAAAAGACCAAACACATGGAAAACTGTAAAAGAGGGTTTTATGAAGCTGTTTTTTATTCTGTACATTTGTATGTTTGTGAGAAGAAAAAACGAAACCACATTTATTTGTATTAGTCTCCTAATTTATATAAACTTGTTAAATTTTTGTAGTGTCACACAATGCACTCAAAAAACAAGCCTACACCTTGATTTAACAAAGAATGATAGAATATATGTATATAACAAAAATAATCATAGCTGACCACTGTTAACTGGTGACCACTGACATGGTTAACTGTGAATATGTAAAAACTAAGGTAGTGTGTTAGTGAAACAGCTGGCTGAACTTCAAACGTTCAATCAACCAAGAAATTTCTCACATGCTGGTGCAGCCTGCACATATTCAACTAGCTTGTTTTTATCAAATAAATTTAAATAATCCATAATGGTAGAAGTTACTATCCCATCTTTATCATTTGTAAAATATAGTTAATTGCTAATGTACTCAAGGGGTTTTTACAAGTTTTTTCAAACTGGACTTTTCTACCTCACACATGGTGACCAAGCTGAATAGCAAGAGAGAACAGAATAAAAGTGAAGGCTAAGCTAAGGACACTATGACTAACATGCTGGGCTCCCATTAAAAGCCAGAAGCACAATGTTTTTGTGCAAACGCGAAGGCCACTCACCTATCAGTTTACTTCCAGGCTGTGTTAAGGGGACATCAAATCAATGCCACGTAATCAGGCTAGCACACTGCTTCAATAATTTCGAACTTTCCAAGTATGCTTTTTACTACATTGGCAGTGTGTTTGCAATCATAGTCATGCAGGAACATGAAGCTGTTGCTAATCAAACGATACTGCATGATGGTTCAGAATTTCTGACTCGCAATTCCAATTTTGATGAGACCCCCAAGTCTCAACTCGGACACAAGCAGCTGAAAACTAATAATGACTGATGAAATCATTGAGCTGCAGTTGGCTAACTGTATTTCCTAATTAAATTCAAGCTTAG